>NC_090829.1:71582071-72207071 GCF_028021215.1 Eschrichtius robustus
TGTGTGTACCTGTGACATCTTCCTCTTGTAAGGATACATGTCCTGGCATTTAGGGCCCACCTGGATAATCTAAAATATTGCACTATTCACATCTCAAGATCGTTAATATAACATCTGCAAAGACCCTTTTTCCAAATAAGGTAACAATTACAAGTTCCAAGGATTAGGACCTGATATCTGCACAGGTGTTTTTGCAAATATATAGCACCACAATTATTTTTTTATATTCACCTTGTATTCTGAGACTCTTCTTACCTCATTAATTATATCTAGTAGCTTATTTTTTCTTATTGATTTCTTGAGGTTTTCAATGTGAACAATCATTTGAAAATGTTATGCCTTACATATTTTTTTAATTAATTAATTAATTTATTTATTTATTTATTTTTGGCTGTGTTGGGTCTTCGTTTCTGTGCGAGGGCTTTCTCTAGTTGCGGTGAGCGGGGGCCACTCTTCATCGCGGTGCGCGGGCCTCTCACTATCGTGGCCTCTCTTGTTGTGGAGCACAGGCTCCAGACTCACAGGCTCAGTAGTTGTGGCTCACAGGCCTAGTTGCTCCGTGGCATGTGCGATCTTCCCAGACCAGGGCTCGAACCCGTGTCCCCTGCATTGGCAGGCAGATTCTCAACCACTGAGCCACCAGGGAAGCCCTATATTTCTTTTTCTTGCATTATTTCACTGCATGTAATACTTTCAGTCTTAAAATATAAACATTATAAAATAATGTGTATTTAATCATTTGTGAACAATTTCAAGTTCTTGCACAGTTTCCCAAAGGTTAATGTGATTCAGTTTGGGACTTCCCTGGAGGTCCAATGGTTAAGACTCCATGCTTCCACTGCAGGGGAATTAAGATCCCGCATGCAGCAGCCAAGAAATAAAAGAGTTTTTAAAAAAGTGATTCAGTTTCACCTTTATAAAGACAATTCTCAAATCTGTATTGCAAGCCTTACCTCCTTCTGGAATTCCAGGACTTGATTTCTAAGAGCCTCATAGATTTTTCAACCTAGATAACTCATTAATGCCTCAGCATTAATCATCAATCCAAAACCAGCATTATCATATCTCCACTCCAAATTAGCTTGCCTATATCTGTGACTGTCACTAGCGCTGTTGATTCACTACAGCTTGAAATACTAGTCATCTTTGATTCCTGCCCCTAGTTTCTGCATTTAGTTTTCCATTGCTTTAAATATTCAAAAATATCCTTTTAAATGATCTCTCACCTCTATCCCATTGCTGTACTTAGCTCAGACCCCTCACACTTGACTTTCTCATCTAGCCTTCCCAACCTTCAGTCTCTCTCTTTACAAATTCATCTTTTTCTGTTTATTTCCCCCCCCCCAGAATTATCTTCCTTAAGCCCACTTGATTAAGCTATAGTTCTGCCCTGTAGCAGAACTTCCACCCCTTACTAGGTCCTCAGTATGTACTCAATCATTGTTTACCTTTGTAAACATTGTTTACCTTTTTAGGTATGTGTCTCCCTAGCCAGACCATGGTTACTTGAGAGCAGGGCTGGGTTTTGCTCTTTTCAAAAAATATATCCATATATATATGTGTGTGTGTGTGTGTATATATATATACACACATATATATATGTGTGTATATATATATAATCCAAATGAGGATTTTTAGGAAATCATTTATAATGTTTGTTGATGAAGATTATGACATGCTTTTCTGAAGAGTTTGATAACCCTGATGGTGCAGTTATGTGTGACTTAGCTAGTTTCCCTCTCCAGGAAACCACAGAGGAAGAGTGCAGTGTCAGGGAACTTGGGCATCTCCCAGGAAGAACTTGGCAAAAACTTCTATTGTAACAATTTTAACACAAAACTTAAAAAAACAAATGCAAATATTGCAGTTTCCATTAACATCTCCCTTTCTGAAGATCCCTGATCCTCTGAAAAATGTCTTTTTGCAGATAAATATATTAATAAACGTTTTGGGAATTTTAACTGGTGCACTGTTCAATTTCCATCTGAACCTGAAAGTTTAAAATAGTAAAATTACTTCATGACTTCTGGACCAGAAAAACATTTTTAACATCTATTTCCTTAAGTAAATAATACACATGTTAACAAATTCAGAGTATAAAAGGATTTACAGTGAAAGTAAGTCTCCTTTCCACTCACGACTCACCACCCTCAAGTTCTTCCCCAGACCCTTCCTGTAAAGGAAAGAGTCCTCCTGTGTCTACTCCTGATACTCTCTGAATCCTCTGCTTTACTTCTGACACTTCTAGTCACCAAAAGTCATTGAGGGTCATGGGGATTGGGATGGTTCCTTCCCATCAAGCAATTTTCAGATTCTCCAGACACCAGCTGGGTGTTCTATAATTTAATTCAATTGTGACACTATCTACTTGGAGATAGCATCAGATCCTACAGGTTAGGGGCTCAGCTCCACAAGACTGGTTCCTTACCCCCTCACTTCAGATCCAATCACAAGTCCAGGTTGTTACTGTTACCAAACAAAATTTGGGTCCACTTGCCCGCAGTGCAACAAAGCCAATCTACTGACACCAGGTTGTGGTGAAGGAAAGTATAGCTTTTATTTGCAGGGTGCCAAGCAAGGAGAACAGGCAGCTCATGCTTAAAAGACCCAAACTCCCTGATGGCTTCCAGGAAGGTTTTTAAAAGCAACATCTGGGTTGAGGGTTGCAGCTCATGAACTTTAATCTGATTGGTGGTGAGGTAACAGGATGATGTTTCAGGAATCTTATTCATCAACCTTCTGGTTGCAACCAGTCTGGGGTTCACTGCTTGTGGTCAGCATGTAGTCACCATTCTCCACCTGGGTGAGGGTCTTAGTTTCTGCAGAACAACTCAAAGATATGCATCAGATGGTTATGTGTATCCCTTGAGTATGAAATATGACTCTGTTTTATCACTGAACTATTTGCTTTTCTTTTGTTTCTGTATTCCCTCACTTCCCTAATTAGTAATTGCTTGAGTCTACAAAGTGGAACTCAGAGAAGGCTGGGAGACTAAAGCCTTTTTCTATAAACAAGGAACAGGGGCACAGAGAGGCTTTTGTACCCAGGAGGGCCTCATTGGGTTAGGTGTTAAATCTAGGTTTGGTATCATGGGCTTTAGCATAAGTGACACTGTTTGGGGCCTGTGGTTTTTCCCTTTAACAGCAACAAGTTCAATATTATTTTTAAAACACCAAATAGGCTAACACAAGCCAAACAAAACAGGTCAGGGGATGAATTTGGACCAATGGTGGCATTTTGATTACACAATATTCTGCCCCTTTATTCTCATGTGATACTATATATTGGAAATTGTTTCTTATCAGGACAAAGAGATCTAGCTCATAGACTTTCATGGCTAGTATGAATATAATTTATTTAACTATTTCTATTTCTGGCTATTTTTCTTATTAAATTCATTAACAAAAATGTCATTAGACAAGATGGTTCTAATGTCTTGGCAGTGTCGAGGAGGAAGAAATTTTCCTCTACCCTTCTAGGTTCTTCTGTCTGGCCTTGAAATGGAGCAGGACGCTGTGGGGCGCTCCTTGTACAAAAGCCTTTCTATATCCCCCATTTCTTGTTTGTAGGAAAAAAGCTTCAGCCTCCTAGACCTCCTGAGTTCCAAACGGCAGATTCAAACAGTTTCTAATTAGGGAAGGAAGGGAATGCAGAAACAAAGAAGGAGCAATCAAGAGACAAGAGTGCAGCCATAAAGCAAGGTCCTGGTTCCTCCTCAAGGGATATACATAACTTTGAGTTCTTCTGTAGAAACTAAGGCTCCCACTCAGGTGGAGAACGGTAACTACAGGCTGAGTACAAGATTCCTGGAACAGGGTCCTGTTACCTCACCACCAACCAATCAGAAAAAAGTCATATATCCTGCAGCCTTCATCCAAAATCTTGTTTATAAAACTTCTTCCCCCAAAACCATCTGGGAGTTTGGGTTTTCTGAGCACAAGCTGCCCATTCTCCTTTCATGGTCCTTTCAAGAAACCTTTCTCTACTCCAAACCTCTAGGTTTGTTTGGCATCACTGTGTGTTGGGCACGTGAACTTGTGCTCAGCAATAGTCTAATAATTAAGTTGACATGAGACAGATAAATGGGAGACAATCAAACAAAAGTTTAATAACATGTATACATGGGAGAGACCCGGAAAAACTGTGAATCGCCAAAATGACTGAAGCCTTACCTTAAATATCAGTACCATCCTCAGCTAAAGACAAAAGAAGATGTTGGGGATAGGGGCTTGGGACTTCAAAGGGGAGAAAGGAAATCCACATGGAATTGGAAAAGTAAATATTTCCTAAATAAATGCTGGGCCATTCAGAGACAATTGGATGGAGACTGGATTCTGATCATTAAGAGTTTCCCCCACTGCACTTAGTCCATATCTTTTACAGATATCTCTGGTGATAGCTCTGTTCCTGCAACAGGCCCTCTGTCTAAATTCCTTAGGCAGCTAAGGGGGAGGTAAAAAAGAAAGACTTCTGAGTCTTCTGTTTCTTAAAAATAATCCACTTAAATTAACCTCATGCCAAAGAGACACATTTTGTGGTGGCACATTTTGTTCCCCTATAGCAGCCTACTAAGCAAAACAAAACCTAAGCCTCAAGGTTAAGAAATCAAAACCTAAAACAACCAATCAGAAACAGCCAACTAGGCTTTCCCAAATAAGGTAACCACTTAAAGTACAGCCAACCAAATAATTTCCTTTCTTCACTTCTGTGTCTTCTCCATAAAAGTGTCAATGGATGGATCACTTCTAACCAATTCTAGCTTTGTTACCGAATCCAATCTCACTCTGCTCGCCACACGACAGGCCAATAAATTGGGAGACGAGGTGTTGAGGCAAGGAATAACGACTTTATTCGGAAAGCTGGCAGGCTGAGAAGATGGCGGACTAGGGTCCCCAAAAACCATCTTATCGGGGTCTGGATGCCAGTCTCTTTTATAGAATCAGAGAGGGAGAGGCGGTGAGGAAGTAAAGTAAAAAGGGCCATGAGTCTTGCAAAACATCTCCCATGGCCTGCATTGAGGAGGGGATATGTTAATTTCTTCTTTCTGCAGCCATTCACTGGTGGGCAGGGTCAGATTGTCTCCCTGTGAGCTGAACAAAGAAAGGCACTTTAGTTTAACATTCAGGCAGAGGGGCAGGGTTCCCTGAGGCAGGCCATCATGTATGATTATAATAACAAAGGCAATGAAAAGCAAAGGTTAAAGTCAAAGAAACAGATCCAGCATGGAGTCAAAATTGGCTCTTCCCTGTTACAGCTGGGTACTGCTTGATTTGAATAATTTTTGATCAAGTAAACCCTTAAAATTTTTATTGAGTCAGTTTATCTTTTAATGATGTTGATTCCGATCTTTTGCTATTTCATACAATGCAGAAAGAAACAGCATGTATACATCTTTGCATGACTTGTAAGCAGATGAAGTAGAGGGCCTGGAGGAAGAAAACTACCTATGGCTTTCATGGCATTAGAGAAGGCATTCTGGGCCAAAGCCATTGTGTGATCTCAGCCTGGCCACAATGCTTCCCCTCAGGTCTCAGTAATTAACGATCTTAAGGGAACAAAAGAATGCAGAAACAAACAACTGTTATCAGGCAAGAGAAGCAACAGTAGCAAAGAGAATGTATCAGTTGTAAAGACTCCCAGTTCTGTTTCACTAGTAAAGATTAGCCTGAAGCCTCAACCACCAGATCAACTGGCACCTAAGGGATGATGATGTTGACCTTTTCTGACCTGTGTGACTCCAATCAACTCAAGCTTGGACTCTGTTGACTGCCCAACCCCTTCATGAACATGCACGTTCCCTTAGCTTACAACTTCCCAAATTTTGCTGTTGGAGGAATCACTGCTTTGGGAGATTCCCAGTTTTCTCCTCACTTGCTGCAGGGAATAAATCCTTTCTTCTCCTGAACTTTGTCTTAGTTGTGTCTTTTGGCTTGACACGCACCAAGAGGAGAACCCAGTTTTTCGGAGAACAGATTCAGTAGGCTAAATGCCTAGAAGTAGAATCACAAAACAAGGACTTTGTAAGATGTAAAGATAACCCATATATGAAAGGAGTTGCCATTATTTGGTTTCCACTTTTTTTCCCATAAAACAACTGGAATTAACAGTAACAAAGGAATTTTTGCATAAATCTACAATCCTGGGAAACCTACATTTTGTACAGATCAGTATAGCAAGTTCGCATTTGTACTTGCCATTAAAACAGTCACCACACTAAATATAATAAAGAAAATCCCAGAGTCCTTCATTTGGGAAGTTTACTAGCATAGGCTGGGTCTATATTTGGTGTTACTGTGAATGGATGCACACTGACTTATGAGTCTGATGATTACGGGGAAAGGAATTTTGTGTGTAGCATGTGCCGGGGGTGGAGTTCTTAAAATGAAGGGGGCATACCCGGCTCTCTGATATTGGGCCACTAATTGACTTCACTACCTTCCACAGGTCACATCCCTTGTATGGGCCCGTTTCCACATAAAACATAAAATGATAAGAGTTGGAATGGGAAAAGGGCATTTAAAGTCATAGAACTGACTTAGAGTACTTAGATAATGAAGACAGAGAAGAGAAGGGGTCCAGGATCTCAAGAGATCCTACGTTGAGAGTCTGGCAGGAGGAAATGGCAAAGGAGACTGGGGAGTAGCAGGTCCTTGAGAAAAGGTGAATGTGATGTCCTGAAAGCCAGGAGAGGGAAGCCGATTAAGGAGTGTGCTGAGATCCAATATTCTGAGCTGAACGCGGAGCGGTCCAGTGACCACTGGCAATATGGAGTTGTTGGAGGCTTTGACAACAGCAATTTCAACAAATTAGTGTGATTAAAAGCCAGATGAAAGCCGGTTAAGGAGTAAATGAACAAAATCATTTTTGACGCCTTTATAAACTGCACAAGCTTGTACCAAGCTCTTAGGTCTCCTAATTCATGACCCCTCTTAATCTGACCTTCAGAGATTCTAAAGCATTTAACTTGTCCAGTACTTCTCCAGCCTCCGGAGATTGCTCTAAGGATATGAAAGTACTTCGTAAACAAAGAGGCCAAACAAAGGAGAAGGGCAAAGGGGCAGCCGTGGGTTTTCATTAATCTATTCTATTACTCTATCTCTGTACTGTATTCATTTTGTATTCCCTAGGCTCCTCTATGCTCCTGCAATACCAAATTTTCTAAATGGTAGCCACCCAGTAAGAATTTATCACTCCGTATTTCTCGCCCTTCAGCCCCTGGCCCCACACCTCGACCCCTCCCCTCCCCAAGTCTTTAACCAGAGAGGCACGAGTTCACCATTCCACTCTGGAAACAAAAAGGGAGGGGCGGGGCGGGGCGGGGCGGGGTGGGGGGAGGGGAGGGGAAAATACTGTGGTTTCTACAGAGGCTTTGAGCGCATACGTGAGTCCTCCCCCCGGACCGTTTGTGCTGCCCTCCTAGGAAGGGGCGGGGGGTGGAGGTTTGCCGGACGGACTGAGTACGGGTGCCGAGCAGGCTCTCACGGAAGTCCATTCGCCACTGGGAGGCCCGCAGTGGGTGCTCTGTGCCCTTGTTGCCGAGGGCCTCTTCTTGGGTCATTCCTGGAGTAGGAGCCGGACTGGGGCTGACACCGGAGCTCCCCCCTGGCCGCCTCGGCGCCTGTGTGACCTCCTCGCCGGCGGGATGTGGCGACTACGCCGGGCTGCCGTGGCCTGGTAAGTGCGGGCTCCGACCTGGCCCCGTTATTTCTGGGGCCTCCAGAAAACGAGGTTGTCCCATCACTACATCCAGAATGTGCAGGTAACTCTCAGGCCAAGCAGAGAGCAGTTGGAGGATTCCGGGATATTTTTGAGGACCCGGAGTGACAAGAGCCCTGACTAGGCTTACCTAGGTGCTGGCCCCCGTACTGGCCCCTGTCCGTGTTCCTATGCCCCTCGGAAGATTCTGGGCGCTTTTCAGTCTTGGCCTTTTCTATGTCCTTTTGTGCCTGCCCCTTTCACCCTTCTATCCTCGCTGTTATCTCTGTCTCTGGTGGCTTCTTCTGTCCGGGCTCTATGACTCTAACCATGTGTCACCCTTGCCGCGTCTCTTAATTCTCACTGTCTTTTTCTTCTACCTGCACGCCAGCTTACATTGCTTTTGCAGGTACCTGAGCTCTTCTCTCGGGGTGAAGGGGACTCTGCCTCTTTCCTTAGTACGCTGAGTGAACATGATTTGGAGTCAGATCTGGAGCGGTGACGCATACATGTAGTGTCAGAGATGGTGATCAGAGATGGTGATTAGAGATATTCTCTTAATAGCAGCTTTTTTCAGAGTTGAGGAAGGGAGACTTGCTTTTTGGATGTGAGGTGGTGAATGTAGCACCACCTTTCTAATCACTGTGTTATTGTTGCCCTGGTCTGTGTTAATCCTAAACCGAAAATCATAGAAGTGTTTACATTTCTATGGGTTACTATGTGCATTTTAATGAAATTAAATTTGACTTTAATCTTTACACGTAGCTGTGTTCTAGTATCCTTAGATATCTTCAGGTTTAACTCATTGTTGCAGGCATTTGATGAGAAGTAACATACATCAAGCAAGGTTGGAAAAACTTGGTTTTCCTGAATTAACTCAGTCTCTAAACACCTGTCTTGAATTTTTTTCGGAATGTTTTAAGTGGTGTAATTTATAGTGTTTATAAGTGATGGGATCCATTTGTTTTATGAAGGTTAATTTGAGTCTAAATTTAGAACTGAATGGCATACAATAGTTGAAGTTTCAGTCCATTAGAATAATTGAATAAGTTACTTCTAATGTCATGGAATTTTAATTTCTGAGTATATCCCCAGCCCTTGGTACTGAACTAAGTTATTTACAACCTTTTTATTTCTACTCAGTATTTACTGGGGAAATATATCTAATTTTCTTTAAATAAGAAAAGACTTTGCAGAAAATAGTGTACTTTGTTGGAGCAATTAAGATATGTAGGAAAAACTTTAAAAATCGAGTTTCCAATCGACTAATTATCAACTGATAATTGTTTATTCAATTGGATGCTGTCAGCTAAATTGTTTCTAAAGTTACTATTGACTCTGTAGTCATGGCTTAAAATGTCTTATGTTGATAGCACAGTTTAGCTGCCTGCAGAAGTAGAGATGCGGACGGTCAGATGCCCCAAGTTCTGGAGTTTGTCTTTTGATGTAGCTCCTATGCATGTTATGAAGGAGTACATTTAAATTCTTACTCTTTAATAAATAAACATTCTTTGACATATATATCTAAATATGTGCTCATAGACATGTCAGAAAACCAATGACCAACATTTATTTAGGTGCAATAAATATTTGCATACAATTGTTGAAAAAATAATAACATGCTAGGAAACAGTACATAGGTTAAAAGCAGATGATGGATGAGTGTGAATAGATGATTTCTGGGGTTGGGGTCGGGGAGCCTTGTTTTGCATCACATTTGATTTTTAGTTTGGCCTAATATAGAAGTATATATTCAAATTCCTTTTCCACCATTCACTAGTCATTCTACCTTAGGCAAGACACAGTTTAAAAAAGCAAGTTGGTAAAATAAGGATACTTACCTTACTGGGTTTTTTTGAGAGTTAACAGTAGCATTTGTGTAAACATTTGACATAATGCCTGGCAGTTAGATACCCCTTTCCCCTCACTGTCCTTCGTCACAACATTATTTCAATGTTCCTTGATTCCTATTCCTTAAGATATTTCTACTCCCGTGTAATTAAATGAATTACAAATTTATTCTTTAGTATGGGGCCTGGCCCATAGTAAGCACTATGACTGTGTGTTGAATAAGATAATCAGGCGTATGTTTGTTGGTAGGAGACTTTCATTCTCTGCCGGGAAGGACAGGAGGAAAGAGCTCAGATAGTAACATGTGCATTTAGATTTTTTTCTCTTTGGGGTTTCCCCCCCCCCCCCGCTTTCTTTCTTTCTTTTTCTGGGGAGCCAGGTACATGAGGTGTTAATAATTTTTCCTTAATTTCCATTCCTGGACCGTCTCAGGATTGTGAAACATAGATGAGAGGGCAAAGAATAGATGTTATAAGCTACTGGAACTTTTGTGCTTAAAAGTAAAAGTTTACACGCCTTTTTTTGTATAGGTGCATCCATAATTCACATTTATTTTCATACCACCATTTTAGCCTAACATTACATGAAATCTTTTCGTACATCTACATGGTCTTCGTATTTATCACTTTAATGGCTATACACAGTATCCTCTGTTGTTTATGTACCATAGTTTATAAATTTATGTTCTTAATGTTAGATATTTAAGTGGTAACATTTTTTGCTATTACAGCACATCTTTTTTTAACAGTTTTATTGAGGTATAATTGACATACAGCACTGTATAGGTTTAAGGCGTACAGCATAGTGATTTGACTTATATGCATCATGAAATGATGACCACAGTAAGTTTAGTGAACAGCCATCGTCTCATATAGATACAAAATTAAAGAAATAGAAAAAAATATTTTTTATGATGAGAATTCTTAGGATTTACTGTCTTAACAACTTTCATATATAACATACAGCCTGTTAATTGTATTTATCATGTTGTACATTACAGTCTTAGTATTTATTTCTCTTAGAACTCTAAATTTGTACCTTTTGACTGTCTTCATTCAGTTCCCCCTTCTGCCACCCCCTTCCTCTGGTAACCACAAATCTGATCTTTTTTCTATGTGTGTTTGTTTGTTTGTTTGTTTGTGAAGTATAATTGACCTACAACACTGTGTTAGTTCCTATTACACAACATGGTGATTTGGTATTTCTGTACCATTTCAAAATGATTACCATGATGAGTTTAGTTCGGATATGTCACTATACAAAGATATTTTGTTTTCAACTTTACTGACAGCAAATAGCTGTCAGTAGTTAATAAAATAAGTCTCTACCTTTTTTGTTTTCAGTTTTGATTTCTTGGACCAGGATCATAGCCCACATATAGTAAATTAGGGGACAGGCTCTGGAGTCCCACTGCCTAGGTTTGAATCCCTCCTTTACTCCTTATGTCAGTGGGGACTTCAGCAACTTACTTATGTCTGTCCGCCTTTTCCTCGTTGGTAAAATGGGGACGATACTAGTACTTTTATCATAGGATTATCAGCAGGATCAAATGAGTTAGTTCCTGCTGCAGGAGTGCCTGGCACACAGTAAATGGTTAGTAACTGTGGGCTATCGTAAGGCACGGTGTGATTGGTCATGTGTGCCTGTGTGTTTTCACTTTTGCATATTGCTCTTTTATATCGTTTCCTTTGCATTGTTTCCCCATCTGATCTTTCTCCCACACCTATTTTTCTTTCAGTGAGGTCTGCCAGTCCTTAGTGAAACACAGCTCTGGAACAAAAGGAAGCTTACCACTACAAAAACTGCATCTGGTTTCACGAAGTATTTATTATTCGCATCATCCTATCTTAAAGCTTCAAAGACCCCACTTCAGGACCTCATTTCAGCAGTTCTCCTCTCTAACTAACCTTCCTTTACGTAAACTGAAACTTTCTCCAATTAAATATGGTTACCAGCCCTGCAGAAATTTTTGGCCAGCGAGATTAGCTGCAAGACTCTTAAAACTTCGGTATCTCATACTCGGATCTGCTGTTGGGGGTGGCTATACCGCCAAAAAGGTGAGTTTAACTTTCCTACTGCTTTTCCAATTATTCCAGCATGATTGTTTTAAGGTTTCTTAGCATATGTCATTTTTCTTTAGTGCAGTAGAATGTAATTAGATGTTTAAACATTTATTGTGTGCCTCTATTATGTGATAAATTGTTTTAATGGTGATAATAGGAAAACGCTCTCTGAATCTTAGTTATTATAAGAGATGAAAATGACCTAGTGGAAGGAGCACTGGTCTGGGAGTAAGAACACTTAGGTTTGATTTTCAGCTTTGCCATTTAGTAGCACAGGCAGGGAAGTAAGTGGCATGCTCATGCAACTACTTCGTAGCAGCTCTGGGACCAAAGGTGGGGTATCCTGATCCCTGGTCTGTCTTCCTTGTATTCCTCAGTGTTGTTTAAAGCCAAATCATGAAACCCATTTGAAATAGGAGTACATTTTGAATTTTTCCATTTTCTGTATTTAGTAAAGGAACATTTACATGTTTTATATGCTTGTCTGCTAATTTATTTTTAGAAGAGCAGAGGCCACTTTGTTTCTAAAAATTTTGAACATAATACATTGCTCTTAGTAGCTTAGCATGTTTTAACAAAATAAATTTAAATAGTTTTTTTTATCTTTTATATGGCATTCAGATCATTTGATTGGCATACTTTCTTATCTTTTAGACTTTTGATCAGTGGAAAGATATGATACCTGACCTTAGTGACTATAAATGGATTGTGCCCGACATTGTATGGGAGATTGATGAGTATATCGATTTGGGTTTGTATCAACATTAAAATACTTTTCTTGGTTGTATCTTTAGGAAAGAGAAATAGTTGTACTGAGATAGCTCCTTAACTCTAAGTTTAAGGTTGTAGCAGTTGTTTTTTTTTTTTTTTTGACATCTTTATTGGAGTATAATTGCTTTACAATGGTGTGTTAGTTTCTGCTGTATAACAAAGTGAATCCTGTGTACGTATACATATATCCCCATATCTCCTCCCTCTTAAGTCTCCCTCCCACTCTCCCTATCCCACCCCTCCAGGTGATCACAAAGCAGTGAGCTGATCTCCCTGTGCTATGCAGCTGCTTCCCACTAGCTATCTATTTTACATTTGGTAGTGTATATATGTTAGTACTACTCTCTCACTTCGTCCCAGCTTACCCTTCCCCCTCCCCGTGTCCTCAAGACCATTCTCTACATCTGCGTCTTTATTCCTGTCCTGCCCCTAGGTTCATTAGAAGCTTTTTTTTTTTTTAGATTCCATATATATGTATTAGCATACGGTATTTGTTTTTCTCTTTCTGACTTACTTCACTGTGTATGACAGACTCTAGGTCCATCCACCTCACTACAAATAACTAGTTTCATTTCTTTTTATGGCTGAGTAATATTCCATTTTATATATGTGCCACATCTTCTTTATCCATTCATCTGTCGATGGACACTTAGGTTGCTTCCATGTCCTGGCTATTGTAAATAGAGCTGCAATGAACATTGTGGTACATGACTCTTTGAATTATGGTTTTCTCAGGGTATATGTCCAGTAGTGGGATTGCTGGGTCATATGGTAATTCTATTTTTAGTTTTTTAAGGAACCTCTATACTGTTCTCCATAGTGGCTGTATCAATTTACATTCCCACCAACAGTGCAAGAGGGTTCCCTTTTCTCCACACCCTCTCCAGCATTTATTGTTTGTAGATTTTTTTTTTTGATACAGCAGGTTCTTATTAGTTATCCATTTTATACGCATTAGTGTATATATGTCAATCCCAATCTCCCAATTCATCACACCACCATGTTTGTAGATTTTTTGATGATGGCCTGTTGTAGCAGTTTTATTTTAATGATAAAAGTAATAGAATAGCAGAAAAAAAATAGGTAAGAAAAAAAATTATCCACTAGTTCATCAGTTTAACACAGCTGCCACGATCCTTAGGGATCAGTTTCTTTTAATTGTACCTATTTTGTGTATGTGGTTAATATTTTACTTTCCTTTTTAAGAATTATATAGTCATAGTGAACATACACTTTGCTATCTTGTCTTTTGCTACCTAACACATTTGTCAGCATTTTCTACTCTGCCGAGCAGCCTTCTTGAATATCATTTTCAATGTTGTATGATGTTACCCAGAACAGATGCACTGTGCTTCACCTAACTAGCTCCCTTTGATTGAGTACCTTGGTTACCTCTACTTTTTGTAACCAGGTTCCTTAAAAGCCTGCTAGTGTCCAGAGTAATTTCTCCTGTTAGTCTTTCATTGTTCCCTTTTTCAAATAATAGATAGATGAGAAAAAAAGTATATTTGCTAGTTATGATTGCCAGTAACTCATGGTGATCTTTAGAAAAAGATTTTTTCTGATGAAATTATTTTCCTCAGGTCTCTTTTTTAAGACTTTGTGTAGACATTTTTTAGACTTTAGCTTAGGTGTATATGGGGGTGGATTTAATCTCTGCATGCACTATTCACAGCACTGTCTTAAAGATAAAATTGTTACATTGACAAAGATATTTACAGGAAAAGCACTCCTTCAAATTATTTTTCTAACGTTTATGAGAAGAGCTTTTAATGTTATGCATTCACTAGTCCCACGCCGTAGTGACTGCAAGCCTGGGTTCTGAAGCTAGACCATCTAGGCTTAAACCTGACTCCCCCACTTTGCTGTATGTGCAGGTCCTGTTACTTAACCTCTGTGCCTCATTCCTTGTCTGTAAAATGGGGTTGATGAGAACTGTTTTGTAGCATTGACATGAAGATTAAACAAGTTAATGCTTTTATAGCACTTAGAATAAGACCTAATACATATTCTTATTTTGAGAAACTGTGTGTTTTATCTTCTTCAGAGAAAATTAGAAAAGCCCTTCCTAACTCAGAAGACACTGTAAAGTTGTACCAAACTTTGACAAAATTGTTGAGTATTTGTAAACAAAAATAAATACTTGATCACTTTGTAAATAAAGCTAGCAATAATAAAAGTAATGGCTTGTCTTGGGTTCAGAGACAGTTTTTTTGAAGTGGTAACAAGTGTAAGTCTTCCTAGGGAATACAAAAGGAGAGAGAAAAGTAATGGAATTCTGTTGTTAAACTTGAACTGGGATTTCATCACTTTTTTTTTAATTCAGGTCAGGTGCTACAAAAGATATTTTTTCTTTTTTCTTTGATTCATTGCCTTTCTGCTGTGACTTCCTCCCAAAAAATACTTCTGATTCCAATCCAGTGTTAACATTTATACAGTGCTTCTGTCTCAAGGCATTTAACTTATAAATCGAAGTTAACCCTCTAAACCGTATGTTTGGTGAGTCTTTTTTTAAAAATTTTCATGGCTTGTCGAAGATCATCAGAATAACACATTGTTTCAGATATACGTAGCAGTTGTAGTTGGAATAGGGAGAAAAATGGAAAAAATATTTAAATTTAAGTTTATATATGATTATTTAAATTGTATGAGTGTTTCAATAGTCAAATTCTTATTTTGAGACTATTTCTTTTCTCTTCTCCAGAGAAAATTAGAAAAGCCCTTCCTGATTCAGAGGACCTTGCAAAATTGGCACCCGACTTTGACAAGATTGTTGAAAGCCTCAGCTTATTGAAGGACTTTTTCACCACAGGTAAGGAAGGACGTGTGTTTGATCTCGTTTAAAATGTCGGGAAACACAGAGGAAAAATACTTAAAATGTATTCATTTGTTTATTTCCATCTTTTATTTATTTATTTATTATTTTAAATTAACATTTTAAAAAATAAATTTATTTATTTTGTTTATTTATTTTTGGCTGTGTTGGGTCTTCATTGCTGCACGCGGGCTTCCTCTAGTTGCGGCGAGCGGGGGCTACTCTTCCTTGCAGCAGGCGGGCTTTTCATTGCAGTGGCTTCTTTTGTTGCGGAGCACGGGCTCTAGGCACGCGGGCTTCAGTAGTTGTGGCACGTGGGCTCAGTAGTTGTGGCTCGCGGGCTCTAGAGCGTGGGCTCAGTAGTTGTGGCTCACTGGCTTGGTTGCTCCGCGGCATGTGGGATCTTCCTGGATCAGGGCTTGAACCTGTGTCCCCTGCATTGGTAGGCGGATTCTCAGCCACTGCACCACCAGGGAAGTCCCTATGTCCATCTTTTAAATGAAGATATTTAGTACAAATAAAAGCCAGGTTTTTGATAAAAGGATAAACACGAAGTTTTGTTGCTCTGTGGTTTTACAATTTTTTTAATTTATTTTTATTTTTTGGCCGCGCCATGCGGCACACGGGATCTTAGTTCCCTGACCAGGGGTCGAACCTGTGCCCCCTGCAGTGGAAGCACGGAGTCTTAACCACTGGACCACCAGGGAAGTCCCCGTGGTTTTAATTTTTGTTTAGCCCAACAAAATGAAAATTTGCAAGAACTTAAACATGCTTGGCTTTAGTCAGTGAGGGAAAAATAAATCACTTGTTCTTGACAAGTAGATGATACTTCCTATGTGTTTGCTGTTCATAATTGCTTAGAGCCGATTTGGTGATTTTGAAACAAATTTAATTATAACGGACCATAATGAGTAGAATTTACTAAGGTTAGTTCTGGTGTATTTGCCCAATTCTGCCCTATCATGATATAAATCTGAGGTCTCAGACATCTTTGTTTGCTCATTGTTAAATTTTACATTTCTATTTCCCCCTTTGCTGATTTTTCACAGGTCACAAATTGGTTAGTGAAACCATAGAAGCTTCTGACCTACTTCTCTTGTTAGGTGTGTAAACAGATATTTTTGCTGATCTTAACATGCCTTTTAAATGCATCTAATAA
The DNA here is from genome assembly GCF_028021215.1 of Eschrichtius robustus. NCBI lineage: Eukaryota > Metazoa > Chordata > Mammalia > Artiodactyla > Eschrichtiidae > Eschrichtius > Eschrichtius robustus. Next base: position 71,598,427 of record NC_090829.1, read on the forward strand.
ACTAGCTGCAAATAAAATTGCAGACCAAATTTATAATATTGCTTATGCTGAATTTTAAAATGTCAGAATTATATTGGGCAAATTCATTATCCTTTAGGTGGAAATAATAAAATAATTTTTTTGTGGTAAAACTAAAATTCCTAAATATGTGTGTCTATATTATAAGATTAAAGCTATTAAAAAGAAAGTTTGCTTAACCAAAATATTTTCTTGAACCTGATCTGATTGTTTCTGATAATTGAAACGAAAGTCATTTTAGTTTGTCTCATCTGTCCTGTCACAGTTGACATTTTTAATTTAATTTTTTTACTGTATATGGTCTGTAACGGCAGTAGTGTATGGCTGAACTGTAAGTACTCTCATGTAAAATAATCCTTATCAAAGATAGCCTTATTTTTTATTGTAATTTTCAGTGATATTTTAAAAAATCTGTTAAACATGTCCTATAATGGTTTTGAAAATTTTTTTCTTAGGTTACCACTGCATTCCTTAAAATAAGAATAGCTTTCCAAAAAGTGTTTTTTGCTCTAAAAATCCTTTTATCTTTCAACCGACTAAACATAATTTGGATTTAGTTTAGGCTATTGACTTCACTGGAGAATTTAAAGGACTGCATATTTATCTTTAAGGTTCACCTGGAGAAACAGCATTTAGAGCGACAGATCCCGGGTCTGAAAGTGACAAGCGTTATAGAAAGGTACGTATAAAGGAGCATTCTTCACATAGATAGTCTTGAAAGATTTTTAAAAGTTTTTACCTACCCTGGAAGATCTGAAAATGGTAACATCCGAGAAGCAAACATAAAAGCATCCAGTGGAGGTATTGTTATTATTCTTGGTACAAAATGCAAGGTATTATTCAGCAGTTCTGGAAATATAATTGGAGAAGCTAGTTTCCCTCAAATATGTCTGTGAAATATTAGTTTCCAGGGTTGTCCCCAACAAAGGGTTTTGTTGTTAAATATGTGTGGGGGAAAGCTGGTATAAATAAAACAAACAGGCTTCTTTTCTTTTCCCTAGGATTTCTCAGACCTTAATATATGCATGTGCATTGTGAATCTCTGAGAGAAGTCAAAGTGTGCAGGGTTTTCCAGATTTATTTAGCAACAAAACCCTTTTTCCATGAATACCTTTTAGGGACTAATGTTTCATGATATACAGTTAGGGGAAATATTAAGGGAGTAGCAAGTTTGTTACTAAGGGATAAATAGACTTCTGTTACATTGATAGTCAACAGAATTACGTATGGGGTTATTTAGGATATGTTAATTTCAATTCATGCATTAAAACCCATATGAAACTTTTAGGAGAATTGCTGATGTAGAATAACATGCATTGTTGTGTATTTATATTCATATGTTAACCTGATATTGTCTTACTCTTCACTTTTTTCATCTTTTGAAATTAGTAAGATAACTGATTCCTTGGAAGTTTTTGTTTTTTTTTTAATAATAACCTAGATAAATAAATATCTGGAAAAAATACTCCATGAACATTTAAAAATTAAATGATGAAGGTTATTATGGTTTTAAATCATTGAGGTAAATAATTTTATGTTTTTTGGGGAAGCAGGAAGAAAGTAATTCCTATGTGTAGATTTCCATCTTGTTTCCTGTCCTTCAACTTTGAGCTTTTTACATGATATTCCAAGTTTTAATTATATTTCAAAAGATTTTTTTTCTTTTGTCTTTTAACTTGATCTTTTGGAGAAAACATTTTTCAAAATGTATGTGTATACGTGTGTGTGTGTTTGCCTTTTAACTTGATCATTTTTGATAACCTTTTCCACTGGCATTATTTTAACCAAGAGATACCCTTGACTATACATGCTACTGGGAAGAAAAATTTGAATAGAAATTAGCCTATGATGCACAGCTTATTTTGAGCCAAGCCCTTGGCCCTTAATGCAGATAGACTTAATGTGCATAGAAAAGCTAATCTAACTGGGGAGAAGGAACCCCTGTTACAAGTATGGTAGTATGGTTTTTGAGCGACAGGATTTCTTGTTGCCTAGATCGGTTAGGGGAGGCTTGCATCTCTCTTCTTTTCTGATATGGCCTAGGATTGTTTTGGTAAATGAGAATCCTGTTTAGGACCTGACAGATAATTCCCTTAAAATCCTGCTAAGGTGATAAATGAGTAGTAACTGATAAATGATCAAGAGGTCTGCAGTATAGAAGAAACAAGAGAACCGATCTCTGGGAATTTATTTATATTTACAGATTTTATTTTATACAGTAGACATGAGAGCAAATTTATTGCTTTATTTTATAATTTACTTTGCTTGAAGATAAGTGCTGTTGTAGACTATTCTTAACTTTTTCATAATTGATGGTGATTATCTTGCCCATTAAAAACGCACCAATTATTTACAACTATTTGTCATAAATTAAGCCATTTTCATTATAGCTTAAATCAGATAGTATTAAATGCTAGTATAAATGTTTACTATACAGAAAAAGTATTTTCAACCTCAACTAGTGGTTTTAAATTTTATTAATATGCAGCATTATGTTTTCAAGGCTTGACTGTTACCTGTGATATTTGAAAATAATGAACTACTCAGACAAGACGCAGATAAACTGATTGTAAGAGACTTGTCTGTAAGTTGATGGTTGAATGTAAGCATGGAAAGGGAGACCTTAGCAGAAGCCTTTTTGAAATTATTCTAAAGCATCAAATTTGAAAATTTGGGCAATAATCAGAGGTGGTAGGATGGCATCCAGAGTTCAGGTGATACCTTTTTGATTGGTTCAGTCTGGTGTCTGAGAGCCCCAAGATTTAAAATGGTGCTCATGCCTTAGCTTAATGATTGTTGGGTTTATACCAAAGTTTCTGGCTAGACTTCTATTAGAAATGTAAAAGTAAATGTGAATCAGATTTTTTTTATGTGGTAATAAATTAAAAACATTTCGACTAGAAGTAAAAAGAAAAACTTGTTCTTTCTAATAAGAGAACACATCTGGAAAAGTGCTGGCAAGTAGAGGGACAATTAGGAACCTTTCTAAGTCAACTGAAGTGAAAGTGACAGGGAGTTGCAGGAACACAGATGCCAGATTGACTTGAGTCAGGCAGAGTGAACCACACAATAGACAGATTACCTGTGGTTCGCAGTCTGTGGTCACTAGACTTTTAGGTGTTCTGGAAAGTTGTGATTGAGGTCTTCAAAAAGCATGTATTCCTACATAATGCTACACAGGCTAACTAAACATCAAGTTTCTTTGATTTTGCCTGGATTTATATCCGTTCAGTTTGTGGACAGTAGTTATGTTTATCCAAAGTTCTTGATAAATAAAAAAGGGAAAAATACTGAAACCACATTTTAGTAAATGCTTTTAGTTAATCAAAAATTTTTAAACTTGTGTTCACTATAGAAAAATACTAGAAAGAGCCCTTAGTGTGACCTGAATAATATTCTTGAGACCTGGAGACCTTTAGAACTACCTGAAGACAAATTCGGAATTGGAGTGGCAAGCCTTTTTTAGTGAATTAATGGACTCACCTGGTTTATAAGTCAGTAGATTTCTGTATATCGGTCATAGTATATACAGGTGACAGGACCACTTAGTGTATCTCCTTTTTTTAGATTCAGTAACATTGTTGTGTTCTAGTGAAAATTAATTTGCTAAATGAGACATTATCTGTGCTTTTGTTCTATCATGTTTCTGATTGCTCATAAACTTCTCATAGAAGTAAGGAATATGGTCATTCTGAAGGTTACAAGCCCATTTATAATTTACAGAAAATATTTGAAGTCCAAATCATAAAAAGTATTGTTACTCTTTAAAAATAATCATTAAATAGTAATGCTCTTCCTTTCCATGTTACTGTAATTCTTATTTGTGTGGCTTTACTTATTTTATACCTACCCTCTGAAATATCTCTCTTCCCTTTTCTCTGCCTAATTTCCACTCATCCTGAAAGCCCAGTTCAGTTGTCACCTTTGTGACGCCTTCCATAACCATTTTAGTCCCAATAATTATTCTCTTAACAATTTAAAACATTTGACAGATGAAACAGTATTTACTTTGGCTTTCATTCTTACTGTTTAATAGGCTATTTCTATCACAAAATCTCTGTTCTCAGAGCACCTAGGATAATGCTGAACTCTTAACACAATTCGTCCGTTGATTTAACTCAGTAAAAGTCTAATTTAAAGTAAGCAAATTTGATTAATGCTAACAAGAGTGGGCCCAAAGATTTTATGTAATGTATCTTTTTGCTCTGATTACCTTTGAATTTCTCCTGGCCTTCAATATTTGACAACTGTTGAGGAGAGCAAGAATGTGAAGGTAGCACTTATACTCGGAATTCTGAGTTGTAACAAAGCAGCGTTGCTTAAGTAGGACTTACATTTCTGGGATTCCTCATGCAACAAATAATGTAAACTGTGGCAAAATGAAATTCTCACAACCAGCACCATGAAATAGCTGCAGATTCAGGAAACTTAGGTTTCCTGAGCAGCTAACAATTGGCAACTATACTTGGTTAGATACTTGTTTTATTCCTTAATAATAAGCATATTGCATTTTTATGTCATTTAAAAAACATTAAATATATACTGTGTACATAACACTGTTTTTAGGTAATAATTTAGAACAAAGGGGATTTGGTAGAAATTGTAATATCGATAAAAACTATTGGTAATAGACTGATTTGTTCATCTCTTAAAATTATTATTTTTAGAAATTGTCCAAATAGTAAAATAGGATATGATATTTCTCAATTGGAGCAAATTAAATAATTCAAGTAGAAAGACATACTTCTTTCTGATATCCAATAATAAACATATTTTAGTTGGCTGTAAATATCTTGAGCTGAATTATATATTACTGGGAGGGAGGAAAATAGGAAAATAGATCTTTTTAGCTAATGAAATAGCAGAATTATTCAAACTTTGAAAAGTAGTTTAGTGCCTAGGAATATTTTTTAAATGGAAGGGGAAAGAAGTCTTCACTTTCATGAAGTTCTTTTCTGGACCCAAGTTACTTTTAAAACTAATAAAGCAGGGGTTGGCAAGCTTTTCCTTAGAGGCCAGATGGTAAATATTTTAGGTTTGCAAGCCCTATGGTCTCTAGGACTACTCAGGTAGCCCACTGTACTTTGTCAACTCCTTCTCTAAAGAGTAATTTACGTTTGCCCTCCAAAATATTATAGTTTTACCATTTTCCTCATTTAAATGTAAATTGAATGTGAAGGGTCAAAGGCACTTTGAAAATAGTGACTGTAGAGCTAACAGGTATCAGGTGCAGACTTTGGAGTCACACTGCCTGTATTCAGACTCTCTCCTTCCTATTTTCTGAGCTTTGTGACCTTGGATAAGTTCCTTAGCTTCTCTGAGTTTCTGGTTTCCTCTTCAGTAATAGAGGGAACCCTACCTGATAAGGGTTATTGTGAGCATTTCGTAAAGCCCTGTAGCACAAGATCTTGGCACATGATAAAACTAAATAAATATTAATATGATGATAATAACAATGATGATTATTACCATCTAACACTTTGAATTATTCCATGAGTTAGCATATTAACATTATTTGATTAATTTCCTCCCCTTTTCTTAATTCCTGTTGAATCTGTTCTGGGAATTGTGATAAGTGGGAAAATGGACTGTAGGGTTGATGTGTAGCTTACTTACAGAATAGGCAATTTTTAGGAAACCCAATTTGGATTTTATGCTGTAAACTTTGTATGCATTTTTAGGTAAAAGTAGGTTATCATTTAATTCATTCAAGCAGCAGACATGGGCCAAGCCCTATCCTAGATGCTGGCCATAACACATCTAACGTGTCAGGCCTTATTCTGTGTGCTAGGTATAAAAACAAACAAGGTATGGGCCCTTTAGAATACTGTTAAAAATATAGTATTGGGTTGGCCAAAAAGTTCTTTTGGGTTTTTCCATATCTTACAGAAAAACCCAAACAAACTTTTTGGCCAACCCAGTATTTTATTTTATTTTATTTTATTTTTTTGGCCATGCCTCCCAGGTTGCGGGATCTTAGTTCCCCAACCAAGGATCGAACCCCAGCAGTGAGAGTGCCAAGTGCCAACCACTGGACTGCCAGGGAATTCCCAAAAATATAGCATTTTAAATGTATTCACATAAGAATGAGTCATAATTTCAAGATTTAAAAAAATATTTTCTAACAAGCTTATCAACTTCTAGAGGTATTTGCAGCATTTTTAGTTGATATTTTGGTTTCTGGAGTTATCACTGATTTTCTTGGTCTGACATTATACTTTTTTAAAAACCCGAGAACACTGTACATGAAATATGGGACTATGAGAGCTGCAGTGTCAAATTGACAGTAACCAAGAGATGTATAGAGAGTATTCATCTGTGGTTGTTTACAATAACTATTGTTAAAGACCACAGTTAGTACATTTTTAATGTAATATATATCATTTAAAAAACAATTATGTGCTATTTCTTGAGAGAAGAATGTCTGAGCTTGGGAAAATATTTATTGAGTAGAAGTGTTCTGTTCATGTAAGGAGGCATGAACAAATGCCTCATCTTGCACAGGAGGCACACACATTTTTCCCTTCCTTATTCCACAAGCCTTAGCTTTAAAAGCTAATCCAGCTGTGCTTAGGGTGAGATTTGATGTCTAAAATTGGATAAAGGTAACCTTTTTTAGTATAGTGTATATAGCTTTTTCTGTGTCTAATTCTTGTTTTCTTCCTACTTTTTTCAGGAAGTAACAGTTAATTTCAACTACCTTCACATAAAAGTGGTTCAGTAACAGACTTGGAAGGAAAGTGAGGTGTCACTAGAAAGAGAGGGTGTTTTTCTTGTAATAGATATTAGATATTTACCATACAATTTTTATGTACATATAAGCAGTGGATGAAGGAGGGGTGTTTAAGCTATGAATAAACAAGAATCCTGTGCCTGATAGACCAGCACAGTTAAGAAATGTGGAATGTTTTCTCACTGCTTTGGCATTTTATAACTTATACTACTGGATGTTATGTTAATTAAAGCACAGATACACTAATGTGTAAGCCAACATGGGAAGCCTTCTTTAAAAGGGAACTGTTCTGAGATGTCTGAACACTTGGATGAGTAGAAGAAGTGATTATGATAAATGACTAAATGAATAAAAATGAGTTGGGTTACTTTTCTTTCTGCTTGATGAAAGGCAGTGATAAAAAAAAATGAAAAAAAAGGACATAAAAAATTATGGGAATGATGAGGGTAGTGAGTTGGCATTGCATTTCTTTGATAGATTTATCAATGACCATAACAGTATTTATTTAAAAGATACATGTTAAAAGATAACCACAGATTTTTATAAATATATTTTGTACTATTGAATTTGGAAACAAATGTTGAAATTTCAGTTATGTTACTTGCCACTTTGATGTTCTCTTACTTTTCATGAAGAAATATCAACTAGTTTCATCCTTTGATTTATATAGTAAGTCAACCAGTTTCATTATGTTGGTATAACTTAATGTATTAAAACTAAGAATCAAACAAAATAAAAATCCCCCTAATTGTTTGCAAATATTTCCCTTAATTTAAAGTGCTTTACTGTAATACAGCTTTTCTATTTGTATTTATTTCTTTTCCGGTAAACTTTTTTATTTATATAAATCTTTGGATTATATAAACTAAGTTATTAAGCCTCCAGGTGAGTCTACTAATTAAAATTTGAATGTAATGTTAACCAATATTTCATTTTAAGAAACTTTATAATTGTACTATACAAAATAAAATATTTTTGGCAGTTATTTTATAAAGCTGTGAAGCTATTTGAAACTCCTAATTTAGATTATTTTAATGAGTATTAGTTTTCCTAATTCTTTTTATAATAATTTTTACAACTTGGTAAAAATTGTTCTCCCAGGTAAACTATTCTTGTGCAAGTTAAAGAGTGACCTCATTCATTGGAACTTTGCCTTTTTAGGGTTTCTAACTGAGAAAATATAAGGTTCCTGACATTGTCAATTCCTAGTTGTTTTTTCTCCTACATTTCTTGAGGTTGATTATCTAATAGACAGCAATTAAAAACACTGTACAGAAAATGACATGTATTTTAGTTTCATGTCACAAGTGAATATATTGTATCAGATGAACATTTCATGATTATTAAATGGAATGAATTTTAAACATAGAAATGATGATTATTTTGTGCATAGGTCCAAACTGGGTTTTGTTTTATTTTCATTTTCATAGTAACTATATTATCTCCATATCTTAATTATGTTATTTTATTGAACTTGTGCTTTAGTAATTGATATATCCTTGGTTATATTCTCAGAGACCATTTTTATTTAATGTCAAAACAGCTCATAAAAAGTGAAAATTCAGTCAGACTACTTATTTGATGTTGTATAAAGCTATAACAGTACCTCAAAAAATTATTTTTTAATTTGCAAAAAAAAAACCCTTAAATTTTAATCAAGTAAGATTCTGTGTGTAGACATGTAAAATTATGAATTAATGTAAAACCTTGATTAACTTGATGCTCGAAACTACGTTTTGAAGGATCTTTATTTATTTACTTTTTGGCCATGCCAGGTGGCATGTGGGATCTTAGTTCCCAGACCAGGGGTCAAACCCACGCCCCCTGCAGTGGGAGCTTGAAGTTTTAACCACTGGACCTCCAGGGAAGTCCCTTGAGGGGTCTTTAATTGAAGACATCAGATGTCAAGGAAAACTGAAGAATAATAATTTAATAAGTGATTAAGCTATTATGTATTCTGCATTTAGTCTTATGAAACTTATGGTTGAGAATTAGAAGATTCAGACCTTTGAAATCAACACTGTTCAAAAATCAGTTTTGTTTTTTCCCCCATATGTATCAAGTCAGGAGCATACACAAGTTCGTATTGGCAATTCAAAAATAAGGGTTGAAGTATTTGTTTTCTCAATTTTTCTGTTACTAGGACATTTAGTTAACTATAGTGCCACCTTCCTTGAGCATTCCAGTTAGTCTCGGTTTTATTGTATGTTGATATTATATATCTGGCTCGTTTTATTCAGCAGTCACTTATTGCATTTTCCTTTTCACTTATTAAACTATGCTGTTTTATATTTCTGAGACATAATTTTACTGAGGAGAAAAATGGAAATGTAGTACAGAACCCAGTTATATTGTGGCTCTAAAGGTGCATAACTGAGTTTCCATTTTTGTTATAAGCTACCCATTCCTCTCTGACTTACATCTGTTCCTTTCTTGTGCCCTTTGGTTTAACATTGTTCTCCTCCCCAATTTTCCTCTTCTCCTCGTTGTAAACTCATGGCAGGGTCTGCTTGGTGAGCTCATTCTCTTACAACAGCAAATTCAAGAGCATGAAGAGGAAGCACGCAGAGCCGCAGGCCAATATAGCACGAGCCATGCCCAACAGAAGCGCAAGGTGATGAATGGTTTAAGGGGGCTACTGATATGTTCACACTAATCAGCCGTTTCTACCAGGATCATGTCACCTTAATCCATTCATGGACTCCAATTATGAGAAATTATTTTTGACAAAGTAAAAATATGAAAGATAAAAGAGATATGCAATTTTCCTAGAGTAGGTAAATCCAAAATATTAAACATAGGAATTTATTTTCTGAAAATTAGATTATCTGTGAGGGTTCATGGATTTGTACTTAGATAAGAATTATGAATTGTAGTTTCCTTGGTCCAGTTATTGAGTCACCTTAAATTTGTAGCCAACTTGTCTATTCTCCAAGTTTTCATTTGTAAAATGAAAAGGGTTACTGTGAATGACCATGTTAAATTAAAGAATGAAATGTATTTGTTTTAGTTAAAATGAATCAACAGAGAATTGTTATTTCTTACAGAAGGAAACTATTTTGACTTAACTTTGGGGCAAAGTTATTCTTAGATACTTTGATAAATTTGTATAAAGACTTTCCACATTTATTAATAAAGTCAGCACAAATTTTCACCTTGTCCACTGAAGGATTGAACATTGGAAATTTGATACAATTCTGGTCAATAAAACACAGATTCTGATAAAACTCAGCATAACAGTATACAAATGTTTGGTTATAGGTGCAACCAAGGAATCCTTAAAGATATACTTTTGGCTGTTAGATGATCCTATAGTATAGATCCCAAGGTTAATGTTCTAAAGAGACTAGAGTCAAATGAACTGTATGTAATGATTTAAAAATTATACTCTAAGATCTTGAAATCAGCTATTTGTGTTACATATATTAGATAAGAAAAGTTTTGGAGTTAGGTGCAAATCTTATTCAGGAAAAAAGATTCAGTCATATAATTAGCTTCCTGTAGGTTCTGATATTGAAATCAACCAATATTATAGATAATTAGTGCAATAATTCTGCTGGCTAACCCTGTCGCATTTGGTGGTGGTTAATACTTGAGAATACTCATCATAGTTTCATTTATTTTTTCAGTATCACTACCTGGCTTTTCTCAATTCCATGGCTGTGGAATCAACTCCTATATGTTGTTTAGCTTTCAGTGAATGAATAACATAGGTAGAAATAGAAAACAAGTTATTTTCCTACTTGTGTTAAACCAAGGGAGGACTTACTTTTTTTTTTTTTGGCTGCGTTGGGTCTTCGTTGCTGTGCGTGGGTTTTCTCTAGTTGTGGTGAGTGGAGGCTACTCTTCATTGCGGTGTGCAGGCTTCTCATTGCAGTGGCTTCTCTTGTTGCGGAGCACAGGCTCTATGTGCGCGGGCTCAGTAGTTGCAGCACCCGGGCCCTAGAGTGCATGGGCTTCAGTAGTTGCGGGGCGTGGGCTCAGTAGTTGTGGCTCACGGGCTCTAGAGAGCAGGCTTAGTAGTTGTGGCACACGGACTTAGTTGCTCTGCAGCATGTGGGATCCTCCCAGACCAGGGATTGAACCTGTGTCCCCTGCATTGGCAGGCGGATTCTTAACCACTGTGCCACCAGGGAAGTCCCAAGGGAGGGCTTACTTTAAATGGTGCTTTAACATTCTCTGTTCCTCATGCTGTTGAGAGTACCATTTAAATATTGTAACAAGTTGGATGCTTAGGCTAAGCCCTCCGTTCCTTAGCTTTGTTACAGAAAGAAGGGGAGGGAGCTACTGTGTTTTGGTATGTTAGTTAGGATTATGAATATAGCTCTAGTTACTAGTAGTTCTTGTTTTTTTCATAATGGTAAAATAATTTGCAATGAGTCCTATAGATCTGCTATTTTAAGATTCTAAGATACAGTTTAAGATTATTGATGTGTTATTGAATCTGATGATTTAAGCAGTATCAATAGTGAATATTGTTTATTTTCTACACTGCCAAGGGTTAATGTTCATTTGGGACCTACTTTACTAGCCTTTTTTCAGGCTTAGGGTTATCCTTCCTATTCCTAATATTTATTGGATTATCCATGTAACCCTTTTATTCCTCAATTTACACATTTGTAAAAGAGCTACTGGCAGGACTATGCCTCCATCTGTTTTGTTTATTAAGGCATACTAAGTAGAGCACGAAACAGGGCTTGTTCCTGCCCACTTTGCAGTTACCTTGTGTGAAAGTAAATGAGACTAAAAACAATTTATGCTCCTCTATAATAATATCATTCCTTTTACTGTCCTTAAAGATGGTTTCCTTACTGTATCTTCCCCTTTGTTCCCCCTATAGTTAGTACACAGATGGCTTTTCAGCCCTACATTGTCATAATGACCAAAATCCTAATTTGATGAGATTTTTATCATTCCAAGCATTTGAGGTTTGCTTGAGGTACAAAGCTACAGCTACTTTTTGTTGCTTTTTGATCATTATTTCTTATTACACCTTGAAAATGTAAGTAGGCCTTCATTATTTATATCTTATTAGTAGCAGCTAATAGATTTACCCTGTATCATCTGAGCAAAGGAGCTCATGCAGAGACAGTAGATTAAGACTGCCATTGATAGGTTTGCCTCCTGTGAATATGTACACATACATAAAAATTTTTATGAGTCTTATGCATTTCTGTATTTCAGAATGTCCACAATTGCTTAGTAGGAAGAAATATTTAAAATTTAAAAATCAGGCTTGTTTTTGTGAGGAGCTAGTAAAGGTTTTTCTCTTTCAGCTTTAGCTTGTTTCTGCAGAGGGTTCCGCTCTTTCTCCATCAATTTTACAGCCCTGGAATTGTAGAAAAGCTCTGGTTTCAAGACTATTGATACCCATTTCTGTCAGGGTGAGTTTTAAATTAATTTCATAATGAAAACTAAATATATTAAACAGCAGGACAAGAACTTACTGTAAGTAGCTGAATTTTACCAGTAAAGTGCATCAAAATAAAATATACCCAGGTTGCTAGTTAAGACCTCAAATAAATGATAGACTAAGAATAGCATGTAGTATTCTCTTAAGAAAATATGTAAAAGTATCTTATCATTAATCTTTAATATTTATTTTGTGAACCTAAATGTTTTGATTTTGTTTGCTAGAAAATATTAGGTCTAATTCTTGATTCCACCATCACCTGTCTTTTATATAACAACATTAATCTTTTAATTTAACATTAAACTAAGCAGATAGGAAGTGTATTGGTAAAACTGTGCATGAGTTGTTCCTAACAGTCGTGCCAGAAGGGCACATGATAAATTTAAATATTCCTAAAAATCCAAATTTATGAAAATCTTAACAGTCATTGTTACTAAATACTAATATTAGCATAAAGATTGTATTTGTAATGTTCTAATAACCTTATATCATTTTAACTCTTTATATATCCTTTTTATTTTACCAAATTATCAAGGTAACCTTTTATAGTGCTTGGCTTATAGTAAACATTCTAACTTTGTGTAATTGTATTAGTTTCTTAATTACTGCCCCAGATATAGAGAAATGTCGGATTTTCTACTGTAATTTAGGATATATTGCATGAAATCATTAAATATTCACATCTAAAACTGAAACAGTTTACACTAATATTGTTTATACTTTTCATACTAATTTAACTGCAGTTGGATGAATAGTTAACAGAACAGTAAATCAGAGAAACTTTCAAAATGAATTGGGAATATAATCTGCATAACAAAATTTTTATGACCATACTATTACAGTATGATGGCATGCCATATGGTCAAAATATGGAATTATATATTTCTTCATTGGCCTTTAAAATTTTGTTCTTTGGGTTGTGGGCTCCTCCCCAATGTGCTTGTTTCCTCACATTTTAGGAGACGATTAATAATTCTTGTCCATTTGACACAAACACATAGTCAAATGAAAAACACTTCTATCCACAAGTCTCTGGCAAAGTTTGTTTTACATTATCGTTTTTCTAATTACCAAATCAAATTTAGAATTTTTAGACATAGGCTTTTTAGGAAAAAATGATACATACCTATCATTTCTAGCAAGTATTGTCATTTTTATTTAAAAGAATTTTGAGGGAAATTTTGATAAATTATTTGGAAGTAGGAATTAAAATCTCAAAATAACTTTATTGCATGGATAAGAGTTATTAACGTCTACCTCAATAAGCAAATCATTTAGAATGTTTTCATATATATTTGCTACCATGATGTCTTGACTGCTTAAATAGCCAATGAATAAAGATGAATAAAGATTTACATGAATTTTAACTTGATTTTTGTCTCCTATGGAATAAAATCATCTCTAAAAATTTTGAGTATCAGAAATTAGATAATTATTTTGAAAGACTGAGAATGGCAACTTCGGCATCTCACCAAGGAGTCGAAGTACAGTTACATGTATTTGTCATAAATGACATCATTTTAATTACAGTTGATTATCGTGTTTTATATTTGGAATTGTGACTACTTTAAAGCCTGTTATAGAATAAAGTTTTTTGTTGTTTTGAATATTTTATCTTAGAACTATTAGCATTAATAACAATTTGGAGTAGTTTCCCCAATACCTGTGGATTTTATCCTACTTTTGTTTTATGTTCAAATCAATTTTAGTTGCTTTACTCAACTTCATTGCTCCTGATGCACTCGCTTTATGGGTTTTTTTTTTTTTATGGGTTAGCAGATCTTGCATTGGAACTGAATTTAAAAACAAGCATCTGGCTCCACTTAAAGCTCTGAAAATGCAAGTTGTTCTTTGCATTTATTAAACACTTTCCTACTTACAGAATAGAAATGGATAGTGTTTGCTTAAAGATACACTATGACCAATGAACTTTTCAGTAGCTGTGAATGATAACATGTGTCTGACTTCCCGAAACATTTCTGTAAGGATATCATTGCCTTATTTCTCCAAGCATCCAAGTCCCTGTGCTTGAGTACAAAATAACCTATCAAGAATATAGTAACCATATGTGTTGCTTTCTTATTTTTCTAACAAGCCAGCCATATATGACTAGAATGGCAATAGGAAGATGGTTTCTTTTTAAGGTTTTCACTTAATATAAAATTTTGATGAGCTTTTTTTAATTGATGAATAAGATTTTTTTACTTAAATAAGCATTTGATTTAAAATTTGCTTTGATTAAATATCCATATAAAGCCAGTAGTTTTCACTCTTAAAAATGCTTTTTTAAAAACATTAACTTACTGTATATTCTATATAAACCTAATTCTACTCAAATAAAATTATTTATTTTAAACATTTAGGTGTCAGACAAAGAGAAAATAGACCAACTTCAAGAAGAGCTTCTGCATACCCAGGTAATTCTGATGAGTGAAAAGAACCAGAAAGTTTTTCTTATACTCTAAGTTTGGTGATATGGAAATTTATCTTTTTAACAAAGCAAAATTTAGAGTGGTTTAATGATAGAACCTTATTATTATAAGTAGATGCCCCCCAAAATGCAAAAACTAATTGAGAAATAAGGAATAATGAAGGAACTTGATAAGTTTAATTAACTAATTTATGTGTAAAAACCTATTTTTTAGTGAATCTTATGCTTCTAATTTTAAAGAAAAACTACAGCAGAAACTGGGGAAAGTGACCTGTCCTTATATAAATCTAAGCTTGCAATTTTACATTGATAGGCTAATTAAGTAACAGTTAAAGAAATTGGAGTTGAGTCTACCACAGTTCTTCTCTGAAGCCCAAAGCCAATCAGATAATAACCTTTCCAAAGGTATTTATAACACTACTATGAAAACCTATTCTCTTATAATTGATGATAACAATTATCATTAAAGACTTGTTCTGTGCAGTGTAATTGAGTAGGTAACAGTCTAGTGAAAAATTGCCCTATCACCCACTCTATCTTTAGTTATTCTATGTAGATACAATGATATGCAGTAATTAAGAATAAGTTAAAAAGACTTATTGGCTCTCTCTTTTTAGGGGAAAAAAATACAACAAGGACAATCTAGATGAAATTAGGAACTAGTATATTTTGAGTCCCAGGTTTTCTTAATATCTGTGCATTATTCTTACACTTGACTATACGTTAGAATTGTGTGTGCTCTGAGCAGCACTGTATATATTTGTTATGGCTTCCCAGCCAGGTGATTACAATCTGCAGCCAGGGATTAAGAATCATTGGCCTCAGAATGTGGTCTCTGCAGCATTAGCATCAGTTATGTCCTTTGGGAACTTGTTGGAAATGCAGATTATTGGTCCCATCCCATCTGCACTGAGTGGGAAGCTCTGGGTGTAGAACTGAGCAATCTTTGTTCTTAAAAACCCTCAAGTGATTCTGATGAATTCTTAAGTTTGAGAATTACTGGTCTAGACGTCTTTGCAGGATGACCCAGCAGCACATCTCTGTAGGAAGACTGCAGATTGGCACCTGTACTAAAGAGTGTTTCCAGCCCCAGAAAATGTAGACCCCATAATTGATTCCATATTTACCAAGAAGCGAGCCAGTGGAAATCCTACCACCCCTATATATACCTGTTGATATCAACCCTTCAATTTGTACAGTTGTTGTCAGCTGCTAGGCATTGACACAAACACTCGATGGAGAGTTCATGATGTAATAATAGCGTTATCTATATCAGTAGTGTCCAGTAGAAATATAATGCAAGCCATGTACTTTAAAATTTTTACATTAAAATAAGGCTGAAAAGAAATAGAATTTTGATGTTAATAATAAATTTAACCCAGCAGATCTAAAATAATATCATTTAAACATCTAATTAGTATAAAAAATATTCATGTGGTGTTTATGTATTTTTACTGAATTATAGAAATCTGGTGTGTATTTTATACTTAACTCATCTCCATTCAGACTAGCCACATTTCAAGTGCTCAGTACCTGCATGTGGCTAGTGGCTACCATCCATATTAGACAGCACAGATCTAATTCTTAGATAACTACCAGTATTTTGTTATATATACTATTACTGCAGATAGATGAACAAATTCTGTAAAATACATTTATAATAGAATCTAGCCTGTAGTTCTACCTGTCTCATACTATATTGTTCAGTTACATAATATTTTCTTTAATTTGGCTTAAGCTGGACATTCTCTGAGGATAGAGCCATGATCTCTTGTTATTTACTGTATGCTTGGAAGATTATAACAACCTAACATATTTTCTAAGAAATATTTTCCATTATAAGAGTCATGTTATTGTAAGTTGGACATAAACATCCAGTTGGTTATAGGAAAGAGTAATTCTTAATAGTTTTCTGAACATTGTTAATGTTTAGAGAAGAAATAATAGTGTACAAACAGAGAAGGCCAATTAGAAAAGGATCACATTTATTTGAGAAGAACATTGTGTAGCCAAGCATCTACTTTGACAAAAAAGCCTGTCTAAATGTATTAGTTTTCTTTAAATTGTTCTTATATCAATATTTTAAAAATTAATGTGTAATTTCTGGCCACAGAAACTTACCAAAACTTGGAAGAGTTTGACCCCTCAACTCAGACCTGTATTCAAAACTCTGTGACCTTAGATAGGCTACCAAGCATCCCTGACCTCTGATTCCTAATCTGTATAACCTTTGCCTCACTTGAAGGCTTACGGGAGTTAATGCAGGTGAAACAGTCAGTAAAGGGCCTGTCACATACTACATGGTCAGGTACTGTTAGCTATTTTTATTTTGTATCATTTTTATAAAATAATATGGGGGATGGGAAGAGTTTGAGTTTTTGTCAAATGTCCCTTTAATGAAGACTTAAAATTTTGTTGTAATAGGAAATATTGCTTCGTAGAGTATACTTAAGAACTTCCTTCTTCAACTTCTTTCATTTTTAGTATTTTTAATAATTTCTTCAACGTAAACAGCAAAGACTTTTCCAAACAAAATGCCAATTGAAATAGAAAACTATAATGAAGTTCATTGTTTGAGATAATATTCATAATTTATTTGTTAAACATTTTCATAGATGACTTTTAAATGAAATAATTCATTTTAAGTAGACAGGAGATATTGCTTCAGGATCTTGGAAGATTTTAATTTACACTTAATGCTGTTTTTTAACCCATCTCTTTCTTATAAAGTTATGTGTATTATTTTGTTGCAGTTAAAGTACCAGAGAATCTTGGAACGGCTAGAAAAGGAGAACAAAGAATTGAGAAAATTAGTATTACAGAAAGATGACAAAGGCATCCATCATAGAAAGCTTAAGGTACTTTAAGTTTGTCTTAATTTTTTCGCTCTCAGAACTTTACCACTTCACATTGTGTGTTGATCAATACCGGTTTTTAAGGAACTGCAAAGGGTTCTATCATCCTTTTCTTTCTAACCTGATATGCTTAGGGGATAGGGAGGTCTCTTCCTATGTTAAGACTTTTCACAAATTATAATCTCCAAACATTTATTTTATACTATATCCATAAATTTTCATACTTTCAAGAGTCATTTCTTGTGAATCAGTTTATTTTTTCTGAAATATTTAGTTTCTTGTGAATCAGTTTATTCTATAATATTTAGTTTATCTCTAGGTTTACTTAATTTATACAGCTATAAAACCAGCAATGTAAGTTGATAGAAAGTTACATATGTCTTATTTTCATTGCCTTACTTGTATTGCCACTCAGTGAAGAGGCCACTTTCTCCAGTTTTACAATAGTTAATGTTTTCTTCTGGAAGGTTCCTTAGACATTTTAAAGTATTTTTGAAAAAGCATGCTCGTATTGTTATCATCAGCACATTGGTAATTACCATTATCAGTTAATTAAATCTTATTATTCCCCACTAAACCAACCTTTATGTGCTAAATGAAATTGAAGTAATTCTTTTAACTTAAATGTCATATAAGTAAACAGAATTTGTACGTAGCAAAACTGCAATAAATCATGGCACATTCATTTTGTAGCCAAGGTCCAAAGATATATAGCCCTGGTTTAACCAACATGTATTAATAGTTCTGACTCCAAATTACGACTGCATAAAACAAATAAATAGCATGACTTTATTTATAAGTCAACACATGGGAAAAACCACATCCAAGTGTTAATATATATTGAGAATTGTATATGTTAACACTGAGAAATTGTATTTTCTCTCATAAAATGAAATGGCAATGAAAATTCGAAAAGTTTTTTGTTTATTTTTAGGTGGAAGGGATAACAGTTGCTTTCCTTTTAATTATTTCTAGGTGTTGAGAGATGAAAGGAAGTGTAGACCCTCATTTTGTTCCTACTTTGGCATTAAAACTTACCTTTAATTATTAAATGCTTGATAGTAACCTTTTTCCCAGGCCTGTGTATATGTTCAATCATTCCTCAACCACATCTGTGGTTTTTAAAAAATGTTTTCACTATTTTATATTATTAATGTTTTGAATTTTATAGAAATCTTTGATTGACATGTACTCTGAAGTTCTTGATGTTCTGTCCGATTATGATGCCAGTTATAATACACAAGATCATCTGCCAAGGGTAAGTGAAAAATTAGTACACAGTGAACTTGCCCATTAGCAAAAAAGCACTGTAGTTTTTTTAAAAGTTACATACATAATACATACACATATGTATAGACAAAGACATAAAATTTTCTGTATAATATTGATGTGTTCTAGGTGATGCCCTAAGCATTGAATATTGTTTGACTCTTTATTTTGGTCCATTGGTTTACTTATATTTATGCATAATAAAGTAAGACTTTCAGATATTTGGCATTATGTATTCATGGTATCCATGATATTAAAATACCTGAATGGTGGATAAGATTAGGTACATGAGTGAAATTTAACCTTATAGAATTGAAAATGTCTTTGTAAAGAGTAAACTAGCTATGGAAAAGATTTGTGGAATATTAGTGTTAATGTGGTTTTAAAACTAGTGGTTTAAATTAGCATAAGTCTTTAATAAAAATTTGGCTGTAAATAATGGATCCAGTTAATGTTTTGCTGTTTATATTTTCAGTACACATCCATGTATGAACCATCATTTTTTTCTGGATGATATTTTGAAATCATTTAATTGTGGATAATTTTTAAGACTAAAAATTCTCAGCAGCATTCCAAATCTATTAAATTTAAGTTGGTATCAAAAAATATGAATATGTGGTATTTATTTTGTCTTAAGGTTGTTGTGGTTGGAGATCAAAGTGCTGGAAAAACTAGTGTGTTGGAAATGATTGCTCAAGCACGAATATTCCCTAGAGGATCTGGGGAGATGATGACACGTTCTCCGGTTAAGGTAAGAAAATAGGCCCTCTGGATTAACAGACTTACTGTGGTGGTCATTTTGTAATGTATTTAAATGTTGAATCACTATGTTATACACCGAAACTAACATAATATTGTTTGTCAACTCTACTTCAGTTAAAAAGGAAAATAGGCCAAATGAAGTTCCTCAGGAAAGTAGTCACTTTAATGAAGTTTGTGCATTGTGTTAAAATGAAGAATTCTTACGAAAGAAATAATTGATATGTAGCATTTGGAATTATTGCTAGTGTAGAAATCAGTAGGTGGCATCCCTCAGGCATGAACAAAGATAAGGAGTTTTTCTTGCTGTAATGTAGACACAAGGATGTGTGTGTATGTTTTAACTCAGCTGATGGATGGAGTAGGTATAGAGTGATTGGAGAAATGGAAGATTGAAGTCACCAAGAATGAAGGCTAGAATAGTGGTAGAAGGTGAGACAATGAGGCTGATGCTGAAGTCTTGCAGAACTGAGGTCTGTTTATAATTGCAACAGGCAGTCTAGTGTGATTCAGACAGTGCATTATTTGGGGTCTGGCTGTGATTTCAACCATGTTGTGTAAAACTAGTTCCTTTTTCATTGCTTTGTGTTATTGTGTGAATATACCACACTTTCCGTTTTATTGTTGATGGACATTTGGAATATTACCAATTTAGGGGGAAAAGAATGAACTGACTATACTTTATATCATGCAGTGTAATCAACTGTAAAAATATTGTGAACCTACCTTGTACATTGTAACCACCACCCTAATTGTAGTGGCTGTGGCTGTGGCTGATACTATATTTTAGGAAGGAGTTCACTTTCTTCCAGCAGGCAGATATCATGGACAGATTTCCTTGAAACAGACAAGGCTGTTCTCTTTTCAGTTTGCCATTACTTCACTAGCATTTACCAGGACTTCTCCTTGATGGACTCTAAACTCCAGATTTTTGTCTCCCCTTGAAGAGTGAAATTGCCAAAATCTTGACTTAACATTTTAACCTCTTTAACAGCTTCTTTGTTCCTTAATGTGCAAATGCCTTAAAGGGAAATTGTGCATAGAATGTCGGGCTCAGTTTTTGGAGATTTATTTCTGCTGTCCATTTTTCTCTGAGAGTTTGGCATCTTAAATTGTGGTTGCTTGATAACCCTGGAATCCGATTTTGTCTCTTCAACACAGTGAGACTGCTGCAAGTTTTAAACTTCTCTTTCAGGCCACCCTGTGTCACAAATCAGCAAATGCCCTGAGGGAAAATAGCTGCAGGAATATACCCATCCAAATTCCTTTGGGGCCTTGGACTCAGTCCAGGCTGCCATGGTTGCTCCTCTGATGTCTTCAAACAGCTAGGTTTTATTTGTTATCCTCTGTATGCTTAGCTAATCTTAGTAGACAGAATTGTATTTTAAAAGTGAAATCGGATCATTAGAAGCTTGAAAAGTTACAAGTGAAAAGTTAAGGAATGTGAAGTTTAGAAGTTCTCATGCAACCACTGACTGTTGACATATAAGTTGTTAGAGAATTTCTTGCTCAAATGTCACTCCTTGGGTGAAGGCTGCCTTAGTTCCCCTTAGTACTGCTCTCCTCTGTGGCATCCTAGGTTTTGCTACACAGACCTATTCTCTCTGTATATTTCTCCCAGTATATTATGAGGCCTAAACCAGGGACAGTCAATTCTTCGAGTTCCCCCATCTACAAGGCCTGACACAGTTGGCTCTCAATAAATAGATGTTGAATAAATGAATTGGCCTTTACCTAAATTTACCTTTGAAGTGAAATGCAGGATTTCCTTTTAGTTTTTCAAGTTTTGAGATTGATGGCTTTGTGCTCGGTACTCTGTATAATGTTGACTGGAAAATGAGAACCATGTAAGTGCTGTGGGAATTAATAAGAAATGTAAATACAGTCTTCTCAATTTTCTGTTAATTTCAGGTGACTCTCAGTGAAGGCCCTCACCACGTGGCCTTGTTTAAAGATAGTTCTCGGGAGTTTGATCTTACCAAAGAGGAAGATGTAAGTAGTATTTGTATGAGGTTTATGTATGTAACTTTTTATAACATGTAAACTTACAAAAGACAACTAAATGGAATATTTAACTGAAGATTTCCTTAGGATTTTGTTGCTTTCCATTGATAGCTTGCAGCATTAAGACATGAAATAGAACTCCGAATGAGAAAAAATGTGAAAGAAGGCTGTACTGTTAGCCCTGAGGTAAGTGTTGCAATTCATTTCAACAATGTTTTATGGAAATCCAGTGTGTATGGTTTGAAATCATGGTGTTAGCATTGATGTTTAGATTGCAGCTGTTCCAAGATACTTAGTCTTTTTTTTTTCTTTTAATATTCCAAAGAATGTATTGTTTTGTGGATAATTTTCTATGATAATTACTGTTATGGTCAGAAAAAGCATAGTTTTTTTCTGAGCTGCATATCTGAATGGATGAGATACAGAATTTTCAAAATATGTGTCACCAAAAAATTCCTAACAAGCTGCCTCCCAAAATTAGTTTTTTGGTTTTGGATTTTTTTTCCCTGCACAGACCATATCCTTAAATGTAAAGGGCCCTGGACTACAGAGGATGGTGCTTGTTGACCTACCAGGTGTGATTAATGTAAGTATCTACAAAATGTGTGTTTTATCTTATTCCTATTGTGAAAGACATTTATAATGACATTTAAAACCTTTTTCTTCAAGACTGTGACATCAGGCATGGCTCCTGACACAAAAGAAATTATTTTCAGTATCAGCAAAGCTTATATGCAGAACCCTAATGCTATCATACTATGTATTCAAGGTAAGTCTTATTGAAAGATTTTAATTGCACTAATATTCTTCCTTACCTAGCAATCAAAGCTTTGTTCAACATATGCATGTTACATAAACATACAAAATAAATATGTTTTGTCCTTTCCTCTTACTTGTTCGTTTTATTAGTAAATAGAATTGAAGTTGGTGATATTTTGATAAATTTCACTGTGTAGGCATCATAGACATTTTTGTTGGCTAGAGTGTCTTTTCATAACTAAGATAAAATATTAAGAAAAATTTTCTTACTATAATGTAGACACAAGGATGTAGCTTGTTGAAGTTTTTAAAACCTACTTTGGGGCTTCCCTGGTGGCGCAGTGGTTGAGAGTCTGCTTGCCAATGCAGGGGACACGGGTTCGTGCCCCGGTGGGAAGATCCCACATGCCGCGGAGCAACTGGGCCCGTGAGCCACAACTACTGAGCCTGCGCGTCTGAAGCCTGTGCTCCGCACGGGAGAGGCCGCGATAGTGAGAGACCCACGCACTGCGATGAAGAGTGGCCCCCGCTTGCCGCAACTAGAGAAAGCCCTCGCACAGAAACGAAGACCCAACACAGCGAAAAATAAATAAATAAAAAAATAAATAATTTAAAAAAAAAAAAACCTACTTTGTAACCATTACAGTGTCTGTCTGTCTGTCTGTCTGTCTTTCTTTCTTTCTTTCTTTCTTTCTTTCTTTCTTTCTTTCTTTCTGGCTGCGTTGGGTCTTTGTTGCTGCGCATGGGCTTTCTCTAGTGGCGAGTGCAGGCTACTCTTCGTTGCGGTGCGCGGGCTTCTCAACGCGGTGGCTTCTCTTGTTGCAGAGCATGGGCTCTAGGCCTGTGGGCTTCAGTATCTGTGACACGTGGGCTCAGTAGTTGTGGCTCGCGGGCTCTAGAGCGCAGGCTCAGTATTTGTGGCGCACGGGCTTAGTTGCTACGCGGCATGTGGGATCTTCCCAGACCAGGGCTTGAACCCGTGTCCCCTGCACTGACAGGTGGATTCTTAACCACTGCGCCGCCATGGAAGCCCTACAGTGTCATTTTTCAATTTTTTTTCAGATGGATCTGTGGATGCTGAACGCAGCATTGTTACAGACTTGGTCAGTCAAATGGATCCTCATGGAAGAAGGACAATATTTGTTTTGACCAAAGTAGACCTGGCAGAGAAAAATGTGGCTAGTCCAAGCAGGGTGAGGACAAGTTCTTTATACAAGCTCCTGTTATGACAGGGACTGGTTGGGGGAAAAAATAATTTCCTTGTGAAATACAAGTAGTAATGGGATTTTTCTTGGTTCTTATTAAAAACAAAGTATTGTGTAGTTATAGTAAATTACTTAAGTGCAGTATCGAGGTATAAGTGAAATTCCACAATCGTAATCAGTTTGCTTCAAATACTTAAAACTGCTAATGTTGCTTACTCTAATTTAATTTAAATTTTGTATGTTGACATAGAGTCATTAACCTCATTTGTAGTATTTTTTGTTACAGTTTAAACTTTGTTTTTAGTTGATGTTCATAAATTAATGTAAAACTAGTGACAGTTCAAATTCCTTTTGGGCCTTACTTATTTTATCCTGTTTTTTTTAAAAAAATTTATTATTTATTTATGTATTTTTTTTCAGATAAACATTACCTTTCTTAACTGATCAAAGACTGTGTGGCAGATTTTCATAATAGAGAAGGCATTGTATGGGGTGTCGGGGCTCAGCATTCTTATCCATGCTCTACCACCAACCAGCTGCATGTCCTCGGGCAAATGTTGTGACTTTTCTGCATCCAGTCAATGCACCATCCAACGTATTAGTCTAGTTGATCTCTAGGTCATTTTCATTTCTGAGATTCTGTGACTTCTCTTCATGATATTCAGTGTCCCTTCTCTCCTCCTCCCTTAACAAGGAAAGAATTTTATTTCAAGGTACGATTGTGTGCAAGGTTTATTAGGACATGGCTCTCTACTTAATTATGAAGGCATAAGGTAAAAGTGGGTAAAAGTGCACAATCTGTAGCCAGGTTGCTTGGTTTCACATCTGCTCTACTGTTTGCTAGTTGTGTAACCTTAGGTAAGTTGTTTTACTTTTTCAGTGCTT
Organism: Eschrichtius robustus; assembly: GCF_028021215.1. Classification (NCBI taxonomy): domain Eukaryota; kingdom Metazoa; phylum Chordata; class Mammalia; order Artiodactyla; family Eschrichtiidae; genus Eschrichtius; species Eschrichtius robustus. The sequence continues at coordinate 71,622,758 of NC_090829.1, forward strand.
CAGGCTTTCTCGTCTGTTGGAAATGAAGATATTAATGGTACTGTCTCATAGGTTATGAAAATTTATTGAGTTAAATATCCGTCATAAAGTGGTTGAAATAGTGCTTGGCAAAAAAGTGTTATGTAAATGGTGGCTGTCATCTGTTGTTATTATATCTTCATCCCCCATGTAACAACTTCAGATGTAAGTACCCATCCCTCAGGCCACTGCTTAGAATTTCTCTTTTTCCCATCTGAAACTCTGTAGGACTATGCCTCTGTGTTGGGGTTCCCAAGACAGACCACCCTTAGGCTCCCTGATTCCGTAGAAGGACTCACAGGACTCAGTACATAGTCATACTTCCACCTAAGATTTTATTACAGTGATAGGATGCAAAGCAAAATTACAAATGGAGAAGGTGCAAAAGGTGGTATCTGAAGGAAACCAAGCTCAAGTTTCCAAGAGTTCTTTCCTAGTAGAGTCATACAGAAAATGCTTAATCCTGCCAGCAACAAGTTACTCATTAGAGATGCAGCACCTAAGGTTTTTATCGGGGGCTGTTCATGTAGCCACCCTCAAGTACCAAGATTCCAGACGTCCAAAGGAAAGCAGATGTTCAGCATAAACCACATGGATTACACAATGAGCCACTGTTATTTAGGGAAAGTTTTATATCAGTGTAGGGAATTGTTTACCAGTTAAGTTCCCAGATGCCAGCCAAGGACAAGCAGGCCTTTCTGAGGACAGCAGTCTCAGGCCTGCTGCGTTAACTCTTTTCTGTACAGCCTCCGTGACCTTAGCTTTGCCTTATTTTTAAGGGTAAGGCCTGCCCTTGGCAGTATTGGTCCTGATAGGGAGGAGGGGAGAAGTGAGGTAGAAGCAAATTTCTGTGCTTCCTTCCCATTTCCCATCATTCCTTTCATTTCTTTCTCCTCTTCTTTAGGATAAGGAGTTTGCATTTCCTTTGAATACAGTTGAAGCTTCTATCAGTCTTTTTTTATACCAAAGATTCAGCATTAGCTTAGAAATGCAACTTGTCTTAGAGTAGGGATTCTTACCTCAGTATTAATCTGAATGAGCTTCTGGGAGTAGGAACTCTTTTATGTTATGATAGATCTCTGTGCAAATGTGCATTTTTCTGGAGACAGAGTCTGTAGTTTTTATTTCATTTAGAAAAGGAGTTTTGACCCTAAAAGAGTTGAGAACCAATGGATCCAAATTCTTTTTTCTTATAGAGTTAAAAAAAGAAAAAGAAAAAAAAGACCGTCCAACTTTGTTAGAATTTAGTTATTGGGGAAATAATAATAGCAGCTACTAATATTGTGTGCTTCTGCATGCCTGGCACTGTGTTAAGTATCATATAATCTTTTCAACTACCATTTTGAAAAAGTTAAATAGCTTACTTAAGGCCACACACCTAGTAAGTGCCAGAGCGGAAATTCAAACTAAGGCCTGACTCCAAAGCTCTATATGTCATTCCAAGTTCTACTTTTGGTACTTACGTTTTAATAACACATTTTTAATATAACAAAATTAAATGTATTTAATTTTTTCCTCAAATAGCAATTGAAATGCATTTCAGTACTTTTGTACAGACATATATAGCAATTGAAATACATTTCAGTACTTTTGTACGGACATATATTTCCCTAAACATATACATATATAGCATTATTAAATTTGCTTTCTAAATAGCATGTTATGCTTTAAAAATTATGTAAACTTGCATCTGTTTATTTTTCCCACTTTTGAAAATAGATTCAGCAGATAATTGAAGGAAAACTCTTCCCAATGAAAGCTCTAGGTTATTTTGCTGTTGTAACAGGAAAAGGTATGCAAAGACAGATTATTATAGTTTTTTGTTGTTTTCAAATAATAAAAATGAATTTTCTTAGTGAAAACTTTACCATCATCTCTCCCTAGGAAACAGCTCTGAAAGCATTGAAGCTATAAGAGACTATGAAGAAGAATTTTTTCAGAATTCAAAACTCCTAAAGTAGGTATCTTGTTTAAATATTTAAATAATTTATAGTGAGGGAGTAGCTTCAACTGTTTTCATTTAAAAGTTTGTTTTATAGCTATCAGTTTAACATTGAATTTCCAGAATCGAATTCCCAAATAGCGATCTGTATTTAATAAGCAAGTCCTCAAGCTACTCTGACAGAATTGGGAGCAGTTTATCACACAGTACAGTACATGCTGTTGCAATAAACTGCCCCTTGGCATATGGGCATTGGAGACCACACTGACACCACTTAAGTTGTTTTACTTATAAGTTGATTTTTTAAAATCAACACTTACATGTTTAAATGCGTGTACACATTTCTCTTACAGTACCGGGGAAAGTTGGAGTGAGGGGTGGGAGTGTGAAAGGGGTGTCCTTAAATAGATATTGACAGAAATTAACAGAAAATAAGATACTGCAGAAAAGCAAAGAGGAAAAGCTAAAGGGCAACTGAATTTTAAAACATTATAACATGTAGAGAGTCTCTTGAACTGGAAGAATGTGTTTGCCTCTATATTAGTATAGTAAGTCAAGGTAGTCTTTTCACATGTAGTCTTGAGAATTGTCTGTTGGGTTGGGATCTGGCAAGTGGGTAGAACTATGCTATCCAATACAGTGGTCACTAGCCTTGTGTGCTTGTTTAAATTTATTTACTTATTTATTTTTGGCTGTGTTGGTTCTTTGTTGCTACGTGCGTGTTTTCTCTACTTTCAGCAAGCAGGGGCTACTCTTTGTTGCGGCGCGCAGGCTTCTCATTGCGGTGGCTTCTCTTGTTGCGGAGCACGGGCTCTAGGTGGCGTGGGCTCAGTAGTTGTGGCTTGCAGGCTCTAGAGCGCAGGCTCAGTAGTTGTGGCACACGGGCTTAGTTGCTCCGCGGCATGTGGAATCCTCCCGGACCAGGGCTCGAACCCATGTACCCTACACTGGCAGGCAGACTCTTAACCACTGTGCCACTAGGGAAGTCTCTAAATTTAAATTAGTTAACATTAAATAGAAGGAAAATTTGAGTTCCTCAGTCACACTAGCCACACATTTCAAGGGGTCAATAACCCCATGTGACTAGTAGCTACCATATTGGACAGCACGGGTACAGATTATTTTCCTCATCACAGAAAATTCATTGGACCGCCCTAGTATAAAATGATTAAGTGGCTATTCTCATGTTATAACAAGCACATTCTCAAACTTGGTGATAGTGTTGTCCTTTCTGCCACTTTAATACACTTTAGCTCTGGTTATTGTTTTGTAGGACAAGCATGCTAAAGGCACACCAGGTGACTACAAGAAATCTAAGCCTTGCTGTATCGGACTGCTTTTGGAAAATGGTACGAGAGTCAGTTGAACAACAGGCCGACAGTTTCAAAGGTGAGTTGGGTTTTTAAAATAAACTCTCAAATTTAGATATTTTATTAGCTAGCATTCTTGGGCATCCATCAGATTCTTTACTTCCTTTTCTTTAACAGTTGCTTTTCATTCGTTTACTGTAAGATAGTATGTAGGAAAAGGAAAAATACAAATCTTCAGTTGTATGAGAGCAGGATTTTTCCTTTCAGGGGAAACATTGCTAGGAGCACATTACAAAATTTAAGCAGAAAGTTTGCAGTAGTGTTTGGGAGAAAGAACCTAGTATAACTATAGAGAACTCAGATTCCGCCTTTTTAGAGGAAAGAGAGGAAATGTGTTGGGAAGCAGAGCAGCCAGTGTACTTTCAGCTACATTGTACGGGTTCCTGAATCCCACGCTTTCCTGTTCCATGGCTTTGCTTGCTTCCATAGTTTCATTTGGTGAGAGTATATCCTCCTTCCCTTTTCTCATTAGGAAAGCCTACCTATTTATCCCATTAGTCCCTCAGCAACCTTGTAAGTATTAGTCTCATCTTACAGAAGAGCAAACTGAGGCAGAGAATAATTTACCTAAGTAACACACCCAGCATCAAACAGTAATAGATAATAGACCCAGGATTTGAATGGGGTTCAAAATCAGATTGAGCTGGTGGTGTGACTTCAGAGTCCCATGCTCTTAGCAGCTGTACTAAACTGTGTCAGGTGTGTGCTTTGTGGATTGAAAATGGAGAAACTAAAGTCAAAGGGATTAGTTTGGAAAGCTGTTGCAATAATGCTATTCTGAGATATTGAGAGCCCAGAGTACTCAGGAGCTATCTGTGCACACTCAGAAATTCAGTTAATATAGCAGATATGTGAGAGATAGCCTTTAACCACTGCATCTGGAACTGAAGAGAATCCTGAAACTTGAGCATTTTTCCTTCTTCCTCAGCAACACGTTTTAACCTTGAAACTGAGTGGAAGAATAACTATCCTCGCCTGCGAGAACTTGACCGGGTAATATTTATGTACCTCCTGTATTTTGTATATATCTAATTTAGTACTGTGCTCTAACAAAATTTATGTTGATGAGCAAAATCTGGTAAGCTAAATTGTTTTGGTTTTAACCATGATTACTAATTTAGAGTTGCAAGAATACATTTCCAGGAACAGTTGTCACTTTTGCAAATAATTTAAATTATTTATTACATAATAATAAAAATAATTAGGGATCATAGGATATCCAAACAAGTGTTCAAAATTTTTTTCTGGAAAGGTGAAGAATAGTCTTTCAAGGTCTTATAAATTAACATATTTATATAATGTAAACTTAAAAATTATGCATCAGCTTTTTAACCTTTTCACTGTTTATACTCTAAGTTAATAGGTCTTAAGTATTGGTTTTCCTTGATTTTAAAATGCCATCAGTTGTAAAACACAGCATCAGATTACTGTTACTAATACACTAAATTAATGTGCGTTGATAACTTTCACATAACGTTTGTTACGTAAAAAACTTACCTGAACAAATGTTCCGTGAAAAACTGCATTCAGAGTTGAGTGAATAAGGTAGACATGTGTGTCAGTTTCTTTGTCCTTATCTGGATATTGACATTCCTAAAGAAAGAGACTAGAAGAGAAGAGCGTTACTTGCTGGTCAGGCATGCTTCAAACCTAAGCCCAGCCAGTAGCTTGTCAGAGGCCTTCCTTTTAGTTATCTCTGAAAATCATGGCAGGGCAAATTGACTATCTTATGAAAATCTTACTTATGTGTATCTATATTGCCTAGAACGAACTGTTTGAAAAAGCTAAAAATGAAATCCTCGATGAAGTTATCAGTCTGAGCCAGGTTACTCCAAAACACTGGTGAGTATTGGACCTTTTCTCAAAGACTTTACTATGTGAATTATAATGGAATACTAAAATTTAGATTGGTAAAGCAGTGATTTATTGTAGCCTTAGCCTGTCCCCCCAGACACTTAGTAAATAGGCAAGAACATAAAAGTATGTTTTTTTGCAAAATCTAACCACTATTCTAGTCTAACCAATTAAATATTTTAAGTATAATGAATTATGTATTTATTATGTATCTCTGAGAAGAGATATTCTGAAAGATAGCTTTCTCCATGCTCTTTTGAAATCTTCATTCATCTTAGGTTTTTCCTTATCGTATACTTTATAAATACATAATTTTGATTTCTATAAAATCATTTAGGTAAAAGTTTTATCAAATTGTGCTTTAGCTAAGTATCAAACAGTCTATCAAAACTGGTTGCTCTTGTTGGATTATACATAGAGAACAAAACTACAGAGAAAATTGATTTGTAAACGGAGAAGAGTATATTACTTTCAAATTCTCACATCTGCATAAGAACACTGGTGCTTTTGTAATATGTGTCTGATGTGTTTTGTACAAATCACATTTGAAATTAAATCCTATTTGAGATTTTTTTTTTTAAATAGCAAGTAAATGCATTCTTTTGAAAAATACTCATGCAAATCGCTTTTAGGGCCAAGTGTCACCTTCGATTTATGTTTTATGTAAATATTGGCACTCTTAAATGTGCTGGAATGGCAGTAACCAAAATAGGTTCCATGTACCTCAAGCAAGCTATGTATAAATAGCTTAAATTTTAAATTTTTATAATCGTATTTTAATTAACAAATCCCTTATATAAAAATTATCTTTATAATGAAGTCTGTAGTATTTCAAGAATTTATTATTCTTGGAGCAGAACTGCCATTTATTATGAATATTTTCTGTAGCTCTTCTATTTGCTCAGTTGAAGATGATCAAAATTTAACTTAGACAGTAGTGTCCAATCCTTAAGTTTGTATTTAGGACTACTAGTTTCCTTATGTTGGTGCCCTTTCTTCCTCAGTAGTGAACCTTTTTCTCTCTTCAAGTAGTCAAAATTTGCCTATTTTTAATCTCTCTCCTTATCTAAAAAAGAATTCTGATTTTATCTGTATTTGTTGATTGATTAATCATATATATATATATACAAAAAACTTGTTATCATTATTATTTGTATTTTAAGCCAGTTCTATGGCTTTCTATAAGTCATCCAGCTTTTGAAGTTTGCAAGAGATAGATATGTGTGTGTATATATATGTATGTATGTGTATAGTATATACATATACACATACACACAGAATGAATAGTACTACTTACCTTACTAGGTTGTATGAAGATAATGTTACAGAAAAAGTGATTTGTAAACTATAATAACTCATAATGCTATTTATGGGAGAAAAATGTGGTGCCTCTGTGAATTTCTGGCATCATCAAATGGAATGGTTAGTTTTGTTTGGACAGAGCAAGTCTGAAATCAAAGTGTACCTACACTTAAGTGAGCCTTGAAGATAAATCTAATTTACTTAACACACGGGTGGTGAAGGGAATTTGTGAAGGGACAAGAAACCTATATTGCCAGATTGCCTATTGAGAAGGCATTTATTGTTTGTAGATTTTTTGATGGTGGCCATTCTGACCGGTGTGAGATGATATCTCATTGTAGTTTTGATTTGCATTTCTCTAATGATTAATGATATTCAGCATTCTTTCATGTGTTTATTGGCAATCTGTATATCTTCTTTGGAGAAATGTCTATTTAGGTCTTCTGCCCATTTTTGGTCCTAATCTTAGCTGTTTGTGCCACATTGATTTCAACTGCATTGCACCCAAAATGTTTTATTTTTGTGACATAGTTGATGTTGTATCAGGTAGCATCTTTTTGCTGCTTAATGCCTTATGTGACATTTTAGGATACACCTCTAAGATGTTTATAATTATTTCAGTCACAGGACTGTTTGATCTGTATTTGGTAATATGGAAGCACTGTTACAAGCATTTTGTCATTCTATACTTCAGTCATATTTTAAGAAAGTTATTGGAGATTTAGATTTGACATATGATTCATTAGAGTAAGATATAGGCTCTCAGCGCTTTCACACAATATACTTGATCTTTAGGAGTCGATTACGAACACTAAGCAGGAGATAGTTATTTTATCCTTATTTAGAAGGATAGCTGGCAGGATTTATAGAAATACACTTAAAAATGGTATCGCAGTATACATACAATTTTTGGTGAAAAGTATTAAGTTTATTTTGTTGAAGTTAAAAGAATGAAAGGAATATGAGAATGCACAGTTAAGTACCCTAACTCAGATGTAAGGAATCCAAAAAGATTTCTTATAATTTGAGATTTAAAGAGTGAATAGATGCTAGGTAAATGCAGTGACCAGAATATTGCAGAGGCCAAGAGGTGAGAGCAAGAAAAGTGATACAGGTAATTGAAGACAGGTACCTATGGCTTTAGCATAGAAGGAGGCAAGAGGCAGAAGATGAAACGGTGGATATAAGCAAGATATAGATGATTAAGGGCCTTAGAAACCATGTTTAGAAGCTTGAAATTTATCCCACAACCAGTGAGGGCCAATGAAGAGGTTTAGGCAGATTTGCATTTTAGAAAGATTTTTGTAGTAGGGAAAGTGGAATACAGGTGGAGAAAACTGAGCAAGCAGACAGTTGACTGTTGAAATAATCTAGACCAGAAGAGATAGTGGCTTGAACTTGAATAGTGGTTGTGCATGTGGAGAAGAGGAGACATTTTTGAGATATTTGAGAGGTTACCTAGAGGATAGAATTGACAGGATTTAGTGACTGGATGTGTAGGTAATGGAGAAGAGGAGTCAGTTAAACACTGAGTACATCTGTATCCAATAATTATATTGCTAGGGCTCTATGGAAATGAAGATATTTTTGACGAAGATGAAAGCATAAGAATCTTCACCATGGTTTTGTTTATAAGTGTAAAAAATTGAAAACTTATGTTTTTATTTGGAATTACATAATATTTGCTTTATCCATAGAGTGGATTACTATGCAGCCATTGAAAAATATAGGATGTCAACATGGAAAACTATGTACAATATACTTTAATATTATATTTTTTAAACAGTAATTGTAATATCACCTGTGTAAACACACACAAATAGTAATGTAGGCATTGAATATTTTTAATGATAAATTAAGCTGTGAATAGTGGTCATTTAGTGAAAGAAATTATGGAGGACTTCTTAACTTTTTCTGTATTGGTTTTAAATTATTATATGGAGTAAATCCTCTGTTTTAAAAGAAGAAATTTTCATTTTGAAAAAAAATTTAATTAAAAGGGCATATAGGTAAAGTTCAGGAGATAAAGGGGGTGATAAATAGAACTATAATGGTAATTGTATTTTGTGTATTAGTGGTATTTATCCCTGGACGATGGCAAAACTTAGAGAAGAAGTCTACAATCACCTAGAATATATACTGGGGGAACTGGTCGATGTGAGTAGAGGACTAATGGTCTGGAAGAGAGATTGTGGGGTAAGGAGAACATAGTTTCCACTTCCTGACTCTGAAGCACACTCAGCTAATGAGCAGCTTCCAGGCAGCAGAATTTGAGGACAGTTACTGCCTGTAAGGGAGGGTGAGGAAAGGTTTGAAGATGCAAGGAAAAGGGAAAGAATGAGAATATAAAATGGTTTGTTTGTTATGGAACAAGGTATTGGAGGCACAGTAAAAGTTATTGTGATGGAGGGGAGCAGGGGGAGTCTGGACAGAGGACAGCAGCTTAGTGATGAAAGGGCAAGTGAGCTGGGTAAGGATAAGTGACAGCAGCCACCTTTGGTGGATTGGGAAGCTGCAGCCTCCTTTGAGAAAGTTACCTAAGGCTTGTCAGAATTTGGTGGTCTGGAATTTTGTTATGATCTCCTCGAAAGGGTGTCTGGGTTGTAGAGTCCTGTCCCGTAGACTCCTAGGAAGAGATTAACAGACCATGTCTGTTCTGAGACAGGAGCAGCAAAAGGCCTTCGTGATCAGAGGCTGTATCCTGATTTTTTGTTCATCTTTCAGATATCTTGAGTTTGTGTTTAAAATTTTCTGAGTAGATGGCCCTGACAAACTTCTTTTCTTCCACCTTGCTCTTAAAATTCTCTCATTATCTGTCATTAATGCCGTGACTAAATGGACTTTGTCCTTTTGATCCTCAGTGATTTATTCTCTCCGCATACTCTTTCTCTCTCTTTCCTTCTTTCCTTCCTTCCTCCTTTCCTTCCTTTTGTTTGTATTGAAATATAGTTGACGTACAATATTATGTTACTTTCAGTGCACTACATAGTGATTTTTTTTAACATCTTTATTAGAGTATAATTGCTTTACAATGGTGTGTCAGTTTCTGCTTTATAACAAAGTGAATCGGTTATACATATACATATGTCCCCATATCTCTTCCCTCTTGCATCTCCCTCCCTCCCACCCTCCCTATCCCACCCCTCTAGGTGGTCACAGAGCAACGAGCTGATCTCTCTGTGCTATGCGGCTGCTTCCCACTAGCTATCAGTTTTACGTTTGGTAGTGTATATATGTCCATGCCACTCTCTCACTTTGTCCCAGCTTACCCTTCCCCCTCCCTGTATCCTCAAGTCCATTCTCTAGTAGGTCTGCATCTTTATTCCCGTCTTGCTCCTAGGTTCTTCTGACCATTTTCTTTTTGTTTTTCTCTTTCTGACTTACTTCACTCTGTATGACAGTATCTAGGTCCATCCACCTCGCTACAAATAACTCAGTTTCGTTCCTTTTTATGGCTGAGTAATATTCCATTGTATATATGTGCCACATCTTCTTTATCCATTCATCTGTTGATGGACACTTAGATTGCTTTCATGTCCTGGATATTGTAAATAGAGCTGCACTGAACATTGTGGTACATGACTCTTTTTGAATTACGGTTTTCTCAGGGTATATGGCCAGTAGTGGGATTGCTGGGTCGTATGGTAGTTCTATTTTTAGTTTTTTGAGAAAATTCCTTACTGTTCTCCAAAGTGGCTGTATCAGTTTACATTCCACCAACAGTGCAAGAAGGTTCCCTTCTCTCCACACCCTCTCCAGCATTTATTGTTTGTAGATTTTTTGATGGTGGCCATTCTGACCGGTGTGAGATGATATCTCATTGTAGTTTTGATTTGCATTTCTCTAATGATTAATGATATTCAGCAGTCTTTCATGTGTTTATTGGCAATCTGTGTATCTTCTTTGGAGAAATGTCTATTTAGGTCTTCTGCCCATTTTTGGATTGGGTTGTTTGTTTTTTTGTTATTGAGCTGCATGAGCTGCTTGTAAATCTTGGAGATTAATCCTTTGTCAGTTGCTTCATTTGCAAATATTTTCTCCCATTCTGAGGGTTGTCTTTTCATCTTGTTTATGGTTTCCTTTGCTGTGCAAAAGCTTTTAAGTTTCATTAGGTCCCATTTGTTTATTTTTGTTTTTATTTCCATTTCCCTAGGAGCTGGGTCAAAAAGGATCTTGCTGTGATTTATGTCATAGAGTGTTCTGCCTGTTTTCCTCTAAGAGTTTGATAGTGTCTGGCCTTACATTTAGGTCTTTAATCCATTTTGAGTTTATTTTTGTGTATGGTGTCAGGGAGTGTTCTAATTTCATACTTTTACATGTACCTGTCCAGTTTTCCCAGCACCACTTATTGAAGAGGCTGTCTTTTCTCCACTGTATATGCTTGCCTCCTTTATCAAAGATAAGGTGACCATATGTGCGTGGGTTTATCTCTGGGCTTTCTATCCTGTTCCATTGATCTATATTTCTGTTTTTGTGCCAGTACCAAACTGTCTTGATTACTGTAGCTTTGTAATATAGTCTGAAGTCAGGGAGCCTGATTCCTCCAGCTCCATTTTTCGTTCTCAAGATTGCTTTGCTTATTCGGGGTGTTTTGTGTTTCCATACAAATTGTGAAATTTTTTGTTCTAGTTCTGTGAAAAATGCCAATGGTAGTTTGATAGGGATTGCATTGAATCTGTAGATTGCTTTGGGTAGTATAGTCATTTTCACAATGTTGATTCTTCCAATCCAAGAACATGGTATATCTCACCATCTATTTGTATCATCTTTAATTTCTTTCATCGGTGTCTTATAATTTTCTGCATACAGGTCTTTTGTCTCCTTAGGTAGGTTTATTCCTAGATATTTTATTCTTTTTGTTGCAGTGGTAAATGGGAGTGTTTTCTTAATTTCACTTTCAGATTTTTCATCATTAGTGTGTAGGAATGCAAGAGATTTCTGTGCATTAATTTTGTATCCTGCTACTTTACCAAATTCATTGACTAGCTCTAGGAGTTTCCTGGTAGCATCTTTAGGATTCTCTATGTATAGTATCATGTCATCTGCAAACAGTGACAGCTTTACTTCTTCTTTTCCGATTTGGATTCCTTTTATTTCTTTTTCTTCTCTGATTGCTGTGGCTAACACTTCCAAAACTGTGTTAAATAACAGTGGTGAGAGTGGGCAACCTTGTCTTGTTCCTGGTCTTAGTGGAAATGGTTTTAGTTTTTCACCATTGAGGACGATGTTGGCTGTGGGTTTGTCATATATGGCCTTTATTATGTTGAGGAAAGTTCCCTCTATGCCTACTTTCTGGAGGGTTTTTATCATAAATGGGTGTTGAATTTTGTCAAAAGCTTTCTCTGCGTCTATTGAGATGATCATATGGTTTTTCTCCTTCAATTTGTAAATATGGTGTATCACGTTGATTGATTTGCATATATTGAAGAATCCTTGCATTCCTGGGATAAACCCCACTTGATCATGGTGTATGATCCTTTTAATGTGCTGTTGGATTGTGTTGGCTAGTATTTTGTTGAGGATTTTTGCATCTATGTTCATCAGTGATGTTGCCCTGTAGTTTTCTTTCTTTGTGACATCTTTGTCTGGTTTTGGTATCAGAGTGATAGTGACCTCGTAGAATGAGTTTGGGAGTGTTCCTACCTCTGCTATATTTGGAAGAGTTTGAGAAGGATAGGTGTTAGCTCTTCTCTAAATGTTTGATAGAATTCGCCTGTGAAGCCATCTGGTCCTGGGCTTTTGTTTGTGGGAAGATTTTTAATCACAGTTTCAATTTCAGTGCTTGTGATTGGTCTTTTCATATTTTCTATTTCTTCCTGGTTCAGTCTCGGAAGGTTGTGCTTTTTTTTTTTTTAATTTATTTATTTATTTTATTTTTGGCTGCGTTGGGTCTTTGTTGCTGCACGCAGGCTTTCTCTAGTTGTGGTGAGTGGGGGCTACTCTTTGTTGCGGTGCGCAGGCTCCAGATGCACAGGCTCAGTAGTTGGGGCACAGGGGCTTAGTTGCTCCGTGGCATGTGGGATCTTCCTGGACCAGGGATCGAACCCGTGTCCCCTGCATTGGCAGGCGGATTCTTAACCACTGTGCCACCAGGGAAGCCCAGGTTGTGCATTTTTAAGAATTTGTCCATTTCTTCCAGGTTGTCCATTTTATTGGCATATTGTTGTTTACAGTAATCTCTCATGATCCTTTGTATTTCTGCAGTGTCAGTTGTTACTTCTCCTTTTTCATTTCTAATTCTATTGATTTAAGTCTTCTCCCTTTTTTTCTTGCTAAGTCTGGCTAATGGTTTATCAATTTTGTTTATCTTCTCAAAGAACCAACTTTTAGTCTTATTGATCTTTGCTATCTTTTCCTTCATTTCTTTTTCATTTATTTCTGATCTGATCTTTATGATTTCTTTCCTTCTGCTAACTTTGGGTTTTTTTTGTTCTTTCTCTAATTGCTTTAGGTGTAAGGTTAGGTTGTTTATTTGAGATGTTTCTTGTTTCTTAAGGTAGGCTTGTATAGCTATAAACTTCCCTCTTAGAACTGCTGTTGCTGCATCCCATAGGCTTTGGGTCGTTGTCTTTTCATTGTCATTTGTTTCTAGCTATGTTTTGTTTTCCTCTTTGATTTCTTCAGTGATCTCTTGGTTATTAAGTAGTGTGTTGGTTAGCCTCCATGTGTTTGTATTTCTTACAGATTTTTTCCTGTAATCGATATGTAGTCTCATAGCGCTGTGGTCGGAAAAGATACTTGATACGATTTCAATTTTCTTAAATTTACCAAGGCTTGATTTGTGACCCAAGACGTGATCTATCCTGGAGAATGTTCCATGAGCACTTGAGAAGAATGTGTATTCTGTTGTTTTTGGATGGAATGTCCTGTAAATATCAATTAAGTCCATCTTGTTTAATGTATCATTTAAAGCTTGTGTTTCCTTATTTATTTTCATTTTGGATGATCTGTGCATTGGTGAAAGTGGGGTGTTAAAGTCCCCTACTATGATTGTGTTACTGTCAATTTCCCCTTTTATGGCTGTTAACATTTGCCTTATGTTTGAAGTACTCCTATGTTGGGTGCATAAATATTTACAATTGTTACATCTTCTTCTTGGATTGCTCCCTTGATCATTATGTAGTGTCCTTCTTTGTCTCTTGTAATAGTCTTTATTTTAAAGTCTATTTTGTCTGATATGAGAATTGCTACTCCAGCTTTCTTTTGATTTCCATTTGTGTGGAATATCTTTTTCCATCCCCTCACTTTCAGTCTGTATGTGTCCCTAGGTCTGAAGTCGGTCTTTTGTAGACAGCATATATACGGGTCTTGTTTTTGTATCCATTCAGCCAGTGTATGTCTTTTGGTTGGAGCATTTAATCCATTTACATTTAAGGTAATTATCGATATGCATGTTCCTATTACCATTTTCTTAATTGTTTGGGGTTTATTATTGTAGGTCTTTTCCTTCTCTTGTGTTTCCTGCCTAGAGAAGTTCCTTTAGCATTTGTTGTAAAGCTGGTTTGGTGGTGCTGAATTCTCTTAGCTTTTGCTTGTCTGTAGAGCTTTTAATTTCTCCATCAAATCTGAATGAGATCCTTAGAGTAATCTTGGTTGTAGGTTTTTCTCTTTCATCACTTTAAATATGTCCTGCCACTCCCTTCTGGCTTGCAGAGTTTCAGCTGAAAGATCAGCTGTTAACCTTATGGGGATTCCCTTATGTGTTACTTGTTGTTTTTCCCTTGCTGCTTTTAATATTTGTTCCTTGTATTTAATTTTTGATAGTTTGATTAATATGTGTCTTGGCATGTTTCTCCTTGGATTTATCCTGTATCGGACTCTCTGTGCTTCCTGGGCTTGATTAACTATTTCCTTTCCCATATTAGGGAAGTTTTCAACTATAATCTCTTCAAATATTTTCTCAGTCCTTTTCTTTTTCTCTTCTTCTTCTGGGACCCCTATAATTCGAATGTTGGTGCGTTTAATCTTGTCCCAGAGGTCTCTGAGACTGTCCTCAATTCTTTTCATTCTTTTTTCTGCTCTGCAGTAGTTATTTCCACTATTTTATCTTCCAGGTCACTTATCCGTTCTCTGCCTCAGTTATTCTGCTATTGATCCCTTCTGGAGAATTTTTAATTTCATTTATTGTGTTGTTCATCTTTGTTTGTTTGCTCTTTAGTTCTTCTAGGTCCTTGTTAAACGCTTCTTGTATTTTCTCCATTCTATTTTCAAGATTTTGGATCATCTTTACTATCATTATTCTGAATTCTTTTTCAGGTAGAATGCCTATTTCCTCTTCATTTGTTAGGTCTGGTGGGTTTTTGCCTTGCTCCTTCATCTGCTGTGTGTTTCTGTCTTCTCATTTTGCTTAACTTACTGTGTTTGGGGTCTCCCTTTCGCAGGCTGCAAGTTCGTAGTTTCCATTGTTTTTGGTGTCTGTCCCCAGTGGCTAAGGTTGGTTCAGTGGGTTGTGTAGTCTTCCTGGTGGAGGGGACTAGTGCCTGTGTTCTGGTGGATGAGGCTGGATCTTGTCTTTCTGGTGGGCAGGTCCACGTCTGGTGGTGTGTTTTGGGGTGTCTGTAGCCTTGTTATGATTTTAGGCAGCCTCTGTGCTAATGGATGGGGTTCTGTTCCTGTCTTGCTAGTTGTTTGGCATAGGGTGTCCTGCACTGTAGCTTGCTGGTCGTTGAGTGGAGCTGGGTCTTGGCATTGAGATGGAGATCTCTGGGAGATTTTCACCATTTGATATGACGTGGAGCTGGGAGGTCTCTTGTGGACCAGTGTCCTGAACTTGGCTCTCCCACCTCAGTGGCACAGCCCTTACACCTGGCTGTCCTCCACACAGCTCAGAATAAAAGGGAGAAAAAAAAGAAAGAAAGAAAGAAGATAAAATAAAATAAAATAAAGTAAAATAAAATAAAGTTATTAAAATAAAAAATAATTACTAAGAAAAAAAATTTTTTTAAGTAATAAAAAAATAACGGACAGACAGAACCCTAGGACAAATGGTAAAAGCAAAGCTATACAGACAAAATCACACAAAGAAGCATACACATACACACTCACAAAAAGAGAAAAAGGGGAAACTATATATATATATATATATATATATATCGTTGCCCCCAAAGTCCACCTCCTCAATTTGGGATGATTTGTTGCCTATTCAGGTATTCCACAGATGCAGGGTACATCAAGTTGATTGTGGAGATTTAATCCACTGCTCCTGAGGCTGCAGGGAGAAATTTCCTTTTCTCTTCTTTGTTCGCACAGCTCCCGGGCTTCAGCTTTGGATTTGGACCTGCCTCTGCGTGTAGGTCGCCTGAGGGCGTCTGTTCTTCGCTCAGGCAGGATGGGGTTAAAGGAGCAGCTGCTTCGGGGGCTCTGGCTCACTCAGGCCGGGGGGAGGGAGGGGTACGGAATGTGGGGCAAGCCTGTGGAGGCAGAGGCTGGCCTGACATTGCACCAGCCTGACGCCCGCCATGTGTTCTCCTGGGGAAGTTGTCCCTGGATCGTGGGACCCTGGCAGTGGCAGGCTGCACAGGCTCCCAGGAGGGGAGGTGTGGAGAGTGACCTGTGCTTGCACAGAGGCTTCTTGGTGGCTGCAGCAGCAGCCTTAGCGTCTCATGCCCGTCTCTGGGGTTCGCGCTGATAGCCGCAGCTCGCACCCGTCTCTGGACCTCGTTTAGGCAGCGCTCTGAATCCCCTCTCCTCGCGCACCAGGAAACAAAGAGGCAAGAAAAAGTCTCTTGTCTTTTCGGCAGCTCCAGACTATTTCCCGGACTCCCTCCCAGCTAGCTGTGGCGCACTAGCCCCTTCAGGCTGTGTTCACGCAGCCAACCCCAGTCCTCTCCCTGTGGTCCGACCTCCGACCTCCGAAGCCCGAGCCTCAGCTCCCAGCTCCCACCCGCCCCAGCAGGTGAGCAGCCAGGCCTCTCGGGCTGGTGAGTGCTGGTCGGCTCCGATCATCTGTGCGGGAGTCTCTCCGCTTTGCCCTCTGCACCGCTGTTGCTGCGCTCTCCTCCGTGGCTCCGGAGCTTCCCCCCTCCGCCACCTGCAGTCTCCGCCCACAAAGGGGCTTCCTAGTGTGTGGAAACCTTTCCTCCTTCACGGCTCCCTCCCACTGGTGCAGGTCCCGTCCCTATTCTTTTGTCTCTGTTTTTTTCTTTTTTCTTTTGCCCTACCCAGGTACGTGGGGAGTTTCTTGCCTTTTGGGAGGTCTGAGGTCTTCTGCCAGTGTTCCGTAGGTGTTCTGTAGGAGTTGTTCCACATGTAGATGTATTTCTGATGTATTTGTGGGGAGGAAGGTGATCTCCACATCTTACTCTTCCACCATCTTGAAGCTCCTCCTCTACATAGTGATTTGACATTTGCATACATTATGGAACAGTCATCGCGATAAGTCTAGTAACTATCTGTCCCCATACAAAGTTATTACAATATTATTGGTCATGTTCTTCATGCTGTATATTAAATCCCCATGACTTATTTATTTTACAACTGTATGTTTTTACCTCTTTATCTTCTTCGCGTGTTTTGTCCTCCCTCCCATACTCTTTTGTTTTCTGGTTGTAAGGGGAATAAGACCTGAAAATTAGCAAGGGAAGACCTGCAGCTAAGCTCATTGACTCAGTAGACTTAATTTTACAGAAAATATTGAGTGAGTATGAGTCAACTTGCATGGCAGTAAGTGTTAGCTCTCCTCACCCAAGAAAAGTGCAGTTTGGCTTTTGGACAGAAGGGGGTGTTTCTGTTGCCCTGAGCTTTGTAACTGCATCCTAAAAGGTGAGGTTACTCCTAAGACTGGTCATTTGATAAACAGGGTGTTTTTGTATGTTTTAGCACTGTATAACAGTAAAGATTAGTTTGGGAGAAGCCAAATAAGTATTTTCTAGAGATTTCTCATTTTTTCTTGATTGAAGTAGTTTTCTTTTTTCTATTTAGAGAACCGTATTCTTGTAAGATGTCTTTTAAAAGGTAGAATTTTCAACTTGATTATTCATCCTTTATATTATCATAAAATGTTGAACAATTTTACCTAGCAATATCCCATAATGTCTCTGTGCTTTGTGCTGTGGTCTGATAAATTGTTAAAATCATACCAAGAAGTTTACAGTCTTGGACTCTACTTCACAGTCAACACATATAAAGTATGTATTAATATTAGGTAAATGAACACATAAAAAGACACTTGGAATTATTAGTCATTAGGGAAATGCAAATTAAGACCATAATGAGATACCACTGTAAACCTATTACAGTGACAAAAATGAAAATGACTAATCATACCAAATGTTGGCAAGATGTAGAGGATCTAGAACTCTCATACTCCTCTGGTGGGAATGTCAAATGGTTCAACTGATCTGGAAAACATTTTGGCAGTATCTTATAAAGTTAAATATATAGTTACCATATCATCCAGCCATTCCACTCCTAGATATTTGCCCAAGAGGAACAAGAGCATATGTCATACAAAGACTTGTACATGAATGCTCATAGCAGCTTTATTTGTGATAGCCAACAACTGGAAACAGCCCAAATGTCCGTCAGCAGGTGAATAAGTAAACAGATTTATGCAATGGAATATTACTCAGCAAAAAAGGAAGTGAAATATTAATGTACACAACAACATGGATGAATCTCAAAGTAATTATGCTGATGAAAGAAGACAGAGAAAATAAGAGTACATGCTACATGACTGCATTTATATTAAATTGTAGAAAATATAAACTAAGCTGTAGTGACAGAAAGTAGATCCAGTGGTTACAACTTTTGAGGATGAAGAATAAGTTCATTATCTTGATTGCAGTGATACACAGGCATGTACATATTTCAAAACTTTAAATATGTGCAATTTATTGTAAGTTGATACTTCAATAAAGCTGTTTATAAAAACAATATTATATTTGAATTTGGTGTTCTTGGAACTTTTTTTTTTTAATTTCAGGGAGGAAATCCTTCAGCAGTCTTTGTGGGAAAGAGTATCAACTCATGTGATTGAAAACATCTATCTTCCAGCTGCACAGACCATGAATTCTGGAACTTTTAATACAACAGTGGATATCAAGCTTAAACAGTGGACTGATAAGCAGCTTCCTAATAAAGCAGTCGAGGTTAGGATATAATTTAATTAAATGGGTAAGAAGCATTATCTGAAGGGATTAGGAGCTGTGAATTTTAGGTTTTATTCCTATCACAGCCACTATCTTTCTCTTTGGTCCTTATGCTCCTTTATTCTTTATTCCTAATCTCTGTATTGGTATTAACCTTAATGCTCCTACCAGTGACTACTGTCAAAAAAATTTACTAATTGGTATGGTGTTGGTCTGAGGGTATTGGTTTTCCTTCCAAAGGTAGCACTTAACAAAACCGGCAAAATTTGTTTGAATGTGAAATATTTTTAACTTCTGTGGTTAGAGATTCCATAAGGAAAATGTTTAATGGATGAAACATTTTATTTGTTGATTTTCTGCAGGGCTCAATTTTACTTAAATAATTATTTCCTTAGTTAGGACCCTGCCAGAAGGTTAGACTAGGAATTGTAAGAAAGTGCCTTAGAGAATGCATTTCTGATACCCATGTATCTTGGCTCTACCACTTTGTAGCTATGCGATCCTTGGGCTATTTGCTTAATAACCTTCCTGTTTTCTCATCTATAAAATAAGGATGAAAGTGTTGCCTACGTCACAAATTGTTGTACGGAGTCAAGGAGTTAACATATGTAGAATACTTAGACAAAATCTGGTCCATAGTAACCATTTGGTAAATGCCAGCTGCTATTATGATGATTATGATCATCATCCTAGTTGATCTTGCCAGGCACATTACTCTGAAGAATGATTGTTGTAGATAAGAGCCAGTGTGTCCTTTGCTTCAGTGTGAAGTTGCTCACAAAATTAGAATCCATGTTAAAAATTTTGTTTTTCATACCTACCTTAGAAACAAAATGTCAGTGTCTAATTATTCAGGTGTATTTTACCCCTTTCCTATCTTTCCAGTCCTTGCTTCTTTTTTTTTTTAACACACCAATTGTACTTGAACATTTGTTACCTTTTTTTTTTGGCTGTGTTGGGTCTTCATTTCTGTGCGAGGGCTTTCTCTAGTTGTGGCAAGCGGAGGCCACTCTTCATCGCGGTGCGCGGGCCTCTCACTATTGTGGCCTCTCTTGTGGAGCACAGGCTCCAGACATGCAGGCTCAGTAGCTGTGGCTCATGGGCCTAGTTGCTCCGCGGCATGTGGGATCTTCCCAGACCAGGGCTCGAACCCGTGTCCCCTGCATTAGCAGGCAGACTCTCAACCACTGCGCCACCAAGGAAGCCCCCAGTCCTTGCTTCTTTATCTCTGTTCTCAATTTCCTCAAGTCTCTTTTTCTAAGAACTCTTACAGCCACTCTATCTAAGCTCCATGTTGCTGACCCCTGGTCTCGACACATTTCCCCCTAAAGTAATTAGAGAGCTGCTGCCACTTCTTCTCCTCACTACTGGCTCTAACATTTTTCTGGACCCTGTCCCATGAAAGCACATTTTCATATCCTAAGGTTCAAGCAGCAGAAGTGATCGTAAAAATGGCAAGTGATTCTGTCTTTTGCTGCTTTCTCCCTTCACACATAGGTGTGGTAGAAAGACGTGAACCTGCTGAAGGTCAGGAAACAGATTTTAATACCTCACTCTATATTCTTGGACAGTCACCTTTCTTCTTTTTTAAAAAAAAAAATTATTTATTTATTTATGACTGTGTTAGGTCTTCGTTTCCGTGCGAGGGCTTTCTCCAGTTGTGGCAAGTGGGGGCCGCTCTTCATCACGGTGCGCGGGCCTCTCACTATCGCGGCCTCTCTTGTTGCGGAGCACAGGCTCCAGACGTGCAGGCTCAGTAATTGTGGCTCACGGGCCCAGTTGCTCCACAGCATGTGGGATCTTCCCAGACCAGGGCTCGAACCCGTGTCCCCTGCATTGGCAGGCAGATTCTCAACCACTGCGCCACCAGGGAAGCCCCAACAGTCACCTTTCTTTATGCCATAATTTCTTAATGTTTAAAACGAAGAGGGCTAGATATAAAATACAATATTAACTAGCCCACTTAGTCGTAAGTAGGTATAGTTCTTAATTGCTTTTGACACTGTGCTGTCCTTTCACTGTTCAGATAATTGGGAATTAGCAATAGTACAAGGCTGAATAATACCTGTGTTCGAAAGTATTGACACATTACCTCATGTATTTGCGTAAGGGCAAAGATGTGAAAAAACTAAATCATTAAGAAATTTTAAACTTTTTACAGTATGGAAGAGGCAGGCAAACTCAGATGTTGTAGAGAGTGAAGTAAATAAGTAACTGAACCGAGTCTGGTGGCTGATGTGGCCTGTGTGCCTTCTCTGAAGGGACAGGCAGCTCCTGTTCGGCTCCAGCGGGCGAAGGTGTGCAAGAACGTGGGACCATTGTTGCCAGGTGGTTCAAGTGAGGCTGGAAGCATGGATTTTATAGGAAGTCTCTAAGTTTTTAAATGTTGGTTACTAATTTTTTAAAATTTGAGATGCTGTGTACGTGTAGCGAAACATGTCAGGAGGCCAAGTCTATTCCACCAGCTACCAGTATGAGCTCTTGAGGGCAGAGTTTATATTTGCTATACCTTTTTTAAAAAATGTGATTTCATATGTATTTTCTGATAAACTGATTTATCACATCTACTTGGCTTAAATTCATGTGTTTATTTTTCTTGTTACACGTTAAATGAAAGTATGCAATATAGATGCAGCTTTTTTCTTTTAAATCATTCTAGGTTGCTTGGGAGACCCTACAAGAAGAATTTTCCCGCTTCATGACAGAACCGAAAGGAAAAGAGCATGATGACATATTTGATAAACTTAAAGAGGCTGTTAAGGAAGAAACTATTAAACGCCACAAGTGGAATGATTTTGCAGAGGACAGCTTGGTATGTCGTTTGTATATTAGGGTGCCAGCCTCATATTTTTATATAATTTCTCAAATTGATATTCTTTTATAGAATATTTTTATATGACTATTTAAATTAGGTTCTGAATTGAAAATAATGAAGGAAAGAAATAGATTTACGAAATATAATCGGCCTTTTGACGTTTTTCTGCCCTTCTAAAATCGCCCTCTGCTATTTCTTTCTTGGCTGTCATTTCAGAAGAAAATCAAACCTTGCAGTAAACAGGTTTCTATAAACTTCCACAGAATTTACATGGGCCTGAACTACGGATAGCTGCTTCTCATTTTACCCTCAGTGGTAAAAGGGATTAGATGCATTGGTTTTCAGTGGAGTTGAGTCAAAATGTTAGATTCCTAAAATCATAATGCTAACTACCATGTGTTGGATGCTTAGGAGGTACCAGGAACTATGTATTTTGTAAGCATGATTTTAGTTTGTTCTTAAGCAGTTCTATTGTTGTCACTGGCAAAGCTGGGATACGAGCCCCATTGTGTCTTAATTGTAAAGCCTGGCTCCTGACCTTCATCACCTGTTAAATCTTTTGTTACGTAGAATGTTCTCATCACCTAATCAAACCTTTTTTAACCACCCACTCTGTTCAGACAGTTAATGGGAGGAACTGTTGAAAGATAAGATTGAGCAGTTTTCTAAAAATGCATATTTCACTGTGGGCTGATCGTAATTATAGGGTTTTTTTTAAGAAATGTTTGTCTTCATATTTGAAAACCATATTCATTCTTGTTAAATGCCTTAATAAGATTGGCTTACTGAGAGAGAGTGGTGCCGTTTTCATTCATTCATTAATTCAAAAGCTATAAGATTTGGAAACCAATTTTCTTAAAATAAATAACTAACATTTACTTATGATTGTCTAGACCTCTTAAGCTTCCTTACATTACATTTTCCATTGGTGTTAACAGTGAGATAATGGTTATTGCTTTTTTTTTTCTCCTCTCCTTTTTGAAAATGCTAACACATAGGTCATATGGCATAAAGAAGCAGTAGAGATGATCTGAATCATTAGCTTCTGAATACCAGGGTTCTAGGGTGTAATTTTATGTAGTTAAGTATGTAATTCTCTACCCACCCCCCAACCCCCAACTATCTTCTCGATGGTGAGCTCATTTAATTTGGGCTAGGAGAAAATCTCCACTGTTTTATTTTTTAGACAGAAAGCTGACAAATAAGCAGGCAGATAATAGGACCCTCTGCATTTGTGTGGGAGGGACATACTTTTATGTTGTAGATACATCTGCTAGTTTGGATATTTGCTGAGCTGTCAATTAGAATTAAAATTGCTAAAATGACAAGATATACATCAAAATAGCTTTTTTTCTTTCCTTGTTATTTCAGAGGGTTATTCAGCACAATGCTTTAGAAGATCGGTCCATATCTGATAAACAGCAGTGGGATGCAGCTATTTATTTTATGGAAGAGGCTCTTCAGGCTCGTCTCAAGGACAGTAAGTAGGGACATGGGTTTTTGAGTTTTGAGTATTCTCAGTGGATAAAGAGTCATCTAACTTTAGTGAACATTGGTTTAAAAAAAAACAAAAACTAACATCTCAAGTTCTTTGTCAGTACTGTTCTAGTTGAATATTATTTGTGCAATTCTTTGGTCAACTGCTTGTAACTATTAAAAATGTTAAATTGGACACATGATATTTTTATGTACTTATATTCTAAAAAGCTGTAATTCAGACTGTTTTAGTGTTTACTACTATACTTATGGGAACTTTATAAGCAATTATACTTTTCATAGATTCTAAACATATGTAATTAAATTCTTTCTTATATATGTACCCTATCAATTATATAGTTTTATTCTTTATTTCAACTGACTTCATATTGACACAGTGTTTTGAAGTGGTTAAGAAAGCAAGATATAGTATTAGTTATAATTTATGTACCTGGTAAGTGATAAAATTCCTGATAAATTTAAAAAATTTTTTTTTAATTTTTCTAGCTGAAAATGCAATTGAAAATATGGTAGGTCCAGATTGGAAAAAGAGGTGGTTATACTGGAAGAATCGAACCCAAGAACAGGTAAAAACAAACAAATCTTTGGCATTTTAATTCAGGTATTAAAATATAACCTCTGAATGCCTCTAAGCCAAACTTAATAATTTCAAATATTTTATATCAGCCTTTCTGAAAGACAATAAATCTTTAGAAAAAACAGTAAACTACAAAAGAAAGTTTAAAAAAAAAAATGAGGTAGCTTTTTTTATTAAAGAGAGTGGTTGATTACTTTGTTCAAGTGCCTATTTGAGGTAAAATGAAGATTAAATTTATAAACAGAAGAAAAAATGACAAGGACTTCAGAGGATGTAGAATGAATGTGATTAGAATAAAAGATATAATGACTTTTTTAAAAACCTTATTCTATTAGTATTATCACTGGATTTTTCTGTTAGTTGTCTATTTAAATTATTTTATTCTTTTGCATTTTTTGCTCCTGTGTTCACAAAATAAGCATAAAAATTCAGACAGGAAGTAGAATTATAGAATTCATATTATAAGCATTTAATGATCACTTTAAAAGAACAAAATGGTAAAGGCAAGTATAAATAACTTTAGAAATGAATAAATAGAGGGAAAATGTGTAATCATTAAAATCCTCCCCCCCTTTCCCCCACCCATTTTTATTCTTTCCTTGCTGTTATGGCTTCTTTTCCTATTAGCATTGAGTCTTACACCACCATCTCCTTCTTATGTTAATTCCTTAAATAAAAGATTGTAAGTAGAATATAAAATCAAAATACATAGATGAAGGAAGTAATGAATAAGAAAAAGAGGTGGCATCCAATTTACTTTCCTTTCTTCCTTCCTTGAATCCATGTAATTAGAGAAATGAGACCATCAGATGTGTGTATATTGAGAGAGCAGATAAAGAGAATGAAAAATTACCAAATGACATATCATTCCTATTTTCTTCTTTTTTTATTTTTTTGTTTTTATTTTAAATACAGTTAATTATATAATCAACACCCTATTTTTTTCTGGTTTTATGCATTTCTTGTTTCATAAGATATCTATCAGATATAAGTCCCAGTTTGTCTTAAAATAGTGAGGGGACAGTCTTCCTCTTCTCTTTTTTTTCTGATATGATTTTTGTGGGAAAATGAGTCACTCAGAGACTGAAAAGAAGCTGAAGAAATGGACAGAGTTAGTGGTTGGGTCATGCATGTATTCAGAGTGCATCAGTTATCTCTGCCATACAGATGGGCTGTGAGGAGGCAGTCTTTCAGAAAAGAATTCCTAGCGGATTCATCAGAGGTTTCTGACTTTGAGACAGGTAGAGGCATTGATTAGAAAGAACTGGTGTAAGGCAGATAAACTCCAAAGAAAAATGGTGTCTGACCTTTAAGGCTTAGTGAAATTAGGCCTAATTAGGTCTAGAACAATCAATGATGGCAGAACTTGCCTCAGCAACTAGTAGTAAATATGCTTTGGCCAAACATTCTCAGAGAGGAATGATTCCTGGTTGTAAGTTACTTTCTCAGGAACTTGAACCCATAGGGAATCCCTTCAAGAGAAGCAGAGGAATTAGTTTTACTGCCAGTGCAAGGATCTGTAGCCTAGAAGAGGAATTTGGAAACCCTTCAGAGAAGAGCTTCTCCTAGGGTTTCAGGGCAGCATGTGTAAGACTCAGTCTGACTGTAGAACAAACAGAGGCCATAGTTTGGAGTGTAGAGGGGAGGGACAGGAGAACCGCTGGGGAGGTGTTTGTATACGCAGGTTTTGTTTTCTCTGTCAAAGCAAAGCGTCATGTCAGACTCATCGACTCAAGCTCTCCTCTAACCTCTCTAACCCTCCCACTCCCAGTTGAAAACCACTGGTCTAGACTTCATACCTGGAGTTTTCAGTGAGAAACAGATTCTAGAAGTTGAGAATATCCCTGGGTCCCACACTGCAAGTTTAGATAGCCGTGTAACAGTTCCTTTTCTTTTTGAGTTGGCAGGATTTAGCAGGAAAAGAAACTTAAGATTGTCCTTTGCTAAAGATGAGAAATCCATGTTCTGAAAACTATGTTTTGCTTTTATATTGTTACTTTTTCCTAATCTTCTGGGGAAAAACCATTCCTTTGAAACATTTTCACTTTGAGCTAAACTAATGGAAATCTCGGTCAGGATAGATGGGAGAGTGGTGTTCTCCTGAACAGCCAGCGTGGTGGGAACAGGTGGGCAGGTGGCAGTGAAACAGGGCAGGAAGAGTGGGAGAATATAGTCGGAGTTTTCCTTCCTGTCTCAGACCAGATAGCAGAAGTGTAAGGAAACAGTGAAATTTCTCTTTATTACATTTCTTCTAATGTTTTCAGAGAATATTATTTAGTAGTTCCATTTCCAAGCCATTTATTTGTGTTTCAGTGTCATTTTTATATAGATACTCAGATTCCATAGCTTGGTACAGTTTAGGGCAAAGTGCTATTTATGGTAGTAACTTGTTTAGAGTAATTAGTGAATTTGAAGCTAGTTTCCTGTACCATGCAGTTTTGAAAGAAGGATGGAAAAAATGAAAAGATAAAGTTAATTTGACACTGTACTGAGTCTTGCTTTCAGACTTACCACTAGTGTGTATGCTTTCCTCATTTGGTGAAGAGATTGTAAACAATTATAGAGAAGAGACTGGAAGTGAATTTAAGAATGTTGGGCACCTCACAGAAGCAATCTAAGAACGATTTTAATGAAAAGACTTTTTAAAAAAATCAGACTATGAATTTTGTATTTATCAGAAAAGGGGCATGTCAACAGGCACAGGGCCTTACAGTCACCAAGTTCTTAGATATGAGGCATTTATAGAACATTATCTCTTCCCATGTATATAGGGCACTTTTTCCTAGATTGAAATCATACCCTAAGGTCAAGAAAGGAAGTACATAGTAAGGTGCCTGATCCTGTAACTTGGACAGTAAAACATCTCAGCCAAAGTATCGATAAAATATAGCAAATAGGGCTAATCCCCTTCCCCCCTTGCCCTCTCATGCGTCCAGGTTGTTTTGCATTCATAAGCCGGGATACTCTGGTTTTCCTTGTTTGTTGTGGTTGAGCTTGTGTCACCAATCGTGCAAAAGTAATATATTTATTAAAATTGGGACTCTGTTTTTATAATTATGCCAAATCATGAACCATCTAAACACAGTCCTCTTTTAAACATTTCAAAGTGTGTTCACAATGAAACCAAGAATGAACTGGAGAAGATGTTGAAATGTAATGAGGAGCACCCAGCTTATCTTGCAAGTGATGAGATAACTACAGTTCGAAAGAACCTTGAATCCCGAGGAGTAGAAGTAGACCCGAGCTTGGTAATAAACTGCTGAAAAGCATGAATTTGCTTCCTTAGTCTTTGTTTCTTGTAGTAAAATGTTACTACTTCTGATGTATTACTTAGATGTTTAAGTGCTTAATTGCACTTTGATCGTGTGTACTTTTGCTGACAAAAAGAACTTGGTCATTTTGAGTGTGGAAACAGTTGAAATTTTATTCTCAGTATTGCTTTAAGTATAATGCTTTAATTTGTAAATGGGGAACTTGAGACTTAGAAAAGGGAAGTTATCTGGGCAAATTCAGCAGTAAGTTCTGGCAAAAGGGGAGGGCCCCCACCCAGATCTCTGCACGATGTTACACTGTTTCAGATTACAGAATGAAATTTTTGCTTAAAGGTGGCTCACTTATATGTATGTTTTTTCAGTCAAATGTATCTTAATCAGGTATGAGTAAATTGGATAACGCCTTTGGGTTCTGTCTCATTTTCTTTCTTCATAATAAATATGAGGATATATAATTATAGTTTAGACTACTTTTGCTTACCTTCATGATGCTTATTTGGAGAAAATTTTAAAAAAACAATTGTGTTTCTGGGCCTGTGTTCCCTAGTTAGTTAGGGTGTAAGCGATCAAAACTTCATTTTAACATTAGCTTAAATTAGCTTAAGTGAACCCCATTTAGAAAAGTAATTCTAGTGAGGAAAACAATCATTTAAGAAGTTTCAGGGCCATGCATAGATTCTTTTAAAGATTTATTTGCTGTTTATATTTCTGCACTTGAGAAATGAGTATTCTTAATTTAAAATCCACCAGAGGTCAGAACAAGAAAAGAAAACTGATGAAAAGAAACAGTTAAAGCTGCTGTACATCTCATTGTTTATAAATTGAAAATAAAATTAAAACTAATGATTACATGAAATTATTAGTTGAATATAGATTTCATTTATCCACATTGGTCCTAGCTCTTACTAACAGTAAGTTCTGTTCGGTTGGATACTTTTGAACTTTATAAGTGGTTAATACAATAGGAGGGACTTTATCTATATCTTAGGATATGGATTGGCTGTATATCTTAATTACTTTCTGTGAGTGAGAAAATATCAGGTTTTTTCCAAGAGAAACTGTGTTCACTGCATTTTATGAAGCTATAAAATAAGTAGCAAAGTACTGTGATAAGAAAAGTGGATGGATTAGATGTCAGGAGATGTGAATTCCAGTACACTTCCATTCCATTAGCTAGTAATATTGCCTTTAGTTATTGGTATAATCTCAGCCCCCTTTTCTCATCTCTCAAATGGTGTTGATGATGCTTGTTCTACTTTCTCAACATTATTTTTGTCGTGCTCGAAAAAAGACAATGGTGTGGAAGACCTCTGAACACCCTAACAGACTATATAATAAAGTGGTGGGGGTCATATTGCTGAGGGAACAATGAAATTTCATAATGAGAAAGGAAATGTTGTTGGGTTGATGGACATGGTCTGAGACCAGCTTCCTAGTCTGACTCTGACCTCAGACAAGGCTCACAACCTCTTTTTGCCTTGGACACCTTACCTCTAACTAGAGGAAGATAATCTCCACCCTCTCTACTCTACAAGATGATTAATAATAATGCTTGTTAGAAACACTGCAAATGTTGAAGTATATAGACTGGTAAGGAGTCAGAGTACTAGTGATCTAATCTTTATCTTGAAAAAACAATTTTTAATGGATATAAAAGTTTGATAGAATAACAACATTGCCATTGGTTTTAATTAACTTTTTTATAAGTAAACTTTGTATATGACTTTTCAGAGTGTGTTTGATCAACCTGGAGAGCATACAGTAACTCTTTGGTCTGTTTTCTTTTTATTATTTTAGATCAAGGATACTTGGCACCAAGTCTATAGAAGACATTTCTTGAAAACAGCTCTAAACCATTGTAACCTTTGTCGAAGAGGCTTCTATTACTACCAGAGGCATTTTGTAGATTCTGAGGTAAGGTTCCCAAAAACAAAGAGAAATGTATTTTAGTGATAGTTGTTTAATTGCTTAAGAGTAAGCTTGAGGTTTAGCATTAACTTTAAGTCTTCTGATCTTCTGAAAAAAAGTATGTGTAATTTATAGAGTGATCTAACTCTTATTTTTTCAAAGATATTTACCACTTTTGTAGTAATTACATTTTACATACATATCATCCCAGTGCATATTAGATCGTGTGCATATAATAGGCACTACACTACTTTTTAAAGATTTTTTTAAGAATTAACTTTATGTTAGAAAATAATACTTTCCCATTATAGAAAGTAAATGGAATAAATAAATGTTAAAAAAAAACATGCAAAAGGAAACAGTGTTTTATAATCCCCTGACCTAGAAGTACTTTTAGTTAACATTTTTATGTATATCCATTCACCCCTTTCTATACATGTCGTATGTATATGTGTGTAGATATATAACATAACCATTTATTTGCATAATGGAAATAATAACGCACTACATTTTTTATCATGCTTTCCCCCCATATTATAATTCTTTCTTTATATCATGAAAATCTTTTTTTTGTTTTTGAATTTTATCCTATTTATTTTTTTTATACAGCACGTTCTTATTAGTTATCTATTTTATACATATTAGTGTATATATGTCAATCCCAATCTCCCAATTCATCCCACCACCACCACCCCTCTCCCTGCTTTCCCCCCTTGGTGTCCATATGTTTGTTCACTACATCTGTGTCTCTATTTCTTCCTTGCAAACCAGTTCATCTGTACCATTTTTCTAGATTCCACATATCTGCATTAATATACAACATTTGTTTTTCTCTTTCTGACTTACTTCACTCTGTTTGACAGTCTCTAGGTCTATCCATGTCTCTACAAATGACCCAGTTTCGTTCCTTTTTATGGCTGAGTAATATTCCATTGTATATATGTCCCACATCTTCTTTATCCATTCGTCTTTCGATGGGCATTTAGATTGCTTCCATAGCTGGCTATTGTAAATAGTGCTGCAGTGAACATTGGGGTGCATGTGTCTTTTTGAATTATGGTTTTCTCTGTGTATATGCCCTGTAGTGGGATTGCTGGGTCATATGGTAATTCTATTTTTAGTTTTTTAAGGAACCTCCATACTATTCTCCATAGTGACTGTATCAATTTACATTCCCACCAACAGTGCAAGAGGGTTCCCTTTTCTCCACACCCTCTCCAGCGTTTGTTGTTTGTAGATTTTCTGGTGATGCCCATTCTAACCGGTGTGAGGTGATACCTCATTGTAGTTTTGATTTCCATTTCTCTAATAATTAGTGATGTGGAGCAGCTTTTCATGTGCTTCTTGGCCATCTGTATGTCTTCTTTGGAGAAATGTCTATTTAGGTCTTCTGCCCATTTTTGGATTGGGTTGTTTGTTTTTTTTACTATTGAGCTGCATGAGCTGTTTATATATTTTGGAGATTAATGCTTTGTCCATTGATTCATTTGCAAATGTTTTCTCCCATTCTGAGGGTTGTCTTTTCGTCTTGTTTATAGTTTCCTTGCTGTGCAAAAGCTTTTAAGTTTCATTAGGTCCCATTTCTTTATTTTTGTTTTTATTTCCACTACTCTAGGAGGTGGGTCAAAAAAGATCTCGCTGTGATTTATGTCAAAGAGTGTTCTTCCTAGGTTTTCCTGTAAGAGTTTGATAGTGTCTGGCCTTACATTTAGGTCTTTAATCCATTTTGAGTTTATTTTTGTGTATGGTGTTAGGGAGTGTTCTAATTTCATTCTTTTACATGCAGCTGTCCAGTTTTCCCTGCACCACTTATTGAAGAGACTGTCTTTTCTCCATTGTATATCCTTGCCTCCTTTGTCATAGATTAGTTGAACATAGGTGCGTGGGTTTATCTCTGGGCTTTCTATCCTATTCCATTGATCTATATTTCTGTTTTTGTGCGAGTACCATATTGTCTTGATTACTGTAACTTTGTAGTATAGTTTGAAGTCAGGGAGTCTGATTCCTCCAGCTCCGTTTTTTCCCTCAGGATTGCTTTCGTTATTCGGGGTCTTTTGTGTCTCCATACAAATTTTAATATATTTTTTTTGTTCTAGTTCTGTAAAAAATGCCATTTGTAATTTCATAGGGATTGCATTGAATCTGTAGATTGCTTTAGGTAGTACAGTCATTTTCACAATATTGATTCTTCCAATCCAAGAACATGGTATACGTCTCCATCTGTTTGTGTCATCTTTGATTTCTTTCATCAGTGTCTTATAGTTTTCTGAGTACAGGTCTTTTACCTCCTTAGGTAGGTTTATTCCCAGGTATATTTTATTCTTTTTGTTTCAGTGGTGAATGGGATTGTTTCCTTAATTTCTCTTTCTGATCTTTTGTTGTTAGTGTATAGGAATGCAAGAGATTTCTGTGCATTAATTTTGTAGCCTGCAACTTTACCAATTTCATTGAGTAGCTCTAGTAGTTTTCTGGTGGCATCTTTAGGATTCTCTATGTATAGTATCATGTCATCTGCAAACAGTGACAGCTTTACTTCTTCTTTTCCCATTTGTATTCCTTTTATTTCTTTTTCTTCTCTGATTGCTGTGGCTAGGACTTCCAAAACTATGTGGAATAAAAATGGCGAGAATGGACATCCTTGTCTTGTTCCCGATCTTAGAGGAAATGCTTTCAGTTTTTCACCACTGAGAATGATGTTTGCTGTGGGTTTGTCATACATGGCCTTTATTATGTTGAGATAGGTTCCCTCTATGCCCACTTTCTGGAGAGTTTTCATCATGAATGGGTGTTCAATTTTGTCAAAAGCTTTTTCTGCATCTAGTGAGATGATCGTATGGTTTTTATTCTTCAGTTTGTTAATATGGTGTATCACATTGATTGATTTGCGTATTTTGAAGAATCCTTGCATCCCTGGGATAAATCACACTTCATCATGGTGTATGATCCTTTCAGTGTGTTGCTGGATTCTGTTTGCTAGGATTTTGTTGAGGATTTTTGCATCTAAATTCATCAGTGATATTGGTCTGTAATTTTCTTGTTTTGTAGTATCTTTGTCTGGTTTTGGTATCAGGGTAATGGTGGCCTTGTAGAATGAGTTTGGGAGTGTTCCTTCCTCTGCAATTTTTTGGAAGAGTTTGAGAAGGATGGGTGTTAGCTCTTCTCTAAATGTTTGATAGAAATCGCCTGTGAAGCCATCTGGTCCTGGGCTTTTATTTGTTAGGAGATTTTTAATCACAGTTTCATTACTTGTAATTGGTCTGTTCATATTTTCTGTTTCTTCCTGGTTCAGTCTTGGAAGCTTATACCTTTCTAAGAATTTGTCCATTTCTTCCAGGTTGTCCATTTTATTGGCATACAGTTGCTTGTAGTAGTCTCTTAGGATGCTTTGTATTTCTGCGGTGTCCATTGTAACTTCTCCTTTTTCATTTCTAATTTTACTGATTTGAGTCCTCTCCCTCTTTTTCTTGATGCATCTGGCTAAAGGTTTATCAATTTTGTTTATCTTCTCAAAGAACCAGCTTTTAGTTTTATTGATCTTTGCTATTGTTTTCTTGTTTTTATTTCATTTATTTCTACTCTCATGTTTATTATTTCTTTCCTTCTACTAACTTTGGGTTTTGTTTGTTCTTCTTTCTCTAGTTCCTTTAGGTGTAACTTTAGGTTGTTTGTTTGAGATTTTTCTTGTTTCTTGAGGTAGGATTGTATTGCTATAAACTTCCCTCTTAGAACTGCTTTCGCTGCATTGCATAGGTTTTGGTTTGTCGTATTTTCATTGTCATTTGTCTCTAGGTATTTTTTGATTTCCTCTTTGATTTCTTCAGTGATCTCTTGATTATTTAGAAACATATTTTTTAGCCTCCATGTGTTTGTGTTTTTTACGTTTTTTTCCCTGTAACTTATTTCTAATCTCATAGTGTTGTGGTCAGAAAAAATGCTTGATATGATTTCAGTTTTTTTGAATTTACCAAGGCTTGATTTGAGACCCAAGATGTGATCTATCCTGGAGAATGTTCCATGTGCACTTGAGAAGAAAGTGTAATCTGCTGTTTTTGGATGGAATGTCCTATAAATATCAATTAAATCTATCTGGTCTATTGTATCATTTAAAGCTTGTGTTTCCTTATTAATTTTCTATTTGGATGATGTGTCCATTGGTGTAAGTGAGGTGTTAAAGTCCCCCACTATTGTGTTACTGTTGATTTTCTCTTTTATAGCTGTTAGCATTTGCCTTATGTATTGAGGTGCTCCTATGTTGGGTGCATATATATTTATAATTGTTATATCTTCTTCTTGGATTGATCCCTTGATCATATGTAGTGTCCTTCCTTGTCTCTTGTAACATTCTTTATTTTAAAGTCTATTTTATCTGTTAAGAGTATTGCTACTCCAGCTTTCTTTTGATTTCCATTTACATGGAGTGTCTTTTTCCATCGCCTCACTTTTAGTCTGTATGTGTCCCTAGTCTGAAGTGGGTCTCTTGTAGACAGCATATATATGGGTCCTGTTTTTGTATCCATTCAGTGAGCCTGTGTCTTTTGGTTGGAGCATTTAATCCATTCACATTTAAGGTAATTATCAATCAATATGTATGTTCCTATTACCATTATGTTAATTGTTTTGGGTTTGTTTTTACAGGTCCTTCTCTTGTGTTTCCCACTTAGAGAAGTTCCTTTAGCATTTGTTGTAGAGCTGGTTTGGTGGTTCTGAATTCTCTTAGCTTTTGCTTGTCTAAAGCTTTTGATTTCTCTGTCAAATCTGAGTGAGATCCCTGTTGGGTAGAGTGATCTTGGTTGTAGGTTCTTCCCTTGCATCACTTTAAATATATCATGCCACTCCCTTCTGGCCTACAGAGTTTCTGCTGAGAAATCAGCTGACAACCTTATGGGAATTCCCTTGTATGTTACTTGTTGCTTTTCCCTTGTTGCATTTAATATTTTTTCATTATCTTTAACTTTTATCAACTTGATTACTACGTGTCTTGCATGTTATCCTGCCTGGGACTCTCTGAGCTTCCTGAACTTAGGTGACTATTTCCTTTCCCATGTTAGGGAAGTTTTCAGCAATTATCTCTTCAAATATTTTCTCAGGCCCTTTCTTTCTCTCTTCTCCTTCTGGCACCCTATGATGCGAATGTTGATGTGTTTAATGTTGCCCCAGAGGTCTCTTAGGCCGTCTTCATTTCTTTTCATTCTTTTTTCTTTATTGTGTACCATGGCAGTGAATTCCACTATTTTGTCTTCCAGGTCACTTATCCGTTTTTGTACCTCAGTTATTCTGCTATTGATTCCTCCTAGGGTATTATTCATTTCAGTTATTGTATTGTTCATCTCTGTTTGTTTGTTCTTTAATTCTTCTAGATCTTTGTTAAACATTTCTTGCATCTTCTCGATCTTTGCCTCCATTCTTTTTCCGAGGTCCTGGATCATCTTCACTATCATTATTCTGAATTCTTTTTCTGGAAGATTGCCTATCTCCACTTCATTTAATTGTTTTTCTGGGGTTTTATTTTGTTCCTTCATCTGGTACGTAGTCCTCTGCCTTTTCATTTTGTCTGTCTTTCTGTGAATGTGGTTTACGTTCCACAGGCTGCAGGATTATAGTTCTTGTTTCTGGTGTCTGCCGTTTGGTGGATGAGGCTATCTAAGAGGCTTGTGCAAGCTTCCTCCTTGAAAATCTTGCTTTAAATAATTCTTTAAAAGAACTGTATAAAGTTCTTAGAATGGACAACCGCACTTTCATGTCACATTTTACAAAGTAACCCCTAGGTGGCGGTAAACTAATGTATTTTGAGCTTTTTCATACAAGCAGAAGTGCTTTTTAAAGTGTCCTTCTGAAAGATCCCTGTCAATCAGCGATCTTATTTGAGACCCCTAAAATGTTTTTCTTTTGTGTTTTCAGCAGCTTAAAAGAAATTTGTGTTTAAATGTGCCTATGTAAAAATTGGCAAGTTGTTTGCATAATTTTCATTGTTAGTAAGACCTCTCTATTGAATAAGCTTGCTTTCTTTTCTTTCTCTTTCTTTCTTTCTTGCTTTCTTGGTTTCTTTCTCCCTTTCTTGCTTTCTTGCTTTCAAAAAGGAATATGCTATTTTTTTTTTGAAGTATAGTTGATTTACTATTTTATATTAGTTTCAGGTATACAGCATAGTGATTCAATATTTTTATAGATTATACTCCATTTAAAGTTATTATAAAATATTGGCTATATTTCCCTGTGCTGTACAATATATCCTGTAGCTTATTTATTTTATACAGAGTTGTTTGTACTACTTAATCTCCTACCCCTGTTTTACTCCTCACCCAGAGGATAAGCTTTTTTAAAATATCATTAATGTATTTTCATATGCAGCTGAATTTCAAAAATGGCTTGAGTGCACACTCAAAGAAAAGAGGTTAGCCTAAGGACATATTTAAGATAACATGATTGTTAGTTGAACTAAATGCTAAGTAAGGATATATTCTGTGAACTTCTGCTTGTATATAACATAATGAAATTCTCTACTTCCCAAGTTTACTTGCTTTGTCATTGGAATCAAAACAAAGCTATGTAGCTGTGGTGCAAATAAAACCCAAATCATGTAGAACTTTGTGGTTCCCGTGCAGAAAAAATGCAGTAGGTCCTATCTACAAGAGGAATATATATATTAGGTAAATCTGAATATTGTTTATTAAAGCAGAGGCTGTAGGTACTGACTTCAGGAATTTTATGTATTCATGAATGTGGTTTTCATTTTTAAGTTTGCATCTGGTAATCTTTATTACCTAATATTTCAGTTGGAATGCAATGATGTTGTCTTGTTTTGGCGAATACAGCGAATGCTTGCTATCACCGCAAATACTTTGAGACAGCAACTTACAAACACTGAAGGTAAGCCACAGAAGGACCACTTTCTAATTTGACATGAAAAATAACAGTAATAACATTCCAGTTTAAATAGATGGATGCCAAAATATTTCCTGAATATTAGATTTATTAGAAAACCAGAAATTATAATTTGCCTTTAAAATATTAATGAAAATAAACCATAATTGAAAAAGATGTGAGATAAACATACCAGGAGTCTTTCTTCATTACACAAAAACTCTGTTAGGAAAGGACTCCTAAGCATCACTTAGGGTTTTTGGGGAATCAGTACTTCCATTAAAGTGTTAAGGCTTAAGAATAGGACTTTCTCTGAGGATATGTATTAATTTCATGTTGATAAAAGTACTGCATAACAGGTAGATATTCTCCCTATAACTGTGAGAAGCCTGAACTTAACAATAGATTTATCGTGATGAGAAAAATAAGAACTTGCTCTCCATATATTGTTAATTTTATCATCCTTGTGCATTCATAAAAATCATGCTTCTCATGTTTCTTTATTTGCTTTAAACAGTCAGGCGATTAGAGAAAAATGTTAAAGAGGTACTGGAAGATTTTGCTGAAGATAGTGAGAAGAAGGTAAAATTGCTTACTGGTAAACGAGTTCAACTGGCTGAAGACCTCAGTAAGTAATCCTTCCTGCCCTCCATCTCACTGCCTTTTTACCTTCCTCATGTCCATTTATTTCTCCATCTCATTTTAAACTTACAGAAAAGTATGTACAAAGAGCTTTTTCCCCCAGAACTGTTTGAAAGTTGCTGACCTGAAGCTCCATCAGTTCCAAGTACTTTAACGTGCGTTTTTTTAGAAACAAGAATTTTCTCCTAGCAACCATCAAAATCAGGATGTTAATAACACTGATAAGTTACTACATCTAATTTTCAGACTCCATGCAAGTTTCACCTGTTGTCCTAATATTGTCCTTCCACACAAGATGTTCCATATTCATCTTGTGCTTTCCCTGACCAAGCTTCCCTTTTTGGAGAATGATATTTAGAAATCAAGAACTAGGAACCAGATATGTTCATCATTATTGAAATATCACTGTTCCCAGACCCACTCGGTGGAGCGAGGGAACAAATACCATGTGTGTGCGTGCACATATATATGCATATTTACATCTGTATTTCTAATCATATGTATATATCTGTATTGAAAACCATAAGTTGACACCAGTGCTTTCCATTTTAATCTAATAATACCGAGTTCATTCTAATTTTTTCCTTTTCCTTATTTGTAATTCCTTTTTCTGACAATGAGAAATCTGGCTCTAAGTATCTTTAATATATTTACTTATTTTGATCAGTCCTCTTATATGTAACCAAACTTGCCACTGTCCCCTTCATTGCACAAATGTCCTTCTCACCCAGCTCGGTTCTTATCACCCAACTCCAGGCCACCACCACAGTACCTTACCCTGTGTTGACACCCTTTCCACCTCATCTAGGCTCTGACATTCTGTGCCAGGTTGCCCTTCCTCACGGAGTCCTTTTTACTGAGCTCATGCTGTGACACTGCCAGGCATCTCTCTCTCTCATTCTTCCTACCCCCTGCCCGGCTACACAAGGACTCTTCCTCACCTGAAGCCCAACCGTGCTTTTGTAGAGATACTGTTTTCATCCTGCTTGTGCTTTGGCCGCCTGCACTGACTCTCCTCCTACACGGATCCTCTCCTCACTACTGGGCAGGTCACCAACACCCCCATACGAACACCTTCTTACACCTGGTCTGGCTATAACACCTATACCAGGGTGATATGTCTCCCCACCGTCAGCCCCCAACCTAGCTGGGCCCTGTTAGTCACTTTGTCACTTGGTTTTTGGGGGCTTTGGCAGGGCACGGAGGGACATTTGCTTCTTCTTTGAATGCTAGTGAATTCCTAGCTTTAAGATGTTTGGATTGCCTATTAAGATTTACTTAGATACTTGAGAACCCAAGGAAATCAGTGAGAAGTTAATCTTATTAAATAAAAATAAAAATACTAGTGGTTAGTGCTTCTGTTTGAGTTTACCTTGTTACAAGTTTCCCTTATTTCAGCTTCCTGAAACAGTATTTTTTTCTTTAAATGTAAACTTAAATTTACTATCTATGAATTTTCTGATATCCAAAAGATAGCACATGTTCAACCAAAAGCAGTTCTTCAAATTTGAAAACAGTTTCTAAGCTGAATATTTAGCACTACAATACAATCCCTAGAACATGCAAGCGAAACCAAGCAGCATTTTCCTGTCTTCTGCTGTGTGCCAGAGCAGCATGTTCTCCACTGCTTGTCCTCTCTTCCTCTCTCCTCCCTACTGTCTCAGCTTCCTATTTCTTTCTCTTTTTTCCTTCTTTCTTTAGGTAATCTTTTTTTGAAACATATCTCATTTTAACTTTTATTTCCATCTTCTGTTGCTATTCTTTCAGTTTTTTCATGCTGCCTTGGTGGTGTAGTTAAGTCTGTGCTAACTCATAGAAGGCCTGTGCTTAAATCTGAACTACCGTATACTAGCTGTGTTATCTTAGGCAGGGTATCTCCCACAGCCTTAGCTTCTTTGTAAGAATGATACTATGGTAGTTTTTTTTACAGGGTAGGGGAATTGGTTCAAAAAACATTTGGAAGTTTCTGGTTCATAATTTCATGCTCGATTAGTACTGTTACAGGAAGAGATGTGTCAGTATCACAGTGTATACAGATCTATTTCTTTTGTATCCCTCAAGACATAGTTATCAGACAGTGAAATACTTCCATGTGTTTTACCAGCATATACATTTTTAAGTGATTAGAAAGTGATGTGTCTTTTCTCATGTTTTATAATAGTCTTGTGTAACCCCATCATTTTCTACTCCCAATTTGAAATTTGATTGTTTAAGGAAAGTGTATTGCTAACACAAATTTGTGCACTGTCAAGCCAAGTCTTATGTTTTCCTGAGAAAGTACTCATATGACTCCCTTGAAATGATTTACTACTTTTGTATATATATAATTATTGCCGTGTTAATGTACCAAATAATGTCCTTGGAAGCAAGTGTTTGACCAGTGACTCAGCCTCATCAGTCACACTAAAGGAGATGAGCCATGACTTTGTCCATTCGTTGAAAAAAAGTCTTGAGAGTACCTTTTCTTTACTGTTTATGTTCAGTCTAACACTTGCGAATATGTTCATGGATACTTTCAGCCAGTAAACTTTCACAGTTTAATGGTTACTACTGTCTTACACAGATCAAAGTTCCTAGTATAGCATATTCAGTTAGAATATGTTAAGTCGGTTGATGAAATTTAGAGAAAGGGAGTCAGAGTTTTTGTTTGTTTTTACTACAGTTTCAGAATGGTACAGGGTAGATTATTGTAGAGATTGGTAGAAGTTTGATGCATCATATATTTTGCCAGTTTTAAGCTTGCCCAATTTCAAATCATTTCACCACTTTACTTTGGGGATGCGTCAACTGGTTGTCCTTTAAGATGAGTACATAAGTAGTACAGTGTTCTCTCATATTCTGGAGAAAATACACCGTGTTCAGTATTGAAATGAAGCCACAAAGCTAGAGTTAGGAAGATGAAAGAAATGAAAGAAGAACTTGCCTCTTCTAGTCCTAGGAGGGTCATGAGATGAGGAGGCATACAAGGAAGCAGGACTCTGGAGATGCAGTGGATTCCATAGGTGGAGCAGGGGAAGGTCAGGAGGAACCTGGGACATCTTAGGATGTAGAAAGTAAGGAAGTAGTTGAAAGATGATAGGGACACGTCAACAAGATACAGAAGCGAACGT
Organism: Eschrichtius robustus; assembly: GCF_028021215.1. NCBI lineage: Eukaryota > Metazoa > Chordata > Mammalia > Artiodactyla > Eschrichtiidae > Eschrichtius > Eschrichtius robustus. The sequence goes on from NC_090829.1 coordinate 71,662,015, forward strand.
GCAGAGGTTCCTGTTGGCCAAAACTAGGACAGTTTGGGCATCAATATAAATAAGGACAGTTATAAATTATAATCCATTGAATAAAACAGGAGTCCATAAATTGATAATTATATAAGTAAATGAATAAAATCAGTGATGAGGAATGGGGTGTTTGTATAATCACACAAACTATCTCCATGCAAAATTAAAAAGGAAAAAAGAGTAACTTTACAGTGGGGAAGCCTGGTAGTAACCACCTTAATCAAGTGGTCACAGTAATATCAGTAGTGGTCAAATCAGAACTGTGTGCCACCTTATAGAATGCAGTGAGAAGAACCCAGTGTCACTTCTATGATTTTCTTACCTTCAATGTATAACTTAAATTCAATCATAAGGATACATCAGAAAAACCCAAATTAAAGCACAGTCTACAAAATAACTGGCTTGTAATCTTTAAAATGTATCAAGATCATGAGAGACAAGGAAAGACTGAGGAACTGTTCCAGGTTGAGGGAGACTAAAGAACAGGAAAACAAAATACAATGCGTGATCCTGAACTAGATCTTTTTGCTCTAAAGGACATTCATGGGACAGTTGGTGGGAATCTTAAGGGTTACGTGGTAGTAATACTTCACTGTTAATTTTTAAACTTTGTTAGATTGGGATTATTTAGGAAAATATCCTTATTTGTAGCTAATACACAGTAGAATATTTGGGTTTGTGGGGCATAATGACAGTAAATGATTCAGGAAAAATGTTCTTTGTAGTATTCTTACAACTGTTCCCTAAGTCTGAGAAAAGGGTAAAAAAATATTTAATTTTATTTTTATAGCTGATAATGGATCAAGGATCATATGAAAATAATTTAGAGATAATAAGACTTTTGAAAACATGACCTCTGAAGATGTTGAAAGACTGGGTTGCCTCATGGACAGTTTAGTAAAATACATAGCTAATCTTTCCACCTTATTCCTTTTTTGCATTGTCCAGTCATACTCAGAACTGTCTGGTGTTTAAATATGTTCGCTATGACCTTGATGAAATTCTTTTGATTTTATAGTGAATTTTATCTCAAAGGATTTTTTATAGATACTTAAATACAGCATTAATTTAGATAAAATCTATTTGGATTCCCAGCATAGTTCTTAATAATGTGTCCAGTGTATTTACTGAAACAGACTGCAATTTTAAAACGCTTTCTTTGGAGAGGAAAAAATTGGCATGTTACAGCTCAATTTAAAGTGTTTCTTTCTATAATGATCTGCTTATGATTTATAGGATATATTTTATGATTGTCATTATATAAAATAAGTAATAGTGCTAACATCTCACAGACTTTTTTTTGGAATTCATTCTCCATCCCAGCCTGGAAACTGAGTGTCTGGACACTGGTAACAACTGCTAGTAATGTTGCTAAACTGAGTTTCATCAGAACAGCATGGGATTCTTTTATTGTTTGTCTGTAAATATCGTATCAACAGTTAACTAGCTTATTGTGAGTTTTTGGACCTTGATATCAATTGCATGGGGTTTAGAGCTTAGGTTTCTTTTTTAACTCTTGTTCACTATTCCCTGTGTACATAATCAAAGAATCGCTGATACCCAGGAATTAAAGGGGTATTACCAATCATTTAGATTGTTCTCTTCTTATTTTACAATAAATTCCTTTTCATTTTTGTATCGAAACTTGAATCTATTTATGAATATAAATTAATGTTTGAATAAATTTCCTGTGCCAGATATTAGGTTATGTGTTTAACATGCAGTCTCATAGGTACAGTCATTTTTCTCATGTTATAGAAAAAGAAACGTCAGCCTAAGAAACACACAGATAGTAACTGGTAAAGCGAAGATTTGAGCCCAGGTCTTTTAACTACTCTGCTGAACTAATTTGAGAAAAAAACCCCAAGGTGTTAGACAATATAATTATATAAAATGGTCTTTTATATTTGGAAGCTCCCATAGTTAACAGTGTCCTTTACGGAGAGGGTCAAAAAAGACATACATGTTAGTTATGACCGTGATAATCATCATGATCATTATCATCCTATGTACTTCCTACACTACAAAAACTTTGCAGCTTAAACTTTCAAACAATATGAAAACTTTGATAGCATTAGAACATCTGGGTAAGAGAACACAAAAGTGTAAATGAAGCCAGTAAACAGACTGAAGGAAGTTAATTTTCTTTATGTGACTTGTTAAATTGTCTTGAAGTACACTCAGTTGAATTCCGCCATAGGTAAGTAGTATCAAAGTTGCCCAAAATTCAGACACAGTTTTTCAGTGTGGTGTGTTTGTACTTAGAGACTTAAAATCCAGCTGTAACAGATACAGAATCTTTACTTGAGCATAATGGCTGTTGTTCTAAGTTGAGGCTTTTTGTCGAGCTTGTCCGGGAGTGTTGAAATGTTTTATAATAAGCCTCAGTGTATTTCTTCATATTTCTTGTACTTTACATGAAGAGAAGATATGCTTCAGTCAAAACCGAATATTTCATATTTACATCTATCTCATTTACTAATGAAATGTGAAAACAGTCATAAACCTTTTTACTTGGGCTACCATTACACAGGCTTATTTTAATGATAATAGTTTGATGTCCTCAATGTTAAAAACAGTGTAGCTTAAAGAGGCTGGTAAATTAGAATTTTCCAATATCCGCAGCTTTTTTTCTCCCGTGGTTAATTTGCTCTGCTGACTCTCTACACGAGGTGGCAACAGCTGGCCTTTTTACTAGAGGTCCGGGGATTAGAGAAGCAGTCGCGGCAGCATGCTCGGCCTCTTGCCTCTGTTGACTGTTCTTTATTGTTTGATGCCTGAGCATCTCCCAGACAGCCGGCAATTGTTTCTTGAAACTAAAGTTTGTTTCTCTTGGCAATATACAATGCTGGTGGGGCTTGTCTTTGTGTCTCCTTACTTTCCCAGTATCCTCTTATCCTCCATCCTATGCTTTCTCTTGATAATTAGAATGGAGTAAAGATACAAGCTTTCTATCTTAGTGTGCAGGAGATTCAGTTTTGATGCTAAAAACTTAGAAATATAGATGACAGATGGAAATTTCTTTTTTCTCTGAGCTACCAGGTAGTAACAAATTATTTTTATAATGAAAATTTTGTTTGTTCTTCATAATTAATGTACTAGTGAATTTTTTAAATTATGGTGATAAAAAGGGAGTAGCAGCAGAATGATCCAGTACTACCATTTTAAAAGCTAAGATCGGAAGAGAAATGCACCTTAGCTGCTTAAGTTTAAGAAGTACCTTCATTATCTCTGAAATATACTTCTAATTTATAAGAGAGTTAAGAAATGTCTTCATGCATGTTAAAACTTGGATAAAAAGTAGTCAGGAAATATCTAGATGGGAGAAGCTTCAGCAAGAATAATTTTGTTGTTCTTTATTTAGGAAAGAAAAATAGCAAGATACTCCTGAATTTAATTTTCATTGGCTCCTCCACATTCCTAAACTTCTGCCGTACTTGCGGAATCCTTGAGGGCCTTTATGGATGAAAACCGTGGCCGCGAAGTAGTGTGAGACTGAAAATCATCCTAGAAAGATTATTGTACTCAGAATCTGGAACTTAAAACTGTAGAAAAAGGAAGTCATGTGTTTAAACTATTTTTCCAGAGGTAGGACTACGGCATGCATATTTTGCCAAGTCTCCGCAGGTGATTGTTGCTACACGCCGCCACCACCCACTCTGCCCCCGCACCAGTACTCTGGAGAGTTCTTCATGTTTACAGCAGCACAGTCTGTTATTTTTATTAATGGGCATGAAATCGACATATATCTTCTTTTAGTAGAGTCTGATAAATCATGTGACTATTGAAAATTTGTTATTTGAACTATTATCTATAGTAGCATGTTCATTTTGTTCTGTAGACATAACCAAAGAAAATGAATTTTAAAGGGATTTAAAGGAGGAGAGGGTAGCATTGAGTTGTAGAATTCCAGGTACCTAGGCAACTGTAAAAACCATAATCTCTGTGGCATCATTTATACCTACATACTGTGATTGTGGTTTTTGGGCCAGTAATTATAGGCACTCAGTACTGCTTTCTCACCTCTCCTGGCTTCTAGCACATTTCTAAGCAGTCTTTCCCTCTTTGTCTCTTTTTTTCTTATGTCTCTCACTGTGCCTTCTTATACATCATTATTATCTCTTGGTCCTGAGCTAGTGTTTCTCCTCCTCCCTGCTTATTTACCTTCCTTCAGTGGTTAAAAACCTCACTGAGGTACTGCCAGTGTTGTTTACTTGAGCAGAAGGCAGGCTTCCCACTATAGACAACTGCAGATCAACCAAAATAACCAATTTAAGAAGAAAAATGTTTCATGTCTATTATGATTGATGTATTCTGCCAAAGCCATTTGCTTCTTTCATAAATTCACCATATTTTGTATATCATATTGAATGTGTTTGCTGAATGTTGGATCATGATGTTTTAATACAGGCTCTTCATTACCCCCTTCTCTTAACTTAAAAAAGAGGGAGAGGAAAGCTTTCTTCCACTGTCTCACCAGAAAACGGCCACCTCATTTCTCTTGTAGAGCAGCTCGCGTTTGCTGCATTCACCCCTATACCCACACATTCCTTTGCTAGCATCTTGTGACTAGCTTTCATCCCTAGCAGAACCACTTCTTACTTCTTTCTAGGTCACCAGTGATGTCCTAATCCCCAGTCCAGCCAGTTCACCGAAACACTCATTTTTGTGTGTGTGTTTATTAGGAATTTTTAAGTCGATTGGAATATTTTTATTCTATCTGACATTTATGTACTTTCTGGAATGGTTAGTAGAAGTGAGTATATTTGAAAAATGGAAAGATTGGAATGTTTCTTTTCTTCGCTACAGAATAAATAGCTTCTTTCTGTTTTATGTTATCAGTGTTTGAGGTCTGTAAGGTATCTTCTCAGGGTTAAAGTGATTGAATTTTTAACTTCTGCCTTTGTGAAATATTTTTCCTAGTAAGGTGAAATTGACAAAGCAGCTAAGGAAGAGAGTGAAGGATTATTTTTACCTTGAGTCTGCAGAGATGAAGTAGACTCTGCCTTTGTGTTGTAGTCCAAAAAAGGGAGAGCGAGTGAGTTGACACAAAGAATAAAGTAATCCTCAGGGAGAGTCCTGTGTGTTAGAGAAGCAGTTATTTACATGCACAATTCCACACGATGAGTCCGAAATGTGTGCTTTCCAGGTTATTGATGAGAAAATTCAGACTCAAAATGGGGCTTTTACAATCAAGCACATTTTTCATGCCCTAAGTCTGTCTTTTAAAGACAACATTGATGGATATTGATAAATTGGTACAAGATTAAAAGGATATTTACAGGCTATTGGTATTCAGTGCTTTACTAGCAAGTATATTCTTTTTTGCTTTAAACTCACATTTTAACTGATTAAAAGTGAGAATAAAGATAGGAAAGGGCTCTTCAGTAATTTATGGATTGAATTTTTTTGTTGATCATTTTAAAGTGGTTTCTATTTATGTGTTATGTATTATGTGCTTGTGTGTATATGATTAGGTATAAAAAAGACAGCGTACATTTTTAAAGCTAGAAATGAGGCTGTTTTTCCCCATGTTATTAATGCTTACCACTCCCTCAGTGAGACTTTAGGATGAAATAATATCTACGTTTTGGATTAAACTTTGATTTGTTTTATTTTTTAATTATGTATTCTCTCCATTCTAAGATGGAAAAAAATGGAATCTAGTTATTGAAAACTAAATCGAATTGCAAAACAATCCATTGATCTGTGGAACAGTATATTAAAAAATAAAATTAAACAAGATATGAATAAATTTTTTAAAAAAGAGAGAACTGTCTTGAAGGACAAATTGATGCACACTGAACTGGTAACCTCTGTGAAAGAGGGTTCTCAGGATAGTTGCAGGAGGGGTTGAGGACAAAAGAAATTTTAATTTCTTTACCATTTTATACATTTCTCAACTGTTTCCAAATGAGCATAATTCAAAATTACCTTAGAAATTTCATATTCTTAATTATCACATTCATAGAAATGATTAAGCTGATTCATGATATGATCAATTTTAAAAGTGACTGATATCTTCCCAAATAACCTCTTGGTAATTGTGATACCAAGAGACATTTCATGGGGCCACATAGTAATTGGCTGTCATCGTATCATCCTTTGTGGTTGGAGTTTCACTTTGAATTCTTCCTATTTCTAGTAACTGCCCTTCCTGGATCTGTCACCTGCGAATGAATTGAAATCTTTCTTGAACTGGTGAAGTTTTCACGCTTGTACAGCCCATTAAAGATAATAGATTTTCTCTGCTTCGTCGTTACCTACTATGTATGGAATTAGTCCATTTTAATTTCTCTTAGAAGAACTTTTTCAGTCTGTTCCTTAGTTTTAGTGTTTTGAGTTAGATCTTTTTTCTGGGCCAAGGAATTCAGGTCTTTTTTAGTCTCTCCTTTTATTGGTACCACTTCATATTCTGTGTCATGTGTACCTGTCTTCACCCAGTACAACTACCAGAATTTTAGGTGTTTTTGTTTTAATCTTTTTTATCTCAAAACTAGTGCATATGCATTGTATAAAGTTAGAAGATACAGATGGCAGAATTTTTTTAACTATTGCCACTGCCGAGAGATAACCACTGTAACATTGTATTCTAACAAAATTTTAATGTGATCTTAGGGACATAATTTCTGTTACACTTCTGGAACACATTTTTCATGAAGAAATCTTGGGTTGGCTTTCTCTTATACCCCAAATCTTCAATTTGTTGTCATTGCTCCTATTTCTGGTTTCTCATCTATCAGAGTAGGCTCAATTTCTCTTCCTTTTCTTCATACAAACTTATTTCAAAAAGATTCCCTGAGAGGAATAAGCAGCATTAGTAAAAATAAAACCTATGGTACCCATTGCTTTAAATAGGTCAGGGATTCCAGAGGCTATATAGTAACAAAACATGTACTAAGAATCACTCTGCTTTTAAAATTAATCTCCACCTGTATTCAGGACCCTGGCACTTCCTATATGTACTTGTACCTTCATTATGTCTCTCTTTCTTCAAAGATGCTGAAATCATTCCCATCTTAAAACTACTAGATTGATTCTTCTGTGCACTCTAGCTACGTTTGATCATGATTTTCTTTTACACAGGAACACTTTTTTTTCCTTAATAAATTTATTTATTTATTTATTTATTTTTGGCTGCGTTGGGTCTTTGTTGCTGCGCACAGGCTTTTCTCTAGTTGCCGCGAGTGGATGCTACTCTTCGTTGCAGTGCGCGGGCTTCTCACTGCAGTGGCTTCTCTTGTTGCGGAGCACAGGCTCTAGGCGTGTGGGCTTCAATAGTTGTGGCATGCGGGCTCAGTAGTTGTGGCACGCGGGCTCAGTAGTTATGGCTCGCAGGCTCTAGAGCGCAGTCTCAGTAGTTGTGGCGCATGGGCTTAGTTGCTCCGTGGCATGTGGGATCTTCCTGGACCAGGGATCGAACCCGTGTCCCCTTCATTGGCAGGTGGATTCTTAACCACTGCGCCACCTGGGAAGTCTACAGGAAAACTTCTGAATGTTTGGCTGCTGCCTCTACTTTAAACCATCCACTCTCTTCTTAACTTTGTAATCTTTTATTCTCACTTCTACTGAGATTGCTGACAATCAGGAAAGCAATGAGCCAGGCAGGCATTAGGAATAGAAAGTATTCTCATGTAACTGCATCATTTGGTACTTTGGAATCCAAATTAAATCCTGTTTGGAACTCTATATATGTGCTTTAAGTTTGTATAGAGCTTTGCTCTTTACACAGTGTGTTATGTTTGTCTTCTAAAGGCGTATAAGGCTTGTAAGTTATTGTCCCCATTGTTCAGATGGGGAAATTGATGTTCACTGAGGGAAATGATTTAGCCAGTTACATAAATATTTATGGCAAAGTTGGGGCTAACAACATGTGTCAGAGATAGTATCTTTTTAGATTTGTTTTGGGATTCTGTTCATTTTTAGTCTGGGTTTGTGCTAGTGGTGACTGTAGATAACCAAGTTCATATAGTTTGGCTTCCTTTTTTATATTATTTTCAGTGTGTTATTTTTAGAGCCTACTCTCCTAGTTCAACTAATCATTAACTCGCGAACAATGAGTTTGTCTCCTAAAGAAATGTGTAATGGTTTCATTCTTCAAAAAAGATAACCCAGGCTTATCCATCTATGCATTCTTATTGCTATTTCAATTTTATTCCTTTTCTGTAGAAAAAAAGAAATTGTGACTTATAATTTAAAGGTGATTCTCTAAATTACTGAATGCATGAAATTAATTCTGAAGTTGCATTTATGTCTTTGAGCCTTATTCTGCCTTATGGAACCAATATCAGTAATGATACCAATTTATAGGGTTATAGTGAGAAATAGCTGAAAACTTATGAAATCAGCCTAAAACAACACAAATGCCTATCAGTTCTCCTTGTGATAAGATTAATAATACTTTGTCCTTATGTAGCATCTTATTTAAGAGATATAATTGTATTCCATTTTTGTTTTTCATCTCACTTAATTCATAACTTTATTAAAGTCTGCAAGTTTTAATTCCATACTTTTTTCTATATACTTTCAGTTTGGCTCATAAATCAGAATTACATTCTCCCTTCTTGTATTATTTTCTTTTACTTTTAAAATTACATTAATGAGCTGACTGTTTAAGAATCATTCTCATGATTCATTCATCTGTTACACCTCCTTTTTAAAATTTCAGCACTGAAGGTCTTTTGACAAACCAATATTTATAACAGTTTGACAGCAGGATGAGGAACAGCGTTTGTCTTTGTAACAGCTTGAAGAAAGACCCTTTCTAGGACCCAGTCATGCAGTTACAATCTTGACCTCTTTCTTATGCTGGGAACATACATACAGCGGCACCTCCCATGTGTTTTCTTGTCCCATTGACTGTCCATTCACTTCCCATCTGTTTTGCAGTCTTAAAGGAACAGAAAGGGCCCTCTTCTTATAAATCTGTCTTTTCAGGTGATAAATGATGTCCTGTCTCTTTAAGGGCTGCCTGGGTGGTTTTCCTTCTCTTAAAATGTTTCAACTTCCCTCCTAACAAAATTCAGGGTAAAATATGCTTTTAAGAAGAGGAAAATAGAAAAGAAAAAAATGATGAGTTATTTTAAAACCTCAATTGTTTGGGACTGAATATTTTACTGGTCATTACGCTAACGCTTTTTTAGCTTTCCCAGTTAATTACCTATATCATAGTTTTTAAATTGTAGTGATATTTAGGTTTTTTTATGGGGAGAAAAAGAAATGTATTCATTTTGAAATAGCGTATTTATTTAAACTTTTTTGAGAAAAAAAATGTATCATTAATGAGTTACCACATAAAATAACTTAAATATTTTTTCATCACAGTATGAGTTGATAGATGTAATGAATATGGAATATTTTATGTACTGGATACAGAATAAAATAATTCACAGGAGACAATTATAATCTTATGGTAGAATCTATCATTCACATTTAAAAAGACGATCATGAATCCCATAAAAATGTATGATTTTTTTCTGTTGCTGAAAATAATGACTTGAAATATAGATTTTTATATCATTGAGTTTTCTGAGAATTGAGCAGAAGTAAAAATACTTTATTTTTTTCTCTCATGTAAGGATTATTCATAGAAGGTTAAATGTGACAAATATTGTCCTCCCAAAGTATTCTTAAATTACTGATTTAAAAAGTATTACCAGTATAAAAAGATTATTTTTAGAATATTATAGTATGTTATATGAATCAGCTACCTAGTGGTATATCTTCTACAAACTAGCTTGTTAGTTTATTAACTCCCTGCCTTATTCCCCAAACAGTTTGAGGCAGCTTATAAAGATCTACCCTGTGCAAAAAGTAAAAATACTTGAGTGGAAAAATTGGGTGGAAGGGAAGAGAAAATCCAGGCAAGTGAAATAATGTGAAATTTGGGCTAAGATTGGTGCTCAAGGGTTCTGCATACTTTGCTATAAGCAAGCTGCATATCTGGCCCTGAGCTTCCTAGTAGTGTTACCGAACTGAACGCTGGTCCACTCGCCCTATGCACAGCAAAGCCAATCAACTGACACTGGGCTGTGGTGAAGGAAAGTACAGCATTTATTGTAGGACCCCAAGCAAGAGCAGGCAGCTCGTGCTCAAAAGACCTGAACTCCGTGCTGGCTTTCAGGAACGGTTTTTAAAGGCAACCGTTAAGTGTGAGGTTCACAGGGTGCCTGATCAGCTCGTGGACATTCTTCTGATTGGTTGGTGGTGAGGTAACAGGGTGATGTTTAGGTAATCTCAGTCATCCACTTTCCAGTTCCAAGCAGTCTGGGGTCTACTTGCTTGCCGACAGCATGTAGTCACCTTCCTCCACTGGGTGGGGGGGTCTTAGTTTCCACAGAACAACTCGAAGATATGCGTCAGATTGTCATCTACGTCCCTTCAGGAGGAACTAGGAGTCCTGTGACTCTGTTCTAATCATTAACTGCTTTACTCTGCTCTTTGGAACTCAGGGAAGGTCAAACAAGAAGCAGGGGACATGGAGGGCCTTGTACCTGGGGAATGCTCCGCGAGGTCCTGCTCGGTTTCAGTCCCCTCTTTTCTTTGCTACTTCTCAATCTTCAGGGGGACAGGGACGGGACAAGAAAAGGAATAAAGTTTCGGGTAGAGAGGTTAATCATAAGCCCTGCAGGGGAACTTAGTTTCAGGGGGTGTTGGTTTCAGTAGCTGATGCAAAATGGAAAGCAGAGTTGATTACATGATTTATGATAGCTCTCAGACAACAGCACAGCAGTTGCTTAGCTGAAGCATAGGTATATCTGGTACACACACCTGAGAGAAAAGTCACTAGTCCTCATAAGAGGAACACTGAGTTATATGATATACTGAATCAAATGACTGCACATAATCATGAATTTCATGGGGCTCTTTATTGTAATGTTCCTCAGTGTAGGCCAGTAACAAGCAATTCTGGACAAAATCAGAATGATGCCATCTAAATAAATAGCTATTTGGTTTGGCTTATCTAAAGATGAAATATATAGCATCTAGAGAAATAGATGAATTATATGTCCTCCATACAATTTTCCATAAATGTGATTTCTTCTTGCAACTGAGCCTTTTAATAAGTATCAGGTAGCAGAGAAAGTTCAAGATTTTACACTGATTGACACTGACAAGCACCTGGAATGGTGTGACTCTATTGGTGAAGGGCAGGTCCATAAGAATTAATAGCTGAGATGAAATTAGGGTTGCCATCTATTTATGAAAGTGTAAGGGCCTAACCAATATAAAGGCCTGGGTATAAAGCTACTCTGTGTTCATCCATACTGAAGTCTTTTGGAGAATAGGCTTCAAAATTCAAGAAAGTATTTTTTAAGAGGTTTTGATTCTATTAACCAAAAAGGAGCCTGGTAGAAATGCTCAGTTAAAGTTGTTTTTAAAATTTAGGCTGAATTTATTCACAAGTCGCTTTGAGCTGTTTATACATTCAGCAGACATAAATTATAATTTACTTCACAGACTTTCTTATGGCAGCTTTCTTTCTAAATCATACTGTTTTGGGGTCTGAAATAGCAAAATTTTAAAATAATCATCTTTAATGTTTGCATTAAGTATTGGTTAAGTCAGATCACTCACCAATAAATAAATGAATGAGCAATGAATGAATATTCATGGGCATCTATTACATAGCAAGTGCTGTAGCACTTGCTGAGTGATTTTAAATGACAGACTTTTTTGTTAAGTAGGTAATTCATACAAGCAGTCCCACATTGATTCCTGGGGGGGAAAAAAAACAGTATAAAACTGATCTTTCTAAAATGAATTCTGCAACCCTATGAGAATAATATTATCATTTGTGGTTGCATTTTTTACTAGGAGCTTAACATCAAATAAAAAGATACTAAAGAACAAAGAAAAGACCATTTACAAGTTTTAAAAGGTACAATTAAAACATGATCAGTTAGAATAGTACATTTTAGTCCTAAGTTTTAAAGTAATATGGGCTTTTTTTAGACTGATTCCTTCATTTTAGAGAGAAAGAAACTAGGACCATGATTTGTCTGCAGTCGTAAGATTAAAGGCAAAACCAGGACTAGAAACTTAGTTCCCCTGATCACGTTATCGTATACCTGTTAATACATTAAGTTTTCATCTTGATAAAAATCCTATTAAATAACTACTCCATTGATTGTTAGGGGCATTAGACCAGGGATTCCTAACATTTTTTTTTTCATCAAACACTCCTTTCATTATTGTGTACTCTTGTGAAGTCCATGTTTTATAAGATTTGTCTACAATGCATATAGTTCTAATTTGAAACATAGGATTGCAATTATATCTTTAATCAGCCTAAATAACTAATTGTTACAAGAGTAGATGTAATTCTAACCCAAACAAAGATTTCCATTTGAACTTTTGAAACAATGGAAATAACCCAGAGAACTCTATTTCCACCTCACAGACTCCTGGAAGTCTGGGACCCCACCCAGCTTTACAATTACTGTCCAAGTCTCAAACAGCTTTCCAGGACATAGGAAACGATGCCTCCTTCTTCTGTAACAAGCAGAAGTATACTGTTTGTCTTCATTAATGAGTCTGTTTAAAAATAATCATACCTATTTGTAGGGAAAAAAAACTACAGAGCCAAGATTCAGAAGATAAGTGTTAGAGATTTAGCTATACATCTTTCACTCTGTATCTCTTTGGCTCTTCCTTTCAGCTGTAAGAGGTGTACATCTTTTCTTGTGCTAAGTCTAAGATTTCGGCTGTAGTTTTAAGACTCTTGAATTTGGTCTATTATTCACTTTTTTTTTTGTTGGTTTTCTGGTTTCCCTAGATGATTCCTTTAAATACTGAATTTCTAAAGAGCACTTACAGTGTAATTGTCTAATGAAAAGCAAGCCTGTTTAGGAACAACATATATAACACAATAAGAAGTGTTCCTTTAATTTTCAGTCTTTTAGTGAACCGCTTTTTATAGCAAAATCTCACCTACAAGGTGTCCTCAAGCTTGGTACAAAATGTGTATGCAGTATGTTATAAAACAGTTCTGTTAAGGTACATTTGGATCTTTGGATGTGTGGTTTGTTTAAAATACACTGCATTAGTAAGTTTGCAGCTCGTTTCTTTATGCTTTCTCTAAAAACATCAAAAGCTGTAAAAGGTTTATTTCAGTTCATGTGGTAGTGTTTTGTGTGTGATTCTTTGTTCCTGTTCTAAACTGTTATTAACCACTGAAGTGAACCTTCTCCCGGGTCTGGCCTTTTGGTATTCACAGTGTATTCAAATCCTAATTACAGATTAGTCTATATTTGAGACTTTTAGAGCAAGTATCAGAAGTCTCAAAAAGAAAATGAGAGTAGCAGTATCATTTCATGTGGAGATAAAGAGACCCAAAACATGAATGAGTGTCAAGTCATCTGAAGAAAAGAAAAAAGAGAAGGGACTTCATTCACTGAGACTGACAGTTTATGAGTTGGGGATTATGGGAATATTCATGACTCAATCAAGAAGCACAATGAATTGATGTTTGAAATTGTTCATCTTTTAAGTAAACATTGGACAAATGGAAAGTAGACTCAGTATTCACTACATGTGGAATTGGCTATTTCAGTGTAACAGAAATAGCAGTTTGTTAATCCCTTCCTGAGTTGGTTGAGTTTATCAAGTAAATCACAAATTTATAGGAATTCTCTAGCTATATAAATATTTATTGCAAATATTTAATAGAAAAAGGAGTTTGCTCTATAATTAGCCATGCTAATATATACACACTTTTCTGTGGGAAAGTAAGTTCTAATGGTGAAAAAATTAAATACCATAATATTTGGGGATTTGAAAACACTGTAATAGTGAGACATTAATTTGGAAGGATCCGAAAGTGTTAAGTGTTAGTTGCTAACATTCCAACTTGATTTTTACACATAACTCAGTTTTCTGTGCAGCCAGGAGGCATAGTTGGTATACAAGACAGTGCTGGAACCTTACATCAGAATTTAAAATGAATGAATTCAAATATGGAAAATAATGCTGCTATATTATTTGTAATATAGCTTCCTTGCAAAGCATGAAATGCTTGTGTGTGCTTGTGTAGTCAGCATATTTTAGCCTTCTTAAGGTGCAATAATTAAGTTGTCCCCCACCCCACCCCCCATTCCCCGCCCCCCGCCCCCGCAAAATGCTATTGTGTTCTAAGACCTGAGTATTCTCTGTTCTGTGGTGCTTTATGTGGTTCAGGTGACCCACCAGCTTTCCTTGTTCTTCACTGTCAGTGTATACCCTGCCTCCTGTTCTCAGACTTGCTCTAGCTCTTGTGATCCTGGCATAACATCCAGGAAGCATGTTAAGTGCTTTTTTTCGCTTCTTGATAACCTACAGCCCTCATTTTCCATGCCATACTTTTGGGAACTTCATTTATCAAATATTTATTGAGCATATATAGCGAGTCAGGCATTGTTGTAGACACTGAAGATGCTAAACTTTTTTGGGCCAGTTTCCTACTCTTATATTGTTCTCCAAGGGTCTCTCCAAGTGTGTATAGATCTAGTCTCCTCAAGAGGTAATAATATTCATCCGAGTATGGTAACATATTATATATTTTTTAGACATTTCTAGGCACAGAACTACTTAGGAGGTGCTCAGTAATTATCTCACTCCCTAATTTTTATCAAAATGTCTTATCTTACATAAAAGGTAAAACTTTTCAACAAATACACTTGAAATAATAGCATTTGTTTTGTTACCATTTAGAGTCTGCATATGGTAGCAGATCTAGTATGTGTTTCTTAATTGGAGGAGTGTGGACAAGGCTAACTCTCCAGGCTTAATGTCCTCATCTTTGGCAGTGAAACCTGCTGGGTTGTATGAGGACCAAATGAAATGTGGGATCTGACATCACGCAAAACATAGTAGACACTTACAGACTTAGACAGAGGTAGAAAGTAAGCAAGGAATTCTTCTCAAAGGCAGGGTATACTGTGTGTCCCCGTGTCACTCCATTAAGTACATTGTATAAGTGAAGGAATGAATGAAGAAATGAGTTTTTCAATTTAGTATTAAAAGGATACATTTATCACAACTATTCTTTTTTCTTTTAACATTTACCTCCATCCTCTTCTCTCCTCTCCCTGCATTACTTCCTAGTAACTTACTAATGTTTTTTGTGTCATTCTTGAGGTTTCAGTACAGTGTCCTGATATTCCGATTGTAAAATATTTTGTAAAAAAGCTTTTTAAAGGGAAATTTTGTAATTTTTTATTCTGTGTTTTTCATATTTAAATTAATTAGTTTTTTTTTTAACTTTCATTTACGAAAAACATCACTTATCTCTAATTTTAGAAGAATTTGAATTTGATTCAGATTCCACAATTAGGCACATGCATCAGAGTCGCTCTTGGCTTCTTTCAATACAAATAGATCTTGCTCTGAACAGTGTCTTGTGAGTGATGCTACTGTATCACCCACTCACAGATAGTCTGTCCAGCTGAACATAGAGGTCATTGACAGGGCAAAAGGATGGCTAGAGCTGGCCGTTCAGCTGCCTGATTGTACTCTGATCATGGAGCAGATAGAATGATTTCCTTTCTTCATACAGTATAATTTTCCCAAGTAGAAATAGTTCTCAGTCTCTAATGTTAGAGAGCTGCTAAGGCTCTGAAAACTTGTTTTAGATTTCCCTGTTTTGTGCTATTTAAGCTAGATGATTTTTTAAAGACCCCATCCGTTTCCAAAATTCTGTGAGACAGTTTAGAAAACTTTTTTCCACCTGTTTCCCAACCCCCTTTAAAAATTCTTCAACTGATGACCTATAGTATCTGGAACTCTCTAAATGTTCAATGAAGAAAATAGGTGAACTGTTTCTAAGCAACTACATGAAATAATTTTTAAAATAAGAAATGTGGCCTTATTTTGAGAAAGGAAGTATGTTTACTGGTTTGACTGCTAGTTTAAAAACAAAAAAAAACAGACTACCAAAAAGTACAAACTAAACTTCCAAGAGTTTAATTTTTTATATATAAGGAGTTACTCCTGCCTTTGTGATAACTAAAATCATATTTTCTCAGTAAATAATGATTAAAACAATAGGGGATCCCCCTCCCCTGGCTTTTTTTGGTGTGTGTTAGTCTCGGTCTAATACCAAGAATTAGAAGTGCTGAATTACTGGAAAAAGAAGATGAAGACATTACGTTCTTTATATGCAACCCTGGTAGGCTATGTTGAGTTCCTGCAATGCTAATAAGAATTTACAAAAAGGATAGTTCTTTTTATTGGCTACTCATCACAAATGCTGTCTCACTGTTAAAAAGGGATACTTATATCTTCAATTGCAGATTATTTATTTTTAAATGATACAGTTTGTATCTTTTAGAAGATACAAATGTTGTAAATCAACTATACTTCAATTTTTTTAAAAATCTGAAAAAAAAAGAATATAAACATCATGATAGTTTAGATAGAATATTGTCTTATTCCGGCTTTGCACTATGCAGCCATTCAGTGACTGCCAACAAATAAAGTATGCATGAAGTTCTGGGGGGAAAAATATAAATGTTGACTATTAATACCTCTTACATGTTTTTTTCTCTAAGATGTAAAGTAGAATGCTTTGCAGTTTTGCCTCTAGGTCAGCTTTGAACCAGTCATTTCACTTTAATTGATAATTCTCACCAACATGTTAAATTGTGTTAACAGGACAAAAATATTTGTTACCATGCTACTATAACCTGTATTTTAAAATGGGAGCTGCATGATTAGGTTAGTGAAGTAGAATAAATCACGACTTCTGTTTTTTTTTTTTTTTTAATTTATTTAATTTTAGTTCACTTTAATTTAATTTTATTTTTAATTTTGTTTATTTATTTATGGCTGTGTTGGGTCTTCGTTTCTGTGCAAGGGCTTTCTCTAATTGCGGCAAGCTGGGGCCACTCTTCATCGCGGTGCGCGGGCCTCTCACTATCGCGGCCTCTCTTGTTGCGGAGCACAGGCTCCAGACGCGCAGGCTCAGTAGTTGTGGCTCACGGGTCTAGTTGCTCCGTGGCATGTGGGATCCTCCCAGACCAGGGCTCGAACCCGCGTCCTCTGCATTAGCAGGCAGATTCTCAACCACTGCGCCACCAGGGAAGCCCCCACGACTTCTGTTTTTAATATTAGGAGATTGGCGTGTCCTGTGAATAGTTTACATTTTGAAGGAAATTTTTATATTTCAGAGAGAAATTATAGATTTTATTTGAACATCTATAAACATGAAAACCTAAAATCAAATAAAATAATGTAGATCTGTCATCAGTGGCTCTGGTGTTTTTAAACTTTCCTCATTCACAGCAAGAAAAGTACATTTTTATTTTTTAAAGTGTTATTTCCTTTTTCTTGTTTGTTGAAAATATTTCCTACAATTTCTTTTGCCTTTCAATTTTAGGACATTTTGACATACAAAGGGTACATTTTAATGTCATATTGGTTGATCTTTGTAACTCTCCCATTACTTCATACTTAGAAAGTAATTTCCCAGTTGAAGGCCAGTTATATACTCACCTGTATTCTCTTCTAATTTTAAAAAATGGTTTCATTATTTTATATTTTCCTCTGTTCCAGATAATGCTAACTGTGAGTCCTTGGTTAGACTCCAGAGAATCTGACAACTCCTTAAAATTCTATACGTAATGGTATATTTATCTATACTTGCATTTTTCTGTGTAAGGATCCACAGCTTGTATTAAATCCTCAAAGGGATCTGTCACAAACCCCCACGCTCCTCCCCTTCCAAAAATTTAGAAGCTCCTGCTATTACATAATCTGTTCGAACTTTATTTGGCTGTAAGATGGCGTGTGGTGCTAAGGTAATTTTCCCTCCTTTTCCCAAGTCGTTAAAGTATCCCAAACCATTTATCTTCTATGATTTGTGATGCCTTTGAAAAATAAATTTGTTTTTAACTAATTTATTATCTCTTTTTATGTCCGCAGAGAAAGTTAGAGAAATTCAAGAAAAACTTGATGCTTTTATTGAAGCTCTTCATCAGGAGAAATAAATTGTAATAAGTGAGTAAAAAACTTCTTACTGCATTGGTAAAGACTAAACACAAAATTTATATTTTAGCCTTATTTTAATAGTTTATCATTCTATTTAACTATATCCAACTTGTTCCTTAATAATAATCTTAATGTAATTAAATAATTTAAAAAGGAGGCATTTCTGAAACTAGATTCTAAATTTTGTATGTATGATGTTCCTTTGAATAACTTGATTGCCTTGTGGCTAAACTAAAAATATCCTCTAGAACTCTTTGAACAGAAGAAAGGTGAATAAAGCTAAGATATTTAATAGTGTGCAGGTGGCTCATAGAGTTTCTGTATGTGAAGAATTGAGCTGTAGCTCTCATTGTTTTATTTCTCATTGTTCATATTCAATGGATAATTGTGTATATGATCACTTGCAAAGCTTTTTATTTGTTTTGACTAAAAATTTTAACAATTTTTCTTAATCTTATTCTCAATGTTTAAAAACATTTAAATAAACCATTTTTCAATTTAAAGTAACTTAGATAGCTGTAGAATTTAGGACTCTTCTGAATGTATGGGCTCTTGTTTAATTCTGTAGTCTGGCATTTTAAGCAGTTCCCAATAAAATATTGTATATTTGAAGACTTCTCTTAGTAGCGGAGTTAATTGTTAATTATTGCTGAAGAATTATAATTAGTAAGTCTTTTATAGAAGAAGTTGAGAAAGGGAAAATGCTATAATTAAGACCTTATCATTAATTTGAAGTATTTAATTACTCACTTTATCTGTGAGCCTTACACTATAGGCAGCCTGCAACACAGTCAGAAGTGAAAGGAGTAGAAATGTGAAAGATTCATTCTCTCCCTAGGTGTATTCTGTTCAGAAAAGGCCCTTAAATCAGACTACCTACTTTCTTCTGGTGTAGGGGCGATATATTTGAGAAAGCAAGCTAGGAAGGGAAGCACAGCTCAGACCAACATCATTCAGAACAGTATACCAGCAATGAATGAGAGAGGAAGGAGTTAAAAGCTTTAGAATAATGCTTTGTTACTTTGTTTGTTTGTCTCTTTCATAAGTTAAGACTGGTGTATGGATGTATACAAAAATATATCTAGAAACTAAATATCATTCATCTTTAACTCCGACCAAACATAATTCAGTGTTTTTAAGTGTCTTTGTTTGTAAATGTTTTATACAACTTCAATGTATGAAAATTTTCTTTTAAAACCATAAAGTGTTACGATGTCTTCCTCATCATCATAATTACTATCAGTAGTTAATGTTAGAAACAGTTTGAGAGTCTTCTGGATTTGGAGATGCTCTTCATAAACACCAGTTTACTTGATGTCTTTGTTTACACATATGGTTTTTTTGGGGAAAAATTCACAGAAACCCCATTAAAAATACAAGGTATGTTTCTGTCTTTTCAATGAAATAAGGTAGCCCAAAGCCAACCAGTGTTTTACGGAACAGTCATTGTCACTTCCCTAAGCTGATCAGTGTGACATCTGGAGTTACTGTTGCTGCTGGGAACATGCCTTTTCCTGCCAGAGTGTCTGTCTCAATTGCAGGCCAGGGCAGTCCTATGAGGCCGGCTGTGTACAGGAAAATAGTCCCAACTTTCTTTGTTCCCTACTTGTCTCTACTCTCTATGCCCCGAACTGTTACATGTATCTGTGAATTGGACAGATGATCTATTCTGTATCCTGCAAATCCATTTAAAAGAACAAATCTGGCAAAATTGTAGCCTTGCTTCATTCTGACCATTTAATAAAAGTTACCAAGCATCTTAAGGAATACTTTTGCAATGACAGTTTTAAGATGCATGGAGTTACTCAGCCTGATCATTTTGAGTAACCTATTCTGATACTTGCTGAAGATGAAGTCCAGTATTGGATTCATACATCATGTTTGATAAAATTATCTTATATTGTTCTGGTGGTAGATATTTTAAATTTAATAAAACTAGCAAACTTAGGCAGTTAAGCTTCAACATTTTTATGATCATGCAGTAGTAAAATTTACTTAGAAATTTTACATTTGTCTCCCTAGACCTAAATTTATCAATGAAAATTCTGTTTATTTTTACAGACCTCCTACTCATAATATAATCACCTCTGCACACATCTGAAGAAAGAAAACTCCAGAGCCTTTTGTCCTGCCTTTTTTTTTTTCTTCTGCTCTTCCACCTTTCTAAACATAAAATAAAGTCATGGAATAAAAATAATTTATGCGTGTTAGAGGCACTTTAACCATCAGCTGCCTTTTCAATGGAAAAGCAGTGGACATGGCATTAACATTCTGTTTTTTTGTATTCAGGCGACAAATTGGGATAATTTAACTTGGTATGGCCAGTGGACTCAGTCCTTGAAGATAAGAAACTCGCTCTCCTGCTTGTTGTCTCACTTGTAGTGGCACTAGTTCAACTAACTCATTAGCTGATGTTTCTCCACGTCGGTTTCTTTTCCAGAAAAAGAATGCTAGGTGTTTTGAAATAAAACTGATGGCAATTTTCTAAAGGCCTATCAATTGTATATAAATTGATGGTAACCTGCTGAGTTGTTGCCTGTATCTGTAATGTTCTGTATCCGGAAACTATTTGACCATGATAATTCAGTTTATATTCTTCACATGAAAGAAAGCGAGTTAACAGAAAAACCCCTCAAATAGGTTAATTTGTATTACAATTCCGCGTACATTCAGTGAAAGATTTCAACCCTTCATTGACAGCTTAGAAGTTGCCTTAGAAGCTAAGTGAGTAAGGGCTTACCTATTTGATTCACTTGATGTTTTTGTACTCTCTCTACCCATTTGAAATTCATTCATTTTGGATGTTGTATACTTGAGCTAGGCTTTCTTGTTAACAGTTTCTTTTACCATTTGACAGAGCTGTTGGTTTGTGACATAGGATAGGGAAGATTAAGAATAATCAATTGACTAACTTCATTTAGACTAATTTCAGCCATTGTCAAACATTTCAGCTAGGCCTCAGGAGAAAAGCCTTTCATAAGACTGTATTTTAAATAGAAATTATTTCAACAATTAGAGTAATGTTGACCATCCACCTCTTACTGAATGTTTAAAGAAAAATATTGTTTAATTCATTACGGTTCAATTACAATAATATCCTCACACCATTTTCATTTTTTTATATAAATATTGTTTTATTGGCTAAAGGACTTTAAAGCGAAGAAATAGGCCATTTTTTATTTTAAATGACTTTCTCATTTAACTCTGCTCTTTGCTGCCATTTCATTAAGCCTTTATTATTCTAATGAAAATGCCCATTGTGTGACAGTTTTTATTTTACAGTTTACTTAATTTTACAGTTTTCTTGGAATTATGTTCTGCTAACAGTTTCCTTGCCACCTCACTTTTTTTTTTTTTTTTTTTTTTTAATTTAACATCAGTACATTCTTTATTGTGATCTCTATCAAGATCTGACACTTAATATGCAAGGTTAAAGGATACCACAAAATATTTCCGAAATTGAGAATTCAGGAAATATTTGTTTTAAACTGGTTGGTAAGAAAAGTAGATCCAGTTTTAAGCAGCTAGTAGCAGTATACTTTATTTGGGAGCTGAGTAGTCAAGGACGTTTCTGTATCCTTCAGACCTAGGGATAGTGGGTGAATGGAAAGGGAGTAGAGCTCCCCAGTGTCCTGTACAAAGGTTAGGAGATGACCTTACCAGTTAACTCCCTCTAACCAGTGTTGGCCAGTGGGTAAACACCCTCACGGAAGCAAACATCATGCAATTATTAATTAATATTTTTGCAGTTGTAAAACACGACCACTTTATAACTACAAATCTATTTATAAAGAAAAAAAGAAATAGGACCGTGTTTATCTCTGTGAGCTATGGATAGGGAAGAATGCCCTCAGCTGTATTTCTACAGATTTCGCCCAAGCAAAAAGGCTGATGTTAAGTCATTACTACTATTGCATCTCTTTGTATAAATTTAAGAAAGGTGTGGGGGAGGGAGGATGGATGTCTCCATTTCTTTGAGATCAGTATTTGTAATTTAAATATATAAATAGATAATAAAAATATTATTAAAAATCCCACATTAGAGTCCAGATATTCCCCGTCCTCCTCAGTAATACAACTTCTTTCATGGATTATACATTTTTTTCCTTTATGGCTAGTCTCACACTAAGCATGCTTCCCTCCCCACCCAAAAGCCAGGTATTTATTAAATGCAGATGTTATTAAAAGAAAAAAATAAAATTCAGATTCTCAACAGTAAACCCTGTGTATTGTGTCTGTAGTTCAGAAATTACAAATGATTCAAATATCAACAAATCACTATACAGAAGTATACAAATGTAACAAATAAAAACAAATTCAATATACAGAAGTTAAATTCTAACTAGACCAGGAATCATTTGTTTTTCATGTCAGAATTTGCAAAGAATAGAATGAACGAAGCTCTGTATGGAAGACTGAACAACTGTAAGTAGATTATATCTAAAATTTACTCGGTCCGGGTATCAATTTAAAAAATCAAACTGTGTAGGCAAATCATGACAGGAAACGAGCGGTTCTTGCAGCTTCACGGTTGAATTATAGTTCAGCTGAGCTTTAGTTATAGGCGGAGCAATCAGCCTTTCTTAGCGGCTTAATTATATTCTCTTTTCTTTGTATTATACCCCCTTTCCAGGCTTTACTCCAGCAGACTCCTTCCCACAAATTATTTAGCCTCCAGGTGCAAATGAATAGTGTAAAAATAAGTAGGGAACATTGCAGAGAGTGGTGTTTCCTGACCTTATAGTTTGGGAGTTTTACACATGATGATAAGATTCAGAGTGTAGGTTTAAAAGGTAAATCCCTTAACTAGTTAATAATTTTATTTTTTATTTATTTTAGAGGTATTTATCTGCAAAAAAAAATAATGGTGTTTTAGTTTACCAATAAAGGGAATCAAAGTAATTTTTTTTTAATTTCAGTTCTCTAAGCTGGTATATGCTGTGGTTTCAAGAACTTTAGCAGTATAGAAATGTGCTCATAAATATGCTTACCTTTTGAATAATCATGCTTTGTGTTTAAATATTTAAAACTTAACCTTGTTTTTACTTGTGCACTATGAATGAACTCTGTATTATTTTTAAAAACCTTCACACTATATGTAGATATTACCGCGATTTATATTTTGCCTGTGCTTGATCTAAGGTCATTTGTGTAGATGAGTAATTAAAGATACTGAAATCATGTTATAATTCTCTTATTGGAGAGCAGTTTTTAAGTTGTCTCTGTTTTAATGAGGGAGAGAGAGAGAAACCTGTGCACCTAGGGAAATAATTTGACGCCACAGTATAACCAAATGCATGGTCTAACAAGCCTCTTAAATGTAGCTCTTCTTTGAATGCTTGAATTTCACATGCCTCACATTGCACAGTTGTAATTCATGGTCTAACAATGCTCTTTTTCATGTCTTGATACTTGTCAATACATTTTGGTATTTTCTTTGGTAAAATATATTTTTTAAATGTTTTTAATTGCATTTTGCTGCCATGGCCACCATTTTCTGTCTTTTTTTAAAAAAATTATTTATTTTTGGCTGCATTGTGTCTTCATTGCTGCGCGCGGGCTTTCTCTAGTTGTGGCAAGCAGGGGCCGCTTTTCATTGTGGTGCGCGGGCTTCTCATAGTGGTGGCTTCTGTTGTTGTGGAACACAGGCTCTAGGCGCGAGGGCTTCAGTAGTTGTGGCCCGTGGGCTCTAGAGTGCAGGCTCAGTAGTTGTGGTGCACGGGCTTCATTGCTCCGCAGCATGTGGGATCTTCCCGGACCAGGGATCGAACCCGTGTCTCCTGCATTGGCAGGCAGATTCTTAACCACTGCGCCACCAGGGAAGCCCATGGCCACCATTTTCATTAATGATGCTAACATGTTCAGTCATATATGAGGCTTACTAACAAGTCATCATTAAGTCTTCGAGCTGGAAGGAACCTCAAAGATCACTTAATTCCATCTACCACCTGATTATGAACTCCCATTTTTTATTTTATAATTCTTCCCAGAACTTTGCTCATAAATGGTGCTTATTAAAGATTTGGTGATCATTAGATGTGTAAAATAAGGCAGAGCATGGGTGTGTCTTCTCCAGGATTCATGTGGTTGGCTGAAATCAAAACCAGGAAAAGACTCTGTAAAGTCGTGATTGCTTCCATAAGTGGAAGACAATAGCTGGAGTGTGGTATATTTCTGGTGAATAGGTGTCAAGACAATCTTTGACTTCCTTTAGAAGGTTTGTAAGGAAGAACATATTTCAGTCATATGAGCAGTTATTTCACTTGTCAGCGTTAACAGACCAATCCTAGTTTGAGGCCCCGAAACTAGTTGCATTTTAAATTGTTTTCATCCTTTGTGCACTTCAAGTTCAAAATCTTCATAGGTCAAGAAAGTTTGAAGAATTTACTTCCTGAAGATTTAATAGGGTAATTTATGTGTTTTCTTCTAATACTTTCAGCTGAAGAATTAGTTATCTTTGTCAAAGTGAAGTAGCTACCATGTGCTTGTAAATAATACAGATGCATTATTTAATTATATTACAAAATGTGTTTTAAAGTAATAATTATTGTTTCAATAAAATTTAAACAATAAAATACCCAATTTGTGATAACTAAGTCATAATTTCTGCACATATTAGACTAAGTTGATAGATGTAGAAAACTTAAGAGTTAAGACAGGTACTCCAAAAGTTGTCAAAGATTGCAAAGCAGAACAGTGTCAGGACAGTTTAAATGTGAGTGATCTTTAGCCCGAAGAAGACAGTTTTATAAAATAAGGGTAAGAAAAACATATATCATAAGGCATTGGGCTAAATATGTATCTTGAAATGAGAGTTGTTACCAGCTTGACAATGAGAGAGTGTATATGATCGCCCTCTGAAAGGGGACCTTCTTGTGTGTTTTGTTCATATTCTGTGGGATCAGTGTTAAGGTTCATTGGGGTCACGTCACTGATAGGGGGTAACTATAGCTTTTAAATGTTTTTAATCAGTTCCTTATTCTTTGTGGTAAAGGATTCTTATTATTTGTTTTGCTTTGTTTTTAACTAATTAACCCAGGTATAGCCTGGTTCCTATCCAAGTATTTGAGAAAATGCAAAAAGTCTTTTTAAAAAAAAAAAAAAAAAATGTAGGCCATAGACCTCACTGAAGATCCAGTGAAACTGTCAGCAGCCTCCACAGAGGCATATCTTATGGTTGTGTTAAGAATACAAGTTTCACCCCTTAGAGTTCCAAGCAGAATGTCCGTTCTGCTACTTACTCTTGAAGTAACTAAATCATAGCAACAACATGGAAATTAGAATTTTATCCACTGGTCAAAAAATATGTTCATGGCGTACGTGATCTAACACTTGCCAAAAGCTTGTGAGACCTCTAACATTTGGGAGAAAGTATGTAGGGAATAGGTTAACTCCATCTTCTTGCTTTGATAAAGTTTATCTGAGAATTAGGCCAAATCATCAGAAAGCAGTACTACGTCGACTACTTACCTTTACCGACTTCTTAATTTATCTAGTATTATGCCCTTGGCTTTCGCAGACAAATACTGTATGATGCACCTATTTGACAAAATACACAGTACCTTTTGCAATAGTAAAATCTAATGACATGTCTCTGTTATCACTTAAGTGCTTTAAAGTAAGGATTACTAGATAATTCAGTGCCAGCAGAGTTTCCCACTACAGACAAATGCATATGGTGCTTCCCTTCTGTCAAAGAGAACTCAAGACTTCACCTGTTTTTTTTTTTAAATTTTATTTATTTATTTATTTATTTATTTATTTATTTATTTATGGCTGTGTTGGGTCTTCGTTTCTCTGCGCGGGCTTTCTCTAGTTGCGGCAAGCGGGGGCCACTCTTCATCGCGGTGCGCGGGCCTCTCACTATCGCGGCCTCTCTTGTTGCGGAGCACAGGCTCCAGACGCGCAGGCTCAGTAATTGTGGCTCACGGGCCTAGTCGTTCCGCGGCACGCGGGATCTTCCCAGACCAGGGCTCGAACCCGTGTCCCCTGCATTGGCAGGCAGATTCTCAACCACTGCACCACCAGGGAAGCCCTTCACCTGTTTCTTTGCTTCAGCTACCAGGAAATATTGAAATTAATATACCTCTTAAGGGATGAACCTATCCATTTCTCGGCTCCCTTAGTTTGTGTTCCATTTTTGTTTTTAATCTCTCTTTTCCGTACATCTTAACACAGAAGTCGTCATGAGTCATTAACGAAATGCCATACTTACTATTTCTCCATTAAGAACTGTATTTGTCTAGAGGGCTTAAGTCAAAAGTCCTCACACTTGCAGTCAGTGATGCTCCAAGTGGTACACAACCAATTCCTCTGATCACAGGAGTTTTGACCTGCTCCGTTTCCGACCTGAGCCGGTTCACCCCTCCTTAGGCAACCTGGTGGTCCCCCACTCCCGGGAGGTCACCATACAGATGCCGAGCTTAGTGCAGACACCCGATTGGCACAGCGCACTACAGCCCGGAACTCATGGGATCAAGCAATCCTCCTGCCCTCAGCCTCCCAAGTAGCTGGGACTGCTGGCACGTGCCACCGCACCTGGCTCACAGCCAATCCCTCTGGATGCCGAATGTATATCATTTTTGTCTACCATCAATGTATATGTAGTGAAAACCAGGAGTCAACTCTACCTTAACACAGCACAGCACCGCACACACCCAGTAATGATAGTGAACCCGCCTCCCCACCGCCATGAGCAGCAATAATGCGAGGGGCGTTGTTTGATGTGTTTTGGAAGAAAAGGTGCACAGCCGCCTCAGTCACGGCCATTGCAGGGGTGGCAGCACACCCTGAGTGAGAGCCTGTATAAAGGTCTTAGCAGGACTCAGGACACAGTGTACTGTCGCTGGCCATGAGCCTTTGGGGATCTATCTAGAGACCCCCCTGAAACCTTTTTAATGGTCAGTATCCTATCTTGCCAAGGATTAATCCTGTGAAACGTTTTTGACTTTCCTTGTAAACTTTGAAGAAAAGAACTTAAATCTAGAGCAAAGAACCAGTATGTCTTGTGTTATGCATCCATTATCATGGGCAGTATTATTTCCATTTTTATAGATGAGAAAATAAGCTCAGAAAAGTTAAATAACCAAGGTCATTCCAGTGAATAGCAGAGTCTAAGTTGGAAAACAAATCTGGTTACAAGCCTACGCACTTCTAAAACGTGCTCTCTCTCAAATATACTTCTAGGAAAATGAATTTATTTATAAAATTATGAGTATATTAGGGCACTGATACACCTAGAAAGTGCAAGTCGAGCTAACTTTACAGAAATGGCCTAGGATGGTTTTCCCTAATTATATGAGGCTTCTGTTGCACCACAAGAATAGAAACCCCTGCAGAGATGGTTTCCTCCGGGGCCCTGGGGGACAAGGTGATACTGAGATTCAGGGGGCTCTAATCTCAGGTCTACCCCAGACCTTAGGAGTGAAAATGAATACCCTGCAATTTTCCCTTAACATGTTAATCATGTTAATTTTCCCATTTTACCTCTACAGATTCTCTAATTCTTTTTGAGTTAGCCCAACTGTTAAGATGCAGAATTATTTTTACCCCAGTTTTCAAAACCTTGATTGAATAATTTATTTTCCCAAATTTTGACTGCCTTTTGATTTCTAATAAATTTAGCACTTGAAGGGAAAGCTATTAACAGAAGCCTTTACAATCTCTAAGTTTATTTTCAGGAATATCATTTATATTCTTTATTTAATTTTCTTGCCCTGAGAGTTTCTAGTTTCCCAGGACCATTAGGATAGGAATAGGTAATAAATACTTCCCTGCCAACATTCTCGTGAGTTCCTTAGTCCAGTATCAGATCCCCCCTAGTAGGAGTGCCTAATTGAATATCCCCGCCCTCTGCTGCCTCTGCCATACCGAAGGCTCTCAGCAGGAGCACGAAGCCACGCCCATTTTCATACATTCAGATTTCTCTTTTTAAATATCTGAGACACTTAACGTTCTTACTAATTATACTAATTGCTGAATCAGGATCCTGAGACTGTGGGCCCATTCACCTCAAAAGCACTATGTTTTGTCACCGTAGCGGTGGACGGGGCATTAGGATCTCGTTCTCTGGGACAGGCGCCCGGGTTGGTGCGGTTCGCCAGCTGTGTACCCTATGATTGGCTGGGCTTTTGATGTGCAGATACTACAAGTTGGTCACCAACTTGTGTACAATGGGCCTGTTCTGGTTCATGTGAAAATCAACATCCTTTTTTTGTGTTCCCGGGTGACAGGATGCTACAATACTATTAGCATTTGCAAAGAGTGCGCTCTGTCCAAGGGTGTAACCACAGATCGTGTGCTGCTCAGTTTGTGTTTCTCTATTATGTGAGAGACACAAAGAAGCTGAAGGCTGGCAAAGGCCTGTCAGATCTTGTAATGTAGCGCTCGACCCCCAAACTCCACTTGGCCTCCGAGGGGCTCTTGTTCCCGGTCCCACCCCTTCCCCTGAATGGGCTCTGAGGTAGGTAAATGAATTCAGAGGCCTGGTAGGCGGGGGATTCCTTTCTGACCTCATTCCTGTACCATTTGTTCGTGGGCTTGTAGGGGGAGAGGAGGACATTTTGGAATCCTTTGTGTCAAATAATTTTTTTGCAGGTTGGGGAGTTAATGGTAACTTTGTCTGAAGCCACTGGAGCAGAAAGCCTCCACGGCCGAGGCGTGGCATGCTCACCCTCAAAACTACAAGATGAGAATGTGGAAATAGGGAAATTTCCATGGCAGATGGATACGCGGCACGTCTGCATGTTCAGCATCTGGTGGTGGGCAGCTTTCATCTTCCCGAGTACATGAGACAGAGCACTTCTTCCTTTAAAAATAGCTTCCTCTTTCTGAGTTACCATGGCTTTTATACAGATGCCTATAGTTTGGATAATCTTTTGTGTTACCAGTTATATATATACTGAAACATTTTTTTTTTTAAATTTATTTATTTATGGCTGTGTTTGGGTCTTCGTTTCTGTGCGAGGGCTCTCTCTAGTTGTGGCAAGCGGGGGCCACTCTTCATCGCGGTGCGCGGGCCTCTCACTATCGCGGCCTCTCTTGCTGCGGAGCACAGGCTCCAGACGCGCAGGCTCAGTAATTGTGGCTCACGGGCCCAGCTGCTCTGCGGCATGTGGGATCTTCCCAGATCAGGGCTCAAACCCGTGTCGCCTGCATTAGCAGGCAGATTCTCAACCACTGCACCACCAGGGAAGCCCTGAAACATTTTTTAAAACCTTCTACCACCTGGCTAACTGTACAGAGTATGGTGTGATTTCTAGAGGAGTTATGTCATTTTTTTTTACCGTCGGACTTGCTTTGCTTATCTAGAAAGTGAATTATAGTTTTAGAACAACGATAGCTCTTGTTTTGTTAAAAAAAAAAAAAAAAAGAAGAAGAAGAAGAAAAGAGACCCAGAGAGAAGAAACAATTTGTTCAATCAGTGGTCGAGCTAGAACCCTTGCCTCCTGACTCCCAGGGAAGTCTTGTTTCTGTTCCATGAAGATTTAAATCAGGGGCCACAAATGTAATGCCTCCAAAGTCAGTCATTTTGTAAAGGAAGTTGGGGATCCAAATAATCATATGAAACCTCCTGCCTTTTAAATGTTAGCAGCTGATTTTAAGAATCTTTTAAACAGTGTGTGAGTCAGACAGAAACATCTGTAACACACTGCCCACCCATGGGTCACCGTTTGAAACCTCTGATTTAAAGAGTAACTTTCTGCTCACCTCTGGCCTCCACGGATTTGAGTGACAGTATTACTAGGGCTTCTGAAAATAATATGATTTCTGCTCATTCTTAGAGATGCGTAGATTTTTAGCTTCATTTATATACCTAGAGCTCTAGCTTCACTGATGATGAGGCTGGACTGAAGGGAAAATTTTACCATCCATACGTAAACTCTGGCTCAGAGAGGCTGCCTGAAGTTCCGAGGCTGGCTTGTTGGCCAAGTCTTTCTGGGATTCCAGGAAGGTTTGAGTGCAGAGCCTGGAACAAAGGGCAGGTATTGGATGGGCCGGCCGTGTGCTAACAGCCTCTTCCCTCACCTCCTCAACTCTCCTCGATGGCGGTTCCTGTTCATTTTCTGAGCTGCTTGGCAAAAATGTGGGTATGTTCATAAAGGGAGAACTGGATGCCCTACTTCCGGCACATCGGGCAAGTCCGCGCTAAGGGAAAACCCCAATTGAATGAGATGCACGTACTTACGTAAAAGTCTTTTGCTCTAAACATCAAAGTTTTTCAAGTTCTGAAGGTCACCCTGGTGAACCTCAGCTGGGGAAAATGGCACTTGTCATGCTAGTTTTTCATAGTTTAAGTGAATTCTGAGTATTCAGAGCACATTTATTTTTAAGGTTTATTGAGGAGGAGGTAGCCCAGAATTTTGGTAATGATTTTGTATTTGTGGTGCAGCTTGAATAAAATCAGCTCACTAACTAAAGGGTGCTTTTTCAAAAAGGAGAGTCTATTGTCTAGAGTGTGTGTGTGTGTGTGTGTGTGTGTGTGTGTGTGTGTGTGTGTGTTTATTTATCCTGGATTTGTAACCAAGGATTCATCGCTGTTTCCAGAAAAAGAAATCTACTTGGAGAAACTCTTCCAGGAAGAAGGCCACTGCTGAGAAGGGCAAGGCCCTGACAAGCACACACATACAGGGTTTGAAACCTATGTGTTTATCTACAGGAGAGCAAAGACAGGGCACAGGCCATGAAGCCAAAGAGCCATGCTTCTAATCATGCTCTGCGTCCACGTGATGAGTGACCTTATCAGAGCCCCTTCCTCTTCCAGGATGGTCCCAAAGTTCCTACCACTGATTAAACTTGGCATCTAAAGATGTTCTCCCAACACCGAGGAAAAGTGTCTCTTGGTCCAACTAAGTCAAGCAGGACATTTTCCAGATTACATTCTCTTTTAAGTGAAAGGCATCATATTTGCCTCCAAACCGGGTACAAGGTGTTTCTCTCCTAAATCCTTCTAAATAATAGCAACATTTATTATGTGTCAGGCACTGCTGTAAGCGCTTAACCTGTGTGTTGGTTTCCACAACCCTGAGAGGTAGGTACTGGTATTTTCCCCTTTTACAGATGGGAAAAAAAAAATGACATCTCTGAGTTGTTCAAGCTGTCAGTCTACTTAGCTTGTAAGTGGCAAAGCTGGGATTTCCACCCTGGCAATCTGTCCCCTCGTCTGTGCACTTAACCACTGCACGGTGCTGTAAACTGTTTCTCTACTAGAAATAGCCTGCGTTGCTTAGTAGGAAGGCTGAGGAAGAAGTTGCCGTCGGCAAAGGACGTCAGAGAAGTTTGAGAGGTTGTGACTTCAGAAGGCTGGCATCTGGGAGCTGTAGATAAGAGAGTTCCAGCCCCCTCGGGAATGTTTGCAAAGAGAATATTTTTCTATTTCTAGGGCTCAGTGCCACACCTCACCACACCCAAATCCTTGGGAATCTGGCAGCCCAGTCTTGGGATGCTCCTGACTTCCAAGGAGACACCTCACACCCAGCAGCCCCTCCCTGCCGGAGGGAAGGTCAGGAGCTTAATTTGCACTGGAACAGGGGAGGACAAAGACCTGAAACCAAGTAGGTTTTTAAAAAGACTGTGGAGGAACTTCCCTGGCGGCGCAGGGTTAAGAATCCACCTGCCAATGCAGGGGACACAGGTTCGAGCCCTGGTCCGGGAAGATCCCACATGCCTCAGAGCAACTGAGCCCGCGTGCCACAACTACTGAGCCCGTGTGCCACAACTACTGAGCCTGTGCTCTAGAGCCCGTGAGCCACAACTACTGAGCCCGTGTGCCACAACTACTGAGCCTGTGCTCTAGAGCCCGTGAGCCACAACTACTGAGCCCGTGTGCCACAACTACTGAAGCCCGTGCGCCTAGAGCCCATGCTCTGCAACAAGAGAAGCCACTGCAGTGAGAAGCCCACGCACCGCAATGAAGAGTAGCCCCCGCTCGCGACAACTAGAGAAAGCCCACACGCAGCAACGAAGACCCAATGCAGCCAAAAAATAAATAAATAAATGAAAAAAATAAATTCAAAAAAATTAAAAAAAAAAAATAGAGTATGGATGGGCTGCCTGAGAGGGCACAGTGAGAGTTTTGTGAATCCTTATGTTCATGGCGGGCAGCAAAGGGACTGGCTCACTGTCTCCTACTAGCACTGCCAGCAGGCCACGCTTTACCACGTGGGTATAAGGAAAGTTGGATTGTTGGCATCTTATTCAGTATGGTTGCTTACGTTAGCTATTTTTACGTTTTTCAATTTGAATGGGTTTTCCTTCGTCTTCATTTTATACCGCCACTTTACTGTCTTCTGGGTACTTCTGGGTAGAGTTATCTGGAAATAAAGCAAGTGAACTTTTAAAATGTCCTTGAATCCCAGGATCTAGAAGTAAATTGGTATCTTCGGTAAACCCTGTATATCTGTAAACTATGCACTCTCTTTCATTCTCAGCCAAGCGCCTTGGAAGAGAGATCACCCCGTACTCAATCTACAGCTCACTCCAAACTGGCATTTCCTTTGTCAGCTGGGCCTCCCTCCCCACGTCCTTGCTGCTCCCACCTCTGCCCCTCGGCCAACCACCCCTCTCGGAGGCCCCCAGTGACCTCCGTGTTGCTGATCCCCCCAAACGCTGCTATACTTACTTTGCTTGATCCATTAAGGCCATTTAATACTTTGTGACATCTGTTCTCTCTCTCTCTCAACTCTTATTTCTTTGACTTCTGTAATTTTGTGACCCACTTTCTCCTGGTCTTCCTTATCACAAAATGGTTGCTGATTGTCAGGACTGTCCACAGACCTTCCCGAGTGTGGGCCTTTCCTGGAGTGCTCCCTCAGCAGCCTCCTTTTCTGTCTCCTACTCCTCCTGGCTGGTTGACTCCCAGCCACATTTGCTTGTGACTCTCAACTGTCCAGCTCCATCCTGTTCCTGTCTCCACACTCCAAACCCCAGCTCCAGCTCCCTACTTGCGTGTGCCCTAGGTGTCCTACACTCAACCTGTCCAAAGTGAAGCCACCCCTTTCTCCATTGTAAACCTCTCCCTTCTCCAGATCTCACTATTCTGGTGACAGGCAGTGTAACAAGAAAGACACCTAGGAGTCTCCCTGTCCCTGATACAAGCAACAAACCCAATCACCAACGTCTACAGTTTTGATCTTAATATCTTTTGTGCTCATCGTCCTGTCTCTGCACACCTCACATGGCCCCATGGCTCACCTCTCTTCCTGCCGCATGCCTTCATTTTCATTTCTCTCTTAAGCATCCTTTTCCCTCTTGCCAGAAAGAAGACTCTAAAATGCAAATGTGACCATTTTTGATTAAAACTGTCTCCAGATAACTTTCAAATAAAGTTCAAAATCTTTAGCACACAGCCCATTTCTCTGATAGCAATTCCAACCATCCCCTCAGCCCACATCCATATCAAGAGCCACAGACCTTCCTGCTCTGTCACAGCACCTTCCTGCACACACACTGCTCAGGATGAACTGTCCTCCTTGCTCTGATAACCTTTGTCCATCCATGGGGACCCTGATCGAGCACCACCTCCTCTGGGTAACTTTTGTGACCCCTCCCTTCCTTCCCGACTCCCACCTGACCTGGCTGCTTTTCCATTAGCGCCCCACGCATCTGCCTGTCCTAACACAGCATCGTGTCCTGGGACTGCCGCTTTACATACATTTCTTCCCAAGACTGAAAGGTCTTTAAGGGAAGGCACTGGGTATCATAGATCTTCTTATCCCTAACATTTAGCACAGCATCTGGCACATAACAAATATTGAAAAACTGTTCAAATGAGTGAACTGTTCACGTCTGTAAAACATACAGTATATAGACGTTGAGTTACGTATAAGGTAATGCTCACTGCTGTATGTATACTCAGGTTTGTGTGTTTGTGAGCGTGTGAGTGTCATCTCTTTTTTCATTTGCTATCTGGGATAAATAATTAACTTTTCACTTCAACTGGCAAAAAATTGGCCCAGGATTTGCTGTAATTTGGAAGGTCCTTTGCAACTTTAGTCTTAATTTCCTTGTTGACTAAATAAAAGGGTTTGATTGGCTGTTCACTAAAGGTCCTTCTAATGCTGACATTTGTAAAAACTTTGATTCTATTTTTTTTATAATTAATTTTTATTGGAGTATAGTTGATTTACAGTGTTGTGTTAGTTTCTGCTGTACAGCAAAGTGAATCAGTTATACATATACATATATCCACTCTTTTTTAGATTCTTTCCCCATATAGGTCATTACAGAGTATTGAGTTCCCTGTGCTATACAGTAGGTCCTTATTCGTTATCTATTTTATATATAGTACTGTGTATATGTCAATCCCAATCTCCCAAGTTATCTCTCCTGCCCCCCCTTGGTAACCATAAGTGATTCTATTTTTATATAAAACTGCCTTTTCTAAATAAAACTGCCCTGAATTGGCATACAGCTTTCAGAGCTATTATCTCATTTAATGTTTAAAATATATCAGTATGGTAGATAAGATATTGTGATGAAATGAGTAGAATTCAGTTATTGGCTTATATTAAGCATTTATCTAACCTTAATCAAATAACTTGATTCTCGCACTAAACTTCTGAAATATTTATCACATTATAAACACAGGATGCATTTCTAATTCCTTTAGCTCTCAGAGCTGTACTCAAAATGGAGAACATTTTCAGAAAGAAATCCTTGCCTTTTCCTTTTTGGCATCTGGAGTCTCTTCGAGAATACCTGCCATCTTAGATGCCAAGTCTTCCTCTACACCAGCAGTTAGTTGGTAAGGGTGGGACCCCGGGGGTACTCAAGACCCTGTCAGTACTCAACAAGGTCAAAATGATTTTATAATAACACTGATATTTTATTTCCCCTTTTCACTATGTTGACATTCACTGGCTCTGCAAAAACAGCCGTGGGTAACACTGCCTAGCATGAATCAAGACAGTGGCACAACCTGTGCTAATGAGTGTTGTGTCATCTTTACCACCATGCACTCAGTTTAAAACAAACAAACTAGTTTTACTTAAAGAATGGCTTGATGAAACAGTAAAAATTATTCATTTATTTGATTAATTTGTATTGCTATGATATTAATGTATTTTATCAATTTTTAGTTTTATTAAACCTCAACCCTTAAGTACATGCTTTTTTAATAGTCTGACAAATTAGGAGTGTCACATAAAACCCTTTGTAACCCAAAATATCACAGTCATCTTGATAAAAAGTACTCGTGCAATTATTTGATGTATGACCTAAACTGTCATTTTTTCAAGGAACACCATTTTGCTTAAAAGAATGACTAATCAACTATGGTAGTTCAAACTGACTCATAAAGCAGACATTTTCTCAAAACTAAGAGTGAACCTGCCACTTTAAGGAAAACACCTCTGTTGTATTGGTTGCCAATGATAAAACTTACACATTTAAGCAAAAATGAGAATTTGGAAAACCAAAACGAGCTTGACAACTTCTCACTATTTTTCTGATGAGATGGAAGATGGTATTCATGAATGTGATTTTTTCATGTTGTAAAAAGAAATGTGTCGGTTGGAAGATCTGCATAACCAAGGAAACCAATATTTTCTGAACGGCTAGTGCATAATGGGTCCAGATCAGGCATGGGGAAAGGTCCTCTCCAAGCAGGAGGTAGACCAAGGGATTTTACGTCATAGAGGATAAGTTTACTGACCTGTCAAGTGTTTGTGTAGCATCAAAGAAGCTGCACAATTACCTGGAAAGGCTATATTCCATTCTTCTTGTTTTTTCTCATCCCATTACTGCGTGAGACCAGGTTTTCTTCACCTCCTTAACCAAAACATATTGCAACAGATTGAATGCAGATAGAAGAATCCATCTGTCTTCTATCAAGCTGGACACTAAAGAGAATTGCAAAAAAAAAAATTTAAAAAGCTACTCGTGGGCTTCCCTGGTGGCACAGTGGTTGAGAGTCCACCTGCCAGTGCAGCAGACATGGGTTCGATCCCTGGTCCAGGAGGATCCCACATGCCACGGAGCAACTAAGCCCGTGTGCCACAGCTGCTGAGCCTGCGCTCTAGAGCCCGTGAGCCACAACTACTGAGCCCGCGTGCCAAAACTACTGAAGCCCGCGCGCCTAGAGCCCGTGCTCCGCAACAAGAGAAGCCACCGCAATGAGAAGCCCATATGCAGCAACGAAGACCCAACACAGCCAAAAATAAATAAATTAAAAATAAATTAATTAAAAAAA
Organism: Eschrichtius robustus; assembly: GCF_028021215.1. Classification (NCBI taxonomy): domain Eukaryota; kingdom Metazoa; phylum Chordata; class Mammalia; order Artiodactyla; family Eschrichtiidae; genus Eschrichtius; species Eschrichtius robustus. The sequence continues at coordinate 71,698,193 of NC_090829.1, forward strand.
AATAGCTACTTGTGTTGCTACATTCTTTTGTTTTTCATAAGAAATGTATTTTATATTAACATGGAATCATTTTATTTTAAAAAATTTATTAATGAGTAAATATTTTAAATATTTCTCAGTTTCAGTTTTGAATATATCAGTATCAACTATTTATATCCAATATTAAATATCAATCGACATAAACCCATGTCAACAAAAACTTTGGGGTGTATGATACTTTTTAAGAGATTAAAACTTTGAAAATCATTGCTTTGTACTATGAGGCTTAGCGATAGGATCAGAGCCTTTGTTTAAAATATCTGCAGCAATGCAATCCCCATGAGAATTATTTCTTAGTTTCTTAGCCTGAATTCAGGATATATTTTAAATACAAGGGTTAGACGGGAGTCTAGTGAATGTCAGTTATCATTGCTGTGTGAGTTGCAAGTTCAACCATTTTAAAGCACAGCTTAAGGAAACTGTTACATCAGAGGTGATATTTTTAATGAAGTACCTAGTGTTTTTGTTTATTTGAGGACTCACCATTTCACCATTCATGGGGGGCTTGGGCGGGGAGTCTCAGGCCTCAGTTTCAAGGAGAACTGTGCTTCCCTTGAGAGACTGGTATGCTCTGACCTTCTATCAGCCATTTTTCTCCCTTTTCTTGGGCTTCTAGGAAGCCTGAAGCTAAATTCTCAGCTTAGCCTGGCTCGCAAATGGACACTTACATTTACATGTCTAAACCTACCTTACCCTGCCTTGATTTCATTCTGCCACTCCCCCTGCACTTATCTTTGATTTCGTCCGAATTTTCATAGGTATTTCCAAAAGCTACCTCCAATCCTTTTGCCAAACAAGGTGAAGTGTGAACGTATAAGTGCCTGCAACTACCAGTGATGCAGGAAGTTTGTTCTCCTCTGGGTACTGAACCCAGCTCCTTTCTAAGCACAGGTTGCGTGTCTGTAACTTCTTTGCTGTTATTTCCTTTATTTCATCTATAAAATAGGGGCGTGGGTTCGCGATGGAAAGCAGCATAGCCAGGCCTTAGGAAAATCTGGAGAAGCCAGCTGGGCCCCAGAGGCTGTGGAGCGGAGAGGCAGAGGAATCTGCTTCTCTAATGAAAGGGCCCTTCTTTCCAGGGGATTATGAGAATATTCATGACCCTTGAGATCAGCAGGTGAGGCCCAGCCCTCCCCACTCATCCTTTGGGCAAATAGTCCAAAAAGCTGAGGTTGCCTGGATAAGAAAGGAACAGTGGGAGCTGGAAGATTTTCCCGCTTCTCTTGGCCCCCAGCCCCTGTATTTTCGGGGCGGTGGGGGCGGACTTGTCCTGAGGTGAAGCACGGACTGTGTCTTTCATTTCTAAAGAGCAGCCAGCAAGGCCGAGGCAGAAGTCCCGTGACATGACTTGAGACACAAAATGGAATCTCAGCATCGAAGACCCCCTTTGACAACAAGAAGAAAAGCCCTTTTCTTCCCAGCCCGGATTAGGCGAGAAGGGAATTCTCTGGAACATGTGTGCATTGTTTCGTGGAGGGCAGCCAGGCTGGCCCGGGGCTTGCCTCCCAAAGTCAGCCCAAGGAAGCTTGTCCCCGTGTAATTAAAAGGGAAGGGAAACAGCAGGGCGTCTTGTTCCGCTGCTGCCCACCAAAGTGGGGTCCCCAGGGGACGCTGTGGCCCAGGAAACTGGCTAAATGAATGGCTACCGGAGGGCTCGCTAAATGTGTGGGCCCTGGAGACAGAGGGCAGGGCACGGAGTCTCGGCAGAGCTCTTCTCATAAAACGGGAAGAAGAGAAACCCTGTCAGACAGCAGAGATGCCTGAGCTTCTTGCCACCTGACCGGACAGCAAGGCCGCCCTGGGGACGGGGCACCTGCTGCGAGGGGTCAGCTCCTCGTGGAGAGCAGAGCCCAAGGCCGTGTTGCCAGGCCCCCGTTTGTCCAGCTGACGCAGGCTGGCCCCTCGCTTTCTCCCGCTGACAGCAAGGCCGGGAGCCCGGAGGTCACAGGTCAGGCCCTGGACGCTGAGGCCCGGGGCTCACAAAGGGGAGCGGGGAGCTTCCCCTGGCAACACGAGTTTCTGGAAAGTGGTCTCTCGTATTTGTCAGTGGTAAAGTGTCTCACTCAGAAATGATTGGGAGCAGTAAAACCCTGAGCTAGAGGCTAAGATATTTGGCATTTATAGAGTTGAATCCAGTTAAGAAAAAAAAAAAAAAAAAAAAAGTTCCTTTTCCTATAAAATAAGAAAACTTCCTCATGAAAAGCTTTCTAATGCCATTTCCCGAAATCTTCAGTTCAAGATGTAAACTTTCTGCTTCAGTTTCCCCAGCTCCCTCTGCCAATCTGGCAGGTTGGATTATAGAGGACTTGAGAGAATCTTGATCGGCAGGCTGGAAATTTGTGACTCCTGAACCCCAGGTCCACAGGGAAGATAAGAGTGACAACAGCCAAGCGGGTCGGTTTTCTAAGACCCCGCACATTCTGCCTAAGGTCACGCACGTCCCAAAGGCCTCAGCAGCGAGCCAGCAGGCCTGGGCGCTCTGCTTTCTCTGGTAAGTGATGAATCTAAGTCAATATCGTAAAGGCGACCTGGCCCTTCTGGCTCCACAAATATTGGAACAAAGCCTTGAGCACAGCGATGCTGTTGACAGTTACGAGATGGCGGCATTGTTGTCTTTGTCACCATGAAGTGCAGCTCGGTGGAGGCTGGCCTAACACCCTGTGTACACAGAGGAGACAGTGCGCACGGAGGCCCGGCTGTTAGCTCTGACAACACGCGCGGGCGGCCTGCCCTCAGCCCCTCCCAGGGGCACAGCTGGGGCACTGGACACACTGTCCTCTCCACGTACTGGGGGCTGCCCAGCACAGCGTCCGGGCCACATGCTTCCTTTCCTCTCTCTTTTCATTCATTTGTAAAAAATACATTCTTATTGAAATGTAACGTACACGTGTCACCTGTCCAGCTTGATGGAAACTGCCACACCCTCGTATCCATCAGGTCAAGAACCTGAACGTTTCCGGCATCCCACAGCCCCCCTGTGCTCCCTCCCAGGAGCACCTCCTACAACAGTGACCACTCTCCTATTCGGACTTCTAACGTAAATTACTTTCCCCTGTTTTAAGCCTTTTGCATTTGAAACTTTCCCTTGGCATTTGAAGCCAAGGTACTGTGTGTTTGTCCAGCAAGGCGTGGTTACAATGCAGCGCTCACGCTGATCTCCCCTCCACCCTTGCTTGGGCAAGCCCTTCAGTGCTCTGGTATCAGGTTGGCCTTGCTAAAGCACAGAGTTGGTCTGAGTCTCGTGGGGCCCTTCCAGTGCCAGCGTGTGGTCCCGGGCGCCACTATGGGGGTGGATGGGCAGCGCACAGGAGGACTATAAGCCCATGTCCATGCACAGGCTTGGGAGTATGTTCTAAGAAGGAGGCACTGCCCTGCCCATCATGCCGCACTGTACCTTCCATGCCGCCCTCCAGAAACATCAGAAGACAGGTCAGTTCAGGATTCTCTCCACACCACTGGAATACACCTGATTCGGTCCTGTCCTGAATCTGGTCCGTTCTCCTATCTGAAAACTGTCCCAGGCAGATGGAGAGAGGGAGGCTGGAAACTTCCCTCTTACTACACTCTGCTGAGTGATAGATATCCCACTCCTTTTTGCATTCCTAAAGCCTTTTCTGTGTGTGTGTGTGGAGTGGTAGTGGTGGGATAGGGTGGCAGGGAGTGGAAATGGTTTACAGAAAGCATGCCAGAGCTGGGGGTTCAACTCCTTCCCTCACAGGTGAAGAACCAAACTTGAGTCTGCCCGCCTGATGTGCAGCAACCCAGTCTACTTACACTGGGTTGTGGTGAAGGAAAGTACAGCATTTATTGCAGGGTCCCAATCAAGAACAGGCAGCTCATGCTCAGAAGACCTGAACTCCCCGATAGCTTTCAGAAAGGGTTTTTAAAGGCAACATTAGGGGTGAGGGTTGTAGGGTGCATGATCAGCTCATGGACATTCTTCTGATTGGTTGGTGGTGAGGTAACAGCGTGGTATTTCTGGAGTTAACATCATCAACCTGGTTCTGAGGTCCGCATGCCTGTGGTCAGCATAGTTAACTTCTTCCACCTGCTGGGGGTTTTATTTTATTTTGTTTTTATTAACATCTTTTTTGGAGTACAATTGCTTTACAATGTTGTGTTAGTTTCTGCTGTATAACAAAGTGAATCAGCTATACGTATACATATATCCCCATATCCCCTCCCTCTTGCTCTGTTGGGGGTTTTAGTATCTGCAAAACAACTCAAGAATACGGCTCAGGATATTACCTATAGCCCTTGAGGAGGAACTAAAGGTCCTTGACTTTGTTTTATGGCTAAACTATTATTATTTGTCTTGCTTGACTGTTTTCCTTTGCTTTTGCATTTCCTCACTTCTCTGATTAAATTTGTTCTTTGGAACTCAGAGAGATCTAGGAGGCTCAAGCTTTTCTACAAACAATTTGGTAGGGATTGAACATGAGAAGGAGAGTGATAATGCTGAATCACAGACAATAACTTTAGAGAATGAGCACTCCTAAAAGGGGCATGGAGTGCTGTGGGAAGACAGGCCAAAGAAAGCCCATCAACCTAGGTGGCCTTTTTGGAGGAGGTGGCATTTCAGCTGCACGGAAGGATATACTTCAAAAAGTGAACTGTCATATTTCACCTTTGGCATAATAAGCTCTTAATTGTGATAATGGCTAAGAAACTTTACAGTGTATTGATGTCATACATTTTACTTCAACCTGTTATAAAGTCCCCAATACGTTGCTATTATTTTTGCTTTGAACAGGCAATTACATTTTTAAAAATGATCTTTGAAAGGGACTTGTAATAAAAAAGATCATATACACTTACTCATGTAGTTACCATTCCTGGTACTCTCCAGTCCTTTCCATAGATCCAGATTTCCATCTGGTATAATTTTTAATGGATTTCTGTTGCTATTTCTTATAGTATAGGCCTGCTGCTGCTGAGCTCTTTCAGCTTTTTATTTATTTAGTTTACTGAAGTATAGTTGATTTACAGTGTTGTGTTAGTTTCAGGTGTACAGCAAAGTGATTCATATATATATATATATATATATATATATTCCTTTTTAGATTCTTTTCCATTATAGGTTGTTACAAGATATTGAATATATAGTTCCCTGTGCTATACAGTAGGTCCTTGTTTTTTAATCTATTTTATATATAGTCATGTGTATCTGTTAATCCCAAACTCCTAATTTATCCCTCCCCACGCCCTGCCCCTTTGGTAACCATAAATTTGTTTTCTACGTCTGTGAGTCTGTTTCCATTTTGTTTTGTGTTGTTTGTTTGTTTTTTCCGGTAGAAAGCATCCCTTTTTATTCCTTTTATAGCAATCTAAACCGACAAGAGAGGAACTTCCTAAAAGATTTATGAACACTAATTTAATGAAACAGTAACTTTTAAAAACCAAAGACAGAAAATGCAACACACATTATTTTTGTAAAAAACTGAGAAACAGAATATTAAGCCATTAGTATATTAAATAAAAACAACTTTTAGTCCCCCATACCTTGTTCCTATATCAACTAAAGATTCTGAAAATAATTTAAAGCACTTGGATGTCCTTGGAGGGTAATATTAAAATGCACAATAACATTTCTGTATTACATTTTCATAGATATGATTAGAAGGAATAGTAAATTGCATATTCTTTCATTCAAAATATGGAAATCTGAAATACTAAAACAAAATTGACAAAATAATAATCAGTTTGTGCTGGGTTTTACCTAGTTTTAACCCAAATAGTGATTTTTATTACATACTGCATACATTTGAGGGTATAAGAAATATATTTTTCTTGATTATACAGAATGCTTAATTGTAAAATGCTTAAATACAGCTCTCTAGGAACATTTCCATGTTCTTATCAATGACCATAAAGTGAATAGAAGGCATTTTTCAAATTTTTGAGTGCGAGTTTAGGCGAAAGCAGGATGGAAGGTGACTGAGATCCAGAGTTTAGGTGACGTGGCAAGGCCATCCAATTAGCCGGCTGCAGAGTTATGGATGGGACCCAGGATTTTCTTGTCTAAAAATCCTGCAGATTAGTGTACTCAAGAAGAAGGGGAAGAGAATCTAATTACAACTGTAGAAACTTTTAATTTTTCAAAACTCAATTAGGTGTGTGTATGGTCCATTGGTGTCGAGCTTTAACACCTGCCTGTTGCCGTAAGTGCCACGTTCCATCACCACCCCCAGCTTCGGCACACTTGCTGTTAGCAGCTAATTCTTCTTTACAGAGAGTCACAAATTGGGAATAAAGTTCTAACCCCTCTTCTTTTCCAGAGTTAGAGTGATACTGCGAGCTTCTTCCTTTTACTCTCCCCCCAAGGGTGGCTTGAGGGATGGTAAGAATGTTGCCAGATAGATCCAATATAGAGATGTGCTTGCCATTTTCTGTTTCACTTAATTTCACATTTAACAGTGTATTAACCATTCTGGGAAGAAGCTCTTTATCAGCTCCCTTGAAAAATCACACGTAGATCACTAATCCTCTCTGGACCTCCACCCACTGGGCCGCGGCGTCCCCCTCGGCAGGGCGTACTTGCAGCTGGGCGTGCAGGCACTGCTGCAGGACGGCCCGGGCCTGAGGTGGCCGGCCACTTTCAGCATGGCTCAAGCCCGCGCGGATATCCCACAGGTTCCCGCCTCGCGCCGCACAAGCTCGCCCCCCGGGGCTCAGGGCTGTTTCCATTTTGTAAATAAGTTCATTTGTAACATTTTTTTTAGATTCCACATATAATTGATATTGTATGGTATGGAGGTTCATTTAAAAAACTAAAAATAGAGTCACCATGTGATCCAGGAATCCCACTCCTGGGCATATATCCAGAAAAGACAAAAACTCTAATTTGAAAAGATACATGCACCCGATGTTCATAGCAGTGCTGTTTATAATAGCCAAGACATGGAAGCAACCTGAGTGTCCTTTGACAGATGAATGGATAAAGAAGATGTGAGATATAGATATATAGATATATATATATATATAATGGAATATTACTCAGCCATAAAAAATAAATTAAATATGGGAATTCCCTGGCGGTCCAGTGGCTGGGACTCAGTCCTTTCACTGCTGAGGGCCCGGATTTGATCCCTGGTTGGGGAACTAAGATCTCACAAGCCTCCTGGTGCAGCCAAAAAAAAAAAAAAAAAAAGAATGCAATAATGCCATTTACAGCAACACGGATGGACCTAGAGATTAACATACTAAGTGAAGTAAGTCTTCCAGCTTTTATATGTCTGAAGAAGTCTTTATTTCACCTTCATATTCAAAGTATTTTTTCTGCTGGGCAATGAATTCCTAAGTTGGTTTTCCTTTTCAGAACTTTAAAGATGCTTCTCCACTATCTTCTGAGCGGTGGTGTTTTCAGTGTGAAATCTGTTATGATTCTACTCTTTGTTCCTTTGTACATGCTGTGTCTCTTTTCTCTAATTGCTTTTAAAATTTTCTTTTTACCACTGGTTTTAAACAATTTGATTGGGCTATGCCTTGTACTTTCCTTCCTGTTTCTTTTGTTTGGGGGGTTGCCAACCTTCTTGTATCTGTGAGTATACAGTTTGTTTGTTTGTTTTAATTAAGTTTAGAAAAACGTCAGCCATTATTTCTTCAATATTGTGCTCCTCTTCTGTGATCCCCATTACACATGCATTAGGTCACTTGGAGCTGTCCCACAGGTTACTGATGGTCTGTTCATTTTTTTTCCTGTTCTCTTTTTATCTCTTTGGCTTTCATTTTGTGTTTCTGTTGCTATGTCATCAAATTCACTGATCTTCTCTTCTGTAGTTACCTATCTGCTGTTAATCCCACACAGGGTATTTTTCATCTCAGACCCAGGGGAATGAGAACTTGGGGTGGTGGTGGAGAACCTATGCATGCAGCTGGAGAATCAGAGAAGGTTTCATGGAAGTGGTGGCATTTGAGATCAGCCTCAAATGACGGGGAGTGAAGGTATTTCAGAAGAAATAGATGCAGATAGAAAAAAGGAGTTCATCACTAGCTGAGGACAGCAGAAACAAAGCACAGAGATGAGGAAGGGCTCTGCTGGTGTGGGCACAATTTGAGTGGAGTATGGTAAAAGGACAGGGGATGAGCTGGAATGCAATTGAGGAGAGCCTTGAATGTCACAGTGAGTCTTTTACATTTTTAGAGGCAAAAACATTAGACCAGACTGAAATAAAAATCCTGAGATAGAGCTCAAAACCAAACAAAATCAAAACCAGAAAATCTGTTAGAGGTGGTGTTGCAGATTCCTTGCTTCAAGATGTCCCTTCCTCTCCTTGGTAATCAGCTCTCACATATGAAATAACAGAGTTGAATATTGCTTCACCACTGTTTGGTATACATGATCTCTGAGGTCTCTTTCTACTCTCAATATACTCCATGAGTCAACTTAATTTCAGTAACACTGAGGAGTCATCAATTGTTTTTCAACAGGAGAGTGACATGCTTTTTAAGGAGATGAATATTTGAACATTTGTAAACAAGTCTGGTAAGTTCTCATTATAATAACAGTTAGTGAGACTTAGAGGGAAGGTATTATACCCATAGATGAGAGTGTGCATTTTTCTCCATTCACAGAAGAAATGAGGGTGAAGAGAGGACCAGAGAGAGCATGAAGAACATGTTTTTGAAGGTCTATTTTGCAATCAAGTAAACGGCAAATGATGGCTTCAGGTATTAAATACAATCCAAAACTGTTCCACTGGGGAGTGCCAGCTGAGAGCTGGGACACCATGTGACCCAGCTAGCTCCTTCAAGCACTGTGGTAGAGTGGTAGCAAGAATTACAGCAGACTTGGGTTCATTTTACTCTGTCACTAATGAGGTTCTATAACCTATATGAGTCTTGGTCTCTTCATCTATAAAATACTAAGAATAATGCCATAACTCAAAGATTTTTGGTAAAATTTAAATGTGATTAGGGGGACGTCCCTGGTGGTGCAGTGGTTAAGAATCCGCCTGCCAATGCAGGGGAAATGGGTTCAATCCCTGGTCTGGGAACATCCCACATGCCACAGAGCAACTAACCCCATGCACCACAACTACTGAGCCTGCGCTCTAGAGCCCGCGAGCCACAACTACTGAGCCTGCACCCCACAACTACTGAAGCCCATGTGCCTAGAGCCTGTGCTCCACAACAAGAGAAGCCACTGCAATGAGAAGCCCGTGCACCGCAACGAAGAGTAGCCCCCACTCGCCTAGAGAGAAAGGCGAGAAAGCTCATGCACAACAACAAAGATCCAATGCGGCCAAAAATAAATAAATAAAAAGAGTTTAAAAACTGTGATCAGCATGTAATTAAGGATAGTTTCATCAATATCCCAGCACATTTTTTTAGTAGAAATTGACAAACTGATTCTAAAATCCACATGGCAGTAATTCAAAGGACCTAGAAAACCAAAACAGCTTTGCAAAATAAAATAAACCAGAACAAGATTAACAATACTTGATTTCAAAACTTACTGTAAAGGTAGATTAATAAGGACACTGTGGTAGTGGCATAAAGACAGACAAATAGATCAGTGGAACAGAATAGAGAGTACAGAAATAAACCCATGCACATATGGACACCTGGTTTTTGACAAAATTTCAAATATTATTCAATAAAGAAAGGATTTTTTTCAACAAATGGTGCTGAAACAATTGGATATGCAAAAGAAATCTTCAATTCGTGATAAACATAAATTATCATGAAATGGATTATAGACCTAAATGTAGAAACTGTAACTATAAAACTTCTAGAAGAAAACATTGGAGAGAAGCGTTGCAAGTTCAAGTTAGGCAAACACAACTAAAGCACCATCCATAAAAGAAGAAATTGATAAATAGGACATCATCAAAATTAAAAACTTCTGTTCTATAAAAGACACTGTTAAGGGAATGAAAAGACAAGCCACAGACTGGAGAAAATATTCATGGATATGAAAAAAGACTTGTACTCAGAAAATATAAAGAACCCTCAAAGGTCAATCATAAGACTCAAATAACCCAATTAAAAATATGGGCAACATATTTGAATAGACATTTCACCAAAGAAGATGTAGGATGGCAAATAAGCACATGAAAATATGAGGTACAAATATACACCTATTAGAATGGCTAAAGTTGAAAACTGACCATGCCAAGTGTTGACAAGTATCTCGAGCAATTGGAACCTTCTTACGCTATTGGTGGAAGTGTAAAATGATACAACCACTTTGGAAAACAGTTGGCAGTTTCATAAAAACTTAAATATGTAGCCCACCATGTGATTTAGCCATCCCATTCCTAGGTGTCTACCCAAGAGAAATGAAAGCCTGTGTCTAAACAAATATTTGTACACAGATGTTCTTAGTGGCTTTATTTCTAACAGCCAGAAACTGGATATCACTCAAATGTCTACCAACAGAGAAATGGATAAGCACACTCTGGTATATCCACACAATAGAATACAACTCTGCAATTAAAAAGAATGGACATGCATGCAACATGGGTGAATCTCAGAATGCTGATGCTAAGTGAAAGAAGCCAGATTAAAAAAAAATTAAAAGAGGACATATTGTATGATGCTAGGAATCACATTCTAGGAATTGCAAACTAATGTGATAGAAGATCTGTGGGTGGCTGGGGACAGGATGAAGGTATTATAAAGGGCGCAAGGGAAGTTTTGGGCCAATGAGTATGTTGACTATCTTGATTTTGGTGATGGTTTCACATACGCAGAGACTTACCACTTGTACAGTTTAAATATGTGCAGTATATTGTATGTAGGTTATACCTCAATAAAGAAACAAAAAATATAGGCTTCTCCGTTGCACAGACATGGATTCAAATCCTACGTTTAAATCCTAGCTCACCACTTACAGGCTGTGGGAACTTTGGCAGGTTGCTTAACCTCTCTGAACCTCAAATTCTCATCTGCAAAATGAGAATGATAATATTCCTACCTTCCTTAAAAGATGATTATGAACATGGAATGAAACAATACAGATAAATTGCTTAACAGAATACCTGGGACGTAGTAGGTGCTTAATAGCTATTAATTGTTATTATATCTTGATAGACAGTGCATTAAACCTGTCTATCAATTTGTGATCATTTGACATCATTTCTATATTATGCCTTTCAATAAATGGCTATGGTATATCTATTTAAAAAAAAAAAAAAGTGCTTCCCACAGCACCTGGCATTTGGTAAATACTCAATAGAGTTTCACCCTTTTTCCACGCTTACCTTCCCCGACTGAATTTTCTGTTTGGTCGTGAAGAGTCTTGGCACCCTAGATCAAGAGGGGACACCAGCTATACCAGGCAGGAAAAGCCAGCTTCTGAGAGAGACAATTCAGCTGAGTCTAGGTCTCCCGTCTTGTCCCCAAGTGGGTGTGGCTGATGCTGACCCCACCTGGTGAGGCCTGGAGGTACCCTTCTCTCTGGGCTGTGGCTTGGCCTACAAGGGGCCTGGCACTGTGGAGGCCCAAGCGTTCCTTTTCTCCCAGGCCTCATGGAACTTTCCACATCTACAAGTGCTGGGCCGCCAGGCAGTCTGTGAGCCTCGGCTCTCCCTCCAGGGCAGAGCAGGTTCTTTGGAGGAGGTGGCCTTATTGTCCAGGAAGATTCTTTGGCCACAAAGACCCTGCCGAAGTCTCCACAGCCCTGGAACAAAACTGGGACTAGAACTTTCACAAAAGAACAAGGCTTGCTCTGTGTGGCCGCAGCAGCTGAAACTTCAGCCAGGAAGGCTGAGAAGGCAACCCCACCACTAGTTTGTTCGGGCAACAAAGACGGTCCCCTTTCGGTTAACCTTTCAGTTCCTCCGAGTTCCCTGACAAAGGGCCATGGGGGAGCTGGGAGGTGTGGTCAGGATGGGGTGGTGGCCAGGACTAGCTAGCAGGTTTCAGATGCGGTGGAAATAAAGGGAGTTTGTTTAGCTTCTCCTGGAAGGTTTGCCCGTTTGCCTGGTGGCAGCTGACAGTGCCAGTTTTGAGAATCAGATCGGACCCACAAATAAGCGCCAATGGGAAGTGAGCTGAGCTCTGAAGCCCAAACGTCTTCAAAAGGAGATCTGCAGGGCTTCCCTGATGGCGCAGTGGTTGAGAGTCTGCCTGCTAATGCAGGGGACACGGGTTCGAGCCCTGGTCTGGGAAGATCCCACATGCCACGGAGCAACTGGGCCCGTGAGCCACAACTACTGAGCCTGCGCGTCTGGAGCCTGTGCTCCGCAAGAAGAGAGGCCGCGATAGTGAGAGGCCTGCGCACCGCGATCAAGAGTGGCCCCCGCTTGCCGCAGCTGGAGAAAGCCCTCGCACAGAAACGAAGACCCAACACAGCCAAGAATAATAAATAAATTAATTAATTAATTAAAAAAAAAAAAAAAAAGGAGATCTGCAAGCATTGTCTGCAGTCTGGGATTTGGGGAATTCTGGAAGGCAGGTGGCTTCCATACCCCTATGTTTACCAAACATTTTAACTTCACACCAAGCCCATCTGTTTCATGTTATTTCTGGATGAGGCAATGGAGGCTCAGAGTGCATTTGAACTTTGGAATCAGAAGAATCTTGTCCCAGTCGTTCATTCAACAAATACTCAAAATTGCAGTGTGGGCAGGATGTGGAGGATATGATGGCGAATAGAATGCAATCCCACCTTAAGGAGTTCACAGCATAGTACTTTGGGTGCGTTGGATCTCGTTGTGTGGTTTTGGGCAAGTCACTGAACTTTTTGAGCCCCAGCTCCTACATTTAATAAATGGGATTATAACGCTTTTAAAGGATTGTGATAAAGATGGAGTGGAATTAAATGAGACGATGCATGTCATTCCCCCAAGGCCTAGCACAGAGCAGACACTCGACAAATCTGGCCACGATGGCTTCAGTGATTGGCAGCCTTTTGGTCCTGGCTGGTCTCGTGGTCCCAGGGGACCTACATCAGATGGGAAGGGCCAAGGCAAAGTCTGAAGAGAGGCAGCTGGAAGTTTCCCAGAGCCTTGTCCATCCTGGTGGGGAGGGGGAAGGTCCAGGGGGCCATGTTACTGAAAATGTAGCTCCCTCACAAAGCAGGAGTCCTAGCTTCACTAAGGGCATAAAAGTGAGTCACTCTCATTCATTCCACACACATATGTATTAGCACCTTCCATGGGCCAGATGCTGGGCACAAGATATTGCTATGACACATGTTTCAAGGAAGGTATAGGCCAGTGTGGGAGATGGACAAGCCACAGAGAGCTACAATGCCTTGCACGGATGGGGGTTCCCTGGGATGACAGATGACCCAACCTTGGTGTCCTGGGGGCTGCCCCCTCCCGCACCCCCCACCCAGGCAGTGACCTGCAGAGTCCCCTTCCTGCAGTGTGGGTCTGAGTCTGCCTCCCTCCAGCATCTCCCTTCCCCGTCCAACGTGCCCTGCCGCGCTGACCACACTTGGAGCTCACAGCACCCCGCTTCATGGCTCAAAGATCCTCAAGGGTTAGGGAGTCACTAACGTGCATGTGGGCCTCTACAGCCCCAGCCTTCATGTCCAAACGTACCTTGCACGTCCTCTTGGCTCCAGGAAAACCGGTCACCGTTTCACATTCAGACCTACCCAGGTCCCTTCCCTAATGTCCTCTCACCCCACTTCTGGCAGCAGGGCGACCATAATTTTATACATAGATTCTTTTTCTTAAAAAAAACAGTCTTTAATTCTGTTAATTCTCAAACCCATTTCTAAGTAGTGAGAGCAATGGCTTAAGGAATAACATTTCCCGGCACAGGAAAGCTTGCTTTGCAGTCGTTTGTATGATAAATGCTCTTACAAAGTGCTCTTCACAGACATTCTCTTCACAAACACTCGGAGAAGAAGGCGGGGTGGATGGTATGACTATTATTATGCCCATTTTACAGATGAGGAAATAATATCGAGAGCTAATGTGACCTGGCCCAGTTAAAATGCAAATTCAAGGTCTGTGAACTCACATCCCATGTTCCCCACTCCCCACCCCACCCCCATGTTAAATTTAAGCCCAAATGAGCTCTTTTTCATTGGGAGATTGGCGTAATGAATACATGTTGATTGAACAAGTTGGCAGAAGAACCTTCCAGTCAGCACGGCTGGTATCCTGGTGAAGGCAGGGGTGGCCACCAGCCGGGCTAAGCCTGCTGGAGACTCAGCGTCACCTTCTGTCACCTGCAGTTCTGCTCAGACATGTTGGATACCTATTATGCGGCAGGCCAGTGGTGGTAGGGGGATTTTAGGGGCATCTCAGATCCCACCCCTGCCTTCAAGGAACAAGCGGTCCTGGTCTTTGGTGGGTAAGCCACGTAGGCAAGTTGGCTCCATGAGAAGAGAAGGGATAACACGGCATCGGCAGATATGGACCAGGGCTGCCGTAATGCTGAGGCAGCCATCAGAGGGGCAGGGACAGAACCCCAAAATGCTGTGTGGAGGCAGTGGGACTCACGAGAGCTGAGGGAGGGAACCACAGATTCAAGGAAGGGGCAGAAGGAGCAAAGGAAAGGATGAGGATAGGATGGACGGGAGTGGAGGGGGTAAGTGGGGGACCCGTTCCAGAGAAGCCTGTCGCTCTCTTCCTTCTAACTCTCTGCACTCCTTCTAACTAACTAAATTTTCTTTCTTTCCAAACTAGGCCTAAGTCCCGTTTGATCCCATAGCTTCAGATTTAAAATAGACATCTTGTATTAAGTTTCATGCCTTTAATTTTATTATCAGATAAATGGAGAGTTTAGGATTTTTTAAAACAGAAAATACTAGATGATTTTGAATGCACATGATCCCTGATGGATCCCTAATAGGAAAAATCCCCAAACAAACCATTTCCTTGCTCCTGCTAGAAACCGGTCTACACTCGGAATGAACCCTCTTTGCAGCCACATAAAAGGCCAGCGACGCCAGCGGCCTGTTTTCGGCTTTCTCCAGGGACTGACGGTTTTTTCCAGCTGGAGCCCGGGCTGCTTGTGTCTGGCGTGGACGCCCCTGTTGCCGGGAGCGCCACCCACTCCTCCAGAGGAGCGCATCTGGCTGGGTGCGGCCGGAAGGAGCAGCTGGAGAGAGACCTGCAGTGTGGAGAGGGGAGTCGCTCTGAGTGCCACAGTGACTGTCCTCACAGGCAGTCAGGGGACAAAGCCCTGGAAGGAGATATTGAGATTTAATTGTGCAAACCCACGTGGCTGATGGGAAGGACACGGGAGGCGCTCTCGGGGGCTTCTTTCTCCTTTCTTCCCTTTCTTTCCTCTTTCTCACTTTTTTCTCCGACTGATGGAATAAAAAGAAACGATGCGTCTGTCTGTCGTGGCCTGGGGACCTTCTTAGGGTCCTCTGTGTGGGGTTATTTGAAAAAAGATAAAACTCCCAAACAAAACACAGTTGTATTAGCACAAAAGTCCAACGCCACGGTTGAAGTCTCCCTTTCCATTCCCAGGGACGGGTTTCCCAAATGAACCCCAGCTCATCCGTGCAGACAATGGGGTCCCCAGGGAGCTGCACGTGATCAGAGCAGTGAGCGAGGGGCCAGGCGGGTCAGTGGGAGGGGAGACTCTCCTGCCTGCCAGCAGGGTCTCTGTGACCTGCCCTCCAGCCCTGTGAACAGGGCGTATGAGTTTCCTACTTTCAGCCTATGTCTCCTGTGTTCAAATGTGATCCCGAATGCCCAAAGGTCAAGGCACGGGGTGCGTCCTGACGTCGCTTTCTGTTTGTGTGTCTTGTCTGCATCCCCCGTGAGACTGCAGCCTGGCACCCAGGGCAGGGCCTGCGCTGAGGGTACTGGACGCATTTTGCTGAAGAGATGTGTACGCTTACCTATGCATCTTCTCATGTATTTTTTAAAGTTTATGAAGATCCTAATTTATCTTCATAAGTTAGGAGTTTGGAATTAACAGATACACACTACTGTATTTAAAATAGATAAAAACAAGGACCTACTATACAGCACAGGGAACCATACTCAATATCTTGTAATTGCCTATAATGGAAAAGAATCTGAAAAATTATATATCTGAATCACTTTGTCATACACTTGAAACTAACACAACATTGTATATTATACTTCAATTTAAAAAAAGGTGGGGGGGGGGGAAACGTTTATGAAGATCCTTTACAAAAAAACAAAAAACAAAAAAGATATTCCTCAGATGCTGGACTCTGGGTAACCGTGAAACCTGGCACCAGAACCTAAAATGGGAGCTTTCAGACCTGGAGCAATCTATGGGGGTGCTCCAGGCAAAGCTTTGGCTGAATTTAAGGAGAGAGGTAAGAACTCTTACCTATATTATTATATTAAATAACCATGTAACTGAATGTAGCTGAATTTGGGGCTGTCACAGATAGACAGAATATTTTCTTATTTTTGATGCTGAGAAACGCTTGGTAAGCAGTGGCCTCTCTCTGTGATAAAATCTCGTGTGTGTCCACCTGGAGCTACTGCGTCTGGGAACGGACATAGCCTTTCAGAAGTGAAGGTGTGGGGTTTCCAGAATCATAGGAGAGCAGAACTGGAGAGACTGGAAAGTTCCTTCCGTCCCTCATTCTGCAGATGCGGAAACGAAGGCCCCAAGAGAAACCCTACTTAGAAGGAAGCTGGATTGGAATCCTCTCCTGCACCTTCTCAGCCCAGGAGGAGTTTACCTGGGGGAGCTTCCAGCTCCCACCTCAGACTCTTAGGTTGTCCAGTGTGCTGATATTTTAAGTTGGGAAGTTTAGCCTGCTGGGCAGGTACTTTGCCCGTTCTCAGGCTGGCCCAGGGCTTTCAGCCACTTGAGAAATGCTCCAGAGGAGACACAGGTCCCATTTGGGGTCCCCATCAGCCACAGTGTAAGATGGCACCCTCAGGGGTGCCGCCTTACCCAGGGTCCCTTGGTGCTGGTTGAGGCCACATTCCCACATGGCCTCTGGTCCACCTTGGGCAGTGGGCACCCTCCAGAGCAATGCCAGGGTGGAGGCTGCAGAGTAGAGTCCCAGCTAGCAGGGAGGGGATGCCCACACCAGCCTCGCCTCGCTTTCCTAGATGCCGAGGGCCTGAGCTCGGGGGCCAGGTGTAAGCATGGGGACCGCCTGGGGGCTGGTGTTCCCTTGTTCTCTCTCTCTCTCTCTATTATAAACGATGTTGCTGAGTGAGGCTGCCATGGCGACGGCGGTCCATGACTTTGCCTCCTTCGTCTGGCAGCTCCCCTGCCCGTCTTCAAAGTACAGCTCAAGGGCTCTAAAGCTCTTGTGTGGCCTCGGGGTGGGCACTGCAGGCCCAGGGCAGACCTGACCATCTGTATCCTCTTCTTCAGTTGCATCATGGAGCCTCATTAGCCGGCCTCTGTTAAGCCTTGAGCAGCGTGACCGTTCACAGCCATCAGGAGGACCTTGGCTTTACTCTCAATCAGACCCTGAGAATCAGCCTGGACGATCTGGGGCTTTCACAGGATGAACAAGACCCGTGTTCGTATTTGCCGCTGCTGCTGCCTGGGCTTCCAATAGTTTTCTGTTCTGTCGCACTTTCCTTTAACTTTTCTTCTCCTAAAAGAAGACTTCTCTTCCCCATGGTAGCAAAAGATGGTAGGTTGAAGAGGGCAGAGAAACTGGTTTAGGAACAAAGACAGGAAGAAAGGATGAAGCTGCAAAGGGGCCAGTGGGACCAGAAAGAACATGCAATGAGGAGCTGGGAGAGCTGGGTGTCAGCCTGCCTCTGCACTTAGGTGAGTCTCCCCTGTCTTTGCCTCACTGTCCTCATAAGTAAAATGGGGATTGAATAGACCTCCTCTTTGGGTTTATTGTAAAACTGAATAAAATAATGAATATGATGGAGGTTTGCATACTCACATGGCGCAGGTCTGCAAACTTCCATTGACCCACAGAAACTTCTCTGGCAGAGCGAAGCTAGCGGACAAGGTGAGCATTCTCTCCTTGCGAATGAAATGGTTACATAATACTATTCCAAGCCTCCGCAGGTGTTGTGGGTGCAGAGAGGAAATCTGATTCCCCCTCATGGTTGGGTAGGGAACAGGTGCAGTGGGCGGGGCAGGGCGGGGCCATCACCCCAGGATAAGAGGAGGCCCTCAGTGGGACCCTTGGAGTGTCCTGAAAGGGAAGATGACTTACAATTGCCCTGATGTGCATGCATTAAGTTTTGCATGAGAGAAGTTTGGCCAACTCTTGGGAGTTTGGGGAATTTTTTAAATGACAGATCCAAGAATTCCCATCAATTCTGGATCCCGAGCTTCATTTAAAAAATGACCTAAACCACCCCTTGTGGCCAGTGAGTTTCCTTTGGTCAAGCTCTGGGACTGACCCTCTCTGAGACCGGATTAGCAGGCAGCTAGGAGATTTAATCAGCAGAGCCTCTGCACCAAAACTCTCTTCCATTACCTACCAGCCTGCCCTGCTGCCTAAAACCATGGAGGGGCGGGGCAATCACACAGAGGGAGGGGCCAATATCTGTCATCAGTCACTGAGCTGTCTCAGGGCTGAGCAGGGCAAATCCTATTTTTTTAAACACATATTGCTCTGCAGCTTGATCTTTTTCATTGAATATATCTTGGGTATCTTTCATTCTAGTATAGTAGGCTTCCTACATGCACATTTTAATTGCTGCATAGAGAAGGAGGGACCATCCAATAATCAGAGTTGTCCAGTAAGAGTAGAAGAGCCTTGGAAAGTAATGAGCTTCCCGTCATTAGAAGTGGTTAAGTGGATATGAGCCGCACATTAGTCATAGAGAAGATTCCTGCGCTAGGTGCAGGGATAAGAATAAGCATTTGACACTTATTGAACAATTGCTGTGTCCTAAACACCATTCTAAATACAGTTGACCCTTGAACAATCATGGGTGTTAATCTGTGTATAATTTATAGTCTTCCCTCTGCATACACAGTTCGTCTACATCTGTAGATTCAACCAAACATGGACTGTGTAGTACTGTAGTATTTACTATTGAAAAATATCCACCTATAAGTGGACCCATGCAGCTTAAACCTGGAGTTCTTCAAGGGTCAACCATACTTTTCGTGAGTTCTTTCATGTAACATTCACAGAGCTCTACGAAGTAGGTAACATTATTATTCCCATTAGTACAGATGAGAACATGGAGGCCCGGGGAAATTAAGAAACATGCCCAAGGTCACAGAGCTGATAGGTGGCAGAGCCCAGACTCAAACCTGGGCAGGATGCCTCCAGAGGCCAGGGTCTCAATCTTATTTCCATAACACCTACTTTTATAGGAGATCTCCATGCAAGCACCCTTCTATCTCTGGGGTTCAGAGACTCCCCAGTTTGCCAAGGAATGGCGCCATTGGTGTTCTTGTGAAGTTGGACCTAACTGGCTGGTACCTTCCCCTGTTCAGCCAGGTGGTAAGGCCAACAAGAGATGCATGTCTTTGAGGAATGAGAGGCCGCCCCTCGAGAAAGGAGACAGTAGGAATATCTACCCTGTTGCATGATTGGCCTAGGAGGGGCAGGGGGCCATCAGGGTGTGTCCTCCAGTTGGCATCCAGGGCCCAGTCCTGGGGCCACAGAGGTTCCCCCCAGGGCTTTTGCAGTCCTGTGGGTGCTACATCGGCCGGCCCTTGGGCATTTTGACCTGGCACTCCATCTGGTTTGTGTGCGCAAGGCTTAGCTTCAGGCCTGCAAGGAGACGAAACCAGGTCCTGGCACATCTTGACTTGGCAGCTGAGTGGAAGTCAGCCAGTCCCAGAACTCCTGGCCCTCTGAGGACTGGCTCTTCCATGGCCAGAACACCTAGCTCCGCGGGGACCCATGCCTGCTGATCGGGTTTCCTCACAAGGGCTCCTAGGTGCCTTTTAAAGAAAGAGTAGGAACAGTAGAAAACACATTCCCAGACACAGGCTCTTCAGGCTACCATTTACTGAGCACCTACTATAACTCAAGCTACCATTTACTGAGCACCTACTATAACCCAAGCCTTTGACAAAACGCAATTTCAACTGTTGCTTCTGGTGCTGCCTCTACTCATAGTAGGAAACACGGATGGAGCACGTGTGGCAGGCACTGGGCTGCACGGGAAATTGAGGGCAGTGGTTAGAAGCGAGCTGGTCCTGGCTTTTCCACTTACTGACTGTGTGACCTTGGGCGACTTATTGAACCTTTCTGTGCTGTGCTTTTTTTCATCTATGAAATGGGGATAAGAATAGTATGTTGTTCCATAAAGGTGTTGAGATAAGATAAAAGATATATGAGAGACTGATACACTAGAGATTGAGATAAGACATATAAAACACTTAACATAGTATCTAGCCCTTAATAAACATCATCTTTATTATTATTATTATTAGCATCTCACTTTTTTTTCTTTTTTTGGCTGTGCCACGTGGCATGCGGGATCTTAGTTCCCGGACCAGGGATCGAACCCATGCCCCCTGCAGTGGAAGCATGGAGTCTTAACCACTGGACCACCAGGGAAGTTCCAGCATCTCACTTGTTGTTAGCAATAATTTATTAGGTCAGTGTTGTTATTATCTCCATTTTATACATGAAAAAAGCAAGGCACAGAGAGGTCCAGTAAACTGCCCCAAATTATATAGCTCATGCACGGCAGAGCCAGAATTTAAACTCAGGTTTAAATTTCTGGCTCCAAAACACTCCCTCTTACCTGTCAACTGAAAGGTTAACATGAACTTTCAGGAGTGTTCCTTAAATTGCTTCTAGTCATTGACGTTACATGGAAATGTCAGCAATTCCCACTTATAGGCTGTTCATCTGGAGAAATTGCTTGAACTGGTCAAAAGGTCGAGGGCCTTCCACAAGGAATTTAAGTAGTAAATCTTCCAAAGAAAAAGCAGTGGCAGATGTGAATTGAAAGGTAATATAGTTTGTTGGAGAGACCGCTAGGCTGGGTCAAGGGATCCATGGTCCCTTTTTGATCTGCCACTAATTCGCCACAGGTACTTTATTGGCCTTCTCTGGGGTCATCTTCCTTATTTGTACAGTGAGGATTGAGTCTCAGTGCCCTTCAAGGGGCCTTCTGATTCAAAGAATTTGTATACTCATTCATGCAACAAATTTTATTGAGCACCTACTATGTCAGGAACCATTTTAGGAGCTGGAAGTGCAATAGCAAAGAGCACTATGGGTGTGGGCCTTGCCTTCCCAGGGCTTGGAGGGAGACAGGGGGAAGCAGACAATGGCCGCAAACTGGTGGATGTCCTGAAAGCACAGGGCTGTGGCACCCACAGGAGGGCTCCGAATCCAGCTTGAGGGGCCAGGTGAGTTATCCTAGAAGAGGAGGTGTTCCAGTTGACACTCCAAAGATCCAGGAGGAGCTACATGGTGCAGGGAGGGGGAGAGGTTTCTGAAAGACACGTTTGTCGAAGTGAGTGATGTGTAGGGTGGTTGGGTCACAGAGGGTGAGGGGAGAGGAGGTGGCTGGAGAGGGGGCTGGACAGGCAGCAAGGCCCTGATATCGTGCCAGACTTTGGTCACCTGGTTAAGCATTTTGATTTTATCTTTAAATCATTCAGGAGCATCCCAAAAGTTTTGGGCCAACTTGTAATTCAGAAAGATCACTCCGACTCCACGGTGGAGACTCAGAGAAGGTAAGAACGGAAATGGACAGACCTGAAAGTAGCTACTGCATCAGACTCTACAGCAGAGGTGCTAGCCCTGCCGCAGAGGGTGGGCCATGGGGAAGAACAAGACGGGAGGGAGTTTAGAAGGTGGAATAGGCAGAACTTGGTTTCCGGTGACTCAGTGTGTAGCAAGAGTGGAGGAGGGAATCAAGTAGCAGAGTGGCAGCAGAACTGTGTGACGGGGATTGGGTTGTAGCTGGGTGCTGACCTCCAGCGGGGCCACACCCGGGGCCCTGAGCCGGGGCTTCTGCTTTTTGCTCTCAGCCTTTGCTCTCAACACAGCCTCTCCAGATGATCACGCGCCCCTCTAGGCTCACAGCTCCAGCCCAGACCTCTTGTGCAGGTCCTGAGCTCCAGATCCATCCATCCAGTCTCCAAGTGGTCATTCCTTCTTGGCTGTCGCTGAGCACCTGACACCAAGGTGTCAAGCCAGAGCCATTCATCTCTCCCACCCTCAGCTTCCTCTCTTCCTTTTGGGACCCACATTTCTGCAGAGGACCCCACCCTCCATCCGGCCCATTTTCGAACACAGGCTGTCCATAGCCACGGGGAGCAGTGTGGGCCTGCAGAATCACCGTGCATCATAGAAACCTTGGGCCTGGCTTAGCAGGTGGCAGTGAGGGGCAGCGGGGAGAGAGCAATTATCGGCCTTCAAGACTTCGCCTGCGCTGTTGGCAGGAATGTTTCTTTCCTGGGTGTCAATACGAACCCAGGGTCATTTTTCAGCATTTACCCACGGCTATAATTGCATAAGGCTGAGTGGCTCTCCAGAGAATCCCCGCCGTCCTCCTTTCTCTCTGCATGGACAGTGCTGTATAGACACGCCCCGGGCCATGGATCATGTTTTTCACATAACCCGTTAATTACTAAATAAAACAACCCAGCTTTCAACCTGATTAGCCCAGATTAATGGCCAGCAGCGGGTTTCACGTGCCTGCAAAATTTATCACTGAAAAGAATTGTGTCTTTAATGATTTAGCTACCTGGCCTAGCAGGGCCGGCTCAGGGCCGCTGGCCCCCGAGAGGAGTTAATTGCTGTTCTTCGTTTCTGACCTGGAAAGGCCCAGGTGACAGTTCCCATTAGCCAGGCTTGGCCTGCTTGATGACAAAGGATGGCAGGAAGCCCTTCCCTCCTACTTTGTTCAGAAGATATATCGAGGTCAAATGTCCCCTAGCTGGAACAGGTTGAGTCAACCTGTAAATTTATATGCTTTTTTTCCCTTTCCCCCAACTCCTGCCTTTTCTTTCTTTCTTCCTCATTATGTTGAAAGAGTGAATGATTTTTAATTGTTAAATTTCACCAAGAATTCTAGGACCTTTCACAGGAACGAGAAAAAATTGTATATCCCCTATTTCCTTTTCTCTACATTTTGCATGATTTGGCCCTACTGTGGAGGAGACAGAGTGAAAAAATTTCTTTAATCATTTATCATTGAAAGATCCTTTGATTAATAGGCTATTCAAATATCAGAAGTGATCACCAGCATCTGACCCAATTCTTGTGTTTTCCAGACAAGGGCACTGAGTCACAAGGTCAGGGAAGTGAGCTATCCAAGGTAACACAGAGAGTTACTGGTAGCACTGAGGATCGCCAGGGCATCCCAACAGCCAACACGGCCGACTCCTTGTTTATGAATCATAAAGATACCACCACTTACTGAACACCTATTCTGTTCCAGACATCATTTTATTTAATAGTCACAACAACCTGTGAGATGGAAACTATCCCAGCTTTTGAGGTGAGGAGACAGAGCCCTCATTTTGAGCTAGGGTGGTGTTGTCCAGTAGAACCTTCTACAGTGATGGGAATGTCCTGTGTCTGTGCCATCCCATAGAATGGCCACTAGTCACACATGGCTGCTGAGTGATTGAATTAGGGCAACAGTGATTGAATTTTCAGATTGTTTATTGCTGTTAAATAGAAATACTATGTATGTTGATACAGTGTATGATGATTTTTGTATGTTGATCCTATGTCCTGTAATCTTGCTGAACTCATGAGTTCTAATAGTTCTCTTTTTTTAGTTAATAGAGTTTATCTTTTTAGAGCAGTTTTAAGTTTACAGAAAAATTGGGCAGAAAGTACAGCACATTCTCATTCACCCCCTTGTGACCCTTTCCCACCTTGCACAGTTTCCCCTATTAAAGTCTAACATCAGGTGGGGTCTGTTCCAATTAACCAGTAATGATACACTATTATTAGCTAAAGTCCTTAGTTTAGGGTTCACTCTTTGTGATGTCAGTGCTATGTGTTTTGAAAAGTGCATGTCACCTATCCATCATTAAAATATCATACAGAATAATTTCACTGTCCTAAAAATTACCTGAGCTCCACTTATTCATACCTCCTTCCCTCCTGCAAATACCTGATTTTTTTTTCTAACTGTCTTCAAAGTTTTGCCTTTTCCAGAAAGTCAGATATTTGGAATCATACTATATATAGCATTTTTAAACTGGCTTTTTCCACGTAGCAATACCTACTGAAGAGTCCATCATGTCTTCTCACAGCTTGACAGCTCACTCTTTTTTATCAGTAAATAACATTCCATTGCACACAAAAAATTGGAGATACAACAGTTTGTTTATCCATTCACCTATTGAAGAACATCTTGGTTGCTTCCAAGTTTTGGCAATTATATATAGGACTGCTATAAACATTAGTGTGCAGGTTTTTGTGTGAACATAAAATTTTATTTATTTATTTATTTGTTTTAAAATCCTTTTAAAAAATTTTACTGGCGTATAGTTGATATATAATGTTGTGCTAGTTTCAGGTGTACAGCAAAGTGATTCAGTTACACATATACATATATTCATTCTTTCTGAGATTCTTTTCCCATAGGTTATTATAGAATATTGAGTAGAGTTCCCTGTGCTATCCAGTAGGTTCTTGTTGGTTACTTATTTTATATAGAGTAGTGTGTGTATGTTAATCCCAAGCTTTTAATTTATCCCTCCCCACACATTTCTGCTTTGGTAACTATAAATTTGTTTGTAAATAAAGTTTTAGCTTATTTGGCTAAATACCGAGGAGTGTGATTGCTGAACTGTATAGTAAAATTATGTTTAGCTTTGTAAGAAACTGCCAAACTACCTTCCAAATTACCTGTACCATTTTGCATTCCCACCAGTAATAAATAAGAATTCCTGTTTCTCCACATCCTCACCAACATTTGCTGTTGTCAGTATTTTCAGTTTTCACCATCTGAGTAGATGTGAGATGGTATCTCACTGTTGTTTCAATTTGTAATTCCCTAATGACATATGGTGTTGTGTATCTTACCATATGCTTATTTGCTGTCTGTATATCTTATGTGGTGAGATGTCTGTTAAGACCTTTTGCCCACTTTATATTTTTTTATTTACTTATATTAAAAAATTTTTTTTTCATACTAGTCATCCATTTTATACACATCAGTGTATACATGTCAATCCCAATCTCCCAATTCATCACACCCCCCCCACCCCTGCCGCTTTTCCCCCTTGGTGTCCATACATTTTTTCTCTACTTCTGTGTCTCAATTTCTGCTCTGCAAACTGGTTCATCTGTACCATTTTCTAGGTTCCACATATATGTGTTAATATACGATATTTGCTTTTCTCTTTCTGACTTACTTCACTCTGTATGACAGTCTCTAGATCCATCCACGTCTCTACAAATGACCCAATTTCGTTCCTTTTTATGGCTGAGTAATATTCCATTGTATATATGTACCACATCTTCTTTATCCATTCGTCTGTTGATGAGCATTTAGGTTGCTTCCATGACCTGGCTATTGTAAATAGTGCTGCAATGAACATTGGGGTGCATGTGTCTTTTTGAATTATGGTTTTCTCTGGGTATATGCCCAGTAGTGGGATTGCTGGATCATATGGTAATTCTATTTTTAGTTCTTTAAGGAACCTCCATACTGTTCTCCATAGCGGCTGTATCAATTTACATTCCCACCAACAAGAGGGTTCCCTTTTCTCCACACTCTCTCCAGCATTTGTTGTTTGTAGATTTTCTGATGATGCCCATTCTAACTGGTGTGAGGTGATACCTCATTGTAGTTTTGATTTGCATTTCTCTAATAATTACTGATGTTGAGCAGCTTTTCATGTGCTTCTTGGCCATCTGTATGTCTTCTTTGGAGAAATGTCTATTTAGGTCTTCTGCCCAAGAAATGGCAGAAGACCTAAATAGACCTAAATGTCCATTTAGGTTTTTTTTGATTGGGTTGTTTGTTTTTCTAATATTGAGCTGCGTGAGCTCTTTATATATTTTGGAGATTAATCCTTTGTCCGATGATTCATTTGCAAATATTTTCTCCCACTCTGAGGGTTGTCTTTTCATCTTGTTTATGGTTTCCTTTGCTGTGCAAAAGCTTTTAAGTTTCATTAGATCCCATTTGTTTATTTTTGTTTTTATTTCCATTTCTCTAGGAGGTGGGTCAAAAAGGATCTTGCTCTGATTTATGTCAAAGAGTGTTCTTCCTATGTTTTCCTCTAAGAGTTTTATAGTGCCCGGTCTACATTTAAGTCTCTAATCCATTGTGAGTTTATTTTTGTGTATGGTGTTAGGGAATGTTGTAATTTCATTCTTCTACATGTAGCTGTCCAGTTTTCCCAGCACCACGTATTGAAGAGACTGCCTTTTCTCCATTGTATATCCTTCCTTCCTTTGTCATAGATTAGTTGACCATAGGTGCGTGGGTTTATCTCTGGGCTTTGTATCCTGTCCCATTGATCTATATTTCTGTTTCTGTGCTAATACCATATTGTCTTGATTACTGTAGCTTTGTAGTATAGTCTGAAGTCAGGGAGTCTGATTCCTCCAGCTCCGTTTTTTTCCCTCAAGGCTGCTTTGGCTATTTGGGGTCTTTTCTGTCTCTATACAAATTTTAAGATTTTTTGTTCTAGCTCTGTAAAAAATGCCATTGGTAATTTGATAAGGATTGCATTGAATCTGTAGACTGCTTTGGGTAGTATAGTCATTTTCACAATATTGATTCTTCCAATCCAAGAACATGGTATATCTCTCCATCTGTTTGTGTCATCTTTAATTTCTTTCATCAGTGTCTTATAGTTTTCTGCATACAGGTCTTTTGCCTCCTTAGGTAAGTTTATTCCTAGGTATTTTATTCTTTTTGTTGCAATGGTAAATGGAGGTGTTACCTTAATTTCTCTTTCAGATTGTTCATCATTAGTGTATAGGAATGCAAAAGATTTCTGTGCATTAATCTTTTATCCTGCAACTTTACAAAATTCATTGATTAACTCTAGTAGTTTTCTGGTGACATCTTTAGGATTCTCTATGTATAGTATCATGTCATCTGCAAACAGTGACAGTTTTACTTCTTCTTTTCCAATTTGTATTCCTTTTATTTCTTTTTCTTCTCTGATTGCTGTGGATAGAACTTCCAAAACTATGTTGAATAATAGTGGTGAGAGTGGACATCCTTGTCTTGTTCCTGATCTTAGAAGAAATGCTTTCAGTTTTTCACCATTGAGAATGAGGTTGGCTGTGGGTTTGTCATATATGGCCTTTATTACGTTGAGGTAGGTTCCCTCTATGCTCACTTTCTGGAGAGTTTTTATCATAAATCGGTGTTGAATTTTGTCAAAAGCTTTTTCTGCATCTATTGAGATGATCATATTGTTTTTATTCTTCAATTTGCTAATATGGTGTCTCACATTGATTGATTTGCGAATATTAAAGAATCCTTGCATCTCTGGGATAAATCCCACTTGATCATGGTGTATGATCCTTTTAATGTGTTGTTGGGTTCTGTTTGCTAGTATTTTGCTGAGGATTTTTGCAGCTATATTCATCAGTGATATAGGTCTGTAATTTTCTTTTTTTGTATTATCTTTGTCTGGTTTTGGTATCAGGGTGATGGTGGCCTCATAGAATGAATTTGGGAGTTTTCCTTCCTCTGCAATTTTTGGGAAGAGTCTGAGAAGGATGGATGTTATCTCTTCTCTAAATGTTTGATAGAATTCACCTGTGAAGCCATCTGGTCCTGGACTTTTGTTTGCTGGAAGATTTTTATTCACAGTTTCAATTTCATTACTTGTGATTGGTCTGTTCATATTTTCTATTTCTTCCTGGTTCAGTCTTGGAAGGTTATACCTTTCTAAGAATTTGTCCATTTCTTCCAGGTTGTCCCTTTTATTGGCATAGAGTTGCTTGTGTAGTCTCTTAGGATGCTTTGTATTTCTGCATTGTCTGTTGTAACTTCTCCTTTTTCATTTCTAATTTTATTGATTTGAGTCCTCTCCCTCTTTTTCTTGATGAGTCTGGCTAATGATTTATCAATTTTGTTTATCTTCTCAAAGAACCAGCTTTTAGTTTTATTGATCTTTGCTATTGTTTTCTTTGTTTCTATTTCATTTATTTCTGCTCTGATCTTTATGATTTCTTTCCTTCTGCTAACTTTGGGTTTTGTTTGTCTCTTCTGTGGAGACAAATTCCAGTGAAGTCTGTGTCTAGATTCTGGTTTTTTTTTTGCATGTGGATGTCCAGTGTTTCCAGTACTATTTATTGGGGTTTATCTTTTCTCCATTGTGTTGCCTTTGTTTCTTTGTCAAAGATAAGTTGACTATATTTATGGGGGTCTATTTCTGAGTCTCTGTTTTGTTCCATTGATCTATTTGTCTATTCTTTCATCAATACCATACTGTCTTAATTACTGTAACTTTGTAATAAGTCTTAGGGTAGTGTCAATCCTGATTTTGTTCTTCTCCTTCAACATTGTGCAGGGTCTTCTGCATCTTCTGCCTCTCCATATACACTTCAGAATCAATTTTTTGATATCCACAAAATAACTTCCTGGGACTTGATTGGGATTGCACTGAATCAAGTTGGGAAGAACTGACATCTTGACAATATTGAGTCTTCCTATCCGTGGACATGAAATATCTCTCCATTTATTTAGTTTTTCTTTGATTTCTTTCATCAGAGTTTTGTCATTTTCTTCATATATATCTTGTACGTATTTTGTTAGATTCATACCATATTTATATTTCATTTTGAGAGGGTGCTAATATGAATGTTATTATGTTTTAAATTTTGAATTCCAAATGTTCACTGCTAGTGTATATAGGAAAGCTATTGACTTTTGTATATTAACTTATATCCTGCAATTTTGCTGTTACTGCTTATTGGTTTCAGGAGTTGTTTTTGCTTTAGGGTTTTGTTTTGTTTCGCTTTGTTTTTTGGTCTATTTTTTTGGATTTCTACATATACAATTATATTATCTGCTAACAAAGACTGTTTTTTCCTTCCTTCCCAATCTCTATGTTTGTATTTCCGAACAACATTTTCTTATAAATGATATTCACTTGCTTTGTTATTGTCTTTTTTCTTTCTTTTCCTCCTTTTTTAAAAAGATCTAAAATTTTACTATGAATGAGTGGCAAAAAAAAAGTCTTTAACTTCTAACATTTATTTTCAAATCCTTGAACTGCATTTAAATGGTCAAAGTAGCACAAATTTGTGTATAAACCTTTAATAATTAGGAACTAATAAAGGAATCCTTGTTCTAAATGGAAAATCATTTCTTCTTGAAGCTCAGAACGTCCTGACAAGACTGTCTTCTTCCTCTGAAGTACTTCTTTCTTAGAAATTCCTTTAGTAACTATTCTGTTTATAATAAAAGTTCTCAGTTTTTATTTGTCTGAAAATGTCTTTGATTTTTTTCTTTTTCTTACATAATATTTTAGTTGGGTTTACAGTTCTTGGTTGACAATTATTTTCTTTTAGCACTGTTTTTCTGTTGATTCCAAAAGAATATGTATTGTGCATATTCCATTAGATCTATCTTCCAGTTCACTAATTCTTTCTTCAGTGTGCCTAATTTCATGTTTAATGTCCTCCTACTTTTTTTCTCATCTATTTAGTTCTTAATTATAAAAACTATATTTTCTTGTGTTTAGAATTCTATTTGGTCTTCTTCCACAAATGCCTGGGCCTTTTTTAGAGTACAGTCAACCCTCAGTATCTGCAGGGGATTTGTTTCAGCTCCGGCTGCAGATGCTAAAATCTGTAGATGTTCAAGTCCCCGATCAGCCCTCAGTATTTGTGTATTCTGCATCCCACAGTGAAAATCTGGTGATTTTCTTTACTTTCAGGTCAGCTTAGTTCTGAATCTAAAAGTGTGCCTGTTGTATATTATACAGAATATCTATATGTTCTATTTCAGGAGGAATTTTCAAGCTCTCTAGCTATTTGCCAGAAGTGCCATAGAACAGGCATCTTTCTAAAAGTAGTCACATTTTCACTCATTGTAAAATATCACCTTTTCTTTGAAAAAATGCGTTTTGTGTGTATGGAAAATATCTACTAGGCAACATACTACTGGCATACTACCTATCACAGGAAAGGGCAGCAAATTTGGAATCATTTGTCTTTTTGTAAGAGAAAAAAATGTGCCTCATTTTTAAGTGCCTTGCCATGATATAACCTGTGGGGTCTTTATTGTTACCATCTGCTATTTAAAATAATTACTAAATTCATCTGATTGTGCACATATGAACTACAACACCTTGTAATAAGCCTAGAGGGATAGAACAAATGAGGGTTTTTCTCTCTACCTGTCCAAGTTATGTGTATCTCAGTGACATATCTTGGATGACGACATCATTAATGTTAATAAAATTTAAATTCTATAGGTTATAATCAAATAAAAATATATAGAAGTACTAATATTTTATTTCCCTCATCCCAGTCGCTAATCTCACCTTCTCTCTGAGGTACAGGGACCAGCCCCCACACGGAAAACATTTTTGGTTGTCACAGTTGGGGGAAGGTACTTCTGGCATCTAGTGGGTGGAGGCCAGGAATTCTGCTAAACACCCTGCAATGCACGGGATAGCCTCTGACAACAAAGAATTATTTGTCAAAAATGTGAAAAGTGCTCAGGTTGAGAAACACTGAATTAAAGACAAATTCCTCAGAGTGGCAATTCCAGTGTTTTAATTTAATTCCACACTGCTAGCCTTCATGGTCCTCTGATTCCGATACACTGGGTGATATATGCTTCTCTCAACCAAATAATCCATATGTTGTTCATTTCTGAACTTCCAGTTTTTAACACAGTTCATGGGGTTTGGTGTGTGCATTGTTTTCCAGCTGTAATATTTCTAATTTAGTCTCTACCTCAGAACTACATGGTTTACCAGGTTTAAGAGAAAGGCACTTTTCCTAATGCTTTGCTTCAGGCAATTATTCAGGTAACACTGTTATTCTAAACCATAGAGACTTGTAGGTACTTACTTTACCTGTGAAAGTAAACTCGGGGTGACTACAATGCAATAGCGATATCTTGTATGGCCACGGGGTTCTGGTTCCTGTGGGATCAGAGGTGGGATGGAGAGAGATGGGGTGAGGGATACAATAATAGAATAAACATGATAGAGTGTGTGTATTAGGGGCAGATTTTAAAAGTCCCATATTTGGGCTGGAGGGTATATGAGGTTCAGACGCCATATGTGAACCTCAGGTTAGCTTGGATGAGCTGGTAAGCAGGATCCAGGGCAGACAGGTAAGGCAGGAGGCTGAAGAGTGGGAGAAATGGAATACAGACTCCAAACCGCTCATTAAAGAAGGCTTGGAGAAATGTGTGCTAGACATTAGCGGGGAATTCTTCACCTGTTTCTGTTCAAACATGATACACACCCAGCTCAATCAAAGAGTGAGAGGTCCATGGATGGAGTAAAATAAACCATTGCGGTGAGACGTGCCCTGGACTCCACTGACCTGGGGACCAGGCGGCGTGTTCCTCCCCTTTCTCCCCTTGTGACCTCACCCGGGCCTGAGCCCACCCTGCCTCCAGATGCTGCCTGGCCCATTGGTGACTTTCCACTTCACAGAATGTCCAGATCGGAAGGCCCTTAGGCCTCGTGTTTTCCATTTTTGCCCTGTGTTTCTTTCCCCTGGAAGAAACCAAAGGAATGGTGGCGTCTGGTTCCCTTTCCAAAGCAGACTATTATTTTTGAGGGCAGTCCTCCTTGGTTGGAGGGGCCTGAGAGCAGGCACTATCCTTGATCTCAGAGGCCCAAAAAGGGAAGTGAGTCAGAAGCGTGCCCAGGGCTCGCCGGGCATGGGGAGCATCCAGCTTGTGCCTGGAGGAACCCAATTCTCAGCCTCAGGGAACAGATACAGAGAAGCTCTTTAAGCTGGAATCAATGTCTTTTTCCACAAGGAGTGAGAAAATAAAATCCATGTGGAATCCTCTGCTAATGAAAAGGAGACAGGACCGCTGGGGTGGAGGCGGCCAGGAAGCATGGGAGGAGGTATTTATCCATTGAACTTTTTCTGCTTATGCAATAGATCTTCATTATCTACACTGTCCTGTGGTTCTCCAGCTCCCCTGGGAGAAGCTTAATGACATAAACTGCTTAATAAGTGGTGGCTGGTGCCCCCGAAGAGCTGATGGAAGGGGAAGGCTGTGTCTTCTATCTCTCAGTTCAGTGTGTTTCCTTTCTCACAGCTTATCTTTGAGATACTGGCCAGAGGCAGAGAAAAGAGGCAGCTGACCCCCCTAGGCATTTGCTCTGATAGACGCTGACTCCAGGGCAAGGCTGCCAGTCACTTTCCCGCGTGAAGGGACACAAGGCATCCATTCTGTGTCCTCTTTGGTGCAGATTTCCTCCTTGGGCACCATCTTAGGCTCCCCACAGGAGTCATGCTTACCTTTATTTTATTTACCAAACACTTACATATCACTCACAGTGTTCCAGATCATATTCTAGGTGCTTTATAAGCATTAACTTATTTAATCTATAGAAGAGGGTTACAAAGTTAGGTACTGTTCCTAAGCTCTTCTTAAAGATGAGGAAAATGAGACACAGAGGGTAAAGTCTGCCAGCCACAAGGAACATGGCGGCCTCCACGTAACTTCTAATCCCTGCTCTGGGTGCAGGCATGGCCTGGTGTTCCTCCTACTCACCATTTAGGTAGAGTCCTACACGCATTCCTCCTTTCCCAGGGGTCCTTCCCATGCTGCTCCCCACTTGCTATTCTGCCCTTTCCACATCTCTCAGCCCTGGAGGACACATCTACGTGGTCCTTGCACATACACTCCCATACACTTCCAGCTAATTCACTGTCCAAGAATTTCCTCAAACATCAAACATCAAGAAGAGGCATTTCTCGCCTAAGGAAATAACCTGAAAAAATGTCAAAGATTTATGCATAGAGATATTGTCTCAATGTCATTTGTAAGACTGAAAAGTTGGGAACACCCTTAGTGTTCAATAAGAAGGGATTGGTTAACAAAATATGAAGGAGTATCACACAACCATTAAAATTTCCTATTTCAGGAAGATTTTAAAGAGGAAATATACTAATTAATGTTAAGGGGGGACATGGGATCTAAATTATATATATCACAAGTGCTTAACTATCATCAGTGGTAAATGGGTGGGGGTAAGAATGTTTTTTCACTGATATTGTTTAGAATCGCTGTCACATAATGAAAGGCAGGCAGCTTTTAGTCGGTTTTATTATTGTTTTAAAATTTTCTACAGACAACTTACCTCCTTATGGTACTCCGGGCTGACTGTTCCCACCATGACCACCCCCTTGGTATGTCACTGCTATTTTGGTATGTAATTTTGTCCATCAAATGCCATTTAATTGCTTGCTCAATGTCTATCTTCCTTACAGAACTTCAAGCACTATGAGGGCATCTCTCCGATGACTGAAGATGTTGAACCTCCTTTCATGCACTTGTTCGCCCTTGATATATCTTCTTTTGTGAAATGTCTTTTGCCCATTGAAAAAAACACCTGGACTCTTGGGTTTTTGTGTTTTTTACTCTTAATACAGATTTGTAGAAGTTTTTTTGTGTTCTGGATACAAGTTCTTAGTGGGACATTTTTTAAAATTGAGATATAATTGACATATAACATTATATTAGTTTCAGGTGTACAACATAATGATTTGATATATGCATATATTGTGAAATAATCACCACAATAAGTCTAGTTAACATCCATCACCATACAGTTTTAATTTTTTTTTTCTTGTGATGAGAACTTTTAAGATCTACTCTTTCAGCAACTTTGAAATACACAGTACATTATTATTGACTATTGTCACCATGCTGTACATTACATCCCCAGGACTTACTTATTTTATACCTGAAAGTTTGTATCTTTTGACCCCCTTCACCCATTGCAACCACCAAACAGTTCTCTGCATATATGAGTTTGTTTTTATTGTTTGTTTGTTTCTAGATTCCACGTATAAATGAGATCATCTGGTATTTGTCTTTCTCTTCCTGACTTATTTCACTTAGTGCAATACCCTCAAGGTCCATCCATGTTGTTGCAAATGGCAGGATTTCCTTTTTTTTAATGGTTGAACAATATTCCATTTTATATATTAATATATATGTGTGTATTTTTTTCTTTATCCATTCATTTGTCAATAGGCACTTAGGTTATTTCCATGTCTTGGCTATTGTAAATAATGCTGCACTAAGCATAAGGGTGCACATATCTTTTCAAGTTAGTGCTTATGTTTCCTTTGGATTAATATGTAGAAGTGGAATTGCTGGATCATATGGTAGTTTTATTTTTAATCTTTTGAAGAACCTACATACTGTTTTCCATAGAGGCTGCAACTATTTACACTCCCACAGTGTTCCCTTTTCTCCCCTAGTGAGACATTTTATTATACATATTTTGCCTCGGGCTGTGGCTTGTTTCTCCTTTTCTTAAAAAATTCTTTTAATGAGTAGAAATATTTAATTTTGATAAAGTCCAGTTTATTGATTTTGAAATTTCATGGTTAGTGCTTTAATGTCATCTTAAAAAAATCTTTGCACACCCTGAACCTCAAAAATACGCTCCTTTTTTCTAGAAGTTTTATAGTTTTAGCTTTTAGGTTTAGATATAGGATTTATCTTGAATAACAGTTGGCCCTCCATATCTGTGCATTCCAAATCCATGAATTCAGTCAACCATAATCAAAAATATTAGAAAAAAGTTTCCAGAAAGTTCCAAAGAGCAAAACTTGAATTTGCCAAGTGCTGGCAACTATTTACATATCATTTACATTGTATTTACAACTACGTACACGGTATTTATTAGGTATTGTAAGTAATCTAATGATGATTAAAAGTATACAGGAGGATGTGTGTAGGTTCTGTGCACCATTTTATATAAGGTACTTGAGCATCCTCAGATTTTGGTACCCGTAGGGGTGGGGGCATCCTGGAACCAATCCCCTGCAGATACCAAGAGACAACCGTAATTTTTGTGAGCTGTGTGAGATGGGGTTCAGGGTTCATTTTTTCTAAAGGATGTCCAGTTATTCCAACATTATTTGTTGAAAAGACTTCTTTCACCATGAATTTGCCTTGGTGCCTTTGTCAAACATCAGTTGATTGTATGTGTCAGGTCCTGTCAGGCCTGTTTCTTTTTCTTTGTGAAAGGAGGTAGTCTGTTTTCTGTTTTGAGGATAGTTTTAGGCCCTAATTCTAGGTCATGGCTTTTACTCTCAAGGCATAGACTTTCCAAAGGCTCCAATCAGTCCTCAAGGTACTTCTTAGAAGGTGCGTCCACTCTGCTTGGGCCAGAAGTCCACTGTCTCTCAGGGCCGCAGGACTTCTGGTGTGTCTGTTCAGGTCTCAGCCCTGCAGCGTGTGACCTTTGCTAGGCCTCGTGGATTCTGAGTTGTGTACGTGTAGCTCAGTTCTCAGCCACAGACCCCCCGGTCAATCCCCATGCAGACTTCAGGGGTCTGCCTTTTTGTGGAGCTCTTTCTTCTCTGATATCCTGTCCCACGAAGTCCAGCCTCTTCTGTAGGCTGGAGCTCTGATCTCTGCCTTCTCAGCTCTGAGAGAGCGCTACTCAGCTTAGGCTCACTCTCCACTGTTGCAGGGAAATCCTCCTGGGCAGAGAGCTGGGGTGAACACGGGAGTCTCCTCATACAGTTCACTTCCCTCCAAAATCACAGTCTCCAGTTGCCTGTTGTTCAGCGTCTGAGAACATCTGCCTCGTATGTTTTGGCCCTGCTTGTAGTTGTTTAAAGCAGGGAGACAAATAATGTACCAGTTACTCTGTCACAGCCAGAAACCGAAATCCCCATGTGATCTTAATTCTTTGCGACAGCAGCCTCCTGATGTTGCAGAGGGAAAGGGTCCAGTTCCTCTTAAACTATTGCATATTCTTTAATAAGTCCCCTTAGCTCAAAGCAAGAAGTCATGTGTCACTCAGCCTTGGTTGACTGAGCTATTTAACTGAGATGGTTATGAGGATTAACTAGAAACTGGCCAAAATGTACTTATAAAGAGATAAATGGCTGCTTTATTGCTTAAAAAAAAAAAATTGTCTAGCTGCAAACTCCCAAAAAGGAAGAGGTTCAATATCAGGCAGGCTTATTCTTCTAATTTGCTCTCCTATATCTAGGAAATAAATGTGATGTCAGAGCATATGAAACCATTGTTCTCCTTTATACTCATTACCCCCTGCCAGAATCCCTGCTTCCAGGTTAACAGAAAATTGAGCTGTATCCGAAAGGAATGGGCACTGAATATCCTTGTGAAAACCTATCTCAGCATAAGATGTCACTTCCTCTTTGTCCAGTGATTAGTCGTACCTATTATGCTTGCCCTTAGCTCCCTCTTTTTTACTTCAGAGCCCTTAAAACAGTTTGCAATCACACATATATCTGTGTTGTTTCTTTTTAATCTCTCCTAATTTTTCATCTGCTTTTAATAGATTACAAGCTCCATGGGGGCAAAAACATTGCCTGCAGCCCCAATGTCTAGAAGAATGATTGGTATATAGGACCTAAGGATTGTTTGTTGAATGAATAAATAGAGGAATGAGTCTATAAATGAACAGACCCTTTTGGAATTAGACCACAAAGGATACACATGGAAGGACTTAAAGGATTCAAAGAGAAAGGACTGGTTCGTAAATAACTTCAGTTTTTAATCTTAGCCACACAAAGACCTCTTAGCCAGAGATAACTGTGAGTAGTTATTGTTTTACTTGAAACAGAAATTGTTCCTAGAGAGTCCATCAAAAGGTGCTGCTGCTGAGAGCTGGGGGTGAGAGTGTCTGCCCTTTCCACAGGGGCTTTTGTGACACATTGGATTTTGTACCCAGACCACACAACCATAATGGTCTTCCCTGACAGTAGCATGTATCAGGTAAAGACATCTATTTCTCTATGGGAGGGCTCAGCATGCATGGGTTTGTTTATTTATTTATTTATTTATTTATTCAGTCATTTATTTATTTATTTATTTATGGCTGCGCTGGGTCTTCGTTTCTGTGCGAGGGCTTTCCCCAGTTGCGGCAAGCGGGGGCCACTCTTCATCGCGGTGCGCGGGCCTCTCACTATCGTGGCCTCTCCTGTTGCGGGGCACAGGCTCCAGACGTGCAGGCTCAGTAGTTGTGGCTCACGGGCCCAGTTGCTCCACGGCATGTGGGATCCTCCCAGACCAGGGCTCGAACCCGTGTCCCCTGCATTGGCAGGCAGACTCCCAACCACTGCACCACCGGGGAAGCCCATGCATGGGTTTTAATACCTCCCAGGGCACTGAAGTTTCCACACCTGGCCCAGAGAACATCTTGTCTTCTCTTGGTTACAGTAGCAGAAGAAACCAAGAACAAAGGCAGAACACTCTTTAATTGAAGGAGCCCAGGACACAGAACACTAGGGACTATTTATCAAAACGTCCCATCTTGTGGGTGGTGAAACTTGATCTAGGGACCAAGATGGGACAAAATGAAACCAAGGTCACCCAGTGAGTAAAGAGCTTCATGAGGACTAGCCTCCTCTAGATGACATCTACCTCTAGTCACGCTGTTATTGTTTGTTTGTTCCTCCTCTGTCCCCCTTCCCCACCCACTCCTGCCAGTATACAAGGCTGCATTTCAGCTTCAGTCACTTACACTCCCAAGTAAGAGCATGATACTTTCTAATCTGGTGTGACTGGAAAAAGTCAGAAAAGAAGCCTTTTTGATTTTGGCAACACACTCCCAGGTCGAAGAGACCTTGGTCAAAAGTTCAATGACTGTTTAGAATCAGTAAAGCCTGCAATGGGGATCAGGGGAAGATGGAGAGAGAAGCGGCCCAGGAGTTTAAAGGTCTGAACACATGTTATTTCTGACTTGCTGCGCGAGCTACGGGTAGTCCTTCCCTTCTCTGCCTCTTTGTTTCACCATATGTGAAATAAGGGAGCTGGAATAGATCATCTCTACCTTTCTGTCTTACTTATATCTTATTCTAAAATAGCAGCACACTTGAAGGAAATGTATACTGCCATTTTATAGATTTAGAGAATCTCTATTTCTCTGTATGTTCTCAGAAACAGAAAAGATCCCTTGTTTCTGTGGAACTATGCATACAGAAGCCGAAACTTGCAGACCCAGGAAGTCTAGTGATGGTGGACGTCCTGGATAAATCTACAAAGGCTGATGCAGTCACAAAAGCCATCCCCGCCAGCCCCAATGTGGATAAAAATAACTTTTCTGCACACCCCCCCTCCACTGGGGTTTAGAACATCAGGATTCTACTTCTAGTTTTTCCTCTGACCTGCTGGAAAGTCTAATCAGCTCCCTTTCATGATAGGATGTCATCTACAAGTTCAACAAAGACAGAAACAAACCACTCATGACTATTATTTTTATCCTAGGATGAGAGTCGTGTTGGATGAGGAAAAAAACCTAAAAAGTTCTTTAAAATGTTAAGGCGGACATAACGTTACCAGCTCAAAGTTTCTATCAAAGACAGTCTTCTGTGAAGTCCATTTAAATTTGCACAAGTTTTTTTTTTTCTACAATGAGTCTTACAACATCTTTCCCATAAGGAGAAACAGCTATGGCCAATAGAACCATGATGAAACTGATTAGTAACTGTGACCATCACAAAGTTGTCAGCTATTACTACCCTAATTCATCTTACATTTTTATATAACAAGACCTGACGCAGAGGTATTGAATATGCATAACTTAAAATATACAATGCATATGATTATAAAAACAGAAGACCATGTGTGTCCTCACCAATGGTCCGTGCTTACAGAGGAACCCGATGGCTGTCTAACCTCCTCATGAGATGTCACCTAATATGGAGTGAGAGGCAGTGAAGAATGCTGCATGTGACTGACATGAAGGAGTTTATAAAAGGCAGGGGAAACATTCTGGGTATAATTAAGGAAACTGGAAACTAACAAGTTGAGGTCATTAAAAGTGGGGGAAAAAATGGAACAAGACAGCCTTTTTGTCATGCTTGACCATAAAAGCCATGTTTTTGTATAAAGTTGAAACGTCATTCTTAGGTGGAGCTGGGCTTTTCCAAGTGTACTAACTCTCAGAACATGTCAATGGGGTGGAGTTGTTCCAGCAGATTCTCAGGATCTTCTCCAGCAGCGGATTCTCAGAGTTGGGTAGAGGTAAGGCAGGGCCTTGACTGCCAAGTGGCTTTTCTCCTGACGACTCTGCCCCCTCCCACGGGGAGCACCACCATCCAGCAAGCTCACCGGGCTAGAGACAAACTGCTGGAGAATCTCAAGAAAGCAGGAGATCCCTGCTCAGGTAGGGGCAGGGAGGTGCCTCCGTGGCCTGGTTGGGGAGGGGAGGGCGGGGGGATCACAAATCCAGAGGGAGGAGAAGCCCTCTGAGTCTAGGCAGTCTGAGCTGAAATAACTAGATCCTGCCCCTCTCATCTACCCAAGGACATTATTCCAGCTATTTTCCTCTCCTGCGTCCTCAACCATCCCTTCTCTGTTAGATCATTGTCAACAGCCTAAACAGAGATCATAAATAGGAGTCCCAAATCCCCTTGGACTATCACCCTCTTTCTCTCCTTCCCTGTCCTGCCAAACACCTTAAGAGATTTGCCTTCTCATCTTATCACCAAATTCCACTCCTCCAATTCTTGCTTAATCCGCCAGCCAGACTCTTTTCCCACTCACCGTCACCCTATTTCTCTACCCAAGCTGCTCTTATCAAGGCCGCCAAGGGTCTCCATGTGGCTTAATCCCATGGCCAATGCTCACTTCTCATTTTCTTGACCATCAGCATCTCACCCAGGGAGTCATTCCCTCCGCCTGAAATTCATCTTTCACTTTGCTTCCTAGACATCATACTCTCTTGATTTCCTCCTATTGGACCCTCGACCTCTTGTCAGTATCTCCTGCTCCTTCCTCTTCACAGCCCCAACTGCTCCAGGTCTCCGTATTTGGATCCCTTTTCTGTCTCTATAATTGGTCCCTTGGAAAACTCATTGTTCTTATAGCTTTAAATAATAAGCTTTCAATTCTATATATCCAATGGTGTTAGTCTTCCTTTGCTGCTATAATGATACTATAAACTTAGTATCTTACAATAACACAAATCTATTATCTTGTAACTCTGGAGGTCAGAGTCTGAAATGAGTCTTACTGGGCTAAAACCAAAGTGTCAGCTGAGCTGGTTCCTCCAGAGGCTCCTGCGAGAATCTGTTCCTTGCTTCTTCCCACTTCTAGATGGTGCCAGCATTCCTTGTCTTGTGGCCGTATCACTTTGATCTCTGCTTCCACCGTCACATCACCTTCTCCTCTGACTCTTACTTCTTCTGTGTTCCTCTTATAAGAACCACTGCGATCACACCTAGATGATCCAGGATAATCTCCCCATCTCAAGATCCTTAACTCAATCACATGTGCAAAGTCCCTTTTCTTGTATAAAGTAACATTTGTGGATTCTGGAGATTAGGATGTGGCCATTATTCCACACCAGCCTAGACTTCTCTCTAACTCCACATTGGGATACCCAACTGCCTATCTGCAAATCTGCTGGGATGTATAATAGACATCTTAACACCAGCATAATGGTCAATGAGCAGTTCCTCTTGCAGACTTCCTCATCTCAGTTAATGCCAATCCCATCCTCCTAATTGCCCAGTCCCAAAACTCTGCAGTCCCCCATAATTTCTCTCTTTTTTTCCCCTCACATACCACATCCAATTTCAGCAGCCAATTCTCTTGTCTCTCTCTTTAAATTGTACCAGAATCCTCCCACTTCATACCATGTCCAATGTTACCAGACTGTCTCAACTCACCGTTAATGTTCACCCAGATTATTGCAACACCCTCCTAACTGGCCTCCTAGCTTTTTGCACTGCCCCACCCACTGCAGTCTATTCTCCATACAGTAGCCTGAGTGGTCCTGCTAAAACCAACGTTAGATTATGCTGTTTGTTTTTTTTTTTTTTTTTTCTCAAAACTCTTCTTCAGTGTCTTCCTATTTTACTAATAATGACCACCAGGCCTTATGTGACCTGTGCCCTCATTATCCCTCTGGCCTCATCTTCCACTGCTGTCTCCTTCACCTACTCTGCCCCAGCTACACTGAACTCCTGGATGTTCCATGAAAATGCCAAGCATCTTCCTACCTCAGGATCTTTGCACACACTCTTTCCTCTGTCTCTGAGGCTCTTCTCCCAGAAGTCCATGTAGCTCACTCTCTCACATCTTTCAAGTATTTTCTCAAACGTGTTTCAGTGATGACATTCCTGACCTCCATAGGGAAAAGCCCAGCCCATCTCCTCCCCGACCCCAGCTCTCTCTCTCTCCCTTTCCTGCTTTCTTTTGTTCCATCACTTTTTTCTCCTCCAGTCATTGCTATTTCTCAGTCTATTTTACTTATTTGTTTTGTTTGTTGTTTTCCTCTTCTCCTTTTTAAACTATAAATTCTATGAAGGTATGCATTTGTGTCTGCCTTGTTTCCTTTTATAACCAAGAATGGTGCTTGGCATATAGTAGAACTCAATACGAATTTGTAGAATGAAGAAAAGAGGGTTTCACCACATAGGTGTCCAGGAGATTAGTGAAATGTGGCATTTACTGCACCTGTTCTTTTATTAATTTAATCACTCAGTGTTTGCCAAGGGTCTGCCCTGAGCCTAGACCTCAAGGAGCATATAGTCTTTGGGCTCACATATGTACTGTGATATTGATTTATAATAAATATATATTTGGAGCTCCCAAAACCCTTGGAATTTCCTGTGCTGAGAGTGATAAATGT
Source organism: Eschrichtius robustus (assembly GCF_028021215.1). Classification (NCBI taxonomy): domain Eukaryota; kingdom Metazoa; phylum Chordata; class Mammalia; order Artiodactyla; family Eschrichtiidae; genus Eschrichtius; species Eschrichtius robustus. The sequence continues at coordinate 71,739,779 of NC_090829.1, forward strand.
GTCTTATGTTAATAAGGTGAGTTTTGGAAGGCACCTAAAGATGCGAGCTGGTTGGCTGTGGAGCCAACCGAGTAATTAGAGGGTTGGAACTTTCAGTCTCACCCCCTGATTTCTGGGGAGGCAGAGGGTCTGGAGATTGAGTTCAATCACCAAAGGCCAACAATTTAATCAGTTGTGCCTATGTAATGAAGTCTTCATAAAACCCAAAAGGACAGGGTTCAGAGAGCTCCTAGGCTGGTGAACCAGAATGCTTCCACACGCTACTGTGTTGGCCCCCAACTCCATGGAACAGACACTTCTTTGTTGGGGACCTTGCCCTATGTATCTCTTCATCAAGCTATTGATTTGTATCTTTTCATATCCTTTTGTAACAAACTGGTAATCTAATGAGTAAACTGGCTTCCTGAGTTCTGTGAACCACTCTAGCAAATTAATTGAATCCAAGGAGGGGGTCATGGGAACCTCTGATTTATAGCCAGTTGGTCAGAAGCACAGGTAACAACCTGGACTTGTGATTGACTGGCATCTGAAGTGGGGGCAATCTCTCTGAGTAGATAGCGTCAGAATTGAGTTGAATTGTAGGACACCCAGCTGGTGTCTGAGAATTGCTTGGTGGAGTGGGGAAAAAACCCACATACTGGAAATGGTGTCAGAATTGGACATGCAAACACCTAACTTTAACACAAAGCTGACTTAAAAGTGCTACAGTAAGAGTTCAGAGTGCAGTGGCGGGCACAGAGGAGCGAGAGGCATTCGATCCTGCTGGTGGCTTTGGGTAATTGGAAGTAGCTTCATGGGGAAGGTAGCATTGGAGCTGCACCTTGATGTATTTCTAGTTGTACTGTAAGCCTCAGGATCCATGGTGCAAGGCAGTGTCAGTGTTCCTTCAAAACCCAGCATGGGACCTGGTTCCAAGCCTGGGACCCTGACACACATCAGTCTGATGGTGGGAAGGTTAAACTTAGGAGAGTAACCTCCTCCTCAGCCTAGCCCGTCTCAGAGGCCTCTGGGGAGAGGATCGAAAAGATCACATCTGCCAAGCAGAAGGCAATGCCTTCAGCAAAGTCCAAGTAGAAGTAGTGTCTTCATGATGTTATCCCCAGAGTCTGGGCAGAGAATCTGGGCAGGAGATCCAAGCCTTGCTGGAGAGGGATGCGGGGTGGGCAGGAGTCAAGCCCCTGGGGCCCCGAGGCTCTGTCGTGAGGGCTGAAGGGAGCGTCATTCGAGAGCGAGGATAGAGTAACAGGCCGTGCAGCCCTGAATGGCTCCCCTATCTCTGTCTCCCTGTGGCCTTGAACTCCCACTTGTCCACAAGAGGACAGAGGTTTTCTGGAAAAACAATGCTGGGTTGCCCTGGCTTTCTGGAGTCTGACCTTCTGTTTCCCTTTCAGACTTCAGAGTGGGGTCGTCTTGGTTGCTTGTTTCTCATTTTCTTCTTCATTCACTCCAATGTCTTTAGCGGCAAAGGCAGAACAAGTAAAGTGGAGACTAGGCTTTGTAACTGCCATGGTTTGTAAGTGCCCCTCCCCCTTTCGCTGATTTCTCGGGGTCATTGGGCTTTCTCATGGGTTTGAGTGTGTTATGAAACCGGTCCGCAGTGGGGGAGAAGCTCTGTGTAGATGTGCCCCTTGACCGTAACGATGGTGGCATTCAACACGCGCTCTCTGCATGCCTGGCCCGGCTCTGGACTCCGTGGGGTTGCAAAAGAAGGAGAACTGGTGGTCATCCAAGCTGAAGATGGTGGTGGCCTGTGGCTGGATGCCAGGCTTCTGGGTTGCTCGCTGAGTCCTGGCCATGGCCAAGGTGGCCTGTATCAGTGGTGCCCATGGCAGAGTCTCCTTCTCCCTGTAAGCGCTCCATCTGTGGGTTTGCAAACACAAAACCCATGCCTCTGCCCCAAAGAGTTTCCCCTCTGCAGGGAAGCTCCTGTACCCAAGAGCATTCAGGCACTGGCCTCTGCAGGGCATATAGCCCCAGTGCTGGTCACTTCTTAGGCTTAAGGCTCTTCCGGAGCAAGGGGTGTCATATTTATCTCTGTATCCCCTGTGCCCTCACGGTACATGGCGTACAGAAAGAACTTAGTCAATGCTTGCTGGAAATAAATAAAAATATCCTCCCATCTGATGGTTCCTGATATGCCTTTCCCAGTGATCTCCCAGCAGCTGCAAGGCAGGACTGGGACCACTGTCTCTACTTTCACAGCCTCCGAGAGGGATGCAGGAGTCCAAGTTTCCACGAGCGGCAGGCCAGGCCATGGACGCAGGTCTCCATCAAGGACAATTCCCGCCGGGTCGGCCTGTCCTCTTAGACTCTACGCCATTTCTATCCCAGTGGTTGCCTTCATCTCCTGACTCACTCTAGCCATCCCCGTGGGCCCTGCTTATAACGCGGAAGAGATGCTCTCTTGGGGCCTGGGAGCCCCATGAGGCAGGGAGCTGGGCTGGCTTGTCCACTGGGCCCTGGACCACAGCCTGCTCTCAGAACAAAGCCGCAGCAGTGACGTGGCCACCCGAGCCCAGCTGCTCTGGTGCTGCTGTCTCCAAACATCCTCATGCACCAGGCAGTCTGTGCAACACACGTCCTGGCCCTTACCCCTTCTTGAGCCTACCCCACCCCATTCCCAGGCCCCCGGGGCCGGGGGAGGGGATGATTATACTAGATATTATTTGGTAATTAAGAAGAAAAACAGAAAGGAGTGTGCTTTTTTTTTTTTCCCGTCATTTGGCTGCATCAAAATGCTTCTGCTTTCCAAATGGCTACACAGGTTTACCCCACCCTCCCCTCAGATGCAGCCTGTCTCTGCTTCTGGCTCCTGAGGCTGTAGAGCTGAGTCAGCAACTTCGGCTGTGTGGAGAGAGGCTGCTATTGAATCTTGTGACCAGGGTCCCTAGGAAACACTGGAAAAATAGTGCTTCGTAATTGTACATCACCTATCACTTTACAAGTCACATCCTCATCCATTATTCATATGACCCTCACAGCTCTCTGCCTAGGTCAGCAGGATATTACTAGGGGCAAAAATGGATTTTGTAAATTAAATTGGATTTTGTCAATTAAATTGGCCGTGACCCTTTTCACAGTCCTTTGGTGTGAAACTGCGGCACAGGAATCTAATACAGCCCGTGATAGAGATGATGAAGTTAATCCCCAAACCAGAATGTAACCTGGTACAGAGCCAGCACACCTGGCTTCTAGCCTCGATTGCCAAGAGAACTTGGGCAACACGCAACCCCCTCCGGGCCTCAGTTTTCCTATGTATAAAGTGAGATTTACGATCTGCAAGATCTTGTCTAGTTATTTGGATGAGGGTATATTAAGAGCTAACATGATAGGGCTATTATACACCTACCGTTGAATCCCCCCACCCGACACACACCTACCCACTCTGAAGTGGGGTAAATGTCTGCTGAAATCAACAAATTCATGAACTTTTCCCCAGCTGTTACCTAATCGGTAGGCAATGCCTGTCTTAAGCATTCAATCCTAACTTCACCGTGTAATTTCTTCTTAAATTGATGGCTTCTGTGCTCATGAGGGTCTCCTGGAAGTTCAAAAGGGTTGTAAGAAGATAGGGAGGTGCCCAGATAACCCAGTGGGGCCTGTACATTGTGACATCTTTGGTGTGACCTCAGAAAGTGATGGTCCCTCTGTTTCCTTGTTGGCAGCAGAGGGAGAGGGGAGCAGGACCTAGAACCCTCCTCTTCACTAGAAGGCCTAAGGAATAAGCAGTATGATGGCTGCTTTTTTCTGGGTCCTCTGCTTCTTAGGAGAGTAGCAGGTTTGAGGCTGCCCTGTTTGCAAGTTCAAACTCTACTCAGGGCAGCAAACATGGGAAAGCGTGGTGAGTACACAGCAAGTCTTACTTGTGCTGTGAGTTGAATCTTAATCTACAAATACCCTTAGAAGCAAAAAAAATAAACAGGAGCTCAATCAATCATTTTGCCAAGCTCAGTCCTGTACAGCTGAGGTTGTGAAGTGCTAAAGCCCATGGAAACGACAACTGTCATCAGTTCAATGAACAAAACCCAAGGTTGAAAAACAGAGCTTTCAACATGTGTTTATCCTCAATGGACCTGAATCACATGGTCACATATCCCTTTCTGCTGGGCTGAAACTGACTCCTGACTGAGGGGAAATGAAGAAAAGTTTGATTTAGTTTTAAAAAGTGATATTATCAGAGCAAAAAATTATAATGATTTTATAAAATGTAGTAGCAGTCACTTAAAACAAATACAGTTTATTAAAGCATATATATTGTGATAATGTTGGAGAGGGAATTAAAATAAGATGAAAACTCATGGAGAAAGCAAAATTGTATTAACTGCTTTTGAACTTAATAGTGTTGTTCTTTTAAATTAAATTAACTCTTTTGAGTCTTTATTCAGGCATTTTTGGTAGCCCTTGCAGAAATTCTAACTAATATATATTGGTTATATACTAATAAGTAGAGAATCAATATAAGCCAGTGACATTAATATTTGTTACATATCAAACGGATATAAAAAGATGTATTTTAACTGTGTTAATAGAATTTTAAAATTCCATAAGAGATATTTGAAGTACAGGTCCTAGAAAAAGGAATGAGTTCAATGATCTACTTTGTATGTGTTTAACTATAAGAGCTTCTCACTTAATAGAAGAAAAAAAAAAAGAGAGGTTTTTTATTGTGGTTCCTGAAAATTAGGATACAAATTCTTGAAACTGCCTAAAGGAGTAAGTATTTGGAAAGAATGAACAGAAAAGAAAGAAAAAAATAGCAAGAGTCAGCCGCAGTCCGCTCTCCGCTGACAAGCTTTCTTAAAATAAGGCTGTTCAAAGCTACGGAATCCTAACACCGGGGTCACAGGGAGCGGTGCCCTCACACCCTCCACCTGACGCCTGGCCTATTACAGCTAATTCCTTTCACGTGTTGGGCAGAACGGGCGCTGGATAGAAACTCTGTAGGCGCAGCGGACTCTTTCATCTAACAATCCGCAGTCCTTCTTGTTTTATGGAAAGAGCTCCAGAGGCAAGCAAGGTTAATGACTTGCCTAAAGTCGGGGGGAAAGTAGGTGGGGAAAATGGAAACAGAACGTTCTGCCCTGACCTGCCTTGGTCTTCACTTCTCTTCTGTTCCTTTCTGTGACACACGAAGCAACTGATCAGGAAGCAAGATGAAATGACATTTTTCCTTTGCTTATCCTTTTCCACAGTTGGAAAAACTGTTCTGCTGAGATGGCGCCCAATTTCTTTCTAAAGCGTGCAATAAATAAGACCTCCTGAAAGTGTCTATAAATGGAATCCACGTCAGTCCATCATCATCACCATCATCGTCTCATCAGCATCGTTCTTCTTCTTCTTATTGTGGTGATGGTGGTGGTGGTCCTCAGTAGTAGCATTTTAGGCTTTCTACCGTCACAGCACTTTTGAACCACAAAGCCCTTAAGGCTTCTGATCCTGAGGTTATGAAGGTTGCTCCTTCCACAAATCCTGATTTGTGAAGGCTCAGCGGAAGGTCACCGAGTGGGCCAGTTAGAAGGATCCAGCCTTCTGCTAGATTTAGTATCCTGTTCAAGGCCTGGTGGTGACTACTATTTGTTTTTACCATCTCTCAATCCCTGTCCCAAGATGCACCTTTAGAATAAGGTCCTTATAAAGTGCTTCAGACTGAGAGTTTCCAGGAAAGAGAATGTTAACTCTGTTGACAAATTCCAGTGTTGGGACGCCCCAGGTCTTAATTCTTTGTGCAAACTCTCCATCCTGAGTTTGCATGTCCCCTCGTGCTCCTAATTAGTCTTGTCACGGGCTCCTACGCTATTGTTTTAAACACCACCCTGTGTCCCAGGAGCCAAGGGGTCCTTCGGGGTGTGTAGTGTTGTATTTGTGTATATTTTTAAAAAAACGATCGTCGCTCTTCTCGCTGTGGCAGCCATCAGTCTTCAGTGGAGGTGTTGCCATAGAGATGTTGTCTGATCCATCTCTATTGATAGCCCCCTTTACAGGGGGCCGTGAATAGGCGCTGAGGTAGGTAAATGTATGCAGTGACATTGAGCGGATGATTCTATTCTGAAAAATTCCTGCACAGTTTGTTTCTGTGCTTGTCTGAGGGCTGGGACACGGTGTTGGGTTTTGTCGCGCGTGCTCTCCTCACAGGCCCAGAGTTAATGCAAGCCTTGTTTGGAACCACTGAAGCGGAAATTTCCCTGCTGCCAAGGACAAAAGCTTCACAGGCCACCTCAGAGGCTGCTTTGGGAAGGCTGTGTCTCCTGGGCTCCCAAAGGAAATGAGAGATAACGTGGAACACGGAGGAGCGCCCTCAGAATTGTCCCAGACCTCCTGGTCCCACCGGACACATCTGGCCCTGTCGGACACATCTGGCACCATGGAAACTCCTCTGGCTAAGCGCGGGCTTCTCCAATCAAGGGTTTAATTTGATTTGTCTTTTTCCAGGCTGTTGAGAGAAATCATCTTGTAGATGTGTGTGCTTTTCTGTTTATGGTGATAAGTGTGTATTTGCACAGCTCTCTGCTCTGTCTTTTCCCTCTCGGGCGCGAGGGTGAGAAGCTCTCTTAGGAAAAACAATGATCGTTTCATCGGTTCATGCCTTTATGTTTAAACCAAATAACACCCAAGTCTTCTTCCCCCTCTGAGAAAAAGAAAGAGAGGGAAGAAGGGAGGAAGGATTCATTGAGAGGCTTGTGTCCTTGGAAAGTCACCGTAAATGAATTTTGTTGAAGAACGAATGAATGAATGTTTAAAGCTAGCTTGATGCAAGCTAGGAGTTTCCAGGAATATTTTTTCCGTTTACTCTTCACAACCCTGTGACACAGGAGTGATTAGCCCCTTTATACAGAAAGGTTAAGTGACTTGCCCAAGGCCACGTGGAAGATGAATGGTGGCCCTTGGAACTGAATCTGGGTCTTTTGATTCCAAGTCCAGTGCTCTTTTTCCAGGACCTCTGCAGCCTTGCTTCTAGCCTCTGTGTTTGGTGGCCTCTGCCCGTGGGCCAGAGATGCTTTAGCAAGGTCAGCTTTCTCCCTGCAGGCACTAGCATAGCCTGGGTGAAGCCCATTTCCTCGTGCTCCTTGCCCTGACCTCTGTCCTTGGCCATTTGGCCATGGCCAGGCCCTGCCTGATGTTAGCAGCATCAAAGAAGGGAAGGGCATGAGACACAAGTGGAAACTGCAAAGCTACATACATTTCTTGAACTTCGGGAATAGGTCCAGGGCGGGCTGTGTGACGGTGCTTCTGGCCCCCAGATGTTTGCTTGTCTGTTAAGTTGCTCCATGTGTGGGTCATGTCAGCTGAAAGCTGGAAAGCAGGGGAGGGAAAAGCTTTGTCGCATGGCCTTGCAGAGCTTTGGTGTATGGATTTGGGGACACAGAACTCCAGTGTTCAAACATCCATTTGTTCATTTCCTCACTCATTTTCTCACTCGCTCTTAACCTCATTCACCCATTCATTCACATACTCAGTATACACCCTGGGTAGGACTTGAGCCAGGCACAGCAGTCTGGTGCAAAGGGTGCAGAAATGAAGAAGACATGTGCCCTGTTTCCCATAAACTCAGAAATGTATAGTTATAGCACCAAAATAACAGCAATTAACATCTGCCCTTTATAGTTTACAGAATGCTTTCACATCTCATATCCAACCTTCACCATATTCTATGTGGTAGGAATTATTGCTAAATCCATTTTGCAACTTTGCAGATGAGAAAAACAAAAATCAGAAAAGCTATCCCAAGTCCTTTGAGCGCAGGTCCCGTGTGGTTTTGAATAGTTCCAGTCTGGAGGCGCTTTTTCTTAATCCCTCTGCCTGCCTTTTTATGACCAAGGAGTCAACTGGTTTGGGATAATGAGAAGTCACTTGTACCAGCTCTATTCGACTCCTTCAAGTAGCTGGGGAGTAGCAATATTTTACAGAACTCTCCCAGAAAGACTGCTTTGGTTATGTTCTTGAGAGTTCAGAAGTGGGTTGCAAGGTTTCCACTATTTTGGACTAAAGTAGTGATTTTTAATTTGGGATGCACATTGGGAGCTTAGAAACACTCAGGCCTGTACCCCAACCCAGAGACGGTGATTAATTGGTCTGAGATGGGGCCCAGGCATTGTGTTTTTATCCATGTCCATTCTAAGCTAAGGTGTTCCTTGACCCTTTTAGTTTCAGCCTGTCCTGCAGCTGTCCCCTGACAAGGAGTGTTGGTAGAGGGGCTGTATGCTCCAGTGGGCTTGGCTTGCGGTGTCTCATGCCCTGCTGGGCTCCCTGCTGCAGGGCTGGGACCCTCACGGACAGTTGTCTGGACACTAGAAGGTAACATCTAACTAGCAGTGATCTGGAAAGTAGGATGAGTGACCAAGGTTAAAGATCGCCTTCAGTGACCCAGGAAATTCCTGTGAAATAGTCATATATGATTTCCCCACTTTCATATACAATACTTACAGAGGTAATGTAAATATTGTACATGAAATGTGCCCAGGAGAGGGGGCACAGAGATGAAACAGACATACCCCTCCTTTCATGGAGCTCATGGTCTGGAAAGGAAATACACACAGAGATCATTTCAATAGAATGTGACATAGAAAACGGGGTGACAGACGACCTGCCTGCAGAGCCTCAGGGAGGCTGCACCTCGGAGAGGACACGTGATTTGGTTTTTTTTTTTAAATTTTTTATTTATTTTTTATTTATTATTTTTATTTTTGGCTGTGTTGGGTCTTCGTTTCTGTGTGAGGGCTTTCTCCAGTTGCGGCGAGTGGGGGCCACTCTTCATCGTGGTGCGCGGGCCTCTCGCTATCACGGCCTCTCTTGTTGCGGAGCAGAGGCTCCAGAAGCTCAGGCTCAGTAGTTGTGGCTCACGGACCCAGCAGCTCCGCAGCACGTGGGATCTTCCCAGACCAGGGCTCGAACCCGTGTGCCCTGCATTGGCAGGCAGATTCTCAACCACTGCGCCACCAGGGAAGCCCCGTGATTTGGTTTTGAAGGGCGAGCTGGATTCTTCCGGGCCCAGCTGTGGGAAGCACGTTGCGAGTAGAAGGCACGGCAGGAAGAGAGGCAGGCAGTGAACAGGAAGAGTAAGAAATCCAGTAGGATAACTAGAGGGGGAACTGGGGAAAGAGGAGGCTAGGGCCAGAAGATTGCTGCTTTGCACCTTATTCTGGAAGCAACGGAGAACCAGGAAATGATTTCAAGCCTGGGAGTGACTCAGTCTGTGTCTTGAGAAGATCACTGGTGCAGTGGCCTGGGGGATGCATTGGGATGGCAGTGATTCCAGCGAGGAGAAGAGGCCGGAGGAAAGACCCATTAGAGCTTAGGGCCAGCATGGGCCGCGGCTGGAGGCTGGAGAGAAGGGGCCAGAGAGGGATGCTCTAGCCAAGGCCCCAGGGAGGAGGAAAGGATCCTTCCCAGTGAGTGAGGGGCCAGCAATAGCTCCTATAACTGCTATTAGAAAACAGACCCTTCCGGGCAGGCTCCATCCTCCAACTCCTGCTCACGGCCCATCTCCAGAGTCATCGCAGGAGACGCTCCCCAGAATCCTGGTCCTGCTGCATCTCCCCTCCAGCCCCTCAATTCCCTAAGGAGGCTAGGCTGCATTTGAATGTCTGGCGCAGGCATGCCCATGTGTGGGGTCTTAAACATTAGGGTCTGCCTAGTTGACCAAATGCTCTGGGCTCCCCAGGGCTGAGAGCTATTAGGGAAACAAAAGAGAACCCTTTTAATTAGACTGCGTGTCCCTGCAGGGCGGGGAGAGAGGAACAGAGCCCCAGTGGTTCTGGTGATTACATGCAACAGGGGAAAAGTTTAAAACATCTGGGCGTATTTATACCTCCAAAGCCATGACCAAAACACACGAGGATTTAAGCGAGCTGAACCTTCCTCACGGCTTTTGTTTAAACTTATTTGCAGACGTCTGGGAGGATCTAGTGATGACGGGAAGCCTCAGGGTCAGCCCTCCCTCACTCTCTGGGGATGCTCACCTGCCCTCTAGCAAAGCCAAGGCCTGGGGAGGAGAAGAGGGGAAACTTACTGGTCTGAAAAAGTTGCCTTTATACTGTTGCTCAGGGCACCTTTTGTTGTACAATCAAATATCCCACTTTGTACGCAGCGGGCACACAAGGGCACTGAAGCTGGGGTAGCAGTAACGGGCAGAGAGATCTCCAGAAGGTTTAAGACTTTCAGCTGAGAATTATATAAAGCCCCATACCCAACTTTCTGTAATACATAAATACACATCCTAAAAAAGGAAGGGGAAAAGAAGGAGCGATGAATTATTAAGAGATTTGTCCTCAAAAGTCGCTGGCAAACGCAAACCAAAGGTTGACTTCCCTTCATCCCAGAAGTGTCTGTTTTGCAGAATCTGGCAAAATTCACTGAGACCCTTCAGAGTGATTGATTTTTTAGTGCAAATAACAAAGAAGAATGCCCTTTTGTAAAAGTTGCTCCCAGTATAAGACCTAGATCTCACACTAAAGCTAATAGAAAAAATAAGGAAATGAAGACGGCCAGTTCCTTCTCCCTTGACGAAATGCCCAGGGCTCATCTTCTAGAATAGTGAGCTCTAAGCAAGGCCCGTCACCCTGAGAGTCACAGAGGATAGAAAGCTACTCTCCTGGCTGATGCTGCTTTTTTTGTTTCCTAAGAAAGACTGCTTTGCAAAAGCGTTTTGAACAAATTGTGCCATTTGAAAGAAGGCAGGGATAGAACAGAAGACGTCAAGCTTTAATTTCTCTGCTAATTAATGGTTGATCATCTATCCTTTTATGATTCTTGACCCCAGAAGGAAAATTTATTAGTACTTTTAGATTTTGCACAGTTGTGCTAAATGAGGTGTGTAATGCACTAATTTAGTGCCTTGTTAGCATAAGCGGGGCTGCCCCAGCCCCTCTGCTCCCCACGGAAGGCTTTCTCCAGAGCCATGGGGGAATTTTCCTGGGACATGCACGGCTTCTCTGGGCTCAGATGCCTGAGACGTCATAGCCAAGTTGGGGGCTCGCCCCACCCACCCGGGGGCTTCATACATGGGCTTGGTCCTTCATTTTAATGAGACTAAACCCTCAAGTCTACAAGTCGCTTCACAACAGTGTCCCCCCCAGAAACCAATTTTACAGCCCATGCAGCTATTTCTCACCATCTCAGTACCACTCCTCCAAGGGATAACCAAATCTTAGCCCTGGGAGAGGATTTCTGTTTGTTGAGATGATGGACAGTTGGTGACGTTTATATTTAATACAGGCATTTAGGCTAGACGTTTCTCTGGCATACATGCCAGCTCAGTAAATGTCCGGGCTTGTTGCATATACGTCTGAAACCCTGAGAAGGCTGGGCCAAGCTGATGGATTTCAGGGTCCAGGTTGTAAGGCTGTATTGCGACTCTGCCACCAGCTCCCTTGGGGAATTGCAGAAAGGCACTAGCCCTTTGTGGACCTCTGCTTTCCCATCTGTTAAACGATCTGTAAATCTTCATCCCTAAGGTCCCTTCCGGTTTTGACATCGCATCATTCATCAAGTTGGGAATGCCAGAGGCAGGCTGGGTGACTTAGCCCCTGTAAGGGGGTCAGTTCAGAAGAAGAGTTTTGAAATATCAGAAATCTTCAGAAAGTCCATATCCTTTGGCCCACCAGTTCTATTTTAAGGAACATAACCCAAGAAGAAAATTAGACAAATGCATGAAAAAAGGGTATTTATGAGACCATCAGGGATTGGTTAAATAAAATATAGTATATCTATATGATGGGATACTATGAAACCATTAAAAATAACACCACAGAATATTGTAGGCATGGAAGAACGTTCACAGTATTTTGTTATGCAAAAATCCAGGGTTTCTAAACAGGACTTCTCACATGATACTAGTTTTGCAAAAATATGTCCATAAATGTGTCTAGACAAAGATCTGGAAGGATCTACACCAGTATGGTCATAGAAATCCTTGGGGGGTAGGATTATAGGGGATTTTTTTTTTTCTTCTTTATACTTTCCTATATTTTCAATATTTACTCACAATGAATGTACATCACTCTTAGAATTTAAAAACATTACAGAAATTATTTAAGGGAAATAAAATCTTGGCTCTGAATATATGTATTTTTTTCCCGTGTCAGCTTTCACACATATACAATGGCAACTATCAAACATCTCAAAAGATCAGGAAATAAATGATTTATTGGCTGGAGGTTCTTCATGAAAACTTTGGATGACCGAAACTGTTTGATATCAACACAACTGTGGCATCTTTTTTTTTTTTTTGGCCCCCGCTGAGTGACATGCTGGATCTTAGTTCCCTGACCAGGGATCGAACCCGAGTCCCCTGCAGTGGAAGTGCGGAGTCTGAACCACTGGACCCCCAGGGATGTCCCTATGCAACTTCATTTTAAAACTGTAGAGACAAAATGTGTGAAGGTTTTTGAATGCAGAGCCACTTGCCTGGTTCGTGTCCTTACGATTCCTGAGTGTCAGTCTTGCAAAGGCATTAAAGATGATCCAGGCCAGCCGCCACGTTACACAGACGGGGAGGGAACTCGCCTCAGGTTTGAGAGCTGGTTACAGCAAAGCCAGGCCTAGTGCCTGTCTCCCAACGCCCATCTCTAGACCAATGTTGTAAAAACACCTTTTCTCTCCAGGCACCTATGGAGGATGCAGCAGGTTGAGACTTCCTTCTGGAGTTCTCCAGCTATGAATTCTGAGAGCTCAGGTTACTTCCTTCTCAGTGGAGGTCCTCAGCTCTGGAATGAGGCTCCCTGCAGATCCTGAGTCTGGACCAGGCATGCCAGGAGCTGGGGCATTCACAGCACAGCGGCTGCCTGCACACTGGGGCTTTGGGCCATGTTCTCCTCTGAGAAGGATGATGGTGGTGAGAGGTTTTTCTCCGAAGTAAGTTGCTCTTTTGGGTTAATGTGTCCTTTTGGGAGGGAAGGAGAGGTTGGAAAAGTCAAAATATTGGATCATCTGAATACCATGTACAAGTTCCCCGGAGAACATCCTCACTGCTGGGAACAGCGCTGGGTCATTGGGCGGAGGGAGGAAGGGAGGAGGGGGATGCAAAAGAAGAAGACTCTGCCCCTGCCCTCAAGAAGTTCAGAATCTAAGAGAGGGAGTAATCATGTGGGTGGGGGGCTGCAGAATAAAGGAGCCTACAAGAACCTGAAGGCATACAGACCCAATACATTCTGGGAGACCCAAAAGACATTCTGTTTACTTTGGAGGGAGGAGATCCCTGAAGGCTTCCAGGAGAAAGTGACCTTTAATAGGCTTTCGAGAAACAGAAAAGATTTCAACATTTGGAGGTAGAGGAAAGGGCATGAGGTTGAAGGAAGCAGGAGGTGACAGTAGTTGCAGGACAGCACTGTGGGAGAGGGACTGGAAACAGGGAAGGGACTGACGTGGCTGGAACTCGTCACATGTGTGGAAACACGGCAAGGGAGCCACGTGTTGCTGGGAAGTGGGGGTCATGTCTTCAGGGGCTTGAAGACCCTGTAAAGGTGTTTGGACTTATCCTATAGGCAGAAAGGAGGCATTGCCTGCAGGATTTTGAGCTGAGTTGTGCTTTTGGAAGATTTTGCTCATGGTGGAGGGGAAGAAATTTAAGTCAGAGGCAGTGGTTTTGGAGAGAATACAGGAAGATCCCATTCCTGCCTCCCCCCCCTTCTTCCAGGTGAGAACCTTCTGATCTGGTTGTTTCCGCAGCATTAGTTGGGAGCCAGGAAAAGTAAGGAGTGTCTTTGGTAGCCCCTCAGGGGGCGATGGAAGGTTGGTGTCCTTCCCACCACCATCCAGGAGAAATTCTGCTCCCACTTGAGAGCTGTGACCTCAATCTGGTTCTGAGCCTGAAACTAGAAAGCCACATTTTCCAACGAAGAGATGCCGCAGGAAATAATAATTCTCTCAAGATTTATGGGCCAGGAAATTCCTTCAGGACTATAGAGAAGAGGTGAAGCAGAGGTGGGCAAGGCAGGGAGCAGCTGCCTGGGATCCTCCTGGCACACATACCAGGCTGGGTTGGGGTGGAGATGTGTCCAGAACTGATGGTTGAGAAAGACTTTACAGGTAATCTAATGGGATGTCTTGTGCGCTTCTGCCATTGAATTCATGGTTCTTACTCTGCAAAATGGTGAGGATGAACTAAATGACCTGTAGGGTCTTTATCGCAGGGTCATTTGATGTTTGCAGTAAAGACGGGTGTTCTTGCTCTGGGCCCTGATCGCACTGCCTCACTCTCCCCAAATGAAAATGCAATCAACAGAATCTCACACATCACCCACGTTTGGGCTGAGGATTCATGAGAGGACATCTGGAAACTTCCCTTGAAGGGATACATCTGGGCCTGATTACCTTCTTATTTACTGTCTTTTTACTCTGGAGACAGACTCGAAGACTCACCCCAGGGAACAATAACAGAAGCATGCACACCATCCCAACACACCTTCCAAATTACCCCCAGCCCGGCTGCAGGCGGAGACCGTGGAGGGATCCACACACACACGAACTCAGCACACACGGGCGCACGCACGCATGCGCCTCTTCTCCCCCTTTTTCTGCCTGGTGTCGGTGAGACAGTGAATTGCCTTCACTGTCAGGGATGCGAGACCAGGCTTGTCCCTGTCACTGGTAAAGTGCTGCCCTCCCCCGCCTCCCACTCCAGGCTGCCTACTGGTTTCCGCCAGCAGATGGCGCCCGGAGCTCTCAGACCACCGGGCCACATCCTCGGGACTGAACTCCTGGCCTCCCACACCCCCAGCCTTGGAATGGGATAATTTGGGAGTCATCTGTGGGAGGGCTGCCAAGGACTTAAATTTACTCTTTGGAACTTGGATAAGTTTCCCCAGGGGCACTGGAGGGGAGAGAGGAAAAGGGGAGGGGGTCAGCGTCTCCCAGGGTTGGGGGGCGGATCTGGTCCAGCTCTGGCAGCCAGACGGGTCCTTCCTGCAAGGCCCCGCCCAAAGGGGTATCTGAAGCCAGGGCGGGCCACACCCTGCAAGGGAAATACTTTCACTGGTGTGAAAACCCAAGAGAAAATGATTCGCAGACCAGAAATGAAGCCAACAGGAGCCTCGAAATCATGGGCATTCCTCCCACTCCCAGTCTCTGACTCATTCCTGAACCCCGGGTTTCAGCCTCACCTACTGCGTGAAGCTGTCGCTGACCTGTGCACCTGGTGTCAGAATTAATCACCCGCTGCCTCCTTGGGTCTCTGGCGCTGCATGCCTGCACGTGGATCACAGCTTTCCCAGGGTGAGAGGTACTTGCATAAGTATGTGCCACCCCCATTTGACTGTGGTTATCCCAGGCCAGGGGCCAGACCCCACTTATCCCAGAATCCCCATGAGCTCAGAACGGCGCCTGCTCAGAAGTCCTGGAGAGTCAGGGCACAGCGAAGAAAATTCTTTCTAGAGCCTGGAGGAAATTCTACCAGTGAGGTCAAAGGAGAAAATCCCTCTTAGGCAGGGTCACAGGACTCCTGAGGCAGGTGAGACACAGACACACACACACACACACACACACACACACACACACACACACCTCCTGGAGTAGCAGAGGAGGGAATGCAAAAAATGTTGTGGTGCCAGCCGCAGAGAGGTCTGGAAATGCCTTCTTAATTGAGCCTTTCTGGGAGCAGGCTGGCTGGAGGAGGGTCAGGAACGGAGAGGAGCTGGAGAGGAAGGGCCTAGGGGCTCTGACCCTGCCTCCTTTTGGAAGCTTACAGACAGCAAAGGCAGGGCCTCTGGTTTCTTCCTAGGAAGTACCATGTGGCAATGTTGCCCGTCGAGAAGGATTTGCTCTCTCCTTGAATAGTTCTGTCTGTAGGAAAGTCTTTCCTAATAGAAGCCCGAGTCCATTTTCTTGCAGCTTTCACCCACTGGAGCCACCCAGGACAGATCTACTTGCTTGGATAGGAAATTTATGTAGTAGAGACGGGGTGCAGGAGCCTCTGCAGAGTCCCTACTAAGTGCCAGACATCCTGCATACATTATGTCCTGATCAAGAAAACCCTGGGGGGGAGGGTTGGAGGGCTTCACTGGTGGCGCAGTGGTTAAGAATCCACCTGCCAACGCAGGAGACACGGGTTGGAGGCCTGGTCCGGGAAGATCCCACATGCCGCAGAGCAACTAAGCCCGTGCACCGCAACCACTGAGCCTGCGCTCTAGAGCCCACGAGTCACAACTGCTGAGCCTGCGTGCCACAACTTCTGAAGCCCATGCACCTAGAGCCCCTGCTCCACAATGAGAAGCCGCTGCAATGAGAAGCCCTCGCACCGCAATGAAGTGTAGCCCCCGCTCGCCACAGCTTGAGAAAAAGCCTGAGCACAGCAATGAAGACCCAACGCAGCCAAAAATAAATAAATTAATTAAAAAAGAAAAAGAAAAAGAAAACCCCGGGGGGATTGCTGCTATAGGTGTTATTGTCCCCTTGTGGATGTGGACGAGGAAGGCAGCTCCGAGAGGTGTGTAGCCTGCCCAGGACACACATTTTGCGCGGGCTTTCATCTCGCCTGTCTTCCGGCTTCCCTTCACACAGCTGGAGACGGGGCGCTGGCTCCACAAAGCCTCTCGTTGCCAGGCTACATGATGATGTCTCCAACGCTCCCTCCTGGTGCATGCGTCCCAGTGCATCCTGGCCGGCTTCTGGGATGCCCTCTGCTTGGTCTGCATCCCTCTACAGCCAGGTTCCCAGACAAGGACATAAGGAGTCTTGTCACTTTGCTTGAAAAGCATTACAAGCCAGTTGGCAACTGATGTCCTTCTTTTTTTGCTTGAAGAAATAACATGAGCCTTGACTCCTGGACACACACTGGCCTGGGCCCACGGGAGGGCGCTGAGTAACACGAGGTGCCCAGTGTGAGGTCCATGGGCATTACGACCATCAGCCAGGCTGGCTGAGACAGTGCCTGCTCCCTTCCTCCCAGGCCTCTGAGCCACTGACCCTGCCACTTGGAATATAGATAGCATTAGGTTTTTAATTAAATGTGATTTATTCTTTGGTAAATAGGTAATACATTCTCACGGTTTAAAATTCAAAAGGTACAAAAGGTAGAAAGTGGAAACTCTCCCTCTTATCCCTTATTCCCACCACCCGTTACCCCTCTTCTAGTAACTGATGTTACCAGGTATATCCATTATGCTTATAATACAAGTAAATATGTAAATTGTCCATATTCATTTTTATGTAAATCCATATTCGTTTTTCCTTTTTTAAAAAATGCAAATGTCAAGATACTATATCCTCTCTTCCACACCTTGTCTTTTTCCTGAACGTTTATATCTTCCAGTTTATGGACTGGGGTTTAAATTCACCCTTTTCTGCTCCATGACACCAGCAGTCAATCCTGGAACCCATGTCCTGTGTGCCCAAAATGCAATGCAGATGAAACATTCAGTCAGTGCTTATTAAACAAATAATTGCCATGTAGATGCTGAGAGATTACTACTACAAATACATTCTTGTTTACATTTCCTATGACATTTTCCAGGAATTCAAGAGACTTTGCACTGATCTTTGGGGGATGTGACCCCTACTTTATAAGAAAAATCATCTAGGGATTGAAATGATTTATTCAAACCAAGTTGCTGCTCCATTTCAGCTACTCTGATTTTGTGCTTTGGAGGCATTACGGTTGAGCTCCAGAGAAATGAGAGAGTTGGTTGAGTTTTCTCAATAATAATTTCAATGTATACAGACAGGCAAGGGTCGAGTCGGGCTGTCAGTATGATAACAGTCATGGGACTCTACTTCCTGCTTCTACCTTGAGCTGAAGACAGAGCATGCACCTAACCATTTCTTTTAACCTTTCTTCTAGCTTCCCTGGCTGTAAAGCAGTGATAATTCAACCTACCGTTAGGATTTTAAGTGCTCCAAAGTATTAAGTACCTAGCATTAAACAGCACAAAAAATATATTAAAAAAAAAATACCAACTAGCAAAGTGCTAAAAATGACACTCTGTCTTTCCTTAAGTATATTCGAAGAAATGGAAAAGCTGGCCTCTGGGGGGCTGTATGCAGAGCCCAGGAGTCTAGGAACCTTTCCATGATATATGTGCAATAACTTTGTTAGACTTGAGAAAAGATCTAAAACAGACATAGTTTTAGAGCATTCATGATAAATGGTTCTTCACAAATTGAAGCTGATTATTTCTCTCCCTCGCCTTCCCAGAGAGGTGGTCCTGGCCTTTAAACATGGTTCATTCCTGGAAATGCCATCTTAAAGGCAAACCCCACTTTATTTGTATGGTTAAAGGCCTCTCTCTCCATGAGAGAACCGAACGGACGAAGGTGGCAGGAAGAGGGAAGAGGCATTTTTAGGGCATGTCTAACAAGAGTTGGGACAACTGAAGCCTGCTTCAGATGATGCTCTATGAAGAGAATGCAGTTGATTGTCACAAACAGTTGGTGCAGTTATTGAATTACGTAGATGGCTGTTGAAATAAAAAAGAAGTACCGATTGAGACCATAGTGAAGAGCTGGAGCCCCCCCCTAGGAGATTTGGAAAGTCGTTCCCCAAAGAAGTTGACTCCTCCGTTTTCTCCTTCCTTCACCTACCTATACATCTTGGTCCAGTGTGTAAGTGACCACCTTTCCGTGCCTCAGTTTCCTTCCCTGGAAAGCAGCCTTGCAGTGGTCCAAGGAGGAGGGAAAGGCCTGTGGGTCTCCTGAGGGGGAGGAAATCACATCAACCACATGATGCAGAGCTTGGAGATCAACTGCAGGCTGAGCCCCCTCTCCAAGCCTAAAGGACCAGGAGCATCTGACACCAGAAAGCTAGAAGGAAGCTAATTAAGAAGTTAGCTGCAGGGTCAAGTCAGTCTCTGTTGGCTATACATTCTTTGTCCACCATTTTCAGTACCGACTTTAAACATGTAAGGGTTTGCTTTTTGAGTTGATGCGTGGCTTTGGCGCCCAGCAGAAAAAATCTGGGGAGAACTCAGTGAACTCTTTCCCTGGAATAGAGGGCACATCCAAATGCGGGCTGGGCATCTCCCCTCCTCCCCCAGTCCCCCGGTCGGGGTAGAGGACAGGGACAAATCTCCACTATCTCCTGCTGGGAAGCAGTAGACCTGGCAGCATGCACCTCGGGGGTGTGTCTGAAGTTGGGCTCAGGTCCTCCTGGGTGAGCTGGCGCAGTTCTCCCTAGGGAAAGTACCAGAGAGGCCTGGCTCAGAGGAAGCTGTCTGGCATCACCTTCGGGAGAGAGTGATCGGGCAGATACCGTCTCTTCACCAGCTTGGCAGGAGTCTGGTCCTGTGTGGGGAGGCGGAGCGTTTTCTTGCATCAGGCGAGCACACGCAGGACTCCTGTCCTTTCTGCAGGCAGAGGGAAACCAGTGCCCGCAAGACAACAGCAAAACTGCGCAGCCGCTCATGGCTTCTCTCAACGCGCATGGGCTGTACAGCGTCTAGCCCTTGTCTACCCAATGTCCATTCTCCCTTCTCCCTTGGTAACAGACCCCAGTTTTATGCAAAGTCCATGAGACTACATTCCCAGCCATCCCCGCAGCTGGAGTGGCCCATGAGATGCAAGCGCAAGCTATTAGGTGGGTCTTCAAGGGGGCTGCCCTAGTGGGAAGGGACCCCGGGGACCCTTGCCCTCCCCCCTTCTTTCTCTCTGGGCGCAGAGGTGATGGTTAGAACTTAAGTGGTCATCTTGGTCCACGAGGCCCATGAGGGAGTCATGCTCTAGGAATGGCTACAAAAAAATCTAGAAGGAGCTCTAGTTCCTGATGAGTCTGTGGACGGCAGCTATCTGCTGATGCCTTTTTTTTTTTTTTTTAATTTTTTTATTTATTTTTTAAAATTAATTAATTAATTAATTTATGGGTGTGTTGGGTCTTCGTTTCTGTGCGAGGGCTTTCTCTAGTTGCGGCAAGCGGGGGCCACTCTTCATTGCGGTGCGCGGGCCTCTCACTGTCGCGGCCTCCCTTGTTGCGGAGCACAGGCTCCAGACGCTCAGGCTCAGTAATTGTGGCTCACGGGCCCAGTTGCTCTGCGGCATGTGGGATCTTCCCAGACCAGGGCTCGAACCCGTGTCCCCTGCATTGGCAGGCAGATTCTCAACCACTGCGCCACCAGGGAAGCCCTGCTGATGCCTTTTTGATGAGCAAATAAACTGCCAATTTGACAAAGTCAAATTTGTGATCTGAGCTCTGTTACTAACCATACAAAATCCCTACTGGATACAGGCTGACTCAGAAAGTAGTGAGCGCCTATTCGCTGGAGATATGCAAGCATCCTCTGTGGGGTTAGGGGGTGAGGGGGCCGGCGGGGGGTGGGTGGGTAAGAGCAGAGTGTGAACCAGAAGTATGTGGTACCGGTGACCCCGGCTGCACTGTGCGTGTACCATAGTAACCCTACGGGGTGTTCCACCCCGGCCTGTTGTGGCTCTAAGTTCAACAGCTTTACTCTGAGCCTTAAAGCACCAGGCTACAAACAGAGAGAAATTCCCCACAATTTAGGGGCTAGTTTGAACTGTCTGCTTCTAAAACCCGAGGATTTGCCGTAGAAGAAACCTTGGATGCAGGGGTGCAGATGGCTGCCTGGACAACTCCGGTTTCAGCACGACCGCCCTTTGGGCCTATAGGGGGCGCTAAGGAACTGTGGGATCCCTGTCTCCTCTCTGGCTGGGTGTCCAACCATCCCTATCCCCCGCCAAGGAGAGAGGAAAAATGGGGCTGGGGCTGGGACTAGGTTACAGTGGATGGGAACGAAATCCTCTTCCTTTCCCCCGTTCTTCTTAAAGATGTAAAAATGCAGAGCATCTGGTTTTAAAGTTCGGAAGAAAATCCCCTCCCTCCCCCCTCCCCCCCACAAGCCCTGCAATGAGAGTTTGATATTTCTGTCCCTGAATCTGGGGCTGGGACGGGGGCCTTGGAGACCAGCCAGCAGTCCTCACCACGTATTTAGCAAATGAGGAAATTGGCGGCCCGAGAAGGGAAGCGATGGGTCCAAAGCCACGCAGGGCAGGGCGTTAGTGGCAGTGCAGGGACAAGAATCTGGGCCTTCCAATTTCCAGTCTAGAGTTCTTTCCACCACACCCACCACCGCGGCTGCGTTTGTTTTCTTTTCCAGCCCTTGGGGGACTCTGGCAGGGCTGGGGGTCTGATGTGAAATGGAATCTGTTTAATTTCACCTCTCATTGCTTCTGCTAGCTCGCCAGCACCGGCTTACAGAGGCAATTAGAACCAGACATCCCAGAAGGGCATTCCAGGGAGATCTCTTAAAATTCCACAGCAGCTGGGGACTTGCCTTTTCCTGCAGGGATCATCTGGTGTGTAAATACCCAGTTGTGTAAGTCACGGGGTGGAGGGGGATTTACACACACACACACACACACACACACACACACGTGCTATCTCTCGACACACACTCACCCACAGACAGAAAAATAGAGAAATATTCAGTAGCAATCTCTTTCCTTCCTACCTCCCAAAGAGAGAAGTTAGCAATTTACAGGCTGCCCTGGGAACATCTAATTACTAGCTTCTGAGGGGTGAGCACTGTTTGCGCTGGGCGTGGGTGACGGAGGGGTGAGGGGACATTCCTGTTTTTCTTCCACCCCCCCGCAGTCGGCTGCTTATTGCTGGGTTCTGGGCAATGGCCCAGGGGTGTTGGTGACCAGCTCAGGGAATACACAACCACCGGACCCTGGCTCAGAGGTGTTATGTTCTTCTGTGGGAAGCTGAGCCTCCAAAAGACAAGACAGCAGAGCAAAGAACCCCAGCCCGGGCCCCCTGACCTGGACTTAGCTGCCTATGACAGCCAGGGGCAGGGACACCCAAAACTGAAGGCGGACCCTGGGTCGTGAGTTGACGGCAGCCCTCTCTGCTTCTCGGGACTCCCATTCCACACTTGCCATCAGGAATCCTTGCTTCGGCCAACGATGTGCTACTGTGAAGCTGACCAGTGTTCGAGTACACCCGGAGGGCCTTTGGTCAGAAGTCAGTGGGAAATGGCTGAAGGCATTGTGGGCAGTTGGGAAACCCGTGCACCTTCCTTACCTGAGGGTCATGTAAGAGCACCTGCTCTAACTGTGATTTACAGGAGGATAGACAGAAGGGGACCAAAATGACATCCTTCTGATATGTCTACATACCCAGTTAGTTGCATAGCTTGGCCTACAACTTCCGTTCCCAGACTAATGAAGAGAAACAATATCCCAAGGCTAGTGTTTGGGACAGATGCTGCCCTCTTCTTGCCTGGTTGGCCAGGGTGGTGCCACCTCTAGGCCGCCACTCCCAGGTCCTCCCTTTAAGGTTGGATATTTGCTTGAATATCCTGGAAGAATAGCTGTAAAACAATAAAAAATTAAATCTGTTCATGATTACTATGATTTTTATTAAACATGCCCTGTAACTCTGGCTACCTTTTAAAAATATGCCCTGGACTTTGTGGTTACTTAGTGACTGACCGTCAACCCATGTGTTATGTGATATTTCATGTTACCAACTGACTTTCCATCTCTGTGTTACCTGCTTTCCTGTGATCCCCACTTGCTAATGTCCCTGAGATCTTCTGTCTGTGTTCCAGATGCAGCATTCTTTACCAACCCCACGCTCAGGGAGAGAGGTCCGTTTTGCTGTTGGTATTTGTGTTTGGAAGGAGAAGTGCGTTCATTCATTTGTTCCTTCAACACCATGCCCTTGCTGCTGCTGGGAATTGTACAAGGTGCTGGGGCGGGGTGGGGGGGATGGACAGAGAACTTGGTCTGGAGGAATTCCAACTTTGATAAAGGGAGAGAGAACATGCCCACAATTCACTCTAATAGAAAATAGACCCTATAAGAGAAGGATGATAAAGGGAGTTCAGAGGAGAGGAAACCACTTCTGTTGCAGGTGGGTGAGGTAACAACCAGGGGAGACTTCCTGGAGGTGGTGGCATTAAAATTGTGCCTTGAAGGATGGGTAGGCTTCTGATGTGCAGAGGCTGTGGAGGCTGGGGAGGTGGGGCAGAGCATTCTAGGTGGGGGAAGGTAGGCAGAAGGAAAGCTCGTTGGGTAACCATGACAGTGTCGGTGTGGCTGGTTAGGCTGGTCAGTGGGGTCAGTCCTTGGAAGGTTACAGATGTTGGTGAAGGAGCTTGGGCAGCGGGTTTGGAGCAACTGTTGTGGCTTTCTGCGTGGACAGGCATGAGGACATAGTTACCTCTGAGAAAGGTGAGCTGGCAGCAGTGTGTGCATACATGTGACCAGGCTCACCCATGTGAGTTTCCCAGAAGATTCCTGGAGTAGAAGCCTGGTATTAATAACTTCTATTTGAGCAGTACCTTACAGTTTGCAAAGAGCTTTCACAGCCTTTACCGTCTAATGCACACAGTGCTACTGTGAACAACTGTGTGGCGTTTCCATTTTATGGATCAGGAAACAGAGGACTTGAAAAGGTTGAACAGTGAGTCAAGGTTAAGGCCAGAATCCTGGTCCCGTTTCTTCTGACTCCAAATCCTTGACTTGACTCAGCACCTTGCCAACCAGGCAAGAAGGGGGAGTGTCTGTCCCCAAACACTAGCCTTGGGATATTGTTTCCCTTCGTTAAAAATGCATCATGGGTATAAAATGTGTTTAATCAAAGGGACAGGATAGTGTGTGTGTGTGTGTGTGCACGCCTGCATGCATGTGCGTGCATATGACCATGGGGGTACTTGATATTAGACTGAAATATTTGGATGACAGGTTTGGTTCGCCTGTTTGTCTTCCAGCGGTATAGCCATGGCCCTTATCTCAGGCAAGTCAGTCTGAAAGTGGTGGAGCCGTAGTTCTGTCATCAGCACCATGTTTTTGAGCAACTGAACTATTGTGCCAATAAGGGCAGGAAACCTATAGGCCTTGTCATTGATAATAGGATTAATCACGAGAGGCCATTTTCCCAGTGGGTCCTTTGCCAGCCTATCCTACGAGAGAAAGGAATGCGTTCAGTCAAATACCTCCTCCATCAATCCCCAAGAAAAAGGCCTGTCGTTGACTGTCCTTCACGTTCTTGGTTGTAACCTTCTATCCAGTGGTTTGGGGGTCTTGTTTTCTTTGTATGTAGAATGGGCATAGGTGTTGGAGGTAACATGAACCTTTGTTTGAAAAGAACCTTCCCAATTCTGATAGAGGGAAAATGTAATGTCACTTGTTCCAAAATTGACCGGAGTGACTCAGGTGGAGTGATGAGGGAATGGATTCATCCGTGTCCAGTTTCCGAGGATGGAGAACCACAGGCAGGCCGGCGGCAGCAGGTAGGTGCTCATTAACCCCGACACTGTGTGTTTCTCTGGGAGATTGTGGTTCCAGCATTGAGAGATATTGGAGCGCTGAGCCAGAGTCAAGAGGCTAAAAACAGCCCTCTTGGGTTACTTGTTTCAGGAAGCCACTGAGGAGCTGGAAGTCCAGAAGTTGTTTGGGGAAGAGGAGCTCTCTGGCCCCTAGGCGGAAGGAGGGCTCAGTAAAGCACGGGGCAGCCTTGAGAAAGGGAAGGGAGAGAAGAAAGGGTGTTGGCTGGAGGGACCCATGTCAAAGCTGCTAGGGCCACCAAGTGAAATCCTTTCATTTAACTAATGGGAACCTCGACTGGGGTTATGACTGGCCCAACATCACCCAGCGAATTGATGATACAGTTGACTTTCAGGGAGTGGGTCAGACCCTTTGCAGGACAGAGAAGGTGTTAGGAGGGAGGTGAGGAGAGGACCAGTGGGAGCTGGGTAAGATCCCAGAGAGGAGGTGATGGAGCCCCTCACAATGAGAAGGACTGATGTGCCCTCGGGTGATGGTGAGCAGGATGGCAGCTAAGGA
Source organism: Eschrichtius robustus (assembly GCF_028021215.1). Classification (NCBI taxonomy): domain Eukaryota; kingdom Metazoa; phylum Chordata; class Mammalia; order Artiodactyla; family Eschrichtiidae; genus Eschrichtius; species Eschrichtius robustus. Next base: position 71,764,508 of record NC_090829.1, read on the forward strand.
CTGGATGAATGAACTGCGTGAGCTGGTGATGGAGAGGGAGAAGCGACGGGGTCAGCTCATCCAGAAATGCTAGAGGATGGAACAGCAGGAGTCCACAGGGGGCTGCCCTGGAGGGCGCCAGCCAAGGGTGTAGACCAAACACCTGTATTCAAGTTCTACCTCACTACCTCCTAGCTGTATGACACTGAGCAAGTCACAGTATCTGAGATTTAGTTTCCTCAGTTGTAAAATGGGAAGACTACTCCCCACCTTACAGGGTTTTTGAGAGAGTTAAATGACATGGGATGTGTGGAAATGTTTAACAAAGTTTGCTCCTACCTGAGTTGGTTAATTTATGCATACATTCAGCAAGCATGTGTTATGTACCTACTGTGTGACTGGAAAATAGTAGGCGCTCAATCAGTGTATTAAAAAAATAAAGTGGGTTTAGAAAAGGAATTTGAATTGTCTGCCTTTGACGTCTAGCATAATCATGGGTATTAGGGAAGTTGGGCTATGGAACCATCAAAAAGATAAATGAGCTGCTTGGTGTTCATCATTTTGGATATAGTTGATGGAGAGATCTGGGCTATTCATGACTATGGCGACTGGCAAGATTAAATGGAGGGGAAACATAGATAGATGTCATCCAGAGACACATAATGGCTCTCTGTCAACAGAGAAGAAAGACAGAGGTCTGTCTAGCTCGAGCCTGGGCCATTTCAGTCAGTTCTGGAACACTTTTTCCCCTAGTATAGGGACTTGGTGTTCTATCTCCTCAGGCCTAAGCTTCAGGACACTGGACACAGCTGGCTTCTCTAAAGATGTTTTACCCTATTTGTTCCTCCATTTAGGATCCTTAGGATTTTTAGGGGTCTATGAATATTGCAGTAGGGATTTGCAACCTATTTTCAAAAGTTCAAACATCCTATAAGCAACTACATGCCCTTAAATGAGATTTTATTTGGCCAGAATAACATCAATTAGCCATGTTGATCAGAGCCTCTGGTGTGTGCTTTGATGAATAAAAAAGAGAAAATAAAAGCTGTTTAATAAGTTCAGAGTGCATAGAAGTCAAAAAATCTTTCAAACATGGGGGCCTAGAGCAGTAAGAATATAATAATAATAATAAAAAAGATCGAAAATAAAACTGAAAACATTGGTAATTCAATTCAACTCTCCCATTTTCCAGTTGAGGACCCAGAGGCCAGGAACCAAAGACACTCGTTCAAGGTCACAGAGCTGCTCACTGGCAAAGCCAGAGCCAGAACCCAGGAGCCCGGCCACTGGGCTTTTTAACGCATCTGTGTCCTTGAGCATGGCTTGGAAGTCTACTTAAATTGGTGCGTGGGTATTAGCAAACGCAAATCACCTTCCTAAAATCACTGCCTGGGTATCCAAAGGGAAAAGGGTTCTGCAAAAGGCTTTTCCTTGGGCTCCTCCTCTCTGGAGTCCAGTCACCTGAGTGGTTAGTCCAGCTCGTGTTTGCCTGATGGAATTTCCCAAGGCAGGGGGAAGACTGAAGGCAGGAACGCCCTGGGAGGTTCCTGGGGAAGATGAACATCCTCTCTTTATTTTCAAAGCAAATATTCAGGAAGGGAAATGGCAGCACTTCCCAGAATTCAGGCTGAAGCAAAACACAGATGACGTATCAGACTGGCATCTCATTCATGAGGTGGAGGGACACTGTTGCCAGGGGTCGCCGAGGAGATTGCTTGTCTGTAAACAAAAGATTGGGAGAGGTGAGAGACAGCTCCTACCTGAAAAAGGAGCATCTGGGTAAACCTAGGTTTTCCAGACAGGGAATTACGTGTAAGGACTGGAAGTGGTGAGAGCCGTTGAAGAAAGAGATTTAGTTGAAATGTGTTCCCCACGGTTCTCGGTAAACAGCAGAACACATTTAAATTTTCATCAGGGTACACGAATTCTGGGAACATTAGGCGAGATGAATTTAAGTTCACAGTGGCCAAGTAGCTGTATATTTTCCTTTGGGAAGGCTAGCGATGTTCCTTGGTGACATTTCATGATTATGTTTGGAATATGCAATTCGTTTTTCTGTTTGGGGGCTTTCAAACTTTAATAAAATATTTTTCTTTAGATCCCTTCAAGCTGTTGGTCTCTCTAGTTTCCACAGATTTGAGACTTCGTCCTGGCCATGCTTTCTTCCAGTGAAGTTGACATCCTCAGATGCCAGCCGGATATGCTTAGCAGTCACTCAGAACTCGGGCTCCCTTTCGCCTCCTCCACATGACAACCACCTGGATCTTTCAGAAGAGCGGATCTGATGATGCCACCTGTACCTGCTTAAGACCCCATGGTGGATTCCTATCGTTTTGAACAGTTAAACCCTCCTAATGTGCCCTATTTGTCCCGGCAAGGCCCAGTGGCTCCCTGCCTCTCTGGCCCTCCACTCTTCTTGCTGTAGCCATACTGCTTTTCTTTCATTCCCTTGTAATCATCAGGGTCCTTCCTACCACAAGAACTTTATACAGGCTGCTCCCTCCGCCAAATACCTTTGCTTCCCTTTTTTACCTGATTAACATCTACTATCCTTTAGATATCTGCCTACTTGTCAGTCCCGGGAGGGAAACTTCCTCCACACCCGTCTCCATTAAATTCCCCATTTACATGTGTTGAGAGTACCAGGAACCCCTCCTTTAATAGTCCTGAAGACTTGAATTTTGTGTGCAGTTACTTGATAGTGTCTAATCTTTCCATTAGGCCTCCACTGGGTGCTCATGAGGACAGATAAATGACTGTTGTTACTCACTACTGTGTCTCCAGTGATGGGGACAGTGCCTGCTGTATAGTAGACACTCAGAGGGGCTTGACAGAATGAAGGGATGAGCTCACGTTGGCCCACAGTAGGTGCTCACTAGAGTAGCTGGATGAGAGTGGAAGGCAGAGAGGCATGAGGAATCAAGGGAGCTGGTGAAGTTCCACTAACTTGCTCACGCTGCTTCACTGGGCAAGACCTGTCCTCTAGGCAAGGCCTCCTGCAAGGTGAAGGCTTGGATCACTGTTCTGTGCCGCATGGGGTCTGAGGACTTGAGGTTGGATCCTGAATCTACCACCTTCCAGCTGTGTGACTTTGAGCCTGTTACTTCACTTTTTTGAAATATTATGTTTAAAGTCCAAGTTCTAAAAGTTAAAAAATCTGTGAGGACACAAACTAAGCCAGTGGCAGTAAGAATGGAGAAAGAGTTCAAACAGTGATGAAGTACATCAATGGGTCTCAAAGCGTGGTCCCAGGACCAGCAGTATCCGCATCACCTGGGGACTTGATAGAAATGGAAGTCTCCAGCCCCATCCCAGATCTAGTGAGTTAGAAACTATGGGTCAGGAAGGTGGTCCCAGGAAGCTGTGCTTTAAGAAGACTTCCAGGAGATTGTGATGCATGTTGAAGTTTGAGAACCACCAGATTAGAGGCTGAGGGTGAGGGAGAGGAAAATGTTGAGGGCAGAGGAGGTGCCAAAAGGAAAATGAAGTCAACCAGGACTATTTGAGAGCTTGGATTGCCTGTCTGTAACAGGAGTGATGACTGACTTGTAGGAGATGTCTGTTGTGCAGCATGGATGGAAGGGAGAGATGCAGGGTAAGTCATCTACAGATACAAACCCTTCTTTTCTGAGGAACCTTAAGGAAGTTCTAACCTGGGAGAAACCCACATCTTGATTTCATGAGATGTCCCAACACAGCTTGAAACAGAACAAGTCCCTGGGAAATGGGACCATCCCATACACCTGTGTCCTGGAGTATCTGGCAACCTCAGACACAGGGAGAGTCAAACAGCATTGAAGAGACTTAGCTATTTCCTTTCCCCGGAAACATCCCGGGCCTGAGCGATCTGTTTGTGCTGGAGTAATTGCTTGCCTAATGAGGAGTTCAAATACGAACTGTGCAGTTCACAGGAATGCTTTCTATTCTTGCCAAATAATCAGAACGTTTACTAGGTAAGACCTTGAGGGGATCTGAGCACAGCCCCACCCATATCACCACAAAGTATTGGACAATAAACCCAACATCTGCTTTCTTGCCTGTGACATGAACACGGGGTTGCTGTTGAGACCAGGGAGCCATTGTTATAAATCCACAGACCTTGGACTCCAACGAACTCTTTTTTCACTCTGTGCTGATGTATTTTGCACATGCTTTGGCTATATTTTTTGTGTGTTTGCTTGTTTTAATCAATATGTCGTACATATATATGTTAACAACAGTTATCTCTGGTTCTTTTACACTTTTGTCTGTAGCAAAGTTTTTTCAAGAAACATTTATCATTATCATTATTATTTAAAAGCTAGTGTTCAGTGGGAGGGATCTCTGGAAGATGAGGCTAGAGAAGCATATTCATTTATTCACTGATTTGATAAATATTTATTGAGCATCTATTATGTACCAGGCACTGGAGATACAGCAGTGAATAAAAGAAACAAAGTTCAGACCTAACGGATATTATATTCTATTTGGGAATGTAGACTATAAATAATAATAAATTATTAGGAAAGTATATTAGTACATCAGAAGGTTATGTGTGTTCTATTAAAAAAAAAAAAAAAAAGGAAGATTGGAAGGGTGAGAGAAGAGGGTACTACTGTTGGGTAGTCAGGGAAGGAAGTGGGCCCTGTAGACATGTGGGGGAAGAGTTTTCCAGGCAGAGGGAGTGGCTGGCAACAAGGTTCTGTTGGAAGCTTGTGAAGGGCCAGATGAGTAGGACTTTTTAGGCCACTGTAATGAAATTTGCCTTTACTCTGAGCAAGGTGGCAGTTATGGATTTTGCACACAAGAGTCCCGTGATCTGGCTTCTGGGTTTTAACAAGGAGCTCTCTGGCTGCTTTTTGAAAATAATAGTAGTGGGGCAAGGGAGGAAGCACAGAGATCAGTAAGGAGGCTCCTGCAATAATCCCAGCGAGAGATCAGGGAGATTTGGTTCAGGGTGGGAGTAGAGGCAGTGAACGGTGTGGATTCTGGATCTCTTTGGGAGACACAGACAACAGGGTTTGCTGATTAGATTGGATCAGAGAGAAAAGTATAGTCAACTACAACCCCCAATTTTTGCAACTAGATGAAAGGAATGGTCTTTAGTTGAGATGGGGAAGGCTGTGGAAGAGGGGGTGGGGTGGGACGTTTGAGAATTCAGTTCGGAGGGTTTAAATTGGGGCAGTAATTACACACATTGAGCCTAGAATTATGAAAGACCTACTAATGAATTTTCGGTTTAACACAAAGACAACATAGAAATACAGTTTCTAATGATCTTGTGAAAGATAGACTGGAGGCACAGAGATTAAAGGCAGGGAACACGCTGGGAAGCCATGGCCTTGGAGTTGATGATGAGACCTTGAACAAGGACAGAGGGGAGTAAGGGGAGGACACAGCTGAGAGATATCTAGGAGGTAGACTCAACTAGAAAAGGTGGCAAGATTAGATGTCAAGGCTGCGAGATGAAGGCCAGCCCTAACCACGTTTCCCAGCAAGACTGGATCATGAAGATTCACAACCTAGTACAGCAGACACAGTGAAATTCCCACATGGCAGCCAATGGCCCACTTCCAAAATCATACCCAGCATTGTAAAACAACTATACCCCAATTAAAAAAAAAAAAAAAATCATACCCAGGACATCAAAACTACAGGGTCACAGAGGAACTGAGGTGGTTATTTCAAGTTCTGATAATGGGTCAAATACAAGAGGCGTTACTCATTTGAATGCTAATTAATAGCACTCAAACTTCAATTTAAATAGTACTTGACCCTCCGCATAAGGAAAAACTGAGCAGAGTTTTGTTATTTCTAGGCTGCTGTTTTACTGTTACCTTCTTCTGGCAGTGACTTGCTTTCCTGTTAAAACTTTTAGGCATTCCTTCTGTGCCGTATCTGTTACCCAAAGCAATACATAATGGACTAGACAGGATTATTGGCCCAAATGACAAAACCAGATGTAACACGGAAGAATTTTTTTCTGTAACCACACATAGATCTTTGGCCTCACACAGCTGTTCATTGTAAGTAGGAGGATTCACACCAGGGACTCCAAAATGGGCAGTAAGGGATACAAAATCACCCATATGCATTCCTTTGGGAGTAGGAAGTAGTGAAGGGGGGGTGGTCCTCTGGTCTCAGCTTCTGGTGGAGGTAGCCTTAAATTCTTGCCTACAGGATATGATTTGCAGACTGTAAAGGGGCTGCTTTCTAGGCAACAGCATGGTGAAGAGAGTCTGGGGTTGAAAACCTGGGCTGCTCTGCCACTTCCAAATCCTGAGATTTGGGACAAGTCATGTCACCTCTCTGAGCCCCCGTGTTCCCATCCATGGAATAAGGATAATATATTCCTTTTCTTAAATGTCTTTGTCAGGTTTTTCTATTAAGATTATATTAGCCTCATAAAATGGATAGAGAAATGGGGCCTTCACATCTATTTTTCTAAAAGAGTTTGTGTAAAAATAGTACTATTAATTCCATAAATGTTTGATAGAACTCACTGGTGAAACCGTCTGGGCTGGAGTTATCTATGTGAAAATGTTTTTGACTAAGATTATGAATTGAATATTTTTAGTAGAGGTTGGGCTATTTAGATTTTCTGTTTCATCTTGAGTCAACTTTGGTTAGTTATGTTTTTCAAAGAATTTGCCCACTTGATCTGAATTACTGACCTTATTCACATAGAGTTCATAGTATTCCCTTGTTAGCCTTTAATGTCTGTAGGATCTATAGGATATCCCCTCTTTCATTCTTGAAATTGGTCATTTGTGTTTACTCTTTTTTTCTTGATGAGTCTAAATAAGGAAATATAAATTTTATTAATCTTTTCAAGGAGACAACTTCGGGCTTTGTCAATTTTCTCTATTTGAGGTATGTGTTTTATGTCACTGCTTTATACTCTTATGCTTATTATTTCTTTTCTTTAATATCACATTTAATGCATTCTTCTAGTTTTTTAAGCTAGAAACCTAGATCATTGATTTCAAAACCTTCTTCCTTTTTAATATAGGTAGTTAAACTATAAATATCCCTTTAAGTATTGCTTTAGTTGATATATTGTATTTTCACTATCAATCAGTTCAAAAATTTTCTAACTTTCTTTGTAATTTCTCTTTTGACCCATGTGTTTAGAAGTGTGCTACTTAATTTCTAAATATCTGGGGGATTGTCTAGATATTTTATTGCAATTGATTTCTAATTTAGTTTCATTGGTTTAGGGAAGACATTCTATAAGATTTCAGTTGTTTGAATGTGTTGAGATTTATTTTATGGCTCAGAACATGTTTGATCTTGGTCAGTATTCTATTTGCACCTGAAAAGGATGTGTATTTTACACTTATTGGGTGTGGAACGTTATATAAATATCAATTAAGTGTTGTTTGGATCTATATCTTTACTGTTTGCTTTTTTGTGTTCTTGTTACACGAATCACTGAGAGAGAGAGGTTCAGAGCAATCTTTTAAAGCATAAATAAGAATATGTCCTTCCCAATGTAAAATTCTCAAAGGCTTCTTCTTCTTCTTCTTCTTCTTTTTTTGATATTTATTTATTTGGCCGCACTGGGTCTTCGTTACGGCACGTGAGATCTTCGTTGCAGGATCCTTAGTTGCCGCATGAGGGATCTTTACTTGTGGCATGTGGGATCTAGTTCCCTGGCCAGGGATCGAACCTGGTCCCCCTCTATTGGGAGTGCAGAATCTTAACCACTGGACCACCAGTCCCCCTCAAAGGCTTCTTAATGTGCTTAGAATAAGATGCAAATGTCTTTGGGTCTGTAAGAGACCACATGATCCAGTCTATGACTTTTTCTGAGATCTTCTCTTCTAGTACTCCACACACCCCTCCTCTACCCCACCCCCACTAACTACACTCTAGTCACTCTGGCCTTTTTCCTGTTCTCTGAACCCACTAAACTTATTTCTACCTCAGGATGTTTGCATTTGCTATTCCCTTTGTCTGCGATTATGTTTTCACCCAGATAATCACATGCTGGTTCCTTCACACCCCTTCAGCCTCAGCTCAAATGTCACTGCCTCAGAAAAGCCTTCCATAACCTCTCTATCTGGAGCAGTCTTTATCACATCACCCTGATTTATTCTCTTTGTAGAACTGTTCACTATTAGAATTAACTCTGTTTATTAATTTTTTGGTTTATGGTTTGTATGCTGGTATTTTTAGTGTTGCATCGCTGAAGCTGAAAATAGAGACGGCTTGTGGTAGACATTTAATAAATACTTGTTGGATGAAGGGATAGTAGACAGAAGGATGGGTAGATGGACTATCAGCATTTTATGTCATTCAAGATTATGTATCTTATTTCATAGCTCTTTCTATCTGGGTGTTAAGACTGGACTGTGAGGTCTTAAAAACAAACTCATTCTACTTTAATTCTGTGTCTCTGGCACAGCATGGCCACTGCTCAATAAATAATTGTTAGACAAAAGCATGGCTGGCCCAGGTGCTTTGAAAATGCTGCATACATACCTGCCAGCAGTCACTTTGCTGCATCTCTCTTTTGAATCAAATAAACCAGAGTTTGGTACATGACCTTGTACATAATGTGTGCTCAATATGAAAGAAAGAAAGGAAGGAAGGAAGGAAGGCAGGAAGGAAGGAAGGAAGAAAGAAGGAAAGAAAGAAAGAAAGAAAGAAAGAAAGAAAGAAAGAAAGAAAGAAAGAAAGAAAGAAAGAAAGAAAGAAAGAAAGAAAGAAAAAGAAAGAAAGAAAAGGAAGGAAGGAAGGAAGGAAGGAAGGAAGGAAGAAAGAAAAAAAGAAAGAAAGAAAGAAAGAAGAAAAGAAAGAGAGACAGGGAAGGAGGAAGGAAGGAAGAAAAAAGGAAAGTAGGAAGGGACGTGTCACAGCTCTGATGGACGCATTGGCTGCAAGTTTCAAATCTGGGTCCCTAAAGCCAAAATGTCAGAAAGGGTCTCCTTGCACCTTTGCTATCCTGAGATGTCATAAGAACTTCAGTTCTTCAGTACATGGTCCATTTCACCTCCAATCACAGGCACAGGAAGGGGGGGATATGGAAGTAAGCTTAGAAAGTCATGGTTCTTTCCCCATAGCGCCGCAGTATAGAACAGATGTCATGGCAGCAGCCTGGAAAAATGATGACCAAAGCATTTCCATGCACTTCTGATTAGCCGTGAAGGCTTAATTGTTTCTTAAATGTTTTTTGGAAATGAATCCTTACTAGTGAAGAAGAAGGGATGAGAAATGTGTATCACAGACCATGAAATCATTTCCGCCCCTGACTATTGAATATCCAGTGTGCTTTTCCTTTGAAAGATTCAAATCAACCTGGAAACTTTAAAATTTTGTCACTGTTCTGTGTACTCCTGAGTTCATTAGAACTCCCAGAACTTCTTCCCCAATAGACTGCAAGCCTCTTGTCTGTAACAGCTTCTTCACTCACCTCCTCCTGAGACTAGCCGCCTGCTTGACCCCAGATTGCACTCAGAAACGGGGCCTTACTTTGGAAAGATGCAGACTTGGAAGCTGCATTGTTTGCACCTGAGGTGCATGAATATTAAGGTGATCAGTCAGCCTGGGTAGCCCAGCTGTCCCTCCAGCCACATGCTTCCGCTATGGCTGTGCAGATCCCATGGTAAGGGCTGCCCACGTTGGTCCTGAACTTCACTTCGTTCTCTTTGTCTAGAATGGGAGGGAGAGCAGGGGGTAGTTGAGGTTCTGACATATGGTATTTCTGTTTCCATCCAGTAACCAGCCAAACCATTATAGAATATTAGGGATTTTAAAGAGTGGAAAATCTACTGCAATTGGGCTTACTTAGACAGAGATATATAATTCTGGAGAGGCATGAACATTAGGACTAAACTCTTTTGGACTAAAAACCTGTATTATATTCCAATCATAAAAATCAGTAAATGCTACATGTAGAAATAAAGGCTGCCCAAAGCCAGTGTAGAAATTGAATATGATTGCAAAGCTAAATCAAGATGCAAATGCATGGGGACTTCCCTGATGGCTCAGTGGTTAAGAATCCACCTGCCAACGCAGGGGACACGGGTTCGAGCCCTGGTCCGGGAAGATATCACATGCCGCGGAGGAACTAAGTCTGTGTGCCACAGCTACTGAGCCTGCGCTCTAGAGACCGCAAGCCACAACTACTGCAGCCCGCGTGCCTAGATCCTGTGCTCTGCAACAAAGAGAAGCCACCGCAATGAGAAGCCCGCACATCGCAATAAAGAGTAGCCCCCTCTCGCCACAACTAGAGAAAGCCCGTGCACAGCAACGAAGACCCAATGCAGCCAAAAATAAATAAATAAATTAATTAATTAATTTAAAAAAAAAGATGCAAATGCATGTAATTTCCCATCAGATCCTAATGTAATACCACTGTAGGATTCATAAAATCTAAATCTCTGATATTACACTGTAAGAAAAATGAGGTTTTGAATAAAAAATATTAAGATTAAGAAACGGGAGTTATTTCCTCATATGTGACTTTTGACAGGCGTTTTAGGAGTGTAATATGTAGATCCATGATTCATATTAAAAACATTTAGATTCACCAGGTTATTTTGAAATTAGGGGAAAAAAGTAATGTATCAAAAAATCAGAGCTGGAAGAGACCCTCACAATCAGATTGTCCAACACTGTAAAATAAGAAGTTTGGCCTACCCGAGGGGTTTCTGAACTCCACTTCTTGGACTGGAGCCAGGTTCCTGCAGTGCATTGTATCACCTTGCAAGCTTATTAAACAGGCAGATTGCCAGGCCCCATCCCTGGAGGCTCTGAGTCAGCCAACTAAGTCTGGGAACCACTGGATTCAAGGCACTCTCCCAGACATGACATTCAAGGAGCCTGTGACACCAGGCTTAGCCCTACCCTTCATCACTAGGATGGTCAGAGTAAGGATGGAAATGGCATTGGGGTCCATCAGCACTGGGAGTGGGCCTCTGGGTTTTAAAGGACTTTGGGTCCCCAGTAAGTTTTTCAAACTCCTCGATTCATAGATGCCATCCTTCTGGATCACCGCTGCATACTTATAGCTCCAGCCACCCTGATCTCATTCATCCATTCATATAGCAACTAGTTACTGAGTGCCTACTGGGAATGACAGACAAATACACAGAGAGTTACAATCCAGCGGCTGTGGAGAAAGAGTAGGCTGCTAGGGGAGCATCTTGGAGGACCACCTCATCAGATTTGGGGGAGTCAGCTGGTGCTGATGGACGAGTGGAAGTTAGTCAAAGTGAGAGGGAGAGACCATCCTTGATCCATCCTCTGGAGGTGGACACATTTCCATTTCCAGCTAATAAAAGGGGAAGAAAAGATTCTGGGGAGGCACTAGGCAAACAGGAGTATCTGTCACAGAAGCCATCCAAATCATCCAGTATGCAATGTTAATTTCTTCATTTTGATAACTGTACCATGGTTATACAAGGAAGCTGGGTGAAGAGTATAGAGGAACTCTCTGTACTATCCTGAAAACTCTTCTATAAATTTAAATTATTTCAAAATAAAAAAGTTTTTAAAAAACAATCATTCAGATAGAGAAGTCAGAGGACAGACCTAAGGTGGTGACTGTGGGGATGGCTGATGCAGGCATATTTGAGAGAAACTTAGAAGGCAGAATGAAGAAAATTTAGGAATTGATCAAATGCAGGAGGATAAGGAAGAAGGATGCTTTAGCCAACAGGGGATATGGAGTGCCATTCCCTGGGATGGAGAACAGAGGAAGTGAGGTCTGGGGGAAAAGATAATGAGACCAGATATGCACATGGTGACTTTGAGGTGTTTGTGGGAGTTCCAGGTGGAAATGATTGCGAGAGCACCAGGTATCTAGGTCTGGGGCTCAGAAGAGGGGTCAGCATTAGATGTAAATATTTGGGAATCAACAAGAAACAAATGAGGAAAACATGACCAAGAAAGTAATTGACATCATTGGAGTAGTGGGATTTTCCTGGAGATGGTACATAGAATGATAAACGAAAAATGGATGGAGGGCAGAACCTTACAGAAGGAGTTAGAAAAAGAGGAAATTGAAAAGAACACCCAAAGAGGAAGAAAGAACACCAGCTGAGCATGATGTTGTGGAAGGAAACAGAAGAAGGATTTTCAAGGAGACAAGATCAGCCCTCAGGAAGGTCAAGCAAGATAAGAACAGCACTGGCTGGGTTACTGGCAACCTTGGTGAGTTTAATCTTGATCTTCCCACTAAATGTTTTTGTTAGTGCAAAAACAATATGGAAAAATCACTGAATGTTTTTAAGTGCTTACTTTGATGAAACAAGCCCTGGGCATCAAGCAGCCTGGCCTTTTTTTAATCTTTATTATTCATTTCTGACCTAATATTTATTGTTGTCTCTGTGTGTGTGTGTGTAAGTGGGGTGTGTTGTACTAGTTTTTTTGTTTTTGAATTTTATTTTATTTTATTTTTAATACAGCAGGTTCTTATTAGTTATCTATTTTACACATATTAGTGTATACATGTCAATCCCAATCTCCCAATTCATCACACCACCACCACCCGCCCCCGCCCCCACTTTCCCCCTTGATGTCCGTAACTTTGTTCTCTACATCTGTGTCTCTATTTCGGCCTTGCAAACTGGTTCATCTGTACCATTTTTCTAGATTCCACATACACGTGTTAATATATGATATTTGTTTTTCTCTTTCTGACTTACTTCACTCTGTATGACAGTCTCTAGATCCATCCATGTCTCTACAAATGACCCAATTTCGTTCCTTTTTATGGCTGAGTAATATTCCATTGTATATATGTACCAAATCTTCTTTATGCATTCGTCTGTTGATGGGCATTTAGGTTGCTTCCATGACCTGGCTGTTGTAAATAGTACTGCAATGAGCATTGGGGTGCATAAGTCTTTTTGAATTATGGTTTTCTCTGGGTATATGCTCAGTAGTGGGATTGCTGGGTCACATGATAGTTCTTTTTTTAGTTTTTTAAGGAACTTCCATACTGTTCTCCATACTGCCTGTATCAATTTACATTCCCATCAACAGTGCAAGAGGGTTCCCTTTTCTCCACACCCTCTCCAGCATTTGTTTTTTGTAAATCTTTTGATGATGCCCATTCTAACTGGTGTGAGGTGATACCTCATTGTAGTTTTGATTTGCATTTCTCTAATAATAAGTGATGTTGAGCAGCTTTTCATGTGCCTCTTGGCCACCTGTATGTCTTCTTTGGAGAAATGTCTATTTAGGTCTTCTGCCCATTTTTTGATTGGGTTGTTTGTTTCTTTAATATTGAGCTGCATGAGCTGTTTATATATTTTGGAGATTAATCCTTTGTCCGTTGATTGATTTGCAAATATTTTCTCCCATTCTGAGGGTTGTCTTTTCGTCTTGTTTATAGTTTCCTTGCTGTGCAAAAGCTTTGAAGTTTCATTGGTCCCATTTGTTTATTTTTGTCTTTATTTCCATTACTCTAGGAGGTGGGTCAAAAAAGATCTTGCTGTGATTTATGTCAAAGAATGTTCTTCCTAGGTTTTCCTGTGAGAGTTTTAGAGTGTCTGGTCTTACATTTAGGTCTTTAATCCATTTTGAGTTTATTTTTGTATATGGTGTTAGGGAGTGTTCTAATTACATTCTTTTACATGTAGCTGTCTAGTTTTCCCAGCACCACTTATTGAAGAGACTGTCTTTTCTCCATTGTATATCCTTGCCTCCTTTGTCATAGATTAGTTGACCATAGGTGCATGGGTTGATCTCTGGGCTTTCTATCCTGTTCCATTGATCTATATTTCTGTCTTTGTTCTAGTACCATATTGTCTTCATTACTGTAGCTTTGTAGTATAATCTGAAGTCAGGAAGTCTGATTCCTCCAGCTCCGTTTTTTTCACTCAAGATTGCTTTGGCTATTCAAGGTCTTTTGTGTCTCCATACAAATTTTAAGATTTTTTTTTTGGTTCCAGTTCTGTAAAAAATGCCATTGGTAATTTCATAAGGATTGCATTGAATGTGTTGATTGCTTTGGGTAGTACAGTCATTTTCACAATATTGATTCTTCCAATCCAAGAACATGGTATATCTCTCCATCTGTTTGTGTCATCTTTGACTTCTTTCATCGGTATCTTATAGTTTTCTGAGTACAGGTCTTTTGCCTCCTTAAGTAGGTTTATCCCCGGGTATTTTATTCTTTTTGTTTCAGTGGTGAATGGGATTGTTTCCTTAATTTCTTCTTCTGATCTTTCGTTGTTAGTGTATAGGAATGCAAGAGATTTCTGTGCATTAATTTTGTAGGCTGCAACTTTACCAAATTCATTGATTAACTCTAGTAGTTTTCTGGTGGCATCTTTAGGATTCTCTATGTATAGTATCATGTCATCTGCAAACAGTGATGGTTTTACTTCTTCTTTTCCAATTTGTATTCTTTTTATTTCTTTTTCTTCTCTGATTGCTGTGGATAGGACTTCCAAAACTATGTTGAATAATAGTGGTGACAGTAGGCAACCGTGTCTTGTTCATGATCTTAGTGGAAATGGTTTCAGTTTTTCACCATTGAGAATGATGTTGGCTATGGGTTTGTCATATATGGCCTTTATTATGTTGAGGTAGGTTTCCTCTATACCCACTTTTTGGAGAATTTTTATCATAAATGGGTGTTGAATTTTGTCAAAAGCTTTTTCTGCGTTTATTGAGATGATCATATGGTTTTTCTCCTTCAGTTTGTTAATATGGTGTATCACATTGATTGATTTGCGTATTTTGAAGAATCCTTGCATCCCTGGGATAAATCGCACTTGATCATGGTGTATGATCCTTTTAGTGTATTGTTGGATTCTGTTTGCTACTATTTTGTTGAGGATTTTTGCATCTATATTCATCAGTGATATTGGTCTGTAATTTTCTTTTTCTGTTGTATCTTTGTCTGGTTTTGGTATCGGGGTAATGGTGGCCTTGTAAAATGAATATGGGAGGGTTCTTTCCTCTGCAATTTTTTGGAAGAGTTTGAGAAGGATGGGTGTTAGCTCGTCTCTAAATGTTTGGTAGAATTCACCTGTGAAACCATCTGGTCCTGGAATTTTGTTTGTTGGGAGATTTTTAATAACAGTCAATTTCATTACTTGTGATTGGTCTGTTCATATTTTCTGTTTCTTCCTGGTTTCGTGTGGGAAGTTTATACCTTTCTAAGAATTTGTCCATTTCTTCCAGGTCGTCCATTTTATTGGCATAGAGTTGCTTGCAGTAGTCTCTTAGGATGCTTTGTATTTATGTAGTGTCCGTTGTAACTTCTCCTTTTTCGTTTCTAATTTCATTGCTTTGAGTCCTCGCCCTCTTTTCTTGATGAATCTGGCTAAAGGTTTATCAATTTTGTTTATCTTCTCAGAGAACCAGCTTTTCGTTTTATTGATCTTTGCTATTGTTTTCTTTGTTTCTATTTCATTTATTTCTCATCTGATCTTTATGATTTCTTTCCTTCTACTAACTTTGGGTGTTGTTTGTTCTTCTTTCTCTAGTTCCTTTAGGTGTAAGGTTAGGTTGCTTGTTTGAGATTTTTTCTCGTTTCTTGAGGTAGGATTGTATTGCTATAAACTTCCCTCTTAGAAGTGCTTTTGCTGCATCCCATAGGTTTTGGATGGTTTTGGTTTCGTTGTCATTTGTTTCTAGGTATTTTTTGATTTCCTCTTTGATTTCTTCAGTGATCCCTTGGTTATTTGGTAATGTGTTGTTTAACCTTCACGTGTTTGTGTTTCTTATGTTTATTTCCCTGTCATTTATTTACAATCTCATAGCGTTGTGGTTGGAAAAGATGCTTGATATGATTTCAATTTTCTTAATTTTACCGAGGCTTGATTTGTGACCCAAGATGTGACGTATCCTGGAGAAAGTTCCGTGTGCACTTGAGAAGAAAATGTTATCTGCTATTTTCGGATGGAATGTCCTATAAATATCAATTAAATCTATCTGGTCTATTGTGTCATTTAAAGCTTGTGTTTCCTTATTAATTTTCTGTCTGGATGATCTGTCCTTAAGTGTAAGTGAGGTGTTAAAGTCCCCCACTATTATTGTGTTACTGTTGATTTCCTCTTTTATAGCTGTTAGCAATGGCCTTATGCATTGAGGTGCTCCTACATTGGGTGCATATATATTTATAATTTTTATATCTTCTTGGATTGATCCCTAGATCATTATGTAGTGTCCTTCCTTGTCTCTTGTAACATTCTTATTTTAACATCTATTTTATCTAATATGAGTATTGTTCCTCCAGCTTTCTTTTGATTTCTATTTGCATGGAATATCTTTTTCCATCCCCTCACTTTCAGTCTGTATGTGTCCTTAGGTCTGAAGTGGGTCTCTTGTAGACAGCATATAGATGTTTTTGTATCCACTCAGTGAGCCTGTGTCTTTTGGTTAGAGAATTTAATCCATCCACATTTAAGGTAATTATCGATATGTATGTTCCTATTACCATTTTCTTAATTGTTTTGGGTTTGTTTTTGTAAGTCCTTTTCTTCTCTTGTGTTTCCCACTTAGAGACATTCCTTTAGCATTTGTTGTAGAGCTGGTTTGGTGGTGCTGAATTCTCTTAGCTTTTGCTTGTCTGTAAAGCTTTTGATTTTTCCATCGAATCTGAATGAGATCCTTGCCGGGTAGAGCAATCTTGGTTGTAGGTTCTTCCCTTTCATCACTTTAAATATATCTTGCCACTCCCTTCTGGCCTGTAGAGTTTCTGCTGAGAAATCAGCTGTTAACCTTATGGGAGTTCCCTTGTATGTTTTCTGTTGTTTTTCCTTTGCTGCTTTTAATAATTTTTCTTTGTCTTTAATTTTTTTCAGTTTGATTACTATATGTCTCGGTGTGTTTCTCCTTGGGTTTACCCTGCCTGGGACTCTTCACTTCCTGGACTTGGGTGGCTATTTCCTTTCCCATGTTAGAGAAGTTTTCGACTATAATCTCTTCAAATATTTTCTCAGGTTCTTTCTCTCTCTCTTCTCTTTCTGGGACCCCTATCATGCGAATGTTGGTGTGTTTAATGTTGTCCCAGAGGTCTCTGAGGCTGTCTTCATTTCTTTTCATTCTTTTTTCTTTATTGTGTTCTGTGGCAGTGAATTCCACCATTCTGTCTTCCAGGTCCCTTATCCGTTCTTCTGCCTCAGTTATTCTGCTATTGATTCCTTCTACTGTATTTTTCATTTCAGTTATTGTATTGTTCATCTCTATTTGTTTGTTCTTTAATTCTTCTAGATGTTTGTTCTTTAATTCTTCTAGGTCTTTGTTAAACATTTCTTGCATCTTCTCAATCCTTGCCTCCATTCTTTTTCTGAGGTCCTGGATCATCTTCACTATCATTATTCTGAATTCTTTTTGTGGAAGGTTGCGTATCTCCACTTCATGTAATTGTTTCCCTGGGGTTTTATTTTGTTCCTTCATCTGGTACATAGTTCTCTGCCTTTTTATTTTTTCTATCTTTCTGTGATTGTGCTTTTCATTCCACAGGTTGCAGGATTGTAGTTTTTCTTGCTTCTGCTGTCTGCCTTCTGGTGGATGAGGCTATCTAAGAGGCTTGTGCAAGCTTCCTGATGGGAGGGACTGGTGGTGGGTAGAGATGGGTGTTGCTCTGGTGGGCAGAGCTCAGTAAAACTTTAATCTGCTTGTCTGCTGTTGGGTTGAGTTGAGTTCCCTCCCTGTTGCTTGTCTGGCCTGAGGTGACCAAGCACTGGAGGCTACAGGCTCTTTGGTGGGGCTAATGGCAGACTCCAGGATGGCTCATGCCAAGGAGTACTTCTCAGAACTTCTGCTGCCAGTGTCCTTGTCCCTGCGGTGAGCCACAGCCTTCCCCCACCTCTTCAGGAGACCCTCCAACAGTAGCAGGTAGGCCTGGTTCAATCTCTTATGGGGTCACTGCTCCTTCCCCCTGGGTCCTGATGCACACACTACGTAGTGTGTGCCCTCCAGGAGTGGAGTCTCTGTTTCCCCCAGTCCTGTCAAAGTTCTGCAATCAAACCCTGCTAGCCTTCAAAGTCTGCTTCTCTGGGGTTTCCCCTCCCATTGCTGTACCCCCAGGTTGGGAAGCCTGACATGGGGCTCAGAATCTTCACTGCAGTGGGTGGACTTCTGTGGTATAATTGTTCTCCAGTTTGTGAGTCACCCACCCAGTGGTTATGGGATTTGATTTTATTGTGATTGCACCCCTCCTACCTTCTCGTTGTGGCTTCTCCTTTGTCTTTGGATGTGGGGTATCTATTTTGGTGAGTTCCAGTGTCTTCCTGTTGATGATTGTTCAGCAGTTAGTTGTGATTCTGGTGCTCTTGCACGAGGGAGTGAGCGCACATCCTTCTACTCCACCATCTTGAACCAATCTCTCTGTACTCAGGCAGCCTGGTATTGTGGAGAAACCATGTGGGATCTTATGTGTCAGGCAGACCTAAGTTCTAGTTGTGGTTCTGTCACTTGCTAACTGAGGGACTTTGAGTGATTTACTTAGCTAACCTCTTGAAGCTCAATTTCTTCATCTGTAAAATGAGGATGGTAATATGCATCTTGCTCTTTGAGGATTAGAGGTCATACATGTAAAACCCCACCATGGTGTTTGGCACTTAGTAGGTGCTCAACAAATGGCATCCATTATTATGGGCCAAGTGCTCCTCTTCTGGGCTCTAAAGCAACTTGTGCATCCATCTACTGGGTCACTAACCATGATGGACTAAAACAACTTGGTCGTTATGACTCTCTCCCAAGCCTAGCCTCCACCAGACTGCTAGCTTCTTAAGGACATCTTCTTCAACTTAGTTTCCCCATCAGCTACCCCAGAGCAGATATCCTGGATGGGACCTTCATTCTGCAGGATAGAAGGAAGCCTGGGAGGTGGGCCCTGCCCTAGAGATGTCATGGGAAGATTTGCTTTACTGAGGTGGCATTGGAAGCACAGGTCTTCGAACAAGATAGTCACATGGGACTCCGTGTGAGTCCGCAAGGAGCTGAAGGTCATTTTTCAAACTTTGCAAGCAATCTAATTGTGGAAATCTCAAGGAAAGAAGGGTGGATCAGGAAAACTGGCCAGAACACTCGGTACTAACGAGTTGGCTGATTCACCCAAACTCACACATATGGCTCTATAATTCTGGAGAGTATATCTTTCTGAATGAAAAAAAAAGAAAGAAAACACAAAAGAAAAAAAGACATGAAAATCAGGATACATAGTGTGATTAAAGACCGTTTCCAGGTACCAGGTATAAGAAGGAATACAAAAGAGTAGTAGCTTGGATATCTGGCCATGGGAATTTTCAAGTCATTTGAATGGTTCCATGAGTCATTTGAATGGTTCTCTGAAGTTAGGGACATTATAGGTTACTAACAGGTGGAAACTCAGAGTGGCTTATCTGCTCACTGTAGTAGTTTCCTAGGGTTGCCATAACAAATTATCACAAACTGAGTGGTTTAATTTATTGTGTCCCATTTCTGGAGGTCACTTCTGGAGGCCAGAAGTCTTATATCAAGGTGTTGGCAGGGTTAATTCCTTCTTGGAGATTCAGAGGGAGAGTCTGTTCCATGCCTCTCTCCTAGCTTCTGGTGGCTGCTGGCAATCCTTCACATTCCTTGGTTTTTAGATGCATAACACCAATGGATCTGATCTTTGCATGGTATTGTCCCCGTGTCCAAATGTTCCTCTTCTTATGAGGACACCAGTCACTGAATTAGGGCCCCCTCCCCCCAGTGACCTCTTCTTAACCTGATTATGTCTGCAAAGACTCTATTTCCAAGGAAGGCCACGTTCATAAGTACAAGGAGTTAGGATTTCAACATATTTTTCGAGGGGGCACAATTCACCCTGCAAAACTTCCAGGCCCTCCTTGCCCACTGTTCACTAGCCTCTGCGAGCTATTTACAGTTCTGCAAACTGACCGTATTTTCACACCTCCGTGTCTGCACACGTGCTGGGCCTTCAGCCAGGAATGTTCCCATCCACCCCTTCTCTTCCACCTGCGTAACTCCCAAATATCTTTTAAAACGTGAGGACTTTTCCCCTTTCCTGTGACCCTTTGCCTCCCTCCCGCCATCTCTCCGAATGAGTGACTAGATTCTCGGTGCCCCCCAGATCCACCTCGAATGTGACATTTAGCGAGACAGATGGTGACAGATTGTTGGCACACTTGCCCTTCCCACTAGACTGCAAGTTCTGTGAGGACAGAGCCCATACATGTTTATCACTGTGTGCCCTGGGCCCACTACACCGTGGACATCCCATGACACAAGACCCAGCACGTGGTAGGAGGCTTAACTCATGCTTGTGGCTTTCCGTGGTCTGATTGAACGGGACAGCCTGGCCAAGCCAAATTGTGCCATTCCTTCTAACCCAAACCAGCACTTTCCATGGGGTCAAGTGTGGGTTGCCAGTGAATTTCCAACCTGATTTCCTCTGCTCCCAGCCTCCCTGGGAGGTCTCCCTGCTGGACCTAGTCAGGCCCAGCCCAATGCAAGCTGTCAAGCCGGGCCGGTCCCTCCCTCAGTCTGCTTTCACGGAGACTGCAAATAGGGGCTTTTGGCCCATGGGTCTCAGTGCCACAATGCAGCATTCAGTGGTTGCTGTGGGGTGCCCCTGTGTGTGTGTGGGCAGCTCATGGTCCAAGGCCAGCAAAGCCCCATAAAAATGTCAGGCCTGTGCAAAGGCCAGCGCTCTTTGGGCTTTTTGCTCTCCCCACTAGCAGTTTTCTTCTTAGTCACCTGTCTCCTTAAAATAGGCCCTTCCTTCTCTCCATCCGGGATTCCTGCTCTCTGATGCTCTTACTGACAAGCACAGCAAAGCAGAGGTCAGAAGAGAAACTGTGCAGATATTCATGGCATCTCAGAGCTTGGAAGTGCTCTGGAAAGAGAGTGTCTTGTCCAATCCTTCTTCCTGTAGATGGGGAAACAGAGGCTTGGGATGGGAGAGGGACTTGCCTACGATTATACAGAAAAGTGCCGAGAGAGAGAGAGAGAGAAGGTGGAGCTGATTCTGTGACCCAGACCAGACCTCTTTCCCTTCAACCACACTGTCTCCGCCTGTCTCTTCCATGAATTAAGAGAGTTAAGGTTTAATTGCCTTTAATAGCAGAACAAACTACGTAAAAAGTTTGCTTGAACCCCTCCTCTGCCAATGTCCGCTTAAAAGGGTACTACCTATTCAAAGAGGTACTGTCCCCATTGGAAGGGACTTCTGCCCAGGACAGAACAGAGACAGTGTTTGCTGTCCAGGGCGTTGGCATCCACACATCACTGTTAGTGGAGACCACTTCTCGTGGGGTATTACCAAGATAAAAACAGACTTGAATGTTGACTCTCAATTCAAAGTGAGCCCATTTAAACCTCTCATTAAAATAAAAACTGGTTCATCCTTTACCACTTATTTATAAGGCCCAAGTGTTCACTTCAATTAAGTGCCTTAAAAATAAAGGGGGAGAAAGGGATACTTGGATTCCTTTGAAACTCAAGTCAACAAGAGCCAAATGAAACAGCAACACTCTCAATTTGTGGGCGTTGAGCCCGTCACCACTTTTCTCCAGCTGTTCCCCTCCCCGCTGTTCCCCAGTGTAAGCCCTAATGTTGTGATCAGCAGAAGCTCACATCCCTCAGTCTGGCTTCAAGACCTCCACCTGGGTCTGCCTCCACCTGCCCTCATCCACTTCTGCTTCCATTCTCACACCTCACCTTATTGATGTGCGTTCCTTCACTCTACCTGTGCTGCCTCCTTTTTTTTCTTTGCTTGGATTCCCTCTCCTTCCTTCCTCCCCAGCCGCCCCCTCCCACTTGCTTCTGTCTCTACCTGTCTAAACTCTCAATCCACTCTCCAGGCCATAAAACAGTCTTGCATCTTTCCAATCCAGTATTTCCTTCGTGGAATGTCCCAGGCACACGATTTGCCTCTTCTGTGGAACCTGCGGCTTCCTGCCTCTTGATGGATTCTCTCTTCACTCATGTGTCCCTTGACTCCTTATCTAACCATTTACCAAATGCCTTCCACGTGCCAGCCACTGTGCCTGCCCCAAGGAGCTCCCATCCCAACATGGAAGACAGAAGACAATTATCACAGAGCAGCCACTGCCACAAGATTTCAAATTTAGTCTAAGGGCAATGGGAGGTCATCGAAGGATTTTAAAGAGGCAGAGCGGTGATAGGAACAGATCTGCATTTTGAGGGGTGTTCTGGGAACGACATGGAGGACAGATTTGGTGAGGGTGGGAATGTGGGCATGAGGGAAATGATGGTGCCAGCATGAAGGTTGAAAGGTTAATTAGGAGGCTATTGCAATAATCCCAGCAAAATATGAAGGTATGTCCCAAGGGAGTAACAGAAGGAATACAGAGGGGGACATATGTGGGCTAGAACTGACAGGAAGTGGTGACTGTAGGCAGGGACGCCGTATGTCCACGACCCCTCAGTTTCAGGGTGGGGCTCTTGCGTGGAGGGTGACGTCAGCCCCGGCACAGGAACAGTGAGAGCAGGATTGGGTCTGAGGGAAGGGCTGCAGTGCTCACTCCGGCCCGTGTAGAGGAGACTGGGGGTGGGAAGATAGAGATCTCGGCAGTGACACAGATCTGTGGCTGTGGAGCTGAGGTCCCCAGCAGGCTGTACATACTCACAGACATATTTTCCCTATTGGCCCTTGAGGTCAGGAAGAGGGACTGAGCATCACTCCTGTCTATTTTCTTTCTCTCTTGAATATAATAGATTCTCATTTGCTCTTTAAATCAACCAAGGATTGAAACTCCAAGACAGACACTATAAGTGGAAAGAAGGCAGCCACATTTATGGGGCAGACTAACTAGTGAGAGTGTAGTCACTCTGATTTGCTACTCGCTGCAGCTCTTTGACCCAGGTTTCTTCCCCTACACGGGAGATGCTGATACCCGGGACACAAGACCACCATGAGGCCATGATGTCATGATGGCACGTGTTCTCATCAGCCAGTCCCGTGAGTTTGTGGAAGAAGCATGGGCATCAGCCTTGAGAGTTTGCAGTTGTATTTCTGGCCATGCCTTTGGATAAGCCATTCTCCTTTACTGGATGCTAGTTTCCTCTTTTGTAAACTGAGGAAGAT
Organism: Eschrichtius robustus; assembly: GCF_028021215.1. Lineage (NCBI taxonomy): Eukaryota > Metazoa > Chordata > Mammalia > Artiodactyla > Eschrichtiidae > Eschrichtius > Eschrichtius robustus. Next base: position 71,787,477 of record NC_090829.1, read on the forward strand.
TGGATGGCAGGATCTGGAAGGCTATCTCCAAGTTGAAGATGTTACAACCCAGAGACACCATGAGAAAATACTGACTTAAAGAACTGTACTGTTTTGCTTTGCTGTGCAGCAGAAATTAACACAGCATTGTAAATCAACTGTATTTCAATAAAAAAAATTAAAAAAAATTAAAGTCCAACAGAACAACCCCCTCACCCAAAAAGAATTGTAATCACACCAGACACACCTCCAGGCTCATGAAATGAGGGAAAAGATAGCAAAATGACTATCAAATGTTCCTTACTTAAGACAGCCAAGCCTTAGAGAACTACTCGCTGAAGTCTGCTCCTCCCTAGGAGAACAGAAGTTCATATTTTCTTTCCTCCACAAACAGATGAAGGGACCTCTTAGCATTGGGGATGTCTAGACCTGCAATGATGACAAATGAACCATATTCACATTTCCCGTCAAATAACAAGTCACTTTGTGCGAAGAATGCAGAGATTTGGTAATTGTTGATGCCAGAGGAAGAGGATGGGGCTGTGGAAGCATGGAAGCTTTGGACGGAGGTGGAGCTATGGTGGGGACACCCAGTTGATTGGTGGATTCTGCCATGATTGCACGTGTTGTGTTGTAAAGACCATAGGATCGAATTCCTGGCATGATGGGGCCGGAATCCTGCCTCTGCCACCTCCTCGCAATAGGAATTCGGATAGTTACTCAACCTCTCTTAGCCTCTGTCTCATCTGCAGGATGAGAATAGTAACAACCTGGGGAGCAATGGTGAGGATGAGATGTGAGAATGCAGGACCTGGCACAGAGGATATGGTGGTGAAGCTTAGCAGCCTCTGTAGTTTTAGAAACATTATTTTTCAATCAATCACCTTCCACGTTTCCAAACCAAATCCAAGCTGCCAGTGGGTGGATGGGTGGCCAGGTCGACTCAGGGTCCTCGGGCTGTGGTAGGGGATGAAGGTGCCCAGGTACACACAAAGGAGTAGGCTTGCCAGGCCTAGTGACTGCCAGGCTAGTGGGTGAGGCAAATACAAGTCACATTTTTCGAAGTAGCCTGTCTATCTGTTGAATGAAACTTTTATGGGGCCCTCGTTAGCTGGTGAGACTGCATGCTCTGACGTGGACACTTACGCGTCACGGGTCAACCTGTGCACAAGGATTAATCCAGTTTGTCTGTTCCTTCTTAGCTTCCCAGGGGTGGGGCGCCCCTTCAGATGAGCTAGCTTTTCAATTAAATCCAGGATTTGGTTTTCTGGTGTGGAACAGAGCAGGAAAGTGTCTGCGTTTAAATCAAGGCCCCTGGCACTATCTCAGACCTCTTCCAGCGCCACCCGCAGGCTGGGGTGGAGGTGTCAGAGTGTGTGAGGGCAGAGGGTGCAGTGGGAAAGGATGAGCTCCATCTGGGGTTTTCAGGTTGACATTCATTGACTTCTCACCTAGTTTGGGTGCTAGACACAGGTGTAGCCGCTGGAGTGGCCATGGGGAGCTGTGGGGTTTTGCTTCAAGACACAGAGGCTGAAGAGGAAGAGAGGGGCTCTGCACAGGCACACAGCAGAGTGAAACACAAGCGCCCAAAGAGGGCTTTAGAAAAGGGCTTTTGTCCTGGCCATTGCAGACTGCATTCCGGGGCCACTGGCACTCATACTTCTAGCCTCAGGCTTTGAAAGACATTTGGGCTACTTTCTTTTTTTTTTTTTTTTCTGGCCGCGCTGCACAGAATGTGGGATCTTCGTTCCCCCTGACCAGGGATCAAATCCTCGCCCCCTGCATTGGGAGCATGGAGTCTTAACCACTGGACCACCAGGGAAATCCCCTGGCTACTTTCCTGAAAGAGTCCATAGGCCATGCACCTTAGTCTGGAAGGGAAAACAAAACCAGCACCTGCCTGAGAGATAAGCAGAATATATTCCTGCTTATATTCATTTTCTCGGTGGCAATTTATGGAGCTTCTGCAGACCTGGACCTTGTCTGTTGCTTCTCTGATTTGTCCTTGGCTTTCGTGGTGACCTGGCATGGAGGAAACCTCAGTTGGAGGCTGACAAATGAAGAATGAACAAATGAATGAATGAATGAATGGGTGATACAAAGACGAGCCTACCATGGTCTGCTGCAGAGGGACAGTAGGGGGCAAAGCCCAGAGTCTCAATCACCAGTCAACCACCTGCTTGTGCAGAGTCAGGCGGACGCTTATGTGCCGAGCACATATTGGCTCCTATTCCGAGCCTGTCCCACCTGGGGGAAGAGGTCCAGCCTCCTACCTGGGTGAGAACAGAACTCAGATTCTTGAGCTTACACTTATCTGGTGGCAAAAGTGACCAACAGCACAAACACATCTGCCTTTTAGGTCTCCATGGAGAGTCCAGCTGAGAATTGAAGTGTGAAGACCAGAGCAGCCATCTGAGCTGCTTATCATGGCATCCAAGACCACCCACTGTCTTCCTCCCCTGGCCCCTTCCTGCTCCTTCCTCAGAACTCACTTCTCCCGCCCCCACTGCTCATCTGCTCTTTCCTCACCGTCTACCTGATTTCAGCACACTCTTCTCAACCACGCCCACCTCCTTGACTTGGCTCATGGAAGACCTTCCATTATGTCTGCCGGCTCAACCTTTAGCCACCTACAAAATTCCTCACCAAGGACGGTCTTCCCAGTCCCTCCACCGCTGAGATCAATCTTTCTGAGTCTGCTGATTGTACTCTGAGAATGAGACCCTTTGACATGGACGGGGACCAACAGAGCTGACACTGAGACAGTGTCTGGCTGGGTCAGGAGAGTCAGGGAGCCAGTGGGCTCCAGGCATCCATGTGGACCAGCTGCTGTGCTGTGGGGACAGAGGCCCCGGGTGCTTTGGCTCCTGGGCGAGTCACTGAGGACAAGGTGGTGCTAATCCAGGAGCCTGCTCTCCGGAGGGAAGCTGCAAGCCAGGACAGTGCGAGAGACCTTAAGGGACTGAGAATGTTCCCCCGTGGCCTCCCCTGTGCTGGTCCTTATACTCACGGGGCTGAGTTCGATTTCCTTCCAAAACAGCCAGGCTAGGCTGGGCAGGGTTTGCACTGTACAAGGGGCCTCAGCTGTACGCTCTGCTGGGGGTTTCACGCGTCCAGAGAGAGGGACTCCTTTTTGTAATTTGCATAGAGGAAAAGTATGCCCCTGACAGTCACAGAGCCCGGAGCGAGAGTGCAAATGGAGGGCTATAAGCTTTATGCCTATTATTTAAAAGCTGTAAAATAAACTTAAAACTATTAATGAAAAGATGTTCTACCCTCTCACTCTGACAAATATATCTTTATGATGACCTGAAGGCCTAGTCTTAGTTAGGAATTCTCAAATTCTGGGAGTTTTGCCCCAGAACTCGGTAGCACAAGGGGAGCTTACCCCTGACCTGTGCCCTGCCCCTTCTTTCCCCCGTCTGCCATTCCAGCAATAGCCCTGTCCCCAGATCTGGACACCTGGCCCCAAAAAATGTCCTAGTTCTCATCCAAGTCCCTTGGCTGCAACCATCTCTTGGTTATACCTGGGCCGAGGGGTGCACATACTGGCAGTGTATTCCTTGGCGGCCTCTGGACCAAGGGTGCACAGACTTGCAGCAAGACCTCTGCTCGGGAGGACAGACCTAAGAAAGGCCCACGCAGGCCCTGGAAGTGGTCAGTGGTGTTTTGGCAGGGGATGGAGGGGTCCCGGGTACCCAGGGTAAGGTCTAGAATAGGGAGCGCAGGCTCCTGGTGGCTGTGTGCCCTGGATCTCTTGGACTCCTTGCCCCTTGGAGATGAGTGTGGCCTATAAAGTGTAGGAGTCCTCTTGCACAGCCCTAAGGAGGGGATTGCTAGACTGCAGCAGCCTCAGGGGCTGAGCACCACAGCTGAGCAGGTGGACCCAACGAGCCAGCAAATTTGGGCCTTCATCTAATGCCCATCTGCCCAAGTCCGGATGGTGACCTTCAGGGGGTACACGTCTGCCCCTCCATCTCGCTCTTGCAGAACAGGCGCCTTGTCTCATCCTTTTTAAATGCCTGCTTGTTTTTGGTAGCAACAAGCACTGTCTTTCAAGGCCCAAGTGTTCAAGGGGTACTTTTAAACTTTGCTCTGGTACGTGCAGTGAAAACAACGCTGGGCTTGGAATCAGGACACCTGGGCTCTCGGCCAGCTCTGCCACAGCTCACCCCGGAGGCTAGAATTAGCACGTTCCCACCTGGCCCTTACGTTTCTCCATCTATAAAATAAGGGTGTTGGGCGGAACGATTTCCAAAGTCCCATTCAGATCTGAAGGTCTTGGTTTATGACTCCTGAGAGCTACGTTTTTCTTTACCTGTCAATAGTTCTCAACTTTGGGTACTCATTAAAATGATCTAGAAAGCTTTCCAAAAAAAAAAAAAAAAATACCGGAGCCCAGGCCCTCCTCCTAGAGACTCTGATTCAGTCATTCTGGGGCGGGGCCCAGGCCCAAGCTCCCCAGAAGACTCAGATCGGGAATCACTATTAGCCTTGGACAGGCATCTCCCCCACCTTGCACCCACACACAGACGAGGGAAATGCAGCAGGACCGATGCCTGATGCACAAGCAGAGCATCTGTAGGCAAGGCCAGATGCTGGGATCCCGGGGTGGGGGTCTCCTGGTTCCTCTCCAGGAAGACGTGGATAAATAGAGCCGATTTCCTGGCTTCCCGCTCCTCACCTCCCATCCATCTTCCCATCCTCCAGCTGAGAACTGAGGGGGAGGCGGAGAGGGAGCAGGCAGCTGCCTAACCTGGGGACATGTTCTCATGGGTGGGGGGAGGCTGACTTTTGGCTCCAGACTTCCTCGTCCCTCACAGCTGGAACTGGAGCTGCCAGACGAGTGCTGGGGTCGGGCTCCCAGCTGCTGGCAGTTGTTCCCATGTTATCTCCCTGACAGCTGCAAACCTCCTGACGTGTGTTCTGTGTGTGCGCGCGTGTCCACGTGTGAGCGTGTACTCTGCAGCAGAAAAAACAAGATGAAGAGGCGGAACGCAGAGCCCACAAGGTTGCCTATTCTTCCTAAACCTCAAGACACCCCTTAAGCCTTGCCTGACCCCCAGCGACCTCCAGTCTGTGTGACGCCCCCTCCTCACTGCTCCTGTAAGCCCCTAGTGCTTCCCCTCATTGAGATTCCATGACAGGGGCAGTGATTACAACAGCTGTCATTTATTGAGCGCCTACTACGTGCCAGGCATTCTCGGAAGTGTTCTAGGTCAATGATTCTACTTCATACTCAGAACAACCCTGAGAAGCAAGCACTATTGCTATTTTACAGGCGAGCAAACCAAGGAACAGAGAAGTTAATATTTACTCTGAGGTCACACAGCTGTCAAGATTCAAAGTCGGGAATTCTGACGCCAAAACTTGAGCTCTTAACCACATGGCTATTTTGCTTCCTGTCCGTAATTGACTATGGATGAAGTTCTGTTTGAATGAATGAGGTCTCTTTCAGCTCTGACACTGTACCGGTGGTATTGCTCACAGTGACATACATTTTATACTTCGATTTATTTAAGATCAGCGTTCTTTTTAGACAACATTGGCTGAACTCATAAGGCACAGAGTCACAAGCTCCTGCCTCCCCCGCTGCAGAGCTCTGCTTCTAGGAGGACTGTAGGAAAGGTGCATTGAAGGAGATGGTCGAGGTCAGCACTGCCCACACTGGGCTCCAGGGACCAAAACATTGTGGGAAAACCGCTGAAAAAGAGAACCTCTGATGGTGCAGAATGTTTGTATCTGGACCCTCCCACTTTCAGAGATGTCTGCTCACCGGAAGCCTGTGAGCACAGGCTGGGGGCACCAAGCATTATGTTGTGTTGAAACCCACATGCCCTTTTTCTCAGGGACGACTCATGGTCTGCATTTTCAAGATGGCAGGTCAGGGCCTGAATGCAACTTGTGACCTGGTGCCCACAAAGCTTTTTGGTTTTCGTGTGCGTTTTGCTGAGCTTACTGACCTAGCATATGCATGGCTGCGGGGATGGGGTATTTGCTGAGAGGGGAGTGACAATGAGAGCAGCCAAGATCTTCACCTCAGCAGTCCATGTTCTCAAGTAAGGAGTTACCAGTCCGATGAAAAACGGTAGACTATTCATTGCTTGATTTAACTGGTACCTCCCCAAAAGTTCACTTTAGCTCCCAAATTGTTTTTTATGAGCTGAATTCCCTTTCTCCTCTCTCTTTAACCAGGTCATGTTTCCATTTGGTTAATTACTAGTTGTATGGGCAAGCCCTTCCATTTTTCCCTTACTAGGGATTTAATTTTTTATTCATTGACACACACACACAAACTTGAAGTTCTTTATCAGAGGGAGTTGAATCCTGCTTTAGGAAAGTGCTTTTTATGGTGTAAGCCAGAGTTTCTCAAACTTTTTTGTACATAAGAATTGCCTGGACGTCTTGTTAAAAATGCAGATTCTGCTTCCCTAGGTCTTGGTTGAGGTCCGGTATTCTCCATTTTTAACAGCTTCGAGGTGATGCCAATGCTGCTGGGCCCCAGACCACACCTTTTTTTTGATAATATATGTAAAGCATTAATTTTTTCCAGGTTTACTGACATATAATTGACACAGAACGTTTATAAATTTAAGGTCTACAATGTGATGATTTGACATATGTATTGGGTTGGCCAAAAAGTTCGTTTGGGTTTTTCCGTACAATGTTACGGAAAAACGAAGTTTTTGGCCAACCCAGTACGTATTTTGAAATGAGTGAGTATAGCAATAAGGTTAGTTAACACAGTCATCACCTCACATAGTTACCATGTTTGTTTGTTTGTTGCATTTTGCCTGGTGAGAACTTTTAAAATCTACAATTGGTTTGTAATAACGCCCAAACTGGAAACAATGCAAATGTCCATCAACTGGTGAATGGATAAACAAAATACAGTACATTTACGTAGTAGAATACTACTCACCAGAGAAAGGGACGAATTACAAATATTTGCAACAGCACAGAGGGGCCTCAAAGACAGGCCAAGAAAAAGAAGCCAGACACAGAAGACTCTATGACTCTATTTGTATGAAATTTCTAGAAGTGGCAAAATTATGATGACAAAAGCTTATCTGTGGTTGTCGGGGGCTGGCAGTGGGATCAGGGATTGATTGTAAAGGGGCACAAGGGACATTTTTGCAGTGATGAAAGTGTTTTAAAACTTGAGCGTGGTTGCTATTGCACAACTGCATAAATTCACTAAAACTCATTGAACCATACACTTAAAATGAGTGAATTTTATGATATGCAATTTATACTGCAATAAAGTTGTAAAAAAATCTTTAATATGTAAAACCTACCTACTCAAAAAACGAACAAACCCCACCTCCCCCCAAAAAAAAACCCCATGCACAACTCTCTGCTGGGGACACCTGTGGTTCTGGCTTCCTTCAAATCTCCCTGATGGTTTCCAGCCTGCTCCATAGACCACCTTCCCCTGCTCGCCCAGCAACAACTACCCCCCGCCAGGGTTGGCCCTCAGCCCCCTGTTCTCCAACACCGCAGACCCTCCCTGGACCTTCCCACTCATACTTTTGCTTTAACTACCCTCTGTGAGCAAGTGATCCCCAAAGGTACATCTCCATCCTGACCTCTTCCTTGAGCTGCAGACTCATTGATTCTGGTGTTTCTTGGCGGGATATCACCGGCTAGTGCCTGTGAGACTGGATACCACATACTCCACGTGTACAAAATTGAACTCATCTTCTGCCTTCTTCACTTGCTTCCTCTCATATCTGCCTTAGGGTCACCACCATCCACATGAACTTCAAGCCAGAAATGTGAGGGTCACCTATAAACCAATCACCAGACTTTTTTTTTTTAAGATGAAGTTCATGTACAAAAAAAACTTCAGATTTTAAATGTTCCGTTTGATGAAATTTGACAGCTATATACACCTGTGTAATCATCAGCCAAATAAGATATAGAACATTTTTATCCTCTGTAAACATTGCCCCCAGCCTCTTACTAGTCAATCTTCCCCACCCCAATACAATTACACCCACTGTCTGCTTTCTAACATGATACATTAGTTTCATCTGTATTTGGATTTCATATAAGTGGGATCATGCAGTATGTTCTACTTTGTGCCTGGTTTCTTTCACTTATCATATGATTTTGCTATTCATTCGTGTCATTGCATGTATCATTAGTGTGTTCCTTTTTTATTGCTTACCGGTATTCCATCGTATAGATATACCGTAGTTTGCTTATCTCTGCCTTTGTTGATGGACACTTGGGTTGCTTCCAGTTCCGCAGTGTTTGAATAAGACTGCCATAAACTTTGTTCATAATTTTATTGGGAACATACTTTTCCTGTACATGTTTTTGAGAGCATATTTTTCTAGGGCAAGTGTCTGGAAGTAGGATTACTTGGTCATAAAATAGATGTACGTTTAACTCTGCAATAAACTATCAAAGAGTTCTCCAAACGCCTGTACTGTTGAACTCTCCACCAGCAGCGTACAAGAGTTTGTTCCTCCACATTCACAGCGCTTGGTATGGTCAGTCATTCTGATTACAGCCCCTCTAGAGGGTGTGAAGTGATAGCTCATTGTAGTTTTATTTTGCATTTTCCTGATCACTAATGGTGTTGGGCATGCTTTCATCTGCTTATAGGGCATTTGTATATCTTCTTTTGTGAGGTGTCTGTTCGTCTTTGGCCCATGGTTTTATTGGATCATTTGTCTTTGTAGCTTTCACGTGTTGGACAGTCTTACTGATTTTTAAATTTGAAAGTTTCTCCTTTTGGTCCCTTCCTTTCCATCCTACAACCACTGTCCTAGTTCAGGCCCTTCCCATGTCTCAACTAAAGGATTACAGGAGAATTCTGACTAGTGTATTCAGTACTAGTTCTGTTCCCCTGTATGTTATATCTTTGATGAAGACAGAAAAAATCTCTGTAAATCAGCCCATGTCACTCCTCTGTTCCCTGCAACTTACAGGAAAACATCAGGCATCTTGGAATGACAGTCGGGCCCTTAACATGTGTCCAGACTGACCCCTCTGGCTCATCTCCTTCCACTGCCCATCTCCTAGTTTGCAGACCAGTAGTGCTAATCACTTGTAATGCCGGCCATGCAGCTTCCCACCGCCAGGCTCTTGCTATGTTCACTTCTCTTTCTCTGACCCTCTCTTTTCTTCCTTTATGAGTCAGGTGAAACGACATCTCTCCCTGGAAGTCTTCTGTAAACCCCCAGACTGAGGTGGGCCCCTCCCCTAAGCTCCCAAAGCGACAGGCTGTACATTCGTCAAGGGCCCAGTTGTGTTGACATCCTTGGCTTCTGCTGACCCTCTTCTCTGCTCCTCAGCGGATGGGAGGCTGTATTCTTTATCTTTGAACTTAAAACCCCAGCCTGTGACAGGAGCTCAGCAAATGCCTGCTGACTGAGTGAATCAGTGGCAATTCATTTATTTCTTAGACAGTGATGTCAGGAAAAAGCTACTCACACTTTTAGCCAAAAAAAAAAAAAAAAAAAGATGTGTGTGGAGGGATAGGCAAGATAGGATCGGATGGATGGGTACGATTCCCTCAATTTGAACAGCAGACACCCCGTCTGCGGGGAAAAGCTGGGGTGTGGGAAGGAGCTGATTTGCCGTGCCCTCCCCCTGGAGTGGTACCCTCTGCACTCATGCAGTGCTGGGCGACTAAGTCCCGGCATCACCATCACCCGGAGTCAATGCAAGGGGAATAGAGGAGCCGAATGTGACCTGTGACCCAGGCCCTCCGTTCTCTGCCTTCTTGCTCTCTTGCTTGTCACCTTGTAAAGACACAGCCAAGAGACTCCCCCTCCTGCTGAAGGGTGGTTTGTCACCCTCCGGAGGCACTGGCACTGGGGCAAGGCGGAGCTCAAAATCCCACCTTCAGGCCTGCAGAACGATTCTGCTTTCCTCCTCTTATTCCAGCGACCCCTGTGGGAATTTGCTATTCATCTCCCCACCTGTGGTGCCAGGCCTCCCCATTCACACCTCCATTGTTTGAGAACCCACGTGTTGGTGTTAGCAGCTCATTAAGCTAGAGCTGAAGGAGGGGGAGAATCCAAGGCTCTCAGAGAGAGTAAAGCTTAAAGGATCAAGCTGTCTCCCCTCCTCCCGAGCTCGGTTCTCCTCTGCAGGACATCCTATTCCACAGCTCTGACTACAGAGGACTCTCAATTTCGAGCTACAATTGGTCCCCCTAGATGCATGCCCCACTGCGTATGCTCTACCCTTGGGGGTCTTCCCCATGGTGCTCTCTCAGGTATGTGAGAACAGCTCTCCTGTTCCCAAGTCTTTTCTTCTCCAGGCCAAAGGCCTTCCATCCTACAAATCTTCTCCACGTGACATGGTTTCAGGTTCCCTCAGCAACCACCGTGCTGTTACCATGCCATCGGCAAACTTTGCTTGGCCCCCCAGGGATTCAGAGCTTGGTCATTACCTTACCCTCCCAAGTCCAGTCATGGCACCAAATCAACTTCTTCTTGTTTTGCTTTGTTTTGTTTTCATTGAGTTGGCCATGCTCTCGGCAAATAAACACAAGCTATAGGCTTACTCAGCGGCAGAAGCAGCAGAAAGGACTGTATCCCCTTCACCTTTGTCTCCCCGTGGCACCCACTACAGCCCTGGGGAATGGGTGGGTGTTAAGGAATTGTTTGTGAAAGTGAATTGAATTAAGAGAACTGGCTGGAACCTTGGAAAAAATCATAACTACATGGATTATAACCTATGTAATTGACCAGATGGATTTTTGTTTTTTAAGTCCTTAGGTCTCATCACCAACATGGTCCATCCCTTGGTGATGAAAGGAAGATAAGAGATCCTTTCAGCTAAGGCAGGTCTATGAAGTGCCTGCTATGAGCCAGTTTCTGTGCCAGATTCTACCCTAAAAACATGGCTTTTCACCTTGACTTCCTCAAGGACAGAGCAGGAGCCACATCTTGCCTTCTCAGAGAAATAAATCAGCTTGGAGAAGCCGACTCTGGGATTTGGGATTCACATGTATATTAGCGGCCCTGTGGAAAGGCAAGATGTTGGCATCTGCCTCCCGGAGAGGCTGAATGGTTTTCCAGAGATCTCTGGCTTGTCTGATGTAGCCCACAAGGCATCCCCTGCTCTGGGCTTCAGACCTTGACTTTCTCTTCAAAATAAACTGCCAGGGAGATTAGCAATTCAAGGCAGTTCCTCACAGCTCATGGAGGGGAGAGGCTGTCCCAGCGCAAGTCCTGTGTCTGAGGTCAGCCAGGGGGCCTGGGCTTCCTGGGTTTGTCATCAATTTCCCTGGTGACCTGAGGCCTGTCTCTCTGGAACCCAGGCTCCATATTTGCAGTGAGCCCTAGAGGTTCTTAGGAGTTGGAAGCAGTCCCCCGAGACTCACGTAGGGCACTTGGATTTCTGGAAGCATTCCAGATCTGAAGCAGAAAAAAAAAAAAGCTCATTGCCAAGATGCAAATTTCAGAATCAGAAGTGCTCTTTTGTGAATTTACTTTTTAGCCTTAAAAGGTTGTGGCAGACATGACCTTCTACTTCTGCAAGGGGTACAAAACCTCAGATGCCAGAGCTCCTTGCTCTGAAAGTCTTTTTTTTTCTTTCTTTCTATTTTTTTCTTTTAGTTTTATGGGGGACACTGGGCGGGGGGGAGTTATTGGGTTTGTACACTGCAGTGCACCAGAGCGTGGAAAAAAATCTGCAAGAGACCTAATTAAAATAGAACACAATTATAAGACAAAAAGCCCAAGCAATGTCACACGAGGCCTTCAATGCTAACATTGCATTCTGATCCAGGCTCTCAGCAGAAAGTGATCTTTCTTCCTCTCTCAGATCCGTGGGAGTGAGGGACCCGCGAGGGGTCTGGGCCAACCAGGATCACTCAGAGGAGAACAATGCTCTTGGTGACATTCCGGTCACATTTGCCCGAGGTTCCCACACATACCCATGGAATCTGGAAGATTAACAGTGAAAAATGACCTATTTTAACAGGTGCATACTTGTGTCTAAGTGGAAATTAGCCGAGCGTGGAATTATTTTAACATGGAAATAAGCTGTGGACCTTCAGAAACATCGCTCTTTTGACCACACAGGAGTCAGACACATGGTCAACACTGGAGAGTTTCTCAGGACTGGAAACGGATGTGTTGGTTGGATTTTTCCAGAGGAAGCTACCATGTCACAGAGAAATAAACACTAATGCGCATAAAACATGACTGTTCATGTTCAGATTCCTTCTTCAAAGCATGTCCCTGTTCTCAGCGGAACAGAGAGCAAAACTTCAAGACAGGAAATCTGTTTAGGGAAGATCATCTCAGTCACACCAAATAACAGCAGGTAAAGTAAATCCACGATTCTCAGCACAGCGCTCTGGAAAGGCGCAGTGGTCCAGAGAAGAGAGTCCTGGTCACGTCAGAAGACGTGGTTCAGGGAATTCCCTGGTGCTCCAGTCCTTAGGACTCCACGCTGTCACTGCCACGGCCCAGGTTCAGTTCCTGGTCGGGGAACCCCTCTGTGCCTTGACTGTCTCTCCTGTGAAATGGGGATCCTGAGCCTACCTGCAGCCCACCTCACAGGACTTTGAAAAGAACAAATTTGCTGATGAGTGAATGACAGACACTCTGTGAATGTAAAACACTGTCCCCGTGGTGAGGGCTTCATGGCTGGTGGATCCGTCATTGCTGTGAATGTGATTTGAAGCTGCACATGTCATAGAACAGAACAGCACAGGAGGAACTGTTGAGGCCCAGTGGTGTCTCCAGGAGAAAATAATTTTTTTTCAGGAGTGACTGCTGTTCTTTTCTGTGGCTTGACTTTCGCAGGAATCTTTTCGAGGCATTTGGAGATGGCAGTCATCAGAGAAGTCACGGGGTGAGTGACAGCACATTTCCTTAAAGAATTGAATCTTGCCTTTTCAAAATAGCTAGGTGATACCTTTTAAGAACAACTTACATGGTCCTAAAGGTATGATTTCAGTGTCTCCTCATCAGGTTTTGTGTGTGGAGAAACACCTTAATGAAACGTTGACTCCTGGCTGTTTCTTTTGGAGAAACACATCGGCTGTGTGGCTTTTTCAGGTCACTTAATCTTTCTGAGGTGAGCATTCCCACCTTTAGAAGGAGGAAGATTTAACTGTGCTTGTCCATGCCACAGGCCTGTGTGTGTGTGTGTGTGTGTGTGTGTGTACACACATATTGTAGGGTAGGGAAAATGTGCTTACTATGCTGAAAGGACATTTTTTCTTTGTCTCTTCTGGTCTTTTCTACACACACACACACACACACACACACACACACACACCCATCTGAGGCTATGGATAAGGTGAAGTCATTCAGAAAGAGGACAGAGCACACATATGGAAAGTTGGTTTCTGAGGGTAAGCTTTAAAAGGGAGTGAGTGAGCAGTGTTTGGTGAGGAATGGTAATTGTTATTATGTACTTAAGGCCTACAATGTGCCAGGCGTAGGATGACTGTGTCATCATTTAACCTTGGCAACCACCTGGGGAGGTAGATATGTCTCCTTTTTTGCAAACAAGGAATCTGAGGCTCAGAGACGCCCACTAACTTGCGCAAGGTCACACAGTCCATAAGTGCCAGCGCTCTTTAGTTGGTTTAGTGCTCTGCTCTGTCTCCTACAGAACTGCCCTCTCCCCGGCCCCTGCAGCATAGAGAACAGGGGACAGTGCAAGCTTCAGGGATCCCCAGCTGTTCATAAAGAAGGGCGAACTGGTTTCTGAGTCCTTGTGCCTTTGTCGTTTGCTTTGAACGTGTGTAGTTTTTGCCTGTCCGTGTTTCCTGGATCACTTTAGTCTTCTCTAGTCCATTTTCCAGTTCTCAGGCCCATAGCTGTGTCACGACTCGGCCTCACATGCTCCGCTACAGATGCTCCAACCTCTGGCCTGCTCCACCCTCTCTTCCAGCCCAGCCGCCCGGGGTTCCCAGCCTACGTCTGCAGGACCCACAGCCGGGGCGATGGAAGAGGGGGTCTCGCTCAGGAGTGAAGACTGTCAGACTCTCGCCTCCTGCAGCAGGGGGCTCCTGGGCCCTGGCTCTGGCCACCCAGGAGACAGGGCCTGCCTGGGCAGAGCAGCGGCTCCGAGAGGTCCGGGGCTGCCTTGTTTACCGTTGCCCAGGCTCCCGGGCCTGCCCGCGGCCCCTGGGAAGTGACAGGGAGGGGGCGGTTTCAGTCGCTGATGAAAGCTGCCGAAACCAGACCCAGGCACACGTGAAAAGAAGGAAAGAAGAAGAGGCACAGGCCAACCGTCGGGCCGCAGGCATGATTGGGCTTGTCTCCCACTCGGGCCGATGGAGACAAAGGTGGCGTCACCCGCCCCGGAACGAGTGGCGGTGCCTCCTTGGGCTGCCTGTGAGCGGAGCGTCTGTGCCTGAAACGTCCGTAAGAATGACGTCCTTGGTTTCTTGAGTTCCGAGCAATGTCCCCTGGCAGAGTGGGCCGTTCACATCCATATTCGGGAGTCCCGGGGGTTGAGAAAACTTGAACGGCGCGATCTGAGAGGCAGCAACATCAATTCCTGTCTAGACTTGATTTTTGGAATCCAGGTTCCAAGATGAAAGGGTGCATTATGAAGACAGGGCATAAATCCACTGTGCCAACAAGACCCACATTCACCTCGGATTATTTACACCTCTTTCCTCTCTCTGCTCATTACTTGTCCCACTGCCATCCACTTTCAAGTTTTGACAGATTCACTTCATACATCATACCTATAAGTAGCCAATTACATGTGTTTCCATTTTGGAGGACCCCTCACTCCAGGCCACTTTGCCCCCTCCCAAGTCCTCCAAAGTTGTACTTTTTCCCCTGGGACCTTAAGGCCACCACGAATGCTGAGGAAGTGATCGTGTTAGTCATGAGCATGCAGCGAAACCCAGCTGGAGAGGGCACCCAGTGTGTATTACTAATTCAGCCTCCACCGCACCCTTGGCCCCAAGCCTGGCACCTCTGCGCGGTGGTTACTCAAGGATGTGGGAAGCCTGCGGAGCGAGGGCGCTGACTTGGCCCTTTTCAGAACTGCCAACCCCACTCCTTGGCAACCAGAGTTCACCATCTGCCCGGTCACCCTGGGAGCACACAGGTCAGCGAACTTCTGCCAGGGCAGATGGTTTTGGGAGTTGAAAACCAGCCGTGGGGTTCCACCCAATCCCGGGAAGCCAGTTCTGCCTCTCGCCCAGGCTTGGTCCAGTATTCCCAACTGTCTATAGGACATCTCGACTGGGATGATCCCTCGATGCTTACAGCTTAAGAACACGAGGCTGGGTCAAGTCACTTTATCCTTTGAGGTCTCTGTTTCCCCATCTTTATCACGAGAAGATCGGACTAGGTGAGTCTTTCAGGCTCCTCCCAGCATGGTGCAATGGGAAAACAGCTTGTGTGGGCTCTGAAATCAGAAATGTCTGTGTTCATATCCTGGCTCTGCTGGGTGACCGCAGGCAGGCACCGAAACCTCTCCCACCCTGAGTTTCCGTGTCTGTAAAATGGAGGTAAATAATAGCAGTTGGCCCTTAGGTGTTATTATTCCTGGTTTATATCGATGCTGATAACAGCTCACATTCATTGTCTGCTTACTAGGAGCCAGGCTCTGCTCTGAGTGCTTTGAACATACTAACTCAGCATATTTGTAAGAGGACCTCTGCCGACACCAAGGCTGAGAGGGGTAGCATCTGTCCCAAGGCCACGCAGCCATCAGGTACTATGTCTGGGATTTGAACCCAGCAGTCAGACCTTAACTATCATTCTCTCTTCAAGAGGAACCTTGTAAACATCAGTTTCTTTTCCTTTTCCTTCCCTCTTTCAACTCTGTACATGCTTTAATTTGGTGTTTAAAAGTAATATCCACCTACTCTTCATGTTTCCACCACTGTCCTTCTCATCCTACACAGTCCCCTGTGGCTCCTGCCATTTCTCCCCACCCCCTTTACTTCCACGGCTAGTAGTGTTCCAGATAGAAGGAACCACCTGTGCAAATGTCCTGTGGCAGGGGGCATGGAGGGAAGACTAAGAGAGGGAAGAGCACAGTGGCTGCCTCAGGGCAGGCTGAGCTCCGCACGCTGATGGGGCTCAGACACTCTGGGCTTTGAGGGTCACACGAAGGCGCTTTTTCTGTATGCTAAGGGAAATGGAAACTTCTGAAGGATCTTAAGCCAAGGAGTGACATGACCCAAGCTCTCTTTTTGAAATGCAGTTTTCCTCCTACCAGAAACCTTTCCAAGAGCATTAGTGCCTTCCTTCGCCTCTGAGCCAAAGTTTCTCTGCCTCGTGTTCAAGGCCTCAGTCCAACATCCAGTCGGGTCGTGTGTCTGGGTTGGAGTTTAGGCAAAGGGCTTCCTGGGTGGGCGTGAGGTCTAGGGAGCCAGTGAGACCCGTCCATCCAGGAGAGTCCAGGTCACTCTTGTACCTCCTTCCCCAAATCTCCAAACCCCATTTCTTTCCCGTTCACCTTTTGAAATACTTTTAACCCTTTCTGATAAGCTCTGGCCTCCATGTTTTCAGAGATGTGTATCTCCAATCCTCCGGGGCTAACAAAGACGTTTCCTGAACACCTACAAAGTGCTGGGGGCTGTGCTAGACCCTGAGGGGGGCACGGAGCCCGGCCTTCGAGGCACTCACATCTAGTGTTAGGGAAGGCCGAATTGCGTCACCAGATAACTGTTATGACACAGAGAGGAAGACACATCGTGTGCTGGGGCGATCAAGGAGGGGAGTACCCTCTTCCTCCGGGGCGGGGGATGAAGGGCAGCAGAGTTGGGTCATGCTGGGGGTGGCATTTGAGTCAGGCCTCGTGGGCAGATCTGGATGCTCACACGTGGGAGGAAGGACACTCCAGAAGCAGGCAGAGCAGAGCAAAGGCCAGGAGGCAGGGCAAGTGTTGCTCAAGCCCAGGGAGCTGTGTGTTTCAGGGGAGCATGTCCTGGGCTCCTGAGAGACCAGCCTGCGGGGGCAGGGCAGAAGCCTCAGGGAGCAGTCCCACTCTTGCTTCATGCAGAGCTTTCCTCTCATATGGAAGATTCTGAGCTCCTACAAACAGGGTCTAGCCACTCCTCCTCCTCTTAGAAACGGTGTCAGCGCCTGGAACTGTGATCTGAACAGCACGGGTACTCAGAGATGCTGAGAGAAGCTCCCGGGCTCTGCCTCACGGGCCCTGGGGAAGGAGGAAGGACGTGGTGGCTGGGACCTGGGATGTCCATCCTCTCTGCCTTTCCCAGGCCATTTCCGTCACCTGTGGTTCTTTGCATCCACCACTTCCAGATCTGCACCTTCAAGTCCCAACTCAAATGCTACCCCGTCCTCTGCGCCTTCTCAGGATCCCCAGCTAGAAGGCACTGCTTCCTCTTTGGAATTTGGGAACTTCATCAGAACTGTCCTGCCTCTTCCGCACCCCCAAATACTCCCAGCCCACATGTTATTTGTCCGTGTACTGACCATTCCCACCCTTCAGGGTGAAAGGTGATCCAAGCATCTCAGTACCTCTTCCCTCCTGACATCCTCCAAGACCCTAACGCAACAATGGTCGTATGGTGCTTGCTCAAGAAGTGCATGCTGCTGAGATGGTAGCTTTAAAAAGAAGGCTGCACCCTCCCCGGGCCCCAGGAGCCCTGTGCTGTGGGAGGTGTGGCGTCGTGGGTGAGGCATGGGACAGCCTCTGGAGTGACCCGGAGCTGCACTTATCTGACTCTGCGCCTACTTGGCAGCTGCCTCCAGAGCTGCCCTCCAGAAATGCCTGTGACTTGATGGCAAAGCGCTGATAAGGGGGGGCCCAGGCTGCTTTGTTCACCTGTCCCCTCAGACAATCACGCCCATAATCTCCGCCCTGAGTCACTGGGGCGGGGGCACCCTCCCACCTGTGCTTTTCTCACCTCTCCCCACGTGCATTAAAAGAAGCAGGAGCCAAAATATCTACCTAGCTGCCAGGGAGAACTCAGCGGGGCTGTGGGAACGCGGTTAGCTGCTTCTCTGCAAGTTCTGGGGTTATGTGCCTTTCCCCTCCAGGCAGAATCTCCTCCCTCCCAAAGGGGTGACATGAGTCACGTGGACCCGTCTCTCTCTGCTGATTTAGAAAGCCCTCAACTCCTTCACGTCTTGAAACCAGGGCAAGTCATCAAATGACTTTGTGAGGCATTTATTGCCCATCTCTATGTGCCCAGTGGTGTTTCAGAGTTTACTAGCACATCGGCGTGCAAGCCTCAACTCCAAGTGCATCTCAAAGGTCCCCTGCTCTGGGCAGAGCCAGCCCAGCTGGCCATCGCTTCCCTCACTCTGCCTACACTTTCCCACCGCCAGCCAGGTTTGGTCTCAAGCTGTTCCCTCCTCCCGGAATCTCCTTCCACCCACATTGTCTTATTCATTTCTACTTATGCTTTTAAGGCCTCGCCCTAGGTAAGCAGTCAGCAGGAGACTGTAACTGTCCCCATACCCCACATCAGAATTCCTGCCCCCTCACCTCCTAGCTCTCATCGAAAATTTCAGTGCCCCTTAGAAAGCATCACCTGGTGTCTGCTGCCAATTCTCCCTCCCTCATGCACAGAAGACGTGTCAGTGCTGTGAAGAGATAGACAAATACCCAGAGGACAAGAGACCTGGGTTCTGGTCCAGGTTGAACCTGGAGAAGGATGGATGACCTTGAGTCTAGAGTCTTCCTCTTCAGCCTCTCATGTGTGAAGAACTTGCCCAGAGCAGGGTTCCCTGTCCTGGCTTTACCTCTCCCTGTCTCCTGGGGCACTTGTCCAAAATACAGATTGCTGGGTTCCCTCCCCAGACTGATGAAATTATACTCTCAGAGGGTACAGCCTAGAGTTTATATTTTTAGAAAGCTTCCCAGGCAACTTGGATGCAGCCCATCTGGTGCCTGCCTCAGGACTGACCTAGAGGACCCCTAACATGCTACAACCCAGTGCCTTCTTGAATGATCTTTATTTTTCTTAATTTGATGCTCCCTGGAATAAACTACATCAAAACCACCCCCGTGAGAACAAGTCTCGTGCTTGAATGGGAAAACCCTGGGTCATGACTCTGCTTTCATGTCTCTCTAGGGGCTACTAGTTTTTGTAGAAATTTCAGGTAGTTGAAAACACATAACCACCACCAACCCACCTGTCTTAGCTCAGGCTGCCATAACAAAATACCACAGACTGGCTGGCTTAAACAACACACATTTATTTCTCACAGTTCTGGAGACTGGGAAGTCTGAGATCAAGGTGTCAGCAGATTCAACTCCTGATGTGGAATCTCTTCCTGACTTGCAGACAGCTGCCTTCTTACTGTGTTCTCCCATGGGAGAGGGGGTGGGGGGAGAGCGCTCTGGTGTCTCTTCCTCTTCTTATAAGGTCACCAGCCCTATCAGAGTAGGGACCCACCCATATAACCTCATTTAGCTTTTATCACCTCCTCACAAGCTTATCTCCAAATATTGTCACATTGGGGGTTAAAGCTTTAACATATGAATTTGGGGGTACATAAACACTTATCCATAATACCATCTATGCCTGATGCTCTAGAGAAAGACAGGCTGACCTAACGAGGCAAATTCGTGTCTAGATAAATTCCGTGACCTATTTTTCCCAGTAAGTTCTTGAGAACTAGCTGCTGCTCCCTCCATTGCATGGGTAATTAGCACCCACAGTTTACAAAGACCATGGCTGCTCTCTCCTTTGTGGTGGTGTGGGTTCCATTTGGCCTGTCCTGTGCCCTCCTGGGATGCTTCTGGGAAAGCTTCAAGGTTTTTGGTTTCTGCCAACTCTGTGAACAACTCCATTTCCTCTTAACAGCAGTGTCTTTTCTATCGAAGTCAGCTAACATGGACTTCTGCTATCTGTCACTGAGAACTTTGATACATTCGTCATGTAAGGAATGACTGAAGGAGTTGTCGGTATTTGGTCTGAAGCAGGGAGGCCTCAGAGAGTTGCTGTTTATCTGCAGATAGCTGAAGGGCTGTCACGTGGAAGAGAAACAGACTGCCCCTACGTGGCTTCGGAAGGCAAGACTGACCAAGGAGGAAAGCTCTGGGGAGAAATATTTCAACTCAACACAAGGCAATATCAGTGAAAGTCCTCAGTCACAAGCGGTAGAAGCCCACGTTCTTTATATTTTCTAGGTACAAGTCACTTATAAGATATATGATTTGCGAAAATTTTCTCCCATTCTTTTGGTTGTCTTTTCACTTCCTTGATGGTGTTTTTTGAAGTACACGATGTTTTTAATGTTGATGAAGTCCAAGGTACCCATTTTTTCTTCTGTTGTATGTGTGTTGTGTCATATTTAAGAAACCATTACCTAAGCCAAGCTCAAGAAGATTGACCCTTATGTTTTCTTCTCAGAGTTTTACAGTTTTAGCTTTACATTCAAGTCTTTGATCCATTTTGAGTTATTTTTGTGTATGGTATGAGGAATGGGTTCAACTTTATCCATTCCCATGTGGATATCTAGTTGTCCTAGCATAATTTGTTGAAAATATTGTTCTTTCCTCATGGAATTGTTTTAGCACATGTGTCAAAAATCAACTGGCCATAAATATGAAGGTTTATTTCTGGACTCTGAATTCTATTCCATTGATCTATATGTCCTTACACCAGTACCACCCTGTCTTGATTACTGCAGTTTCATAGAAAGCTCTGAAATTGGAAATGTGAGTCCTTCAATGCTGTTGTTCTTTTTCAAGATTGTCTTGACTTCTCTGAGTCCCTCAAATTTCCATATGAATTTTAGGATCAGCTTATCAATTTCTGCAAAGAATCCAGCTAGAATTTTGATGGAGTGCATTGACTCTTTAGATCAGTTTGGGTAATATTGTCATCCCCAAAATATTATGTCTTCTGATCCATGAACATGAGATATCTTTCCATTTATTTAGATCTTAATCTCCTTCAACAAGGTTTTTTGTTTTTTAAAATTTTATTTATTTATTTATTTATGGCTGTGTTGGGTCTTCGTTTCTGTGCGAGGGCTTTCTCTAGTTGTGGCAAGTGGGGGCCACTCTTCATCGCGGTGTGCGGGCCTCTCATTATTGCGGCCTCTCTTGTTGAGGAGCACAGGCTCCAGATGCACAGGCTCAGTAGTTGTGGCTCACGGGCCTAGTTGCTCCGCGGCATGTGGGATCTTCCCAGACCAGGGCTCGAACCCGTGTCCCCTGCATTGGCAAGCAGATTCTCAACCACTGCGCCACCAGGTAAGCCCAAGGTTTTTTTAAAAAATAATTTTCAAAGTATAAGTTTTGCATTTATTTTGCTAAATTTACTCCTAAGTATCCTATTATTCTTGATGATATTGTAAATTGTTTTTAAAATTTCCTTTTGCTGAACTCAGGCATTAGTTCTAAATTTTTTTAGTGGATTAAAAACATTGTTTTCTTAGGACTTTCCTGGTGGCACAGTGGTTAAGAATCTGCCTGCCAGTGCAAGGGACATGGGTTCGAGCCCTGGTCCGGGAAGATCCCACGTGCCACAGAGCAACTAAGCCCGTGCATCACAACTACTGAGCCTGTGCTCTAGAGCCCGCGAGCCACAACTGCTGAAGCCTGCGTGCCCTAGAGCCTGTGCTCTGCAACAAGAGAAGCCACCACAATGAGAAGACCGTGCACTGCAATGAAGAGTAGCCCCCGCTTGCCGCAACTAGAGAAAGCCCACGCGACAACGAAGACCCAACACAGCCAAAAAGATAAATAATTATAAAACAAAACAAAACATTATTTTCTCTACATAAAATCATGTCATCTGGAAATAGAGATAGTTTTACTTCTTCATCTCCAATCTCAATGTCTTTTATTTTGTTTTTTCGTCTAATTGCCCTGGCTGGAACATGAGCCATCCCGTAAGAGCCATAACATTTGGAAGCTGAATAGAAGTGGCAAGAGCGGATATCCTTGTCTTCCTGATCTTAGGGGGAAAGTAATCATTCTTTCCACATCAAGTGTGATATTAGCAGTGGGTTTTTTATAGGTACCTTTTGTGAGGTTTAAGAAGTTCCCTTCTATTCCTAGTTTGTGGAGTGTTTGATCCTGAATGGTGGGTGTTGTTTTTGTTAAATGATTTTTCTGCATCTACTGAGATGATCATGCATTTTTTGTTCTTTATTCTATTGATTTGATATATTACGTTAATAGTTTTCTGGACTTTAAGCAAACCTTGCATTCCTGGGATAAGTCCCACTTAGTCATGGCATATAATCCTTTATATATGTTGCTGGATTTGATCTGCTAGTATTTTATTGAAGATTTCTGTGTCTACATTCACAACAGATAATGGTCTGTAGGTTTCTTTTCTTGCAATGTCTTCGTCTGGTTTTGGTATCAGAGTAATACTGTCCTAACAGAATTAGTGGGGATGTATTTTCTTTTTGTGTTAGTTTCCTAAGGATGCTGTAATGAATTACCACAAACTGGTGGCTTAAAATGACATAAAGTTATTCCCTCGCAATTCTGGAAGCCAGAAGTCTGAAGTCAAGGTGTCAACAGGGTTGGTTCTTTCTGGAGGCTCTGAGGGAAAATCAATTCCATGACTCTCTCCTGGCTTTTGGCAACTCTTGGTGTTCCTTGGTTCCAATCTCTGCCCCTGTCTTTGCATGGCCTTCCCCTCTGTGTGTCTCTGTATATTCCCTTTTTCTATCTCCTATAAGGATTTAGGGACCACCCTAAATCCAGGATGATCTAATCTCAAGATCTTTATCTTAATTGTGTCTGCAAGGACCCTATTTCCAAATAAAGTCACATCTACCAGTACTGGGAATTAGTACTTGGACATGCTTTTGGGGGGCTATTACTCACCAGTCCCATGAACTGCCAATCCTTGCAAGGTCACTTACTCTCTCATCTGCTCATTCCTTCAAGAGTTACCCCAAAGATCACAGGAGGAAATGGGGATACAGTAATAAATTGGATAGAGTCCCTACCCTGAAGAATAACACTGTCTTGTAGGGCATTGGTGCCCAAATATAAAGAAAGGGATGGTAAGAGCCATAAGATTTGGAAGCTGAAGGACTAATTGGAGCAGCCCAGAAGAGTGATGGCTTTCAAAGCAGAGGGTAACACTGTCAGCAAAAGCAGGTGTTAAAAAGCAGAGGTGGGTCAGGGATTGCTGCAGCTGTGTTTGGCAGGATTGTGGGGGGAGCGGGTGGGAACAGTGGGAAAGAGGCCCAGAGAAGCAGCCACCCAGAGAACTCAGACTCTGACCATCGTTGGTCGTCTTAAGGCACGTGACGGTGGGTTTGGGTGATCTCAACATGCAGGACCCCATATTCATGACTTCAACAGCCTCCAAAACTAGCCTGAAGGTCTATGACTTCAGGTAGAGATCATCTTGAGCTGATCCTGCAGCCAGAAGACGTGGGCTGACCATGAACCTCATATACCTTCCTGGGGGAGACCTCTGTGGCTGACTCCTCAGAACCAGTCTAGCTCCCCAATCCAGGCTCGTGCCGAAGCCAATTCTGAACATCCTACTTCTTCATCTGGCAAGAAAATCTCTGTGGCAAACCGGTTCCCAAGCTTCACTTCTTTCATGCAAATTTTGCTGCAAAATCCTATCATAACAAACAGCCCTGGGACTGCTCCTCGGAGCTCAGTGACTATGGGTGGGGTGCATTGTCTCACTTTCAGAAGTCATCGTGGTGGCGGTGGTGATGGGGGAGTATTATTGCTCCAAAACCCGTGGCCAGGGTCCTGTCAAGGGGTCCACGTGGGGAGTGGAGAGCAGAACGTGGGGAAGGGAATCACACTGGCTGCACCGCGGGGCCTCTGAGATTCTGAGTGAAAGAGGTGTCACCCCACCCCCACTGGACCTTATCCACGGCCTCTCCCCTCTAGAGAGCAAAGGCTGGGGGCAAAGAGGAAAACAGATTCACATCGTAAAAGCTGCTGGGTCTTCAGCCAAGGAACAGCAAGTCCCAAACAAATTTACACAAGGCTGTTTGAAGGGAAGCATGTCACAGAAGCATAACAATAAACAGCCGCGTTGGGCCAGCCACGCCGCTTCTGCCACGGAACAGCAGGCCCAGGAGACGATCTCCCTTTGGTGGAACATTTAGACACACAAGAAGAGCACACACTGGTGGGGGCTTCCTCCCTGCAGCACCATCTGGGTGAAAAGGAGGTTAACATGTGCAGATTTGGAAGCAGATTTGGCTCTCCTAAACCTCAGTTCCCCCAGATTCAAAATGAACAGCATAGTATCCTCTGCCTCCCCACCCTCTTCTTCCTGTGGTGTCCTTTATCTCATTGAATTCAGTCTGGGGCCCTCACTGAAACAGGTAGAGAGCACCGCTTCCCACTCCCCTGCACCCAGCAACATTGGGAGAGCAGTTCCTGGGGTAACTCCCACTTGCCCAAAACAGCTTGTGCTTTGCCCTGGGAAGAATCAAGAGCCACAGTGGACTAGAGCCAGGGGACTTCTAGCTCCAGCTCTGCCACTAACATACTTGGTGGCTTGGGCGATGTCATTTAGCATCTCTGGACCTGAACTTTCTCTCTGTAACATAATCCAGGGTTAAATGATATTTGTTCATTGCAAAGCACAATGAGCTCCTTAGAGATCTAGTTCAGGGCTCCAAAAGCTACAGCCCACTGGCCCATCTTGTTTACAGCCTGTTTTTGTAAATAAAGCTGTACTGGGACCCGACCACACCCATTCATTTGCATATTGTCTATGGCTGCTTTCACACTACACGGCAGAGTTGGGTAATTGAGACAGACACCAACTGTGTGTATGGCCCACAAGCCTAAAATATTTACTATTTGACCCTTTATAGAAAGAGTTTTCCAACCACTGTTTTAGGCCAACACTGTCATTATACCGGCAAGGAAACGGAGGTATGGACAGGGCAAGCAATTTGCTAAAACTCATAGAGCAAGTCAGGGCAGAGGCCAGGACAGCCCAGCTGTCCTGATTCACGTCAGCCAAAAGTTCTTACCGGGCCCAAAGCTCTCTATCCGATTCTAAATATTGGGTGGAAGCTGTGTTGGGGGACAGAGTAGGCGGTTCCAGGGAAGTGAGTTCTGTGTGGCTGGTGAGACGTGGGTCAGCGCGGGGCTGCTGAGCCTGAGGGCAGAGTCAGGTGGCCCTCCTAAAAGGCAGCGGCGTTTCAGGTGGGAATCAGATGAGAGCTGGCCTCTGGGGACATTTTAACCACAGGTCACAGATCTTGGTAAACTTTAGTTGGCCACTGAACTACGGGGAGACATTTTTTCTTGCCTCTTTCCTCACTGGCTTCTTCCTCCTTCTAGCATTTATTAATCTGACTGGTTAACCATTGACCCCAAATGCAGCCTCCTCTTGTTTCAATCCTTGTTCTCCCTGTTGGCTTCAGAAAAGAAGCCAAACAAACCTACTTTTCTTCTCTTTCTTTTCACAGCCAGAGTCAAGTGATAAAGAGGGTGGGGTCAGGGGTGCCATGTTTGCTGTAAAAGACACACCCCCAAAACCTGGGCCCCAGGATGGGAGGGGGCCCTTCTGATGCAGGCCAGTCATGCTCAGAAGGAAATTCAGCAGGGGCAACAGGCACAAGGCAAAAGCAACTTAATTTAATTAGTGTGGGGCGCATTTTAGAGAAGAGACTTATAAAGCGTTAATTTATCGTACATTGAACAAAGTATCCTATTTCCTGCTTCTAAACATGATTGTTGTTTTGCTTTAACTCCCCCCAGTTAAAGGGGAATGGTTTAGGGAAGGAGAACCATAACGACAGAGGAGGAAATAGAGACAGTTGCTGCTGCAGGGTCTGTGGCAATAAGGGAAGAGCCTGGGAGCAGAAGGGCCTCCGAGCCTGGCATCAGCCCTGTTACCACTTTCCTGAGAAATCTTAGAATCCTCTAGAATGCAAGCTCCATGAAGGCAGGGATTTTATTTTTTCACTGCTGTGTTCCCAGCACCTAGAATAGTGTCTGGCATGAAGCAGGTGCTCAAATACTTGTTGAATGAATGAATGAATGAATGAATGCAAGATTATGGTCTGATCACTGGCCGCAGTCTTTCCCCAGGTGATGGAGGCTCCCCAGTGGTTCATTCAGAAGATGGTCCACAGCTGGGAAAGAAGCCACCAGGGCAAACTTCATGAAGGACAAGAAGACAGACTCTCTCCTGAGCCATTAAGACAAGCTCCAGAGAAACATCACTCCCAAGGGTCGTATTTCCACCAAGTACCCAGCGACACCCAGACAGTGACCAACACAGCCTTTTCATTGTGCTTCCACCTCTCATTTAAGGGGGCTGTATATCTATAGGCAGTTACACTTTATTCTAATAACACCTACTAGTCAGTGAGCACCATTTTGTGTCAGGCATTGTATATATATTTTCTCACGTAATCTCACAATAAGCCTGCTAGGTAGGTATTATTATCCCCATTTTACAGATAAGAAAACAAGAGGTTAGTGAATTTGCCCAAGGTCACACAGCAGCATTTGGATCAGTCGTAGGCTTGTCTGACCCCAGAGACAGTGTTCTTCCCACCAACCACACATTCAGCTCCTAACTAGCTCTGTGACCTTGGATACAAGCACATGGCAAAGCTCTGACCATCTTTCTGGGCCTCAGTGTCTGTTTTCTCAAATCCAAGGAGCCAAGCAATGTTACGTAGGAATGTCTTCCACAAGTGGGTCTGTGAACAGGTGACCTCATTCCTTAGTGGGCCACAACGTAATTTTGCTTTTGGAAGTTGAAATAACAGCACGCTTTTTGAGGGTGGCTCAAAATGTTTCCTCCCCACTCAGTCTGGGGACATTTGGGGCCACCCTGCTAAGTTCTGGCCCTGCTTCCTTCTCTAAAGTAAAAACGAACCCGTCAGTCTCCCAGGACCAGCCTTTTTCCTCCGGTTGCAGGTCTTTACAAGGGTCCCATCTTCTTTTCCATTTGTTTTGCGGAAGAGTGAGAATAAGCAGGTCCCTCCCGGGGGGCTGGACACAGGGCAGTGCTCTGACGTGGGGCCCCTGCGTTCGGTGAACACTGGTCTTCAGGCAGCCTCTCTGGCACCTGCACACGTGTTTCCTTCTGCAGCCGAACTGGTGGGGGGGAGAAGATGGAGGTTGGGGGGGCAGCTTCTGAAGGGTGTAAACCCAGGAGTCCTAATTCACTTGATGCCCAACTGAGGAGATGGAGGGAATTCAGATCCTTAGATTAGAAGGAACATTAATGATAATCACATACCTGGTCTTCAAGCTTTTATTAGCTGCTGAATCCAGTGTGTAAAACAACTAAAAGACCATCTTTCCAGTTAAATCTAGAGAAGTGGGGCTGACAGCTCTCTTCTCCCATCACCTCAACCTGCCCTGCTTACAGGGGGACTCCAGGGGTCTCCGCAGAGCACCGTTGGAAATGAAAAATAATTATAAAATAATAAAAATTAAATAATTATAAAATATTAAAATAAAAATAATTTAATCTGACCAGAAGCCCCCAATTTTTCACCCAAAGTCCACTAAGGTGAGCCATTTACCAAGCTTGACCTCCTGGCTGATGGCAACACTGGAGCTCACATTCAGGACTGAGCCACTGTATTGATAAGCCAGTGAGAGGGTCAGGAAAGGGTCAAAGGTTGTTCTGGTAGGACACTACAAACTGGATGTGACTACCTGAGAGCCAGGCATTTCACCTGAGCCACACTGAGAACAGGTCACACTGAGAGCAAGGCCAGGAGTGATGTTCCCGCTATGCTCTACTCTGGAGCTTTTGAACCTCCAAATCCATGCTCTTATCACAACCTCTTATTCTCCCAGTGCCTCACTCTTTGACCTTTCTTGCACCTGTTATGAAACCTCATCCAGATGTCCAGGTCCTTGGTTCCCCCATTTTCTCTAAGTCTATAGCTCTCTCCCAGGTTATTTCTTGTCCTAGCCACCCTAGTGCCTGGATCCATCACTCTAAGCAGTCTCTAGCCAACACCCCAACCCTTCACTCTCAGGAGTACTGATCTGTATGCTCACCGATGACTCAGTGTTCTGCACCTCCAGAATTCAGTGTTCTGTCTCCTCAGTTCCTATCCTGTAACCAGGTGCTGCATGGGACTGGCTGGTGGGTGAAAATAGCAAGCCCAAGTTCTCCACATCTAAAGACGGGGGTCAGTAACCAGGCACAGCTTGGTTATTCTTCAGCTTGACCTCACATTAGAGTCACTTGGAGAACTTTGAATCCATTGAGAAGCCTGAGCTCCACCGCAGACCCAGTGAAATCAGAGTCCATGGGGGTAGGGAGCCCAGCACTGGTATTTTTTAAATAAACTTTTAAATTTAATTATAATATACATCAGAAAAATTATATAAAAATCTTGGCAAATTTTCACAAAGTGAATACCCACACGTTACTGCCGCCTACATTGAAGGGAAAAAGCACTGCCAGCAGCCTTAAACTTTCTGTACATTCCTTCAGCCCCGCCTCCCCAGGTGAGTAAGACTCTCCCGATTTCTAAGACGGTATATTTGTTCTGACTGTTTTTGATATTTGTAGAAACAGAATTGTAGAGTATGAACTCTTTGTGTCTGACTTCTTTGATTCAATATTTTATTTGTAAGACTCACCTGTTCTTTTGGGTAGTTGTTATTTATTTTCATTGCTGTATAGTACTCCATTGTCTGGCTATCCACACAATATACATAACTATTCTACTCTTGATAAACATGTGCATTGTTTGTAGTGTTTAGCTCTTACAAGTAGTGCTGCTACGAACATTCTTGTGCATGTTTCTTGGCACATATGTGCATGTCTTTCTGCTAAGTCTATATGTAGAAGTGGAATTGCTCAGTTACACGCATACATTCAGCTTCCGTGGATAATGGCAAACAGTTTTTAAAATAGTTGTACCACATTGGTGTTTTGCAAAAGCTCCTCACATGACGCTAATGGGTGGCTGAGGTTGAGAACCCTGCCCGAGCCGCACTAAGGGTAGCCAACCATCACCCTGGAACCACTCTCTAAAGTTCTAAAGTTCTAAAGTTCTAAAGACTGGCAAGGGGAAGGGGGTGGGGAATCAATGGCCTCATTCCAGGAGACAGACTCCTTCTCTGCACTGTGGGGAAAGAAGGGGGCTACATCAAACTCTAAGGCCAAGTGAGACGGGGTCTCCACAAGCATCTCTCTTAGAGATTGGGGTGTCTTCAGGCAAGGGGACAGATATCTCACTGTGAGCCTACAGACAGTGCCCACTTCCTTTCTGGCCTTACCAGACTGGCTGATACCAACAGGGATTAGAAAAGACTGTGGAGTCTAAGCCTGCAAAGAGAAACAGGCACCCTTCCCGCCCACCCCCGTATCCTGCAGCCTTCTGAGTGTGAGTCCATGTATTCTTGCTGCTCCCAATGAGCAAACGCAGAACGGGGAAAGGATAATAGTCACGGGGCTGCCCAGCAGCTGCCCAGTGAGGGAGGCCCCCTCACAAAGAGGGAACTGGGGATGGAGGCTACCAGCAGGGCCCTGGTCCGAGGGTATGCTCTGTACCTGGAGGGACCAACATGGGGCTGAAAATAGCAGTCACTCTTCCCAGAGAGACGACCGTATTGGTGGAGGCCACCAGCAACTCAAAGAACCAGAGCGAGGCCAGGGATACCTCCTTACCATACCTGAGGCCAGAAACACAAAATGACCTTCACCTCCCTGGGCTCTCCTTCCTGCACCAATTCATAAACAGAGAGGCCTGGAATAGGAAGAGGAGGCTGGAAAGAACTGGCCTTGCCCCTTCCCTACATAAATCCTTCCAGGAGAGCCTGCACTGGGGGAAGGTAAACCTCTGAACCAGATGAGGGATTGATAAATGAAAGGACGTTCAACTGAATTATTATTTTTTTAGATAAAGTTCTTGTAACATAAAATTCACCACATTAACCATTTGAAAGTGTACAATTCAATGGCTTTTAGTATCGATACATTCACTTGACTGAGATTTAATTAACTGAAAATGATGAAGTCTGTCCAAGGTGCCATTAAGAGCTAGGATGAAAAGCAGGGATTTTCCCCTCACTGATTAGAGGGGTATGAAGGAAAATTTTGTGAGAATCCTGTAAACTTTAACACTGAGCATCTCCACTCCTCTATCCTACGGGCAACTCAAAACTCAGCATACGCCCCAGAGTGAATGCATATCTTACCCCTCTACTCACCCCCTGGGGTGGAGGGGAAGACACCAGTTGATGCATTCGATCAGCCAAGCCCAAGTCCTGATCATCTTCCAGATTCCTTCCCCCAGACCTCTTGTCAGTCACAAAGTCTGTACATTCAACTGCTGAAATATCTCCCTGGTTCATCCTCTCCCTTTAGCCCTCGCTGCTGCAGCCTTTGCTGCGAGCATGGCTGTCCCTCCCTGGACTGTGGCAGTAGCAGCCTCTCTGGCTTTCCTCCCTCCACGGCGCCCTCCAGATCTTCACAGGCTCTGCCCTGAGAGCTTTATACACCTGGCACCCAGGTGTCAGCATCAGGGTCACGTTCACAGCAAGGCATTGCCTGACCACCAGCTGCTTGCCAGGCGTGCGCCACCATAGTTTAATGTTTTCGTTCTACTTCTTTCATCTTTTTCACACTGCTTATCACTATGTGAAGCAATCTTGCTGCTTTAGCTGTTTACTGGTTTATTCTCAGTCTCCATTCTTCAACCCTAGAATATAAGCTCTATTTGAGCAGAGACCTCACCTGCCTTGCTCTCCACCTCATCCCCTGCATCTGGAGCTGCCCTGCCCAGTACGATAGCCACGGGCCACGTGTGTGTGTGTTGAGCTTTTGAAATGTAGCTAGTCCAAGTTTGAGATGTGCTATTAAAAGTGTAAAATGTGTACCAATTTTGAAGACTTAGAATAGGATAACCTAAAATATCTCAACATTTTTTATATTGATTGCCTGTTGAAAATACTTTGGAACTATTGGGTTAAATAAAATATGTTATTATAAAATTAGTTCCACTTGTTACTTTTTCCTGTTTTAAATATGGCTACTAGAAAACTTAAAATGACATACGTGGCTTCCATTGCATTTCTACTGGACATCACCGCCCTTGACCATTACTGGCTCAATGAAAGGTAGATTCTCAGTGAACACTTGTTGAATGAAGGAAGGTAGCCAAAGTGGTCTAAGAGCAAATCTCATCTTGTAACCACCTGCTAAAAACTCTTTTTTGATTCCCCATTTTCAGCTAGGCCAAATTTCTGTTTTATGACCCGGCATATGAGGCTGTCACAATCAGGTCCTGCATCTCCCACTCGTTTTATTACCTGCTCTTCCCCAACCAGGATATAGTGTCTCTTTGCACATGGGTCTCCCTCTGTTTTGCTGTGCCTCCTTCAGTGTGTCTACCGGTAAGCTCCCAGGCAGTTTTCAAGATGCAATTCAGTGTCTTCCTTTCAGAAAATCCTTCCCTACTCTACAGGCAGCATCGCCTCATCTTCTGGCAGAGCGACCGGTCCACTGTGAGGCTCCTTATTCCTGTGTATCGGATGCATTCAGGTCCCTGTCTCCTGTGCATCCTCACCGTAGATCAGAGCTCCCCAAGGGCAAGCAGGGCCATGTCCTCGTCATCATTTATTCTGCAAACCTGGCATAATCTGCAGGGTGACTGGGTTCAGCTGCTGTGTGTGGTTCCCAATGGGGTCTGGAATTACAGTCAGATGGAGGCCAGGACTGGGGTCATCTGAAGACTCGACTGGGCTGGGCACCAAAGAAGGCTTCTTCATTCGCATGCTTGGTGCCTCAAATGGAGTGGCTGAAGGAACTGAACCTGGCTAGGTGGCCCCTCCATGTGGCTAATTTAGGAGTCCTCACAGCACGACAGTCTCAGGATAGAGAACTTCCTATGTGCAGTGGCTTTCCTCATAGCAAATGTTCCCAGAGACCCAGGGCACAACTGCAAGGCTTCCTATGACCTGCCTCAAGTCAAGCAACATCATTTCTGCTGCGTGTGACTGCCCCAAAGTGAGTCACGAGGAATTCAAGAAGAGGGGACTTCTTAAGGATGTGGATGTGGGAGGGGGAGACTCATTTGGAGGCACCTTTGAGGACCAACCACCACCAGTCTAATCTGAAACTTAAACCAGGAAAGGCAAGTGAAACTCAGATACCTTAAGTATCTCTGGGAACAACACAGGGCAAAAATAAATAATGTAAATACATGTGTTTAAATCAAGTACTTTCAACAGGGCTTTGGGCCTCACCTGTGTTATCATATTCTACACCATTCAAGTCATCAGGGTAAACCTCTAACACTTTGGGACAAATTAATATTTGTGAGTCTTTACAAAAGACAAGGCACAAGAGTTTGAGAGAGTGGCCAAAGTCATCTAGAGAAATCTATAGGAAACATTTGCTTAATGGTGGGGCAGCACTTAACAGTACAGAGTACAAGAATGTTCAACACTGTTATGTACAATAGCAAAAAATTAGGAAAGAACCTTGATATCCGATGTAACCGGCAGGGATCAATATAATTATGCCTGGTAATCATATCAATATAATTATCCCTGAGGCCTTATCAGATATTACCTTAGACCAACATTGTCTGGTCTCACATAAGTTTCTTAACCTCTCCAGACTTTGGTTATCTACTCTATAAAATTAAGGGTTTGGACAAGAAGATTAAATCTGTAGAACTGCAGAATTTACAAGCAGTTTCCCTTGTCTTACTCGATTCTCACAATAGCCTGATGTTAGAAGCAAGCTCAGTCTTATCATTGCCATTTGACCCATAAGAAAATAGAGGCTCAGCAAGGTAAGGTCACTAGTCCAGGGTCACATAGATGATAATAAATTAGGGGTCAGGATTCGAAATCAGGTCTTCAGGCTTTATACCTGGGCCCCTAACTACGAAGTCAGGGTTCCTTTTCTATATGAGCTGTAACGTCCCATCCTGTGATAAAATTCCAGCCAAACTTTCCATCTTCTGAGGCCACATGTACTAAGACTAATCTCTCCTTCATTTCCAGATCCAGGGATCGTCCAGGCCGCTCTGATGTCTCCTCTGAGTCACACACATCTCTAATTCCATCTGCTCTTCCTCAAATGGCATCGTTTGGGGGCCATGCAGCATTTCGAAATCTTAGCATTTCAGAACTGGAAAAGATCTCTAAAGGTCATCTGGCCTGAGCGGCTCCTGTCAGCCTTTTACAGACACCTTCTCATCTGAAAGCTATGTCCCTCAGCAATGCTCCCGAGGGGGTGCCCAGGCCCGGGACAGGCTGATAAATGCTCCCTTTCCCCGACTGAGCCGCCCGACATCTGCCAGGTTACCTTGATTCACAGAGGGAATGTGCAGTCTGCAAGGCAGAGTGACTCAGCCTTTTAACAGGGACATGGCACACAATGGAAAGATCTGAGAGTTCCAAAGGGAAAGAAAATCAGAAAGGCCAAGACAACTCCCACACAGACAGAGCCAGTTTAGAACAAATCCCAAGGGCCAAGAAGAAACCCAGGGGGGGAAAAAGAAATCTCTCTCCTGAGAGAGCTCTATTGTACGTGCTCTGGGTCAAAAGAGGCTCACTGTGCGAAAGGGCTCCGCCACCTGCTGGGACTCTCCAGAATGAGTTCTTTTTCTTCTGTCCGGGTTCAGCAAACTTCCGGCCTCCTCCGTCTAGGGCAGTGAGCCTGTGTGGCACCGGTCAGCCAGGGCGCTGGGGCTTGACAGTGTGGTGGCAGCTTGCCGAGCACTGGCACAGAGTTACTTAGTAAATACCACAGCTTTGATAATTTCTTGCTTCGTTAGTCTCTTGGGATTCTTTCCATCCGCATAAGAGAAAGAAGTTGCCCTTCCCTCTGCCCACAGACTCAGATGCTTTTATTTGGTGGACTTAATGGAAACAGATATCTATTTCTAATACCAACCCATTGAATAATATATTTTTAAACAGGTGGCAAGCACAATTATTATAAAAGGAAAAAGTCCTCCCAACTCCCTCAACCTCAGTGAGAGCTTTGTTAATATAGACATTCAAAAAGCTTTCTTCAGGTTGAAACAGAAACTTTTTATGGCTGGGGTCTCTTTTGACCAAAACGGCTTATATATGTGAAAAACTATTCCGCATAAAAATATTACAATCGTTTTCCCCTCCAAATAACATCCTTTTGTCTGAATAAACATTCCTTCACTATGTCCAGTTTCAGGGAGATCACAGACTCCGAGGTCATACGCCTTTGTTTCTGGGATTCTGTGAAATCATGTCATATAAGGGAAGGGATTCCCATTAGATATCTGTATCAGAGAACCGTAAGGTCAGACCCCAGAAGTCCTTTCTCTCCACCCCACCTGATGTCAGAGTCCCTGTAAGGCTGGCAGGTACCAACTGTGTGTCAGGCTGGTGCATGCTAAGAATTTGGACGGCATTCTCATTTAATTATCACAACAGTCAAATGAAAGATGTGTAATCTCCATTTTCAAATGATGAAACAAAGTTAAGAGAGGTCAAGAAATGTGTCCAAGGTCACAGAGCTAGTTAATAAGAGAGCAGGGCAGAAAGGCTCCTGAGTCCCTCTCCTTCAGACGGTCACCCAGCCGCTGCTCAAATCCCCCACTGGTCAGAAACTCATCTCCCTAGACAACCCAGTCCAGTTTGAGCCTGTTTAGATTGTTTCTGAGATTTCTTCCTTGTTCTGAGCTGAGGTCTGTCTCCTTGTAACATCCAACCACAAGGGTGATTTTATACCTCGGGCGCAGCAGGAGCCAGACTTGTCATTGAGGACGTTACCTAGAGGACATTCTAGAAGGTGTAAAATGGTGACTGCTTACTAGGGAGTATTATTTCCAAGCTGCGGGTCAGAAGAAGTTGAGGGTGGTTTCCTACCAAGCCCACACGCTGCCAAAGATATGGAACGCCGGGTTCTGAGACGCTTTGGGGGTGGTTAACACAGGAGAGGGAAGCAGACAGTAGATCACAATCCTCACACCATACTCGTTCAAAGGAAGACAGTCACCTCAGGAGGGACACACATGCTCTGATTAGACATAAGCTCAGGATCCCACCTTGATTTGTCTGCAGGCCATTTCCTGGTTCTTGGATGGCGGTGACCTGGAAATACAGGACACAGAGGCCTGGTTCTTGAAAGGTCACGTGGATGCCTCGCCAAGCTCCCCAGATACTTATACACTCTGCCTGCCCAGCCCTTTGTATATCCTCTTTACCACGTCATCTCATCATGGGCTGTTTGTATTAGTCTCTCCTCTAGACTGTGACCCTGTAGGGCAAGGGTAGCGAACTATGGCTCACAGGCAAAATCTGTCCCACCACCTGTTTTTGTAAACAAAGCTTTGTTGGAACGCAGTCGCTCTCATTCATTTTTGTATTCTATGGCTGTTTTTCTCCGTAATTGCAGAGTTGAGCAGTTGTAACAGACTGTATGGACCGCAAAGCCTAAAATATTTACTATCTGTCCCTTTACAGGCAAAGTTTGCTGACCTCTGTTCCAGAGAGCAAGGACAGGGTGTCCTTCATCTCTGTATCTTCAAACTTATAGCCATAGTTTCTTCATACGTAAAATAGCAATGATACCTTTGTCACGGAGATGTAGTGAAATACACAGGAGATGTCATATTTGGGGGCAACATACGTAAAACACCTAGCACAGTGCCTGGCATAGGACGGATACTCAATAAGTATTCAGTGAATAAGTGAATGAAATGGAAGGTCAATACACCCAAAATGAAATGATGGATGTGAAAGCACTTCACAAAACATAAAATGCTCTCCAAGGGCAAGTTGGGTCCTCATCATCGCTGTCAATACAGAAATGTCTGGAGCAAAGTTTGCCCTTCCCTCGGGTTTCCCAGATCCTGATTGTATGAGTAAAATCTCACAGACAGTCTTAATTTAGGCTGATTCATATTCCAGTTTTTACGTGGTTCCTCTCCATGCGTCCCTTTGACATCTCCCTCTAGGTACTGATCCTTAGCTTAGAGCTTGAGCTCCTTAAATAAGAGCTACACAATATGGACTGCTGTGGTGGTTTTGTGCTGGACCAGTCTAGCTGAGCTCAAATGACATTCCCCAGACTTCTCTTCTTTGTATGACCCTCTTTCCAGTTGGCCACAGAGAAACTGACGTGAGGTTTGGAAGGCAGAGGGAGGGAACAATCATTTCAGCTGAAGGTCCGTGCTACTGCAGCTCATGCATGTGCTTGTCACTTAACCTGTTCGCTCCCCTCCTTGGCGTGGAGAAGGACCCCATTCTGTAGCCTCTCCAGTTCCTGCTGAGTCCTGGGTTGGACATGTGTGCAACTCCATGGCAGACGGCACAGGCTTCTTCCGTAGACCACCCACACTGTCAGGCTTGGATGTGATGAGAGATAGGCATGGGTCCCTGGTTGTCCTTGCTCCCTCCCACTTCAAATCCAGCTGGTCTTCCTGACTGACTAACCCTGCAGCAACTTCACAACCACCAGGAGACACAGAGGTAAGAGTCTCACCCAGAATTCTTCACCAGTTGTCCTGGTTAGTAACTTTTCTCTTCTGGACCTTTACTTCCTCAGCTTCTCTCACAATAGTGTCAAGTCTAATCCCTATAAGAAATCCT
Source organism: Eschrichtius robustus (assembly GCF_028021215.1). Taxonomy (NCBI): domain Eukaryota; kingdom Metazoa; phylum Chordata; class Mammalia; order Artiodactyla; family Eschrichtiidae; genus Eschrichtius; species Eschrichtius robustus. The sequence goes on from NC_090829.1 coordinate 71,823,885, forward strand.
TTACTTTGGGTCATCAAGAGTAGCTCTGTTTCTCTGATCAAACCATGAGGAAGAGACTCTCAAGGATGGGTTCTCTGAATTGGTTCTGGAATTGTCTTATGGAATGGGTTCTCTGTTTTCTGGAAAGGGTTCTCTGGTCTGATTATATTTAAAGCATTAACGACAAAACAGCTACTTAAATGATCACCTGTAACACCTGTAATTAAGTGTCCAGAGAACGCAAGGCTTTGGACGACCAAGTAGTTGCTGTCATAGAACATTTTAGTGAAAACCTGGCAGAGAGAAGGATTGCTAGGTAGCTCCAAAGTGTGCTGGAGAACTTACAGGAAGAAAATTAGGATCTTAAGGGCTTTTAAGTCTCCAACTCAAGGTCTGGCTAAGGAAAGGCGGTAGCTCCTATGGCTAAGGGACCAAGATTTCTCAAAATCAAACCCAAAGTCTAATCTTGGGGTGAATAATGCAAATTGAAATCATGACCTCACAGGGTCTCTTATGTTAAAGTTAGGACATTGGATGGGGAGAAAGGGACCCTGAGTATTGGGATAGAGACATACGGGCAGATTCATTGTTCGTTTTAGGAATAGACATACACAGCAACTAGTAGACTCTCCACATTGTTTCCCTTATCCATGGAGTAAGGGTCATTAAGGTAAGAAAAGTCAAGTGGAAGCCAACAGAATCACTTCTACTTCCAAGAGATTAAAGAAATACCACAATCCTGGAGGTATGGCAGAAATTAGTGCCACCATCATGGACTTGAAAGATGCAGAGATCCCACTACATCCCCATCCAACTAGCTTGTTTGGCCTGATAAATTGATCTTGGAGAATAACAATGGATTATCATAAACTTAATTGGTGTAACTCCAATTGAAACTCCTTTGCCAGGTGTGGTTTTTCTGCTGAAGAAAGTCAACACAACCTCTGGCAGCTGTTGATCTGGCAAACGCTTTTTCCCTCTATTCCTCTTGATAAAGACCACCAGGAGCAGTTTGCTTTAAGCTAGCAAGTCTAGCAATACACCTTCACCGTCCTGCCTAAGGGCTATATTAATTCCCCAGTCTACTGTCATAATCTAAATCCCAGGGACCTTAATATCCTCTCCATTCCATGGGAAATCATACAGGCCTACTATGCTGATTGGTCCTGGAGGGCAGGAAATGGCTGCTACTCTGAATACCTTGGTAAGAAAAATGTAAGCAGATGGAGGAGAATGAATCCCTCAAAAAATCAGGATCCAGATCTTTCGGTGAAATTTCTAAGAGTCCAGTGATGAGGACATGTTGAGATGTTCTGTCCAAAGTGAAAGAGAAATTGCAACATCTGGCCTCTCTTACCTCCAGGGAAATGGCAGAATGCCCAGTGAACCTCTGGATTTTGGAGGCAACTGTACTTCATTTGGTCATGCTGCTTCAACTCATTTATTGAGTAACTGAAAGGCTGCTAATTTTGAGTTGGATCCAGAAAATGAGAAGACTTTGCAACAGATCCAGCCTGCCACACAAGGTCCTCTGCCATCTGAATGGAACATAAGAGTCAGTAGATCCATGTGTACTAGAAGTGTCTTGTGGCAGACAGGGAGCTTTATGGAATCTTTAGCAGGTCCCCCATACATAAGTAATAGCATAAACCTTTAGGATTTGAGTGCAAACCTGTGTCATGCTCTGCAGGTAATTATTCTCCCTTTAGGGAAGTTTCTATCTTGCTATTGCTATTGGGCCTTCCGTGGGCCAGCAAATTACCATGAGACCTGAGCTGGCCGTTATGAATTGAGTTTTGTACTTGTGAGTTCCAGATTGTCCCATGTTCTCTTTCACTTCATGTCCAGTGTTTCTTCCCAACTCCTTTCCTGCTGACCTACAGTAACTTCAGGCCACCATCAAGTGCAGAGCTTTCCGTAGTCATTATCAGCGTGGCTTTGTGGTTCCTGGTGGGTGAATTTTCTCCGATCCTCCAAGTGTCCCCTTTCAGATCATCACTTTTCCAGCTTCCACAACAATTGTGGAGGTCAAATTCCTGTAACAGATTCTTTATTCTATACACTTATAGTGGTTCTGCTTTCCTCATCAAACCCAAATGAGTATAACTGCCTGTTACGTACATGTTTGTGTTTACTTTCAGAACAGCTCTGCCTGGCAGATTTAATCCCCTGAGTTTTACTGATAAAGAGGCTGAGAACCAAACAATTTGCCAAGGATCTCATTCTATGAACACTGGAATCGGATCCCACCCATGTCCATCTAATTCCAGAACTGCCATCTTTGGGGCTTGGGAGGAGACTAAGGTCTTTGTCAAAATGCTACTAGGTCCATCCTTTGGGTGTCTGGTCTAAGTTGTTTCCAAAGGCATCTTGGTCAACCCAGCTAGTAAGACTTTGGAATCTGCTCATTTAAGTGCTCTTCTTTCTCTGTGCCCTGTTTGGGTTAATATTAAATATTAAAACATGTTTAAAGTATGAAATATTTCAAATATACAGAAAAGTCCAGAAAATAATATAGCAGACATTCTTGTACTCAGCCTCCAAAATTGCCATACTCACTTCAGCTTGATTTTATTTCCTATCTTAAAAAACAGAAAAACAAAAAAATATGTTGCAGCATTGTTTACCAATAGCCACCAACATAGGAACGGATAAATAAATGTGATGTTCAAGTGCAAATAAATACCACCTAGTAATTAAAATGGATAAACCAGATCAATATTTTCGAGGGAAAGGCAAATTGCAAGTGTAAAAGAACAATACAATAGGACTTACATACATGTTAAAAACCAACGGACCCATAGCAATACATGGCTACAAAATCTTGAATTCTTTTCCAGAACTGTTCCCTCAGGGTTTTTACCTTGCCTCAGTGTATTCTTGATTACTTCCATCCCTGCCTCCATTTCCGTCTCAAAGATTTTTCTGAGATAGCATTTTATCTCCTTACAACACAACCTCTGGGCACCAGCCGCTGCCCACAAGCAGACTGCTTCTGTAACCCCATTCAGAGATTTGCAACAATCTTCTGCATACTAAAGCATAAATTATGGGCCTTTCCCTGAGAAAGTAACTCATCATACTTATTTCCAATATTATAGCTCTTTAGACCTGGAATTGATCTGGCAGCACACTGACCTCCAGTTATTTGTCTGGGATGCCCTTCAAACCTACTTTAGTCCTAAAACCTAAAAAAGATTGGCGACACCAGGTTTTGGTGAGTATGGAGAGGTGGGAATTCTAGGGCCTTGCTGGAGGAAACGTAGGTAGACTGGTGGAAGCACTCCGTAAGACTCTTTAGCAGTATATACTAACGATGAAGCTACGACTACTTCTTGTGACCCAGTAACTCCATTCTCAGGATAATCCCAACAGAAATGTATCCACATGGATAAGAACATTCCCAGCAATACCATTCAGAATGGTCCCCAAAAAAGAGCAACACAAACGCCCATCAAAAGTCAAATGGGGGGCTTCCCTGGTGGCACAGTGGTTAAGAATCCACCTGCCAATCAATGCAGGGGACACGGGTTCGAGCCCTGGTCTGGGAAGATCCCACATGCCGCGGAGCAGCTGAGCCCGTGCACCACAACTACTGAAGCTCGCGTGCCGAGAGTCTGTGCTCCGCAACAAGAGAAGCCACCACAAGGAGAAGCCTGCGTACCGCAAACAAAGAGTAGCCCCCTCTTGCTGCAACTAGAGAAAGCCCGCACGCAGCAACGAAGACCCAATGCAGCCAAAAATAAATAAATAAGAAAATTTATTTTAAAAAAGTCAAATGGGTAAGTAAATCGTGGTATATCTTTACAGGGCTGTGGTGGAAACGCAAACTGCAGACTCACCAGCATGGACGGTCTTGCTCCTAATGTTGAGAAAGGGAAGCCAGACACAGAAAAGTACATGCATGTGAGTCCATTGTATGGAGGTCAAGTATAATCAAAATGAAATCTTGGTGTTCAGGAACCAGGGGTACATACTTAGGTGATGGGAGGAGAGAAAAGCAGCGAGGCGGTTGCCATAAAAGTCAAGACGAAAGTTATTTTTGGATGGAAGAGGTGTGACAGGAAGGGGCATTGGCGTGCTGACAGTGTTCTGTGACTTGACCTGAGTGGTGGTTATGCAAATACTCCTTTTATAATGGTTTGCTTTGCTGGTATGTTTTTCAGACTTTTTCTGCATGTATGTTGTCTAATGGTTTTTTAAACCCCACGTATCACAGCACCCTGATCATTTTACAGTGAGAATGTAGAGGATGATTTGCAGGATTCTTTGGGGAAACCTCAAATTCTCAAATGCCATTCTGGCAGTGTTTTTTCCCATCAAGCTTCATTTTCCGCCCAAGAAATGACACTTTCTTAAACCTCTTCACTTTCAAAAGAGGCTTTTTTTTTTTTTTTCCCAAAAAAACATTGTAGCACTTAACAGAATTGTCATGTGTTTCCAGACGGAGAGTAAAAGCAGAGAGGATGAGCCCCTCCCACGTGAGCAAAGGGATGCACCAGGTGCCCCCTCTTCACAGCGCAGCCTGTGTAAGGTCTGATTCACAGACCGTCGGGGATGCTGGCGAATGACCGATACCAAAACCAAAAAGCACCAGGCTTGTCAATACAGTGACAGCCAACAGAGTTACTGTGCAATTTGTTCGTTCCCTTTCACAGAACAGGAAACTGAGGCATGGAGAAGCTGGTCAATTTCCCATCTAGGAAGATGAAAACCCAGGTATTGGATAGAGGCCTTCTGACTCTGGAGCCTGTGGGAGTAACCACCAACCATCCTACCATCCGCCTACCATTGTCTAAACTGGGGCTCGGCACGTATTTGAGAATCTTTAAATTCTCCCTCTCCCCATGGTCAAACAATCAATTATTTTTCTTTTCCAAAATATCTTTTGATTCTGTCCTTGATTTTAATTACCTCAGCCTAGCATTGGCCAACCTAATTCCTCATCTGGCTTATTGCAAAAACCTTCTACCTGTTCTCTCTACATCCAACTTCTCTCTCTCCAGCTCTGAGTCCTTTGATGGCTGTCCATTGCCGTCTTGTCAAGTCTAGACTCTCACCATGACTTAGGGCGCCCTTCAGGGCCTGGCCCCTGACTTTTCTTCAAGCCTCACCTCCAACTCCTCTCTTTGCATATCTACCCACTAGTGACCCCAGACTATTTACTGTACCCCCATGCAGCAGGGATGTTCTAACCACAGTACTTTTTTCTGACAGCCCCTCCCCCTGCCCTCTCCACTATCTCTCTAGTCCCAGTCACCCTTCCAGACTCAGAGCAAATGCCAGCCTGTCTGGGAAGCATTCCCTGATGCCTTCCAGCCAGAACCTATCATCTCCCCAATTTCTCTGCATCTCTCTTGTCATCTTTATCAGAGCCTGCCCTAGCTGATATTTGCACAGCTGTGACTGCCTCTAGACTGTAAACTCTTGAGAACAAGGACTGTGTCTTATTTACCTTCTGATCTCCAAAGTCTGGCATAGAGCCTGACATATACTAGCAATTCGGGTAGTATAAATGGATCTATATCACCCACTTGAGTCTGTATCCAGTGGAGAGGACTTACATGGCACTATGGTATTCTCTTGTCCTGACATTCTGGCCTGGTTCCTCCCAGAGCAAACAGCTAAAGCAGAAGTCAGGTGGATGGAGTCTTTTCCCGGCCAAAAGGAGACACATGATACTGGAACAGCTCAGAACACTATTCATTTGGGGTGCAAATCTGGCTGGATTCCCACCTGAAATAGACTTTTTCTGCCCCAGTCTGGGACTCCAAAGATTCCGCCAAGGTGAATCAGGACAAGAAGAAGTGGAAAATTCCTCATTCACATTTTACTGAGAGACTTGAACGAGAAATCAATGTTTCAGGCCCAGCCTGTCCTGCTTTCCCAGACAGGACTCCCCGATTCTCCAGTCAGCCCTGAAAGGAGCTGTAGCAGGAATAGCACAAAGCTGCCCTGAAGACTTTCGTGTGGCTTTCACTGTTAGAAAAACACCATCCCCCTCTGGATGCCTTCAGAACACAGATTCATTGAGAATCTGGCTTTTCTTCTAGGCAGGGCATGGGGACTATTTTTCAAGAGACAGCACAAGCATAATTGCTGGAGAAATATACATGGTTAATTTCCCTTGAGCCCTTGAAGCTTTCTTCCTTCAATAAATCATCCTGTGTGATTGTGTGACCTGAGACCTGGAAGTGGTTTTGTCCTGTCCCCGAGCTGTGGCCTCCAGAGAGAGGGACTCTGTCCCATTTGGACACCCACATGAACACACACGATGCTGCCTTGTTCTTACACAAATGGGCAGACCAGATGGAGTTGTTAGAGCCTTTTATCCATAGGCCTTTTCAAGAGCTGAGCAGATACCTGACGACCTGCCTGCCTTGTAAATTAAAAGGCACGGGAAATGACTGTGTTGAGAGAGATACTGAGGGCTGCAAGCGTGAGCAAAGAGATGGCGTGGAAGCCTTGGAGAAGCCCAGTGTCAGAGTTGGCAGAGACAGTAGGAATTGTCTTTGACAAACCTCTCAATCTACAGAGCAGTTCACAGACATCCACAGAGGAAAATCTTGTTGCCAGTGTTTTCTAAGGACTGCCTCTTAAGATCACCTGGGCAACTGGTCACAAATGCCACTTCTGTCCCATCCCAGACTCAGCCTCTGGGAATTTCCCCAGGAACCAGGGTATTAACCAGCTTCCATGTGATTCTGATGTGCCCCCAAATTTGGGAACGTGTGCTAAGCTCTCTGGTCTTTCTGCTTAGGCATCGGCTGGGTCCAACCTTCTCGTAGGCCTCTTCTGGCTCTGTTTGCCTGTCCCTCCATCTACCATCAGCCCATCCTGGGCTTTCTCGCCTCTAGATCATTTCTCTCCCCTGACAATGCTCTCCCAGCCTCCCTCCCCAGCCCCCCATCTAAGGTCCTGGCATTCTAAACTGCTAACATCCCCCAACCCCGATCTAACTCCAGGAGTGTTCCAGCTGGACAGAGCCCCAGAGAGGATCTAAGGCCTCCTCCTCCTCCTGTCCCCCATCCAGACACATTCCTTCCTCTGTTTCCCCTTGTGTACAAAGTGATGACGTTAGTCATGGAAGCAACAGCACCTGCTGTTTCCAGAAGCCAGAACCACTGTGTGGTCTCAAGAGGGGTTTGTAAGATGATAAGGGATTTTGAATTTGGGGACTTGCTCAAGGCATCTTATAAATTGCCTCCTGGGATTATTTTAAAAGAAATAACCATTTTGCCAAATGTCTCTGTAAACTTCTGGTATATATGGTTTAGAGCTTTGCTGAATTCATGCAATGAAGCTTTGGTGGTTATACTCTGTCTTCTCCACCCACCCACTTCCAGCCATCAGCCATTCATTTAAGTGAAGGTCATTCTGAAATTCCTTCACGAGTGATATTTACTTGAAGGCAGGACTGTCTAGCCTTAAAGGAAGCACAGAAGGGGGATGGAAACTCATGACTCTGGTAAACCTGGGCCGCATTCCTGCTTCACCTCTTGCAGCTGTCAGACCTGGAGGACTTTCCTACTCCTGTCTAGAGCTTCAATTTTTTCATCTGAAAAGGGATTGTCACATCTACCTTGCAGATTAGTGTAATAAAGTCTAAAACACAGTGCCCTTTGCAGCCTGGAATTATAAACGGAAGCCCCCAGAACTCCAATCTGAAGTCTCACCCATGGGGTGGACGCACCGCCCAGGCCCCTTCCCAACTGGGGCTCCAGATTGCTGTCACTCGGGACTTCCCAGCTGCTGTTTGGATCTGGAGGTAGGTGTCGGCCCAATTTGGTGAGGTATACCCTGTTATTTTCCTCTAATATTCTTATTCCTTTCCTTCTAATGATTGTGTATTAAAATTAAGTTAAATCACCTTTCATTAAAGAGGTGATTAAAGCTGAAAAAAATTTAAAAATAAAATAAAACACAGTGACTGATGCTGACACACAGTGAATATCCCGCTCCTGTTTCTTAACTTCACAGACTGCTATTGCAGACCATGTACTGCAAAATTCTTTGGCCTGGTTCCCTAAGCTCTAAGATCCTTCCTGGTAGTGAGAAGGTCCTTCTGGAAAGAACTAAAAGTTGTTGAAGAGAGAAGAGTAGTTTGAGTCATTACCATGGAAATGACAATATCTCAAATAAGCACTTGGGATGCACTTGGTCTTGGTGGCTTCCTTAAGAGATATAGGGACAAATTACCTGAGTTAGACTTGATGACCACCAAGGTTCTTCCCATTTTTATGATTCTGTGACAACCAATTTGACATGGCATTCGAGGCCCTCATAATCACAATCAAATCTGTCTTACAGATTCATCTAATATTATTCCTCTAAACCCCATAATTCTTCCAAGCCATTCAGTTTACCATGTTCCATGAATATCATGCCCCTTCCTGCCACCAGACTTCTGATTCTCATATTTTCCATCCCTCCTTCTTCATCCCAATATTAAATTCCACCCATCCTTGGAGGCCCTCTTCCATCAAGCTCCTCCTGCTTCCCCAGCTGTGGTCCACCCCTCCAGCCTCCCACCTGCATTTCTCTTAGGGTGCTGATGTTAAACCACCTTGTGTTCTGGGTATGAGGGAACACATTTTTCCAGTCTGGGGATTCTTTGAAGATATATAGTGGGTCTCAAGTTTATTCAAAGTGCCCCTAGAACCTCGTGCAAGGTAGTTGTCCATGGAATGTTTGCTGAATTGAGCCAAGGAATCCCAAGGATTAATTCACATACAATAAATCTTAGGCTTTATTATTTTTCTTACTTAGGGCATGTTGGTAACAAGGATCAAACAATTTCAAATGACAAGAGTGGTCACTGAAAGGATACAGGGGACGATCACTGACCTCCAAGGACAGGAAAGGAGTAAGGCTGGGTCACAGGGGAACAGAAAAGTCCCTCTGTCCTTTAAGAGCTACAGGATCTCTCATCTCTAACTCTTTCTGCATATCAACTCCATTCTCCTCTTGGCAGACTAGATGGACCACTCTGCAAGACTCTTATTTTTCTCTCTTGCATAATTTAGGCTTGCTGTGACTCCTACTTTGTCATACACAGTACTAGCTACTATCCTGATATCTCAGGACCTTTCAATTCAAGCATACTCCTAACTTGAGTCTCTATGTCTCTCAGATCAAATTATTTCAAAAAAGAAGCTGATGGGCTTGCCCAGACAGTAGCCCTATGTCACGTGTCCATTCTTGAGCCAATCAACTGATGAGGAGCCATGGTACATGATACCAGTATGACTTCCTGGGTCCCACCCTTTCATCAAGAAAGAAGTTTGACGAAATTGAGTTAATTGTAGTAAGGTGGATGGACCTAGAGTCTGTCATACAGAGTGAAGTAAGTCAGGAAGAGAAAAATAAACACCATATGCTAACACATATATATGGAATCTAAAAAAAGAAAATGGTTCCGAAGAACCTAGGGGCAGGACAGGAATAATGACGCAGATGTAGAGAATGGACTTGAGGACACGGGGAGGGGGAAGGGTAAGCTGGGACGAAGTGAGAGAGTGACATGGACATATATACACTACCAAATGTAAAATAGATAGCTAGTGGGAAGCAGCCACGTAACACAGGGAGATGAGCTCAGTGCTTTGTGTCCACCTAGAGGGGTGGGATAGGGAGGGTGGGAGGGAGGCGCAAGAAGGAGGGGATATGGGGATATATGTATACGTATAGCTGATTCACTTTGTTATAAACCAGAAACTAACACACCATTGTAAAGCAATTATACTCCAATAAAGATGTTAAAAAAAAAAAAAAAGAAAGAAGTTTGCGGGAGGGTTGCATTGCTTTTCAATGACTGGTCATTGGTTGGATTGTCATCCGTAAATGAATCCAAGACAACAACGTCTACAAAGAGCAGTGAAGGATACAGAGAGATTACAATATGGGTCTTCAATGTGGACCTAAAAGTCAAAGTGTTGGCTGTTTCCCAGTGGTTTCACAGGAGGCCCTTGGATGCTGCCAAATATGGGTTTCTGGAACCTGTGGGAGCTGAGGCCACTTGAAGGTTGGCTTGATCTCCCTTAGAACCTTCCACTTGTATTTGGGTTTCCTTCCCAGGAGACACATGACTGGAGTGGGGAGGCCCAACCTGATGGATATTTCTGGTCTGATCTCCTAGTAATCAGCAGCGGTGATGCTGGAGTTGACAGGATGAGGACCTGGGAGAAAAGGAAGAGAGTGGGGATGGAGGGTGAGGATCCTAGGAGTAAAGTGCATACCCACTAAGTCATGTAGAGCATGCTGGAAGAGGACCCTGAATGTCAGTTAAAGCAGGTTCAGGCTGATGCCACAGGTTGATGCTTGGGCACTGTTTTTGCCATCCTTCTGGATCGTACCCTTCAGCATAAGACATGCTGTAGTATCTCCCATCTTAAAATAATTCTCCATTGACCCCTTTCATCCCTCTCTACTGACTACCCCAGTTTTCTATTCAACTGATGAAGATTCCCAAATTCACACTCCATCTGGAGAGTTGCCCACAGAACAGGAAGATCAGTTCTTTGCCACAGAGATTTGGTGAGGCCCAGAGGATGGTGCTTTGCAGGAACTTCTAAGCCCTTCAAATTTACAAACCACTGCATCTGCTCTTATTATCCTCATTGGCTTAAACATTGAAATACCTTAGTGCCAAAGGGGGGAGCCATGTGGTAGCATGCTTCCTCCACCACGGTCCCCTCTCCCTGAGTTCTCCCCCCATCCTCTTCTATCTTCAGGAGACTCTTACTCACCCTTCAATGCCCCATTTAAAAGTCTCTTCTGAGAAGTCTTCCCTGACTTCACAGCCAGAACAAACCTCTCCCTCTTCTAGACTCCATTATCCCCTTGCACTTATCATGAAGGTAGCATTTGTCGTGCTCTACTTGGGTCTCTCTGACAAGCCTGCGTGCTCCCTGGTGGCAAGAAACACATCCCTTTCATTTTTATGGTGTTTGACACCTATAGCCTCTGAGGATTGATTGAAAGAAGACCCGGGTTCTTTTTTCCCCACTTACTCTTTGTGGGATATCCAGCAAGACTCAGTTTCCCTAAAGCTTAGTATGTTCATCTCTAAAACAGGGTCAGAAATTAGCTTCACCCCACCTACTCAAATCCTGTTGAGACCAGCAATGGTGAAATCTTCACAAATCCTAAAGAACTGCTGGAGTGTGTGGGGATTCTTCTAGGTGCCTATTGCACTGTTCTCAGGGACGCCTGCTGACCTGGCCCAAGATAGAACGTCATTACAGCCATGCATGTTTTTGTTTCAATGGCTGGATTACAAATCGTGAGTTGCCCTTAACCCTGAATACTGTTGCCAGATGCACCTCCCTTGCCTGTGTGGATCCTTCCTTAGTCCAGGGCAACAACCTCACACTAGCACCTGCAGTTTTTCATGAGGTGCCTAAAAACTGTAAAAGGAAGGACAGAATTAGAGCCATTTTCTTAGGCTTCCTGTAGGGTTTGTCTTAGTCCCCATCCACAGGGCACTGGTGGGGGAAGCAATTTCCTTTCTCAAGCTCTCCGTTCATTCACTCACTCATTCACTCACTACTTCAGTGCCCTCCCTCCTGTAAACAAGCAGGGGATGCAGAGAAGGGGGTGGGGTGGGTAAGCGCTTTGACAGGGCTTTGTGACGGTTCTCGGGAGTGCAGAGGGGAAGCACTTATAGGGGACTCCAAGGAGAAGCTTCTAGGGGAGGGTGACACCTGAGCTGACTCTTGAAAGACAGGACTAACCAGATGCCTTTTAGGAGGATGGAGAGGGCTTTCCTTTGCGGCAGAAACAGCTTGTGCAAAACTTGGAGGTAAGTGAGAACGTGGTGTGCAAAGGACAGAACAGGTCGTTCAGAGCGGCTGGAGTGTAAAGCTAAGGGGTGCGTGGGCAGAGATAAAGCCAGCGCAGGAGCCAGACCGGGAACGGTCCGAGGAGCCACGACTTAGGACCTGTTGGAAGAGATGCCTGAAATTCCACCTCTAACACGTGCCGGAGGTCACGCAGTTAGCCTGCGGAGGAACACGTCTCAGGCTCCTGGGCCGAGCTCTCTGGCTTCCTTCACTCTTCCTTAGGTGGCCGCTGTGTCCGGCCACACGCCAGCCCGAGCCCTGAGCCAGGGCGGGGAGGATGCCTGCAGCGCCGGCAGGTCCACATGCTGCCGTCAGAGCCTCTGGGCTGGGACCAAGGAGCCGCCGGGAGGCCGGCAGTCCACGCGGCTCCCCGAGACACCCATGCCTTCCCTTCCCTGGTCAGTTTTCATAAAGATGTGTTGGTTCAGGGGGCCGGCAGCCAAGGAACGCCGATCGGGACCCCCTCCCTCCGCAGGCTGCGCTTTGCCTCCTGCCGCCCCTCCTGGCAGGGGTGGAGAGTGGGTGTGGCCTCTCGCGCCCCCTGCCCGGCTCCCCGCCCGCCCCGCAGCCTCGCGCCGGCTTCCAGCAAGAAGCCTGCAAGCCGCACAAAGGAAATGGCAAGAGGGTGAGTCACCTCGAGGCTCGCTGCTGCCTGGGCTACAGCCCACAACAGGACCTTTGTGCTGCGCTGCCGGAGGACGAGGGGGACAGCCGCGGGGAGGCGGGCCTTTCAGGGCGCTGACTAACGCCCCGGGAAAAGGGAGGAATCTCCACCGGAACGGGACAGACTTCTGGGCGCTGCCACTCTGCCGAACCACGGCTGGGGGCACTCAGATGCCGCTTATCCTTGTGTGACCCGTGTACCATCTCGCCCAACTGCTTGTCCCCTCCGAAAGTACACTCTGTTGTGCGGAGGTCTGTCTCCTTCACAGTGGTGTGACAGACTGGAAGCCTGGGGCATAGCCGTTCAACTCTCTCTTTCTACCACAGTCCCTAATGCAGCACTGAGAAGATGCTGGAGATGGATGGAGGGATGGATGGATGGATGGATGGATAGATGGATGGATGGATGGATGGATGGGTAGATGGGTGGATGGATGGATGGATGGGTGGATGGATGGATGGGTGGATGGATGGGTGGATGGATGGGTGGGTGGGTGGATGGATGGATGGGTGGATGGTTGGATGGGTGGGTGGGTGGGTGGGCGGATGGATGGGTGGATGGATGGGTGGGTGGGTGGGTGGGTGGATGTGTGGATGGATGGATAAACAGGTGGATGGAATAATTCATTCACACAAGCACAGCATGTGAGCAGCTAGCCCAACACCCTTATTTCACAAAAGGGGAAATGGAGGCCCAGACACAGGAATGATGAGAGCCAGTTCCAACAGCGAGTAGGTGGCAGCTCTAGAATGTGGGTGCCATGCTGCCAGGCCATGTAACAGCTGTAGTGTGGCTCAGGGAACACCTGGAGGGCATGACTGATGTGTGAGCAGAAGTCAGGGTAATGAGAACCCCCAGTGGGGATAAGACAACCACCAAGGGCAAGGTCAGGTCCTAGGGACTTATTGGAGAGTGTGAGAGAGAAACCAGAGCGATCGGAGGCAGGGTTCCAGGCCTCAAGGTGATCGCACGCAATCTCGTGGTCTAGGCTTGTCATAGGGTTTAATAAGATGAGGAAAGAATCAGCATTTGTTGAGTACCTAGTGTATGCCCGGCATGGATATTTAATCCTTTGCACAACCCTGAGGGTGATATCATTACAGATAAAGAAGGTGATGGGAGACCAGTGCCCTCCGGAACAGTCAGTTGCCAGCTCCGTCAGGGCTTCAGAGTGGCAGTAACGTGGTGGAGCCACCGTGTGACAAGATTGGGTTCTCAGCCTGGCAGGCCCAGAAACTCAGTCCGTGTCCTTGGAGGGGTGTCCACATCTCAGGACTAATTCACATCAACTCACACTCAGTGTCGGACATGTTACCAAGAGACTGAGGTGCAGATGATCTGAGCTTTTGTCTTGGAGAGAAGGTGAGCCCGCAAGACAGGCAGGGGGCATGGAAGCAGAATGAGAGGTTTAGAACCCAAGCCAGGGAGCTCAGATCACCTAGGGCCCTTGTTTCCACAGTGGGGGAAGGGGGCCTGCCCCGGGCTACACATCTGAACTCCCGAGGCCGGGCACACCCAGGGCAGCGTGCGTAGATGCGGCCTTCCTCTGTGGCCTTTTCTTTCCTAACTCCAGTGCCGATCATACTCACCACGCTCCTTACAACAGTCTTCTTTCAGCTCAAACCAAAACAACAGACGAGTCGAAAGCTTCAGACCAGCTGATGCAGCCGCACTCTGGAGACCACACCCTGGAAGCCCTGATGAGATTCAGACGGTCCAGAAGTCCTTGGCCTCCTGTTGGCAGACCATGGCTTAAGAGAGATGCTGTCCCTATGTGGCGAGTGTCATTCCCTCCCTCTGGCATTTCCCAGTTCCTTAACAGAAGCTGATTCGAATTTAAGGATGAGGGCACTGGACTCCCACCTCCCCAAACTTCCTAAATTATCCAGTTTAAAGATGAGGAGTTTAGAAGTTCAGTAACTTGCCCAAAGTCACTAAAAAATAATGGCACCAAGATTCAAACCCACTTTATTGTGGACAACTCCCTTCAAGACCGTTAACAGCTATGATGATAATAAAGGCCACCTAGGGCTGAGGGCTTGCTGGGTGCCAAGTGTATGCGCTTGGCAACTTGCATAGGTTTTTTTCACATAGTTCTCACAACAACACCAGGAGATTGTTCTCGGCTTCATTTCACAGGTGAGGGTTGACATGCGGGGTGGTAAAGAGACTTTCCCCAGTCAGGGTCACAGTTCAAGTGCTGGACTTCAAACTAGTCTGTCTGCCTCTCTACCCACGCTCCTAGCCACCCCGCTCCCTGGCAGAGCCATGCGGGATTTCTACAGTAGGTCTCCCCCATCGCCACGCCCCGCCACGTACCTCTCTGCCTGCCCTGGGGAGGAGGTGTCTCCCCCTCTGAGCGGGAGAGGGAGTGACAGCCCTACACAGGATTCCCAAAGTCCAGAGTCTCGCCCTTGGCGTTGTCGGTTTAGGGATTAGGTCTGTATCAGCTTCCCAGAGGAGAACAGGTTCAGGCTGCCTGACTTACGATGACTAATTCATTGATTCACCTGTGAGGTACTCCAGCCAGAGGTGGTGGTCGTTCAGAGGACTGGCTGGGTCTGAAACTCCATCCGTAGCTTTCTAGGCCGGAGACTTTGGACATGTTACTCACCCTCTTTGAATCCCAGTTGAAACTGGGGGAAATAAAGCCAACCTTGTTACTCACCCTCTTTGAATCCCAGTTGAAACTGGGGGAAATAAAGCCAACCTTGTTACTCACCCTCTTTGAATCCCAGTTGAAACTGGGGGAAATAAAGCCAACCTTGTGTGATGTCTGTGGCTTAAACAGGTATTTGTGTGTAAAATGCCCAGTACAGTGGTTGATGCTTAGTAGGAGCTCAATAAATGGTAATCCCTCTAATTTTCATTATTATTGTTTGAAAACTGGACTTGACCATCTGATAAGGTCTCCTGCCCGGTGGGCAGATCACAAATTCCAGGCCAGAAGGCTGCTTGCTAGGAGAGCCCAGGTAAGAGGGTAGGGCCTGAGCTCTTGGCCCCTGATAGCGGGATGAGGCACCCACCACTGGTCCCTCCTACCCCCAGGGTACTTCTGTTTGAATGCCCAGTGTTGGTTTGGACTCAGCACCCTGTCTTCTCCTGGACGGGCTGCTCATCATGGCAAAAATCTCCTTTCTCAGTACTTCCTTCCTACTGAAAAGCAGGCCTGGTGCCACCTCATCTCTGCAGCCCCTGGAGGGTAACCTCTTGTTCCCCCTCCAAGACCCTGATCAAATGCACCTTTATTTGTGAGGCCTTCCCAGCTCCCCCAGGCAGAGGTAGACCAACCACATGCTGGTCATGCAAAGAGCTGTTCCAGTGTCTAGGGCATGACAGTGGAGGCACACAGAAGTGGCTCTTCTCTTTCTGGAGCTTGAAGTCTAGTGGGACAATAAACAAAAGGAAAGAAATAAACCAAATCATTACAGTTTCTGGTAATTGCCAAGAAGGAAATAGCCAGTATAATGTGATACACAATAACTCTGGGAGTGATGGGGTAGTCAGGAAAGGCCTTTCTGGGGAGGTGACATTTACCCTGAGGCCGGAAGGGTGAGATGGAGCCAGCTTTGCCAAGAGCTGGGAACAGAGGGTTCCTGGCATAAGGAACAGCTTTTCCCTCCCCAGGAGGGAAAGAATTTGGTGTGTTTCTCATTGATAGAAAAGCTGGCTGGAGCAGATGGAGGGGGTGGGAGGAGGCGTGGCAATCAGACACAGGCAGAGGCCTTGCTCCTCTGTGCCCCCAACAGGATGTGTGGTAGTGAGCATAAGACTGGTTATAGTTTATTGAGCATTTACTATGTGCCAGGACTGTGTAGGCACTTTCCATAAACTCTCTCACTTAATCCTCACACTCCTGCCACTTCTACCCATGACACAATGCCCTTCTATGTGCTCTTGTCTTGCTGTATTGTTGGTACTCCTCTGCGAGGTTGTTTCCCTGTCCATTCTACCCCCCTCCACCCAACCCTCATTAGACTGTAAGTGCCTCTGTTTTTGAAAATAGGACATTCTAAACAGCTCTGTTTTGAAAGGGCCATTCTGGGAGAAAGTGAAGAAAACAACTGACAAAGGTCTTGGAATAATAAATGAAAAATGTGTCAAGAAGAAGGCATCTCCGATGGTAGGGGCTTGGAGCAGCTCACTTCATCCACAGTGTGAGCAAGCCCTGAGGCTGGGAGAGCTGGAGGGATCAGAGAGGGATCAGTGTTGAGGAATAGCCTGGGGCAGGGGTTGGGGGTGGCCGGTAGGGACTTTTGCTATGGTGCTGTCAATCAAAGTTTACCCAGAAACCCAGGACAACCATGTCATGGTGAATGGAGAAACACTGGCCTGGAGTTGGAGTCAGGTTCCAATCCAACCTCTGTCACTGATCAACTGTGTAACTTGGAATAAGTCACTTTATTCTCTGAACCACTTTCCTCAACCGAACAATGGGGATTACAACTTCCCAGTCTTGAATTGTAATAGATAAAAAGATGTGCGAAGGCATTCTTTATTGAATCTGAGAATCCAAGACCTTTCTCCAGGTGGTCAGTTAGAATGAAACCCTTCTTTCTCCTTGCATGTTCCCATCTTATGTCATCACATAACCTTGGACTGAACCCTGTGACTCCTTAAGGCCCCTCTGGCTCTAAACTTCTAGGTTTCTATGACAGATAAGGATTTTGTTATATTAAGTTGACTCAGGTCTACAGAACACCCAAATGAAGCTATTCTCCTAAAAAAAAAAAATCATAGTCAGGTCTATAAATAATAGAGCCATGTTGCATATTTACACTTACTTTACCAAATCTCTGCAGACTGCAATCTATTCTGGTTTGATTTTCAAATAAAAACGTTATTTATTGCTTAAAGGCAGACAGTAATGAAAAGGCAATTATGATGTCTGGCATTAAAGACGGGCTATGTATAGTGTCCCTCCTGTAGGTCTTTGACTGTTCCTAGCTTGAAATTTCCTTCACTGAAATTTACCACAACCAGTGGAGATGGTTTGTTTTGAAAGTGTAACACCGAGAAAAGAGAGAGTGCCACCCAGAAAAGGGGCAGGTCGAGGGAATGGGCAGCCATCAGACAGCTTTTCCAGGACTGTTTGAAAGGCATCGGCAGCCCTCTGAGGGAACTCTGACCAGAGGGTGAAGAAACAGTGGTGACCTGAAGCCAGGGTTCCGCCCGGTTGGTGCAGCATGTGCATGGAGCAGACCATGTGTGCTCCCACATTCCAGGGAATCGGGAGAGGAGGGGTTGGACTCAGAGGTTCTCTTGTTTCTTGAATCGCCAAATCAGAGTTCAGGGATCTAAAATGGATGCAAGATCACCCCAATGTGAAGGGTATAGTTAATTTACAGAGCAGATGCTTCTACCTGGAAAATCTATTCTGTGCTTTTCTGTCTGACTTGGGGGCAGTTTTGGAAAAGAATAGCCAGGTTGACGAATGCCATCCTCACATGAATGGGGGAGAAAAGACAGCATAAGGACCTAGAGGATGGAGGTTTCACCCCAGGAAGACTAAGAGAAGGTCCGCAGGGACAATCGTCTTTTCTGGATGCCCAGAAGGACAAGGATGCCAGAGCTCCACAGAGATGGTGAGGGATGGTGCCCAGCCTGGGTTCCCACAGCAAGCAGCTCCACAGCACAAGCCAGTAGTTTATTTGGGGACGTGATCCCAAGAAACAGGAGAGAGGCGGGGAAAGCAAAGGGGAACGAGGAAGAGCCAACCTGAGGGTCAGTCCAGTAGGAAACCAGAACTTAAACCTGGGGAACCCCACGGAGCTGTGAGGGGAGTATTTATCCACCACTGGCTCTCACTGAGCACAGGTCACCCCATGGGTTGTAAACCCCCTCCTACTTCCAGGTTTCCACCAACGTCAGAAGGGAAAAATAGATTTCCATTCCTGGGGGCAGGAAGGGAGAGAAGTGAGGTGCTGGGAGCGGTTGTAGCTGGGGGCCAAGTCCTGGCTGAAGAAACAAGATGCACCAAGAGGATGAACGCAGGACAGGAGGTGCCCCATTCATCAAGTTAGAAAATCCAACACTTAGCAGCAAGTGATGATGGATTAGCCTGGTCAAACCTGGACTCCCAACCCAGGGATGGGGAACAGGGTGGTTTTGTGTTTAACAGTTTTAGAAGATTCTGGAAAGACAATTTTCTTAGAAAGGGGGAGAGAATGGAAGAAAAGAAGGGAGGAAGGAAAATTGCTAGAATCTGAGGCAGATGCAAATTCACTAGCTTCTTTTTAAAAAACAAAACAAATGTAGAGTTTTCTTTTTGTATAATTGCAAAACTAATTCATGCCTAAAATATTCAAACACTTAAAATAGAATATACAATGAATAAGTTTCTCTTCTATCCCAGATCTCAGTCTCTCTGCCCAGAGGTAATTACTGTTAAGAATTTCTTGCGTATTCTTCCCAAAATATTTTACGCATATGAACACACATGTATATTTCCTTTTAAAATCACAACTTAAAACACATTGTTTTCATTTTTTTCTGTTTCAAGAATTGCTTCATATGAACATATGTAATTCTAACTCATTTTTTAAAAAATTCCTTCATAATCCTCCATGAGAAGGGCTTCTGTAATTTGTTGAACTCGTCTGCTTTTGATGGACAGGTAGTGATTTTTTTCTTTTTTTTTCTCATTGGTTACAATGACCTGTTGAATATTCTTGTGTGTCCTCTGTACACATGTGTAAGAAATTTCACACTTCTAGGAGTGAAATGGTCACACACAAAAATGTGTAGATAATCTTTTATCAGAGATCGCAGAGTTGCTCTTGAAGGATTCTTGCAGATTTATGTTCCTACCCCAACGAAAAGAGTGCCTGCTGGCACCCTCAGTTCTCAACACTTGGTGACCTGTATGAAGCTAGTAGGTAAAAAATGCATCTCCTTGTTATTTTAATTTGCATCTGTTTAATTGTGGGTGATACTCGACATTTTATCATGTTTTTATAAACCAACTGTTTTCTCTGACACTGCCTGTTGAAGACCTAAAATAACAGATATACACATGTTTTGCGTATAGGCTTTGCCTGAATGAATCACGATTGATCTAAAAACCTGTTTTGCCAGATGTGGGGAGACAACAGGGGGCAAAGGTGATACAGCCCCTGCCTGCAGCACTTAGGTCACGGAGGGAGGAGTCCAAATACCCAGCGATTGCGATAAGATTGCTTTGGTGTCACAGGAAGACCTAGAAAGTGCCCTGCGCGGTGGAGGCCAGCCCTCAGACCTGGCACACCTTTCCACCCTGGGGAAGGGGGTTTAACAGTTAGAAGACAAAGGGGATGGGGCAGAGTGTTCTCAGTGGGAGGCGGTGAGACTGCAAGTGTGAAGTTCCCGAGGTGACAGACAGCATTAAATGACAGAAATTCAGAAGGGGTGAAAATGGGGGGGGGGGGGCGGGGAGGGGAGATGGGGAAGGAGGAGGAGGAGAGTAGAGCCATGAACCAGCCCAGTTTGCCAGAAACTAAGGAGAACCCAGGACCTCCAGTGTGACATTCAAGGGAGTCCCGGGCTCATCTGGACGGGTGGGTCACCCTAGGGGGCTGAGGCCATGTTAGGGGGCTGCTTATTAACTGTGCTAAGGATTTGGGACTTCATCTTAAGGGTAATAGTGAACAATTAGAGTTTTCAACAGGGAAATGATATGTTAGGGTCACATTTTTCGAGGTTCGGTGTTGTTTGGAGGGGGCAGAGGGGGCGGTGTGGCCAGGCTGGAGCCAGGCAGGGAGTTTGCAGTGTTACAAGTGGGAGGTGATGGTGCCCGGAACCGGGATGTCGGCAATGGAGACAAGAGCCAAGGGCAGATTCGAGAACTACTTAGGAAGTAGAAGCAGCGGGATTAGGGACTGACTGCTGTGGGAATGAGGGAAAGGGGGCAGGCATTGGGTGGCGCTGCTCTTCCCTGAGATGGGGAGGGGCTGTCAGAGGAGCAGCCTGGGGTGGTGGCGGGAGGAGGGAACGGATGGGTCAGAATTCAGCCTGTGGAGGCCAGGGGCCTGAGAGACATCCCCCCGTGGTCACGTGCAAGAGGCAGTTTAATATCTGGATCTGCAGTTTGGGAGAGAAGATCAGGAGAGACATAAAACTGGGGGCAAGCTCACCTTTAAAATGCCACCTGGGGGAATTCCCTGGTGGTCCAGTGGTTAGGACTTCATGCTGCCATTGCAGGGGGCACGGGTTCGATCCCGGGTAACTAAGATCCCACATGTTGTGCGACACAGCCCAAAAAATAGAAATAAAAAATAAATAAACAAAGTACCAGCTGGAGTGCATAAGAACACCCAAGGATGGAGAGAAAAGCCTGACTCAAGGCTGTAAGATAATGACATTAATTAAAAACAAAATGAAAAAACACTTTTACAAAACTTCAAAATAATTCAGTTTAGAATAACTTAAAAATGTTTAGTGAAATTGTCTTGTATGAGTATATGTTTTAACAGGCACATGTAACTCTGCCAGAGCATGTGTGCATATGGAAAGATAGGTCAGCGTTTGATAAGACTCTTCTAGATACCCTTCAGATCACATGCTGCTTGTCAGTAAGTTTATCCTCACTGGACGCAGTGTCAGGACGGAGGAGACCTCAGAACACAGCCAGCACGCCATCCTCGGCTGCCCAGGCCAGGGATGCAACTTGCCCCAGGTCTCCTGCTCCGCACCCAGTACCCTTCCTGGGACACGTGCTCCTGGTAGAGCCACGACACGGTCTGTTAGAACTGGGAGGCGTCCTGGTGCCGGGACACGCCGAGGCCCTGTTTTACTGTGAAAGCGCCGTGTTTGTTGTGAGAGGGCAGGGCGGTGCTCGCTCCACTGATCTGCAGGGACCAGCAAGGCCTAATAAGCTGAGGGGGCTCGAGGAGGGGGCTCACAGACACAGAGGTCTGCTCACCAGGGCCACAGGCTTGCCCCCTCTTCGGAGGCATGTTACTCTGCGTCCACTGTGGTCTGGTCCCGGCTGGCCTTGGGGAGCTTGCCCTTGTCACTGCAGAGGAGGCGTCGGAGGCCTGACTCACACAAGCAGACTGCTGGGGGGCTTGCTAAGGGGAGCGGGGGAGGATGAGGAAGGCCTGCCTATCAGAGAGTGTCGTGGCCCTCTTTTCTGGTAGGCAGAGCAAGATCGGATCCTCCAAACATGTACAGCACCTTTGCTTCTCAGAGTGGTGCTGTGCTCTTGTTTGGAGTCAGACAGCTTTTCCAGGCTATACCTAGAGCAGCCGGCTTGTGCCATCCTCCACCCTCTGGGTTGGAGACAAATCTGGGTGACAAACACCATGCTGCATGTGCGATGGCCTCCCCTCTTTCAGCTTAGAAGTTGTACCTACCAGATCAAACTTGCAACGTCCTGACTCCTATTCTCTTATGATAAATCTCCCAGGAGGCTGCTGCCCATTGCCACACGTTCTGGATATTTCTAAACCCCAGCTGTGGGCACATATTGGGCTGAAACCGGACCCACTCCAATTATCTGGCTGAGATACTTGTCCTTAGGCTGTTTGCCCCTCCCCTCGATGTGCTCCATATACAGCAGGTCCTTGTTCTGTTATCCTGCCACTGGCTAAGACCCCTGTGCCACTGAGGGGTGAGGAGCTGGAGGGGCTCAAGGCAGAGACAGACCAGGGCCCGTCGGCCACAATTCAAGTCCCTGGTGCAACCTGGAAGGCCACCTGGAGCATTTTCCTTCCCACCTGCCTCAGCCTGTAGCCAGCCTGGAGGAAATTAGATTCTGTTTTTTAAATTTATGATGAGTTAAGGAGGAATCAGATAAAACTACCTACAATCAGGCAACTCGTGTACGGAGAGAGATTTATCAGACTATGGCTAGGTCTCCAGGGAGGGCTTAGAAACCTGATTGCTGAAATATACTAAGTCTTGGAGAAGCTTTCATTGTCCTGGATCACCCCACTCCATTGTTCCATTTGCCATCCTTTTCAATTCCTGAACTCTAACTCAGAGTGGGCTGTTTTTATTTCTTTTTTAAAATTTTTAATTAATTAATTATTAATTTATTTTTTTATTTTTGGCTGCGTTGCGTCTTCGTTGCTGCTCACGGGCTTTCTCTAGTTGCGACAAGTGGGGGCTGATCTTCGTTGCGGTGAGCGGGCTTCTCATTGCGGTGCCTTCTCTTGTTGCAGAGCACGGGCTCTAGGCACGCGGGCTTCAGTAGTTGTGGCGCAAGGGCTCAGCAGTTGTGGCTCGCGGGCTTAGTTGCTCTGAGGCATGTGGGATCTTCCCGGACCAGGGCTCAAACCCGTGCCCCCTGAACTGACAGGTGGATTCTTAACCACTGTGCCACCAGGGAAGTCCCTGGGCTGTTTTTAAAAGAGGAGTGATGACAAAGAGAAGGTGCACACCCAGTTTATGAGCCAGTGGGGGGAAAGCTCCTCCTGCAGAAGGAGCCGGGTGAGGCAATGGCTGACTTTGATGGCAACGGAAAGAGGGTGACCCAACTTAGCACGAGCATGTCAGGCAGCCTCTGCGCCACGGAGGTCCTGCTACGAGTCCCAGGGAGTGACTCCACCTGCTCTGGGACAACCCTACTCTCAGTCCCACCAGTTCCCCTCTGTCCCAAGCGTGCCACCAGCCCAAGAAATGTAGGAAAGTCGGGAGGCATAGGGGAGCATCTGTTCTCAGGCACCCATCTTTGCAGATCTTGGGCAGCAAAAGCATGTAGGGGGAGGGGCACAAACACATTGCATTGCCCTGTCCCAAGATACCATCACTCCCCACGTCCTTACAGGAGGGCTAGCCAATAGGACTTCCTGTAGTGCTGGACACGTTCTATAGCTGTGCTGTCCAACAGGATGGCCATTTAGCCATCTGTGCCTTTTGAGTGCTTGAAATGTGGCTAGTATGGCAATGAACTGAATTTTACATTTTCCTTAATTCTAATTTATTTACATTTACATAGCCACGTGTAGCTAACGGCTACCCTATTGGGCAGTGCGACCCTGGCGATACCCTGCTCTGCCGGGCACTCTCATCTCACTCAGGCATTGCTAGTGATGGCCTGAATCCCTTGGGTCACCAAAAAAGTGGTTTGTGGGTTAGTAGAGAAAAACACCTCTCCCTGTATCATACTTTGTTATAGGGGTCCCAGAGAGTGCTGTTTCTGCCTTTTTGGAAAAAAAACAAAAAACAAAAAAAAAAAACTAGCTCTTTCTGTTTAATTACAGCTTCTAACTTTCCACTGGGTATGCAAGACCACAGCAGGGTCTGGGGTTGGGATGCAGTTTTCAGAGACCTGTGACTAAAGCATATTTATTGCAGAGACTCCTCAGCCCTGGGTCCTCTCTGCTCAGTAGGCATCTTTTCCCAGTAGCCCCTCAGCATCCTGCCATTGCTCTCCTCCCAGGCCAGAAAACCAGCTGCCTCCTTCAAGAAGCTCTCAGACTCCTGAGAAGGCACGGAAATTGCTTGGCCAAAGTGGAAATAAAACAATTGAATACAACAGGGCAACTGTGGAGAGAGCAACTGTCTCTGGAGCCGTGGTCCTCAAAGTGTTTTTACTGAACCAGCAGCTTCAGCGTTAGCTGGAAACTTGTTGGAAACACAAACGCTCAGGGCCCAGACTGTTGAATCAGAAATTCCAGGAGAGGAGCCCAGCAATCTGTGTTTTAACGAGCATTCAGAGGCCCTCGAAGTGTGAGAACTGCAGGGCAGGGATGGGTGGGGCAGAGAGAATAGGGCTGACTTCTCAGAAGAACCCTGAAAGAGCTTGCCCAGGCCATGCAGAGGAGCACAGGAGAGTGGGGAAGGAGGGCATGTCCAGGCACAGGACCTGCACTGCCTCCCGCAGCTGTGTCCAAACTCCCCATACTTTCTTCTTCTTTGTTTTTAACATCTTTATTGGAGTATAATTGCTTTACAATGGTGTGTTAGTTTCTGCTTTATAACAGAGTGAATCAGCTATACATATACACATATCCCCATATCTCCTCCCTCTTGCGTCTCCCTCCCACCCTCCCTATCCCACCCCTCTAGGTGGTCACAAAGCACCGAGCTGATCTCCCTGTGCTATGCGGCTGCTTCCCACTAGCTATCTATTTTACATTTGGTAGCGTATATATGTCCATGCCACTCTCTCACTTCATCCCAGCTTACCCTTCCCACTCTCTGTGTCCTCAAGTCCATTCTCTACATCTGCGTCATTATTCCTGTCCTGCCCCTAGGTACTTCAGAACCATTTTCTTTTTGTGGATTCCATATATATGTGTTAGCAGACAGTATTTGTTTTTCTCTTTCTGACTCACTTCGCTCTGTATGACTGACTCTAAGTCCATCCACCTCACTAAAAATAACTCAATTTTGTTTCTTTTTATGGCTAATGTTCCATTGTATATATGTGCCACATCTTCTTTATCCATTCATCTGTTGCTGGACACTTAGGTTGCTTCCATGTCCTGGCTATTGTAAACAGAGCGGCAATGAACATTGTGGTACATGACTCTTTTTGAATTATGGTTTTCTCAGGGTATATGCCCAGTAGTGGGATTGCTGGAAACATGGCAGTTCTATTTTTAGTTTTTTAAGGAACCTCCATACTGTTCTCCATAGTGGCTGTATCAATTTACATTCCCACCAACAGTGCAAGAGGGCTTCCTTTTCTCCACACCCTCTCCAGCATTTATTGTTTGTAGATTTTTTTTGATGATGGCCATTCTGACCAGTGTGAAGTGATACCTCATTGTAGTTTTTTTTTTTTTCTGATACATGTTTAATAATCTTGGAATCATCATATTGTGGATGTTACATTGTTTAGAGTAAATGGTAAAGTATTCTTTAGAGTTGAAATTGCTTTTTAAAAGAGTTCTTGTTTGCACTTGATTTTGTGTTCTAAATTTAAGTAAGGATTCTCTTTATGCTAATTGTTGAAAGTTTACAAAATTTACCTGATGAACTCACCCAACCTCTTTCCTCTGACTCCTTTAATGAAAGCATATAGCTTTTAATGCAAAATATCTATTCAAAGAAATCAAAGATGTATAGCTAAGACACTGCTTATTTAATTATTTTCTTCTCTTGGACACTTATTTCTCCATCAATTATATTTCCCCTACAATCCACCTACCCACCCTTCTCCCTCCAACCCCCCACATACTTCCTGGCATTGAGCAAGGAAACCAGGTAACCAACTTGTTAAAACCATGCAAAGGTAAGGATGAAGATCTAAGCAAGAGACTTTCTCCCTTAAGTGTGCTTTCGTGCATGGATGCTACTCGGAAATTTCATGGTTTAGTGAAAAAAACACAGGTTTACGGTCAAATTCAGGTTGAAGCCTAGCTCCATCTCTTACTAACTAGTCATTATACTCTAAGTCTGTGCTTCCTCTTTTCCACGCCTATAACATGGGGCTAAGGATGTGTTCTGGGTGTTAAAGGAAATAATCACGTGTGAAGTAGCTGACACTTAATAAACACTGTTTGTTTTTACCTTCCTTTCCTTCTTCCAGAATAAAAGTAGAAAATGTGAAGAGCTCAGGCTCTGAACCAGACTAATCTGAGTCCAGTGCAGCAACGCACTGTGACCTTAGGTGAATTATTGAACGGCTCCTTGTCCTAGGTTCCTCATCCTTAGAATGGGGGTGGGAAAAATAATACCTATCTCATAGGGTCATCCTGAGGATTAGAAATCTTGATACATGCCAAGATCATGAAAGAGTGCCTAGAGAGAGACCATAGCAAGCACGCAGTGTAGGTTAGCTAGTGTTGTTGATGTTATTATTATTCTCAGTTCTCAACTCTTGTGAACAGTGAGATCGCCAGAGCAGTGACCTGCAGATAAGGAAGATGTGCGCATGCACTAAGACTTCCAGAGCCTTGATCAGTCTCTTAGCCCCACGAAACTATTTCCATGAAATAAACACACATGTTCCCTCCAGAACCTCTTGCTCATTCCTTGATTTTTAAAAATTATGTTCTGGTGGGGTTTGATGGTTCACTGGATCTATATCACATGACTGCCATTTCCCTGTCAATTCCATGAGACAATTTGGAGAAAATAGTTTTTAGGGAAAGGGAACCAGATTGATCAATTGATCAATTCTCCCACTTTGGTTCATAAAAGATTTAGGATGACAAAGCCAAAGAGTGTAATTGTATGCTGATCCTCTATTTTCTTTTTAGATTATTATCTCTAATCCCTCAAAAAACTGTTTGACTAGGTCAAGTCACTAAATTAAATAAACCGAACTTTGGTCGAGTGGTTTTGTGGGTCTAGATACTGTTCAGAATGAAATCCTGCCTTTAGATTGGGGCATGGGCTATTTTGACAGAGAACTGCAGGGGGTAGAGATAGATTCCTGTTTAGAGAATCTTGGCTTACTTTTCTTAGCACTGAATTGCCTGAGATGGAAATACAAGAAGTTCTCTGCGAACATGGATATTCTCCACTGATAAGATTTTGCTCAGGAATAAGAAGAAACCCGACCCTTCACCTTGGAATTCTAGGTCCCCTTGCCTCATGTTTCATTACTTAATCCCAACCTTGTTTTTTTTTTTCATTCTCCTAATCAAGAAATGTGACTTGCTCATTTCTTGCCTCTTTATAGGGTGCAGATAGACACACTTCCAGATCCATCCACTTCTGCAGGACCCTTCCCAAGACAAACCCACCTCCTCAAAGCTACTCTGCCCCATGCATCTGCTCAGTCCTGCCTGACATGGTCTTTGAGTTACCCACCCATAATATCCAAAAAACATCCTACTGATTTCTCAAAATAGAGTTCTTTATGTGTGGTTCCCAACTCTGCCCGCACACTCCAATAACCCGGGAGGCTCTTACTGAATGCAGAGACCAGGCTCCATGACCACACCAATTGAACCAGATTTTGGAAGGGTGGGGCCCAGGCATCAGCATTTTTCAAAGCTCCCAAAGTACAGCTGGAACTGAGACTCACTCCTCCAAATGGATGCAGGCTAAGTGAGCCTTAGTGACCTGCGAGTGGTCCCCTTTGGTGTGTGAGGAGCCCCGTAGGGAGTCATAGAAACAACATGCCACTTGGGCATTGAGGCAATGGTTCCTAAGCACAGCGTGTTAGAAAGAGCCTCTCACTTTGCCTCATACGATCTGAAAATTCCAGACAAGGGTCTAGCTTCTTTAAAAAAATGGTTTATTGTGGTAAAATATACATAACATAAAATTTACCATTTTAACCATTTTTAAGTGTACAGTTCAGTGACATTAAGTACATTCACACTGTTGTGCAACCATCACCACCATCCATCTCCAGAACGTTTTCATCTTCCCCCACCGAAACTCTGTACCCGTTAAACACTAACTCCCCATTTCCCCTGCCCCCAGGCCCTGGCAACCACACATTCTATGTTCTGTCTGTATGAATTTGACTACTCTAGGTATCTCATACAACTGGAATTATACAATCTTTGTCCTTTGGTGTCTGTCTTATTTTACTTAGCATAATGTCTTCGAGTTCATCCATGGTGTAACATGTGTCAGAATTTCATTCCTCCCTTTTTAAGTTTGAATATTATTCCATTGTATCGTATCACATTTTGTTTATCCATTCATCTGTCGATGGATATTTGGGTTGTCTCTATGTTTGGGCTGTTGTGAATAATGTTGCTATGCATGTTGATATACACAAATATATCTAAGTCCCTGCTTTCAATTTTTGGGGGTATATTTCAGCCTCTATTAACTCTGTATAGTTACCCAGGACTTCTCCCCCATGAACTGAAGAAATGAGAGTTCAAGGTCTACCAAGGGGTAAGATATTATTTAGGTAAAATGGTAGATGGGGAGTAGGCAGGATGCAAGGGCATTGGTAGAAATGTTTTCTCGGTAAAGTAGGGGCAAAAAGAATTAGGAAATTGACTTTGGCTGAAAATTGAGATGAGGCCCTTGGCCAAGGACTGTCAGAGCATCCCAGGTGTCAGAGGTCCCAAACTGCCAAACTGGTGGGGCTCGGGCTGGGTCTTGTCTGCGCATGTGTAAGTTCGGGCTGCACAATTTTTGAACTTTTAAAAATTAGTTACCTGCCTTTGATAACAGGAAAATTTCGTTTTAAAAATCCAGATTTCATGTTTCTCTTAAAAATCTGAAGCATTGGTAACACTGCCCACATTCCATCCAAGCAGCAAATGGCTGGAGGTGATAAGCGGCTGCCCCCTCTAGACAGGGGCACACACTCTCCGTGCTGTCACAGTCCCCACTCCTCTCCACTGTGAACCTAGCCAATTCATTCATTTGTATTTCCTTGGCCCCTGAGAATATTTGCATTTATTACCTGTGATCTAAGCCAAAGCTCCCAGAGCAAAGCTGAAACCCCCAAGAGCCATGTGGTTGAGTAACTCAGCCAAGATGACATGATACCTGGGGTCCAGAACTAGGACCCATGTCACATGACTTTTTGTTTTCAGACTTATTTTTTGTTTGTTTGTTTGTTTTCAGTCTTATTGATGTATAATTGATGTATGATAAATTGAACAAATTTAAAGTATACAATTTGATGAGTTGTGACATATGTATACACCTGTGAAACCTTCACTAAAATAAAGACTATGAACATGTCCATCACTCTCAAAAGTGTCCCTGTGCCCCGTTGTAACCCCTGCCTCCTCTTCTCTGCCCACATCCCTTCTACCCCACCCCAGAGTCTCTAGGCATTTACTGATCTGTTTTCTGTTACCATAGATTAGTTTGCATGTTCTACAATTTTATATTAATATAATCATGCAGTATGTGCTCTTTTTTTGTCTGGCTTCTTTCCCTTAGCATAATTATTTTGAGATTCATTACACTGTTATGTGTATCAATAGTTCATTCCCTTTTACTTCTATATGGTATTCTGTTGTATAGCTATACCACAATTTTTATCCAATCATCCATTGATGGACATTTGAGTTATTTCCAGTTCTTGGCCATTATAAATAAAGCTGCTATGAACATTCTTGCACAAGTGTTTGTCTGAACAGATGCTTTCACTTCTCTAATGTATACCTAGGAAGGGAATGACTAGATCACATGAGAGGTATGTGTTTAATTTTTTAAAATAAGTTGTCAAACTGTTTTCCAAAGAAACTGTACACTTTGCATTCCCACCAGCAATATCTGAGTGTCCTGGTTGCTCCAAATCCTCACCAACCGCTTGGTTTGGCCAGTCTTTTAAATTCCAGCCATTCTAATGGGGATGTGGTTTTATTTTGCATTTTCCTAACAGCTAGTGATGTTGAGCCTTTTCTTCCCCTCTTTGGCCGTGCCTCGCGGCTTGTGTGATCTCATTTCCCAGACCAGGGGTTGAACCCAGGCCACAGCAGT
Organism: Eschrichtius robustus; assembly: GCF_028021215.1. Classification (NCBI taxonomy): domain Eukaryota; kingdom Metazoa; phylum Chordata; class Mammalia; order Artiodactyla; family Eschrichtiidae; genus Eschrichtius; species Eschrichtius robustus. Next base: position 71,853,657 of record NC_090829.1, read on the forward strand.
GAAAGCCCAGAATCTTAACCACTAGGCCACCAGGGAACTCTGGAGCTTTTTTTTTTCTTTTTCTTTTTTTTTCTTTCACGTGCTTACTTGCCATGCATATATCTTCTTTGGCAAAATGTGTATTCAAATCTTTCGCCCATTTAAAGAATTAGGTTATTTGTCTTCTTCTCAATCAGTTGTAAGAATTCTTTATTATGCTCTAGACGTAAGTTCTTTATCAGATACATATTCTGAAAAAATATTCTTCCAATCTGTGACTTGCATTTTCAATTTTGTAACTATTTTTTTGAACAATAAAAGTCTTTATTTTGATGAAGTCCAGTTTACTTTTTAAAAATTTTACAGTTCATGCTTTTTGTATCAGATTTAAGAAATCTTTGCTAAATCCAAGGTCATTAAGATTTCCTTCTGTGTTTTCTTCTAGAAGTTCTATAATTTTGGCTATTATAAATTTAGGCCTATGATTAGCATAGGTGAAAAATTGAGACGCATGTGTTTGAGTGACTTGGCCAAGGTGACACGGTGACTCAGACCCCAAATGGGCTCCATGTCACATAGCTCCTTGTCCTGAACACTTACTTTTTATTTATTTTTGGATTTAGTTGCAGAATGAGTTAATCATATTCCTTCACTCATAAGTACACCATCACCAGTAGTCTAAGACAAGGCTCCTATTTTTAATTATATTTTGTTATTTTTACAACATTGATTATTTCTTATATCTCTGAGCCCAAGCCTATAATTTTATATTTTGCTCTGTAAACTGGGGCTTAAACTCTAAATTCATTTCCCAGACTTCTTTGCCAACTGACTTCCTGGCAGTTTCTGCCAATGGGACACACGGGTTAGAGATAGGAAGGCAGGAGGAACAGAAAAGCTGTCTTTCAGTTTTCTGGCTCCTGTCAGCATTCCTATGCAGCAGCAGAAAAGAGCCACAGCTCCAGCCCCAAGCTTCCTTCAGCACTCCCAGCACCAGCCATCAGCCCCAGATGAGCCCCTCCACCAAAGGACTGCAAATTATGCCTGCACACCAGCCATGGGGTTCCTTCCTTTGAACTCCTAGGTCTGGTGACACCATTTTTTCCCTTTTGTTCCACCAGCCGTAGATGTGATTGATTTTTCACTATCTCAGTGTCCCCTTTCTCATCTCCTGGCCTCCAATACCCTTGTAATCAATTCCCTGTATTAAATCCTCTCCGTTTGAAATATCTAGAGTGGTTTCTGTTTTTCCAATTGGACATTGATTGATATATCCCCATTTCTTGCTGCTGCATGGGCACCTAATCTAGTTTCTGTTTTTCCAATTGGACATTGATTGATATATCCCCATTTCTTGCTGCTGCATGGGCACCTAATCTAGTGTGTTTGGTATATATCCTTGGATATGAATAAATCCTTATAAAATATAGTTTTTGTCTGCTATAGTTTTAATTTATATAAATGCTGTTGTGCTAAATATCTCATTCTGTTTCTTCTTTTTCACTCAAAACCATTTTGCTACTCATGCTGGTGTTCTACTTCTAGTTCACTGTTTCTGATTACTGCATAATATTCCATGGCATGCATCCACCTCATTTCATTTATCCATTACGTAGAGGTGGTCTCTGAGATCATCACCAACTCTCTGCTACTGCAAACAACACAACTCTGACCTGTGTGGGCATTTCTATGACATTTACCCCTGGAGCGAGGGCTGGCCAGACATCACATGCTTTCTTCAGTTAAGGTCATACTGTCCCTGAAGTTTGCTATCTGAAATGTGTATTTACAATGCTTGTGGGTGCCTATTTCTTCACATGTTTACCAGTATTTGTGATCTGATATTCTAGTGTTTGCAAATTTTGTGAGTATAAATACAATTTTGTAATTTTACTTTGCATTTCTTTGATTATTAGTGAGGTTGGGCAACTTTTTGTATACTTGTTAATCTTAAATTTTCCCCTGTGTAACTTGCTCACACATAGCCTTTGACCATTTTTCCACTAGATTTCCCATCTTTTTCTCTTTGGTCTACAGGAGTTCCTTGCTTATTCTGTTGACTCCCATCAGCTTAAGACATTGCAAGCATCTTCTCTTCACATGTTGCCCTTCTTAAATCTTTATCTAATGTGTCCTTTGTTGAACACAAAAAATTTAATATTGTTGTAGCCAAATCCATCAATATTTTGCCCTGAGGTTTGTGCTTTTGGATCCTTCTTTAAGAGTCTTTCTCCACCCCAAGGTCACAAATATATTCTCTTATGTTTTGTTCTATAGATCTTTTATAGCTTTATCATTTTACCTTTCCCATGTAGGTCTTTAATCCATCTAAAACTCATCTTTTACACAGTATAAGGTAGGGATTCTAACTTTATTTTTCTTCAAAGAGTGGCCCATATTCCCAACCCCATATGATCTCTTTATAACTTATATGTAGAATAGCCAGCCCCTACTCTTTGCGATAGAAATAAACCTCTGTGAGAAAAAACTATGATTATTTAAATCATAAAAAATGATTTATCTAAATGTTTTAAGTGAGATTTAACTAAACTGGGACCATAAATAAGATAAGGAGATGATCATGTGCTGCAAGATTCCTCACCAGCTAGTTCCTTCCATCCTACACAGCTCCCCTCACCCCTCACTACCCAACACTGAGGCTCTTGACTCTTGCCAAACATCCTCTGGCCGTCCCCTCAGGGCTCCTCCCTCCTGCTGACCTGCCTTCACACATGCCACCCCCGTGGAATGTCCATATCAGGCCACTTCCTTCTTCTCGGTGCCACACTCATCCCTCTGAAGACGGCTCATGGGAATCTCTCCAGACCCAACCCTTTCAATGTTTTCTGAGCACTGAAGTCTGCACTTGGCCCTAAACATCCTGGGCTCATTAAGCTCAAGGGTGTGTGTGTGTGTGTGTGTGTGTGTGTGTGTGTGTGTGTGAGTGTGCTCATCAAGATCTCCTGCTTTTATCAAACCCCTTCTCATTCTCACTCATGAATCTTGTAAAGCAGATAGAGCAGTAAATATTTCTCCCACTTACAAATGAGGAAACTGAGGCTTGAAGAGTTCAAAGCTCTTAAAACTTAGGCAGTTTGCTCAAAGCCATGCTGCAGGAACAAAGAATGGCTGGGACAAGACAGCAGTTCTTCTGGTTCTAAGTCTAGGACTCACTCAACACACCACGCTCTTTCCTAGCATGGGCACAGGGTCTGTCTCTGCAATTAGATGGCCTGTTCCTCAAGGGCAAGGCAGGGTTTGAACCTCCAAAAAGCACTTGTCTCATCTGATCCGAGGGAACTGCTGGCACAGAGGACATTGTACTTGGAGCCTGGTCTTGAACTCCTGCCCTTTGGCTCAGGGCACTTACACTCTTCCTAGCCACAGAGCCTGAGCCCTCTTGTAATACTGTGCTCATCTTTGTCATAGCATTGAGCACAACAGGAAGCAAATCACCCCTGTGCCATTACTATTTAACACCTGTCTCCCCTCCAGGCTCCCTGAGTGCAGGGGCCCTATCGGTCTCGTTCATACCTGTATTCTCCGTGCAAGTTCTGTACTCGATAAATATTTGTTGAGTGCATGCATGCATGAATGAATAAATGAGTGACTATTTCCTGTGCCTTCTCAGCCACTGCCTGGGCTCCTGTGCTGAGTGAACCAAACACCTGTATTAGCAAAACTGGCAGCCACCCACTTCCAGCCCCTCTACCACCCAGGCCCAGCCGCAGTAAACCCCTCCCAGGTGGGCAGCTGTGTTTGCCACGCACTTTTAGGTCCAGCATGAAGCCCAGCCCGGGGACCAGTGCCACCATCAGGGCCCTTCCTCCAGCCCAGGTTCTGCTTGCTTTCCCTTGCCGGCCTCGCCTCCCCCAGCTCTGCATCCCAGCACACCCCGAGTTCACGGCCTCCCAAATCAGGGTCCTCTGTGGCTCCTTCCAGAATCCAGCCTCATGGTCTGCACAAAACAGACTTTTAATAGATGACGATGAATAATGAGCTCTTTATTCCTCTTGGAAGTTGGATTTTTAATCTGTCTTACAGATATGAATGGAAAACACAGCTGATTGGTAAGTAGGAAAAAATGCTTCTCACTTCCAGTAATGTGCCTCCCCCTGCCGATGTTCAGAAATGTCAGAGAACACATCAGTGGTAAACAATACCTCTTGAATGATTACTCTGGAAAGAAATGTGGCTCTAAGCACACCGTAGGATGTGAGCCTGAAAGAGAACCACTAGAATATTCTCCAAGAGCCCCCAGGTCCTGCCTAGGTGAGCTTTCCACTGGACAGGGAGAGCAAATACTAAGACACATACAGGAAGACACTCTTACACACAGAATTGATGTTGAACGGCAGGGTGGTTTGGGACATAGGTTTTGGAGTCTCACAGAACAGGGTTCAAATTCTGCCTCTAATTTTTCCTAAGTAGTTTATTTAAGGCAAATTACTTCTCAGACTGTGTTTCTTCATCTATACACTGGGGTAAAAATACTTACCCCATAAGGTTGTTGCAAGGATTAAATGAGATACAGAAACAAAGCTCCAGGAATGCAATAAGGGGCAAAGCAGGAGGGGCTGTTAGTTGTATCAGAACTGGATTTTAAACTTTTCAAAGCTCAGTATGTAGATGTTGGAATGATGCAGAATAAAGATGGCAGGGAAAGCATCTGGGGAGAGGTAAGCTCAGAGGTAGGTATGGGAGAGAGAAGCAAGGTGGGTGTTGAAGGTGGGAACAAGGGCCCATGAGGAGTGGGCTCAGCTCCGGGTCACAGCTTCTAGTGTGGTCACTGCTGAACAGTCCCAAGGGGCAGTCTTGCATCTCCTCCGATCTTATGCAATTACTTGCCTTTTTTTTTTTTTTTTTTTTAGCTTTTCACTGAAGTAGCCTTGGACATTCTGCCCAGCAGCCTGTGAGGCTCTGGGGGTGCCAGGCGGACTTGTGAAGACATCCTGCCCTTGGACACACCCTCCGATCCAGCCATCATCTCATCCTGCTCAGGGCTCAATGGACAAAGCTTGTTAGTGAGGTCAGTGAGCACAGCCATCTCTAAAGTTCCCATGGAAAGGCCGTTCTCATCTCATCTCTTGTCTTTTAATTTCAACAAGCCAGAGGAGAGCTTCCTGTGTTCCCAAGCCTCTCTTGCTTGGGGAAAAGATAATATTTAAGGACTTGCTGTTCCAAATGTGGGCCTTAGGTCAGCAGCATCAGAGTCACCTAGGAGCTTATTTGAAATTCTGATTCCACGGTCCCACTCTGACCTGCTGAATAAGAATCCCTGGGGGTAGTTCCCAAGAATTGATGTATTTAAGAAGTTATCTAGGTGATTCTTTCTTTCTTTCTTTCTTTGGCTGTGCTGGGTTTTAGTTGTGGCATGCGTGATCTTTGTTGTGGCATGCAGGATTTTTTAGTTGCGGCATGCGGGATCTAGTTCCCTGACCAGGGGTGGAACCGGGGCCCCCTGCATTGTGAGCGTGCAGTCTTAACCACTGGACCACCAGGGAAATCCCTCTTTTTTTTTTTTAAATGGTTAAGTTTATTGTTCTAGGCCACAGTTACACGGGGACACTAATAAATGTGATTGCTTTTGCCAGAAAGTTCATTAATCCTGTGGTTTAGTGTGCTGATAACGGAGCATGCTGTTCCACTGACTTTTTTTTTATTCTTATGCACAATAATGTTTGGGAAGCACTGGTTTAAGGCACAGTTTAGATACATCAGCCTCTCCTGTGCTTGCTTGCATCACCTGTAGCCCTGTTTTTTGCCATGTGATTAAGAAACGGTCAGTTTTTATTCAAGATAACAGGAAGTTCACTCTAAAACACAGTTGCCAAAGCCTTTGTTTCAAAATAGAAAAGAATTTTAGAAGATTCCACTGTGGGTCAGTCAAGAATAATCATAACATAAACTGAACTTTAGAAATGTAGCTATTTGGACTGACCTATTCTATCAGAATTCTTTGGTTGCAAGGAAGAGAAATGTAATCTTACTATCTTAAACACAAAAGGAATTTAGTAGAAGATACAGGACCACTTACAGAATCAGAATCAGAAGAATCAGTCTCAGAATGGCCAGGAAGCAAGGCAGGCCCTAGGGAGCAGGAACTAATGGGTGGTCTGGGAGGGAGCTACTGATGGGATTAGGCCTTCAGTGGCTTTCCAGAGCTGCACTGTCCATCCAAGATGCAAATTTGCAAGAGAGAATCTGATTGGTCAAGGCACAGACACATGCCAAGACCTGGCCAATGGAAGGCAGGACTCCTTGACTGATGGTCCCAGAGCCCCTCCAACACTGCACGCAATGGGTGCTGGATGGTTGCCCAGACATGAGTGGATGGAGCCGACAGGCAAAGCAGGGGATTCGCCCTGCCTCCCCAGTCTGGCTGGCTTTGACCGGACATGAGCAAGAGAAATCCAGATGCGTAAACCTAAAGAGAGATGAAAGGAAGTGTGAACGTTTTCTTAGAGAGGCTAGGGGAGTTCAAAAGCTCGGAAAAACAGAGTGGAGACCACAGTTTGATTAGGTGTAGTTGTAAAGGCCAAAGAGAATGACCTTAGGTAATGACTTCAAGAAGCCCAGCTCTGGGAGGCTGGCAGCGGCAGATGCACTGCGAGCTCCGAAAGGGAGGGAGGCAGAGGTTCAGAGGTGTCTGTGAATCTGTGAGAGACCGGCAGGGCGAAAGCAGGCGTTCTTGATGCAGGCTCTGCAGGGCGTGCAGGCCTCTCCAACACACACCTGTAATCTGAGCAACCAGTAAGAGAGGGCATCACTCCCTCAGGGCCACGGTATGGTGGTAGCATGGGGGGCTGGGGGCACAGGAGGGGACCTGTTAGCTGCATTTGGGCTGTTGGTGTGTGCAATGTGACAGCGAGGACCCCAAAGAGGCACCCTTACCAGGGAGGCCACCCCTAATACTGCCAGTATGTACGGACTTACAGACCTTGATGCTTTTAAAAAGAAACATTGATCAACTACACCTCAATTAAAATGAATAAATAGATAAATAAATGAAATATAAATAATAAAATATATTTATTAATAAATATATTAATAAAAATGTAAATAATTTATTTATATTTTTATTAATTATTTATATATTAATAAAAATATAAATAATTTTTAAAAGATTTTTAAAAACAAAGAGAAATGTTGAAAACATCAACTTCTATCATAGGATAAAAGTTATTCACAGCTGTTGAAACCCAGTGAAAGGCACTAGAAATATATGTAAAAAGTGGAAAAATTGCTAGCACTTAAAAGCACCTACTAGGTGACAGGCATAATGCCAAACACTTAATGTCATCTTATTTAATCCACAAAACAACAACCCCGAGACCTCTGTTTCACAAATAAGAGTTCAAGTGACACACGCCTGGCAGGGCCAGTGTGTGAGCCAGGCGCGTTTAACTGTAAAGCCTCTACCAAATACTACAGTAGCAAAGCCTTCGTTAGTATTCAATTTACTAGTAAATTGAGATGTAAAAGTTTCTACAAGGTGCCATCAGAAATAAAGCTTTCATAGCACTGAATGCATCTATAGTATTGTACAAATAAACATAGGAGGAAAAACTTCCGCATTTCTCTGTAGTATTTGTTTTCTTTTTACACAGTAGCTACATAAGGCACAGAGTAAGCATTTTAGACGTCCTTGTTTAATGCCTAAGCTTTCATACAGACATGTATGGTTAGAAATACAAAACATATACGGTCATTTTATATCCTAATATATTTTTTAGCTGGCCAAGTCTAAAGAGAAGCCATCAAAAATTATATGCCTAAAGGGCTTCCCTGGTGGCGCAGTGGTTGAGAACCTGCCTGCTAATGCACGGGACACGGGTTTGAGCCCTGGTCTGGGAAGATCCCGCATGCCGCGGAGCAACTGGGCCCGTGAGCCACAACTGCTGAGCCTGCGCGTCTGGAGCCTGTGCCCCGCGACGGGAGGGGCCGCGATAGTGAGAGGCTCGCGCACCGCGATGAAGAGTGGCCCCCGCACGGCGATGAAGAGTGGCCCCCGCTTGCCGCAACTAGAGAAAGCCCTCGCACGAAACGAAGACCCAACACAGCTATAAATAAATAAATAAAGTAGCTATAAAAAAAAAATTATATGCGTAAAATATACTTGACAAGAAGTGGCAAAAGACACCAGGAAAATCTAAAACTTCTCTACGAAAAATCGTGAACTGTTTCCAAACCAAAATACGGCAGGGCCGATGGCTTAGTGTCGATTACACACCAACCCCATGGAGTAAAGTGAGGAGGGGGTCTGTGAGGGCCAACCAACTCCATGACTGCACCAGGCTGATTTAACTAATGAGACCCTCGGGCCCTGCAGTTCACCTACAGCAGCTATTCATTCCGTGAGGCCGCGCCCTGTCACAAAGTCAACGGAACCCAACCCTGCGGTTCTGAAGTCATTCCAGGGGATGTGAGGGCCAGACGGGGTGCAACAGAGAGTAACAACGGACGCAAGGCTCTGGAAAGTCTTTTGGGGGTGGGGTGGGGGGTGGGGGGTTATCAATTTTTCCTCTGGGGGGGGGCCTTCATTTGACAGGGAATTGATGCTCTCTGGAATCTTCTAGAACATTGTGAACCACATCCCACAGTCTTGCAGCCTAGTTCTAGGCAAAAGGTGCTCTCGGGATGTGAGCTCCCCTCTCGGCCCAGCGAAGGATTCCCCGTGGACAGCATTTTAATAGCATCTCCAGAACGCTGGCATTCCAACTTGTTATTTAGAAGCTGACGAGCTCCAGCCTCAGCCCAGGCCTCGGGGATCTCCTTTCCCTGAGTGTTCCCCCCACTCCATCCTCCCACACCTACTTGCTTCCTGGTGATACTTCTGCATGTCACTCCCCAACCTCCAAGCCACTTAGAAAACACAGTCTGTGCATGATTTATCTCTCTGTTCACGCCAGTGCTGAGCATGGTGCTTTATATTTGGCTGGTGCTGAATAAATACATAGGAAAATGCTAAATAAAACAAATTCTGAGAATAGCTGTCTAGGAGGATTCTGCATACCTAATTTAGGAACTCTTGCTGGTTTATGCCTTGAGATGCAGGTGAACATCTGTTTTTTTTAACGCCTGCCACAGATTAGATGTGTGTAAGCAAAGTGTCTGGCATGTAGTAGGTTGAATAAATATTGATTAAATGAATGAATACACTAACTGAAGAATGCATGCAAGGAAAGAAAGGTTATAATAAACATTTCAGCAGTCCTCAAATCAAGAGGAAAAATCAATAGTGAGATTGGACGGCCTCCATTTCACACGGCAATGCATTAAAAATCCACAATTCCACAAGTTGCATGAACAATTAAAATCCTTATATGTATCACTTGAGTGTCATTTTACCATATTATCAGCATATCAGGGGAAGGTGCCTTTTAAAATTTCTCAAGTTACAAGGACCTACAGTATAACACAAGGAACTATATTCAGTGTCTTGAAATAACCTATAATGGAAAAGAATCTGAAAACCGATATATATATATATATATATATATATATATATATATATATATATATATATATATATATATTCAGTTTTATATATATATATAAAACCGAATCACTTTGCTGCACACCTGAAATATTGTAAATCAAGTATACTTCAATAAAAAAATTATTTTTAATTTTTCAAGTTAAAGATTTGTCAAGTTAAGAAATTTATTTTGTTTAAATGTTTAAAATTTTTATTGGAGTATAGTTGATTTACAATGTTGTGTTAGTTTCAGGTGTACAGCAAAGTGACTCAGTCATACATGTACATATATCCACTCTTTTTTAGATTCTTTTCCCGTATAGCCCTTTACAGAGTACTGAGTAGAGTTCCCTGTGCTATACAGTAGGTCCTTATTAGTTATCTACTTTATATATAGTAGTGTGTATATGTCAATCCCAATCTCCCAATTTATGGCTCCCCCCCTTACCCCCTGGTAACCATAAGTTTGTTTTCTACTTCTGTAACTCTCTTTCTGTTTTGTAGATAAGTTCATTTGTATCACTTTTTCAGATTCCACATATAAGTGATATCATATGGTATTTCTTTCTCTGTCTGACTTACTTCACTCAGTATGACAATCTCTAGGTCCATCCATGTTACTGCAAATAGCATTATTTCATTTCTTAACTTTTAAAATTACCAAATTTTTAAAAAGAAGAGACCCCGTTCATGGGAAACTTCTTCAAAATAGAAGTTAATTATAAACAAATGTACTTCAATTCCCTCCTTCTAGATTACAAAGGTCAGACTACTTTCTAAGGTCTGGGCTTTCTTTAGTGAGGAAGATGTGCAAATTAGGAATTAAACGAAAAAGTCAGACCTCGTTGTCTGCAAGCATGGCCTCTTTACTTTTTAATAGGCCTCTTTTCCATTTGGTTTGAGATAAAGTGGCTCCAATTATTTTAGGCTCCTTTAAAGGAAAAGATATCCATAAATTAAGCTATAGTCCTCCCCTTATTTCCTGGAGAAATTAAATTCTTACCTTAAATGACTTAAATCACCTTGCACAGAACCAGACAAAACTCCCTTCTGTAGTGTTACAAAAGATGGACCCAGCAGCACAGAATTTTGGAGCTAAAAAGATAAATAGAAATAGATATAAACACACACCCCACTAGCAAAATTCAATAGTAAGATCAAAGCTAGACTTTCTCCTTCACAGAGCTCCTGTTAAGATTTTTTTTTTCTCTTCTGCACCATAATCTGAGTCTCGGATACTTTCATTCCTATTCAGTCTCAAGATCAAACAGCTCACACACATCTGCTGGGGTAGGTTTTTTTTTTTTTTTAAAGCATTCAATAATTGATGGGGGTGAGGGGAGAAGAGGAGTTTGAACATCAACATAACGGCAACAGCAAAATACACCATCACGCTCCATCTGCCCATAGAATTGAGGGGCCCGGTGGGAAATGTGTGTATATGAGGGTGCCAATGTTTGTAAGAGGTAATACCAACAAGTTCCAAAGAGAGTTTCCTCAGAATGCTTGCCCTGCCACTTAAAATTACCTTTTTTAAAAAAATAGGAAATATTGCTTTATTTCACCTCTTTCCAAATGGAATCCTGCCTCTGGCCTCTTTGGAGAGCAATAAGGTCCAAGGCCTGGGCTTGGAAAACATGCCGTCACACGCAGGAGCTGGATGTACATACGCAAGCAGAGCAAAAGGCAAAACGTGGCCGCTAGTCAACAGGGATCTTCTGTGGCAGTGCAGGGTAAGAAATGGTGGATTATGACTAAGGAAGAGAGAAGGCTTCCTGGAGGAGGTGACGTTCAGACAGGGCTTTGAAGGATACAGAGGGTTTTGCTAGAGAAGTAGATGGACATGTCTTGGGCAGAGGCATTGGTAGGAGCAAACCGGTACTGGAAAAATACAGGCATGTTTGGTGTCCAGTGTAACTGGGGTGCAGGGACTGGGATTGGGGAGAGACCCCAGAGACCAGTGAAAGTTCTGGAGGCGAGATGGAGGGTCAGGGACACCATATATGATGATATTGTATTTACTCATTCTTCACTTCATCTTTCCTCTAGTCCCAGTTACTCCCTGTTCCCACCCACCCTCAAATAGTATCCTTCTGTTTTCAAAACAATAACATTCAGCAGCATGTAAGGTCCTCTATTACAAATGATGTAGCTTAAGAAGATTCATGTCCAATGATGAAAAATCAAAATAACCTGTGAAGAACCAAATCTAAATGAACCCCAAGAAACAAGACTTCATAGTTTCTTCTTATTATCTTCTCTGGGGGTAATGCAGTTTCTCCTCCAAAAGTCAAGAGCTCTGCTATTTGAGGGGCACAGTCCTGGTCTCCCTGCCCCCCTCGCAGTCCATTGCCTTAGTCAGGTTAAGTAATGTTAGCTGCTGTAACAAATAACACCCAAATCTCAGTGGCTTAATACAACAAAAGTTTATTTCCTGTTCAGGTAAAGTCCAATGCAGATCAACAGCTCTCCTGGATGACTCTCTGCATCAGCCTTAGGGACCCAGGCTGCTTCCACCTGCCACTAACCTACGATGGGACCTTGGGCCAGTCATTTCCCTTCTACGGACTTCAGATCCTTCATTTACAAGATGGTGCTAATAGTCCTTGCCCACCTACCTGATAGGATTATTAGGACTGTCAAATGCCTAGTAAAAAATAATTATAATTATAAAAGCAGTTAACATTTATTAAATTCTTTTTAAAAAAACTTTTATTTTTCTTATTCTTTTTTTTAATTTATTTTATTCATTTTTGGCTGTGTTGGGTCTTCGTTGCTGTGCTCAGGCTTGCTCTAGTTTTGGAGAGCGGGGGGCTACTCTTCGTTGCGGTGCACAGGCTTCTCGTTGCGGTGGCTTCTCTTGTTGCAGAGCACGGGCTCTAGGTGCGCGGGTTTCAGTAGTTGCAGCATGCAGGCTCAGTAGTTGTGGCTCGAGGGCTCTAGAGCGCAGACTCAGTAGTTGTGGCACACGGGCTTAGTTCCTCCACAGCATGTGGGATCTTCCTGGACCAGGGATCGAACCCATGTCCCCTGCTTTGGCAGGCGGATTCTTAACCACTGCGCCACCAGGGAAGTCCCTATTAAATTCTTACTATGCAAAGACACTGTGCTATGTGTAATAAACATAATTTCATTTAATCCTCATAACAACACCGTCACAAAAGTCCTACCACTGTTATCATCATTGTTAAATGGGTTTGTTTTTGCATTCATTAGTGAAACAAAATTGTAAAAGAATATTACTTGAACACATTGAGGCCCCACTCCCACCCAGGGCCTTGCACATGTTAAATCCTCTTTCAGGAAGGCCTTGCCCCAGTTATCAAAGTGCTGTGCTCTTCCTTCATTCAGGTTGCTAGCCTCGTGTCATCTTATCAGAGGGGATGTTCCTATCCACTCTATCTATCCAAAGTGTCATCTCCCACCCCATCATACTGCTTTATCCTCTGATCCTGTTTGATTGTTCTTTATAGCATTTTATCCCCCTGACATATGGGAAACTCGTAATTATTCACTGTCAGTCTCTCCCAACTAGGTAAGTTCCATGAAAGCAGGAACTTTCCTTGAAGCATTCACTGCTATATCCAGGGTCTAAAACAGGGCTTAGCACATAGTAGGTGCTCAGCAAACACTGGTTGAGTCAATAGGACCCAATCCTTATTTTATGTTGCTAATTCATGTGGGAAAATGATCCTTTGTCACTTGACTTTTCTTTTTCTGCAAAGGCGCTCTATCAGAAACACAACTGCAGCGTTTCAAGGGCTCTTGAGTCTAAAACACTGACCCCCCTCAAGCTTAGGGGGATGAAATCTACCAGCTGCAAGCCATCAGTTCCCTCCTGGTGAAAGATTAGAGGAGAGCACATGCTTTTCCAGCCAGTTCCCAGGCATCTGGATCACCCGCGCAAGCCTTAATCAAGTTATCATATCTAGCCAGTGTCTCCTGGATCCCGTCACTTCTGAATGAGAAAAAATTTGCAGACAAATTTCTAGCAGCAGGATATTGGAGCTCTCCTGCGAGGCTGCCTAAAAAACACCTGCCGCATCAGCAGCCTCCCTCCTGCTCCTGCTGAGAAATGCTTCCAGCCTCCAGCTTGGGGACCGGGTGAGTCTCTGCTCCTTTGCTTCCATCCTACCTGCCCCTCGGAAATACTGCTCTGGTACCGGGACTGCCTTGGGCCAGGTCCAGATGAAACATACACCCACGTCCACCCTGGTGACGTCTCCATAATGGGCTTTTCCTAAGTTGCTCTGGTCAAAGAAGAGGGCTCTATCCAGAATCAAGAAGCCTATCACCACCAGCAGAACCTGCCCTCCTCATTGTCCCATGTTCTGGGGCATTTGATTAAGTGCCAGGAAAGTTCACTTTAACTTCCAAGAAGCCTCATTCAGCTATTCCAGGGAGGAAGGGTTGCTCTGGCTTCTGGGCTTTATCCATATGTGTCCAACCATTTTCACTTTTTAGGGAAAACTGTGAGAGAGAAACAAAAAGCGTTTTTCCTCCTTCCTCAGGAAAAAAAAAAGAAAAAGATTTTTTTTTTTTGTTCACCTAAGAGAGAGCGTTTTGCTGGAGAAAAAGAGCCGAGAGGATAAAGATATTGGCAAAGCTTAATGCCATAAATCTGTTTAATTTACCTTGTGACACTCGCAACAAAAAAGTTAAGGGTCAGAGTCTTGCCTGCGAAGTGACCTTTCACCTGCAGCCAAGGCGGTCACAATGGGGGCCTGGGCCGCCTTTCACAGCTACCTGCTGCTTCCGACAATGAGATTGGACACAGTTTTCAGCATGATGGAGAACACCTCTAGAGCAGTGGCTTTGTTCTTTCTGCATGCAGAGTGCAGAGCGCCCAGGCCCACATCCTCACCGTTCCGTGTTGAAATAGGACCAGACAGGAGCTTGTGTCTCTGGGATGGAGAGCCAGGAAACTAAAAGAGTGCTCTGGCTATGACTCACCACAGAAACATACATTTGATAACTTACAGAATCTACAAAGATGAATCCATCTTGGTCTTGCCCTAAGGGAACACAGGGGGCCATGTCACTAACTAAAACAGGATACAATCAATGTCTAACCTAAGGGAGATTCGGATGCATGTTCACAGGATGAATGACTGAGTGACGGATGGGGGTTCTTTGTGTACAAAGGAAAACACTATGAGAGACGGAGTCTGGAATCCCCAGATTGAGGAAACTCAGAGAATGATCTTCAAATCCGTCTCTTAAATTATGTCAATACACATAAGGGATGGAAAATCAGGTGACCCTCCCTCTTCTCACATTTCTGTTAAAAGACATCCCAGGCCAGTCACCATCTCACGAGGCACAAACAGCTTACACGGGGCCCCAGTCATGGCGGCTCTTTCTGGAAACGAGTGGTCCCCACAAAGGACACTCTCAGAGATTTCTCTGTGCCTGCATGTTGCCACATCGTGTTGCCAGCAATGCTCACAGCCTTCAAGTTTTGCGTTTCATCTTGGCTTTAGCAGAATGTATTAGTTGAGGGGAACATCTGGCGGAATGGCATCACGAAATGGGAACCAGCTGCTAGGTCAAGCGCCACCGAGAGCTGTTTATCCGTGGAATTAACCTTTTGTGCAGCGTTTGTTTTGTGGCCTGGCTGTGCTGTGTTTTTAAATTCACGTTTCTCCCAGTCTCTTCTCAAGGCACCCAGTTTTTTGCTGATTCAGCACTTCACATGCCTGGCAGAAGGCAGTCTGGAACAGCAGCCATGGAGGCTTGAAAGCCCTCCAGTGGGCAGTTGAACTTGGCTCCTTGTAGATTGACGAAGCCACAGATGGGCCCAGGTGGACTCGTGGGAGAATCCCGGGCAGGCCCAACTCCATCTGCACGCTGAAATTGTGTCTAGACAGGAGGCTAGGTGCCCTCACCTCCAAATCCCCTTTGAAACAGCCCAAAGTGTGAAAGGAATTTATTGCCACTGAAAGGTCTGGAGCATGTAGGCCAAACACCAGGAAGTGCTCTGGGAGAGAGAAGGGAAGGGAGGGAAAGAAGAAAGGAAGGGAAGGAAGGAAGGGAGGGAGGGAGGAAGGAAGGAAGGAAGGAAAGAGAGAGAAAGAAAGAGAGAGATAGAGAGAGAGAGAGAGGGAGGGAGGGAAGGAAGGAAGGAGAGAGGGAAGGAAGGAAGGGAAGGAAGAAAGAAAGGGAGGGAGGGAGGGAGGAAGGAGGGAAGGGAGGTGGGGAGGGAAGGGGCACTTACCAGAGAGTGTACATGCCAAATTAGCACAGCTCACACGATTCCTCCGTGCCTGCCTGGTCTCCTGCATGGAGGTGGTGGGCTCCGACCATTCAGGCAGGTTATGCCCCATGGCTCAGCTCCAAGAAGGAACCATGAATCTTCCCATATCAGCCTTAGGGCTAGACATGGCCCCAAAGGAGGTTGTCTTGTTGTTGTTATTGTTGTTTTGTGTGGGTTTACATGGAAGCCTAAGATATAAAACAGAACAAAGCGAACTGGCTCTGATCACAGCAGAAGCAGGAGGTGGTCAGGAGCCCACTCCGTAGGACGTTTCTTCCATTTCCCCCACCAACACCCCACCCTTCTCAGCTGGCCCACAAAAGGCATTGAGGTTGAAACTAATGGATCCATTCCAAGGCCCAAATTGGTGGAAGCCATGAGAGGAGGGATCAACCTCCCTGTGAGTGAGCGGCAGCCCTGGGACCCCAAGCGCATCTCTGTCTCTCAGGCAGGTGCTTACCATTATGCACTGGGCTAGGTGTGTGCCTGGGCTTCCCTATTTCCTGATCCTACAGAGGAACAAGGCAGGTCTCTTCAATGATAGGAGAAGCACAAGGAAGCAAGCTTAGGGCTGTGGGTCCTCCCCACCCCAGGCACGCATTCCCATCTGGGGAACATATACTGCATGTGGCTGAAACATTCTAAAACCACCTCTAGCCCCAGATTCAGACAAGCAGACTTCGTCTGGGTACCATATGTCTGGCATCTTAGAGATTTCATTTTACATTAAAAATATAAACATCGGAATAAGGGAAAAGCTGAATTCATTCCAAGCTTATTCCATGAAGGGTTTACTTGTGATTTATTAATTTTTTAAAATAGAGAAGTAAAAGAGAACCAAAAAGAAAAAAATCCCAACAGATCACCTATTCTCCAAGCAACCTGTAGCCTGATGCCAGCGTCAGGCCTGTCTTAAACAGGCCAGCCTTGACCTCTTGAAAGATATATTTCAGTGGAGAAATCAGTGCTAGAACATGATACAATTTGAACAGATGAATAGTGTGAACAAAAGAAGTTCCCTGGCTCTTAGAAAACATTATTTTTGAAGATTATCCAGACTTGCAATTTAATATGAGATGTTGACATCTGGAGAGACCCTGATTTGACAATCTGGCAGGAAATATGAGGAAAACACAAATGGCAGTTTAAAAAAAATGTTAAAGAAAAGCATGGCTGCAGTGGCCCAGTGCAGCAGTCCTGGAATGTCAGATAGCCAGAGTTTATCGCCCGTGAAGCTCGAAATGATGGCAAGTCCAGCCTGGGTCCAGGAAGGCTCCAGAAGGGTAGGTGAGAGTGAGGAAAGGGAAGGTTCTTTGGTGAGTGCAGTCAGTGGTAGCGGAAGCAGGCTGGGGTATGGCTGGTCCCTGTGATGTGGCCACAGGGCCGGGAGGAAATGGCCCTCCCAACCTGCTATTACAGCAGCTGTGGTTGGGCCCATCCTGACAGCTCGGTGCTGGCAGGCTACACAGGAAGCTGGCTGGTCCAGCCATCAGCGCAGCGGGAACACACAGCACTTTCCCAAGCTCCGGATTCCAGGGCATACCACTACAGACTCATTCCAGTAGCTTGATAGTCCTCGGCTCACACACCCTCTTCTCAACCAGATCAAGTGTTAATGTTGTACCTTCCTGTCTGTGGCTAGAAATTCATTTTTGAAAAATGCTTTGCAGTATAATTTACACTTAGTAAAATCCTCAGATCTTAAGTGTTTGATCAGTTTGACAAACGCATACACTCACGTGTCCCAGACCCTGATCAAGACGCAGAACATTGGGACTTCCCTGGTGGCGCAGTGAATAGGACTCCGGGCTCCCAGTGCAGGGGGCCCAGGTTCGATCCCTGGTCAGGGAACTAGATCCCACATGCATGCCGAGGCTGGGAGTTCTCATGCCACAACTGGGAAACCTGCGTGCTGCAATAAGGAGCTGGTGAGCCACAATTAAAGAGCCTGCCTGCCGCAACTAAGACCTGGTACAACCAAATAAATGAATATTAAAAAAACAAAAAAGACACGGAACATTTCTATCCCCCAAGAAATGTCCCTCATGCCCCTTCCTTGGCAATGCCCCTGCACACAAATACACACAGCACGAAGCAATCAACCACTGATCTGACTTCCGTCAGCACAGATGGAAGGTGCTATTCTAGAACTTCATACAAATGGAATCCTACCACGTGTCCTCTTTTGTGTCTGGCTGCCTTCACTCAGTATGTTTTTGAAATTCATGCATGTTGTTGCATGCAGCAGTCGTTCATTCTTTTTTTTTCTTTCACTCTGAGTAGTATTTTATTGAACAGATACACCACAAATACCATAATTTGTTGTTTATCCATTTACCTGTTGTTGGACTTCTCGGATGTACCCGGATTTTAGGTATTATGAATCAAAGCTGTCATGAACATTCCTCTAGAAGTCATGTAAATTCATTCCTCCAGAGTAAATATCTAGGAGTGGAATTGGTGAGCCATAGGGTAGATGGTCTTTAATCTTTTAAAAAACTGCCAAACAAATTTCCAAGGTGGCTGTTCCGAAGTTCACATTTAAAGTATGCCTATCACGGTGGTCCCCGTGCTCCAGAGTGTGTGAATGACTGCACGGTTGTGGACGCAGCAGAGATGCTGGGCGTCGGGACATCCGAGGCACGTTTGTACTGAAGTGTCCAGGACTCAGTTTCCTTGTCTGTTGAATGAGGTGGCTGAACAGATGATGTGTCCAAGGGTATTTCTTATTCCATTCTGACATAATGAATCTTCTATTTCACCACGCTCTAGGAAAGCAAAACAAAAAATATGTTAGTTATTATTTTCTTTAAAAGCCAGTATCTGGGGAGTTCCCTGGTGGCCTAGTGGTTAGGATTCCGGGCTTTCACTGCTGTGGCCCAGGTTCAATCCCTGGTCGGGGAACTGAGATCCTACACGCCGTAAGGTGCAGCCAAAAAAAAAAAAAAAAAAAAAAGCTAATATCTGATTTGTAACCCACTAATAGAGTGACTAGGTTGGTCATCTAACAATTTCAGGCCCTGGGTCATTTACGATACTACTAACTGCAAGTGTCAGAAAAGCTCATTGAAACTGGCTTAAATAATAAAGAGGAGTTATTGGCTCATGGACCTGAAACAAGCCCAGGATCAGGCTGGAGCGACCGGGGTTCCTGTTCCTCTTCTCCATGGTTCCCTGGGCTTTGCCCTCCTTTCTACCGTGGCTTCATCCTTAGTTTAATAACAAGATGAAAGCAGTTCCAGGCCTCACCTCCACATACAACAAAAAAGAAATTATCCTTTCCGGTAGTTCTTTCTTAAAAATGAGGAAACTTCTTTTTCAGAAGTTCCTAGAAAACTTCCTCTCATATGTGTCATTGGCCTGTACTCGATTACAGGCAAGCCTTGTTTATTATATTTCGCTTTATGGAGCTTAACAGATACTGTTTTGTTTTTTTGTTTTTTACGAATTGAAGGTTTGTAGCAACCCTATGTTGTCAGAGGATGATTAGCATTTTTTAGCAATAAGGTATTTTTAAATTAAGGTATGTACTACAGTGTTTTTTTGGGACACTTAATAGACAACAGTATAGTATAAACATAACTTTTATATGTACTGGGGAACAAAAAAATGTGTGTGACTTGCTTTATTGCAATACTTACTTTATTGCAGTGATCTGGAACCGAACCTGCAATCTCTCTGAGGTATGCCTGTACATGCCTTTTCCAGACCAACCTCTGAGCAGGATAATGCCATGAGATTATTGGTGGCCTGGATTCCTGGGCCAGTCAGTGATCCGTTAGACTTATCAGCCCTACTAACAAAGAGGTCAGTTTCCCCTACAGCAAGAGACTGTATGGGGATGGAATAGGCACCCCCCCAAAAAAGAGGGGGGATAGATATTTAGTAGGCAGCCAGTGTCCACATAAAGCCCTTCTTCACAGGTATAGAAATAAACCATATGGTCCTTACCAGGGGCTAATGGAATCTTAAGGGATCACACAGAAGACCCAGAAGCAGAGGCAATTCAGGAAGTATGGTAGATTAAATGTGATCACAAATACTTTGTAGCTTCTCCTATCAAATGGTGGAGTCTATTTCCCCATCCCTTGAACCTGGCCTTGTGTGGGTCAATAGCATGTGGCAGAAGCAACACTGTTTGTACTCCATCGGCCAGGTTTGCTTCTTCTTCTCCAGTTCTCACGCAAAACTGCCTACACCATATAAGGAAACCCAGGCTAGATGATTGAATGATAGGAGACCACAGAGTGAGGAGGCCCCGAGGATGGCCGGCACCAAGGCTCCGGACACGCAAGTGAGCCATCTTACATCCCTCAGTTCCAGTTCAGCTGTCAGATGGCTGCAGTCACATGAGTGACTCGGGGCAAGAAGAACTGCCCAGCTGAGTTCAGCCAACCAAGAGAATCACAAGAAATAATAAATCGTTGTTTAAGCCCCTATGTTTGGGGAACTTTATTGTATAGCAACAGGTAACTGAGGCAGGAAGGGCCCTTAGAACTCCTCCAATCTCTGCAGCAGCTGATTATCCACAGAGCCTGTGAGGCTGAGGTATGAGGCAGCCCCTTCCATTTTTGGAGAGCTCTACTCGGAAGTTTTCCTACTGTGAGGCCGACTCAGCCTTCTGATGCCTCCAGCCTCAGCCCTAGTTCCCCCTACTCTCTGGGATCCTGGAGAACGAGTTCAACCCCTCAACTAACACGAAGCACTTCAGCTATCTGATCACTCCCGTCATCCTCTCCAGGCTAAACAGTCCTAGTCATCAATGCTTTTTTATTGCTGATGGAACCTAGAGGGCCAGACCAGTAGGAGACTGTCGCAATGGCTAAATGATGCCATGATGGTATCCTGAACGCCTGGGGCCATGGCCAGAGCATCCCCCGAGGAGACGCTGGCCAGACCTGGAGAAGCACCAGCCAACCAGGTCAGTGTAAAGGTGGGCTTCTGGGAGCCCACCTCCCAGTTCGCTGGGTTACTGGGAGCCAAATGATGCCTGAAGGGGAAGGAGGCAGGGTATCTGAGGGGGAGGGCTATGGGGCTAGGGGCTGGTTCTGTGCGGGTTGTGGTGGAAAGTAGGGTTTGGTGGGGAGAGAATAGAAGAGACTGGGCCAAAAATCAGATCAGCAGGTGGTGTATAAAGCAGAAGAAATAGGCAGTCAAGAGCACCCAGATTTTGGTCTTGGTTTAAGAGAACTGAGGCCAGCGAGAAGGCCGGAGCTGGTATTCATAGGCTGTTTCATGAAGGTCCATGGCGGGTTAGCTGGAAGTAAAGGCTTGGGCTCAGCAAACAGACACCACTGAGAATTCTGTGCCCTGGAGGAGCCGGTGAGCAGACAGGACCGGGGAGGTCACCTGCCTTACAGTATCCTCAGGCTGGCCTCCGCCACCCCTCCCCACTCCCCACTGCCTTCTCCTGGGCGTCCTGGGCCACTGGCAGTAAGCCTCCAGTCTCCCAGCAGAGAAGGAACCCTGGGGGCTCTAAGCTCTCAGAGTGCTGGGTAAGTCTGCGCGCAGCCCTCAGTTGCCTTAGGACAGAAGCACATTTCTTTCTTCTCTTTATGGGGTGGAGCCCACGAGCACAGGGCTTTCTGGAGGCCTCACTAAATATTTGTCATGAGCACTTCACTGCAGTCAAACAGAAACTGCACGTCGCCACTCCTGGATGAGATTACTCCAAGCAACTCGTGCGCTGCTGCAGGCCCTCTGGCAGCCAGCTTCCCGCCCCACCTCTGTGCGCCTCAGCAGGTGAGGGGGACTCAGAGGGGCCCCCCTTGGACTGGCACATGGGCAGTGGCTCTGTTGGGGCCACAGCGTGTTGTAGGTGGAGGGCGTGGAAGGTGTGTTCAGGACATGACTCCCCTGCCCATTTCATGGTAAGGATCTGGGAGATGGGATCCTCCAGAAGCCCCCAGGCCAGACCACAGGTTCACAATCCCCGAGAGCAGGGAGCTATGGAGAAGGAAGGTCAGTCCTGCTATTCTGTGGGGAGACCAGTGCCTTCCTCAGGACATGGCAGGCTCCCCAAGGAGACCTCAGGGGAAACATAACCGTATGAGGAATAATGGTGCCGGAGCTGGCTGTGCAGAAATCAGGCGACAACCAACCAGACAGGAGCGATCTGAGGGCTCAACTAACTCCCACCCACCTTACCCCCTCCAGCCTTTTTTATAAAAATGTTCTGCCTTAACTTTTCTTGGTTGGTCAATCATGATATCACAAACACAAAAATCCTCCCCCAAAACTCTTGGTACGTTTTCCTGAGATTTTACACTTTCCCCGCTCACAAATGATTATCCCCACACCCCGGAATGGAGCAAATAAATTAGCAAGTGGTTACAGACTTATCCTTTCCACTGCACAGCCCCCATACCTACCTCCACCTTCCCTCAGAAAATATATCAAGACATTATTGTGACTCTTACATGAATATGCTCTGCTTAAAACTTAATGAGGTGGTAAGGATTATATCAGACACGTCCAGGAACTCTCAGATCCGTGCGTGCTGAGGGGAGAGGGGCCTTTAGTGAAGTCACTGTGACCACCATTTGCCTCAAAATGTAAAGATGATTTTAACAGAGATGAAGTGAATAGAAAGGCAGCTTTGCACCTAGGATGAAACTATTATTTTTTTAAGCTAATCCTAAAAAGGCAGGTCATCCCGCAATATGATGGGGGAAAGAAAGGGCTTTTGTAAACGTTATGCCAACAGAATGCGGAATTATCAAATCTAAAGATAGCAATCAGGAAAAAAAGTATCCTCCAGGGATACTTTGAGCTAAATATCTTTGAGCTAAAGAAACTGAGGCCTGGAGTGCATAAGTGATTTATCCAAAATCAAAGGCATTTCATTTCTTTGCTTTTCACACCACAGAATCACAAGGCATCCAATCAGGGGGCACTAAAACCCGACTGGTTTGTTTCAGGCAGAAAAAGGGCTGAGCACTATCCCGGTGCCAGGATGGCAGACGTGAGGTCAGCAGTGTCTAACTGTCTAGCTGCTTCCACGTTGACCCCACCAAATGTTGCAGCGTGATAAGGGTTAAATCAGACAAGTCCCGGAGCTCAGATCTGCGTGTGCAGGGGTGCATGCGAACTGCCAAACCGCGGGAGGAAAGCCCTTGGGAAGCGTTCCTTCTCTTATCTTGATGGCAGGGGTATTTGGTGCCCTTTGTGTAACCCCAAAAGCCTTGAGTCTGACAGCAAAGTTTGCAAAGACTGTCTCCAGGCTGTAGCCCTTGCAAGTGCTTTTGCAAAGATTAGGCTGTTTGATAAACAGATAAACTTGGAGCTGGAAGGGACTTTAGAGTTTGCCCAACTCAGCCCTCTAGACTTTTTTTTTTTTTTTAACAGAGGAGGAAGTTGCAACTCTGAGAGGAGGCAAGAATCACTCAAGGACACACGATGACTTACGGGGGCGCGTGTAAGAGAACCAAGCTCTGGCCACTGCCTTGCATAGCTTCTCCTGGGAAGGCTGGCTTCTGGAAAGGCCCCCAGAGCTCTCCTTTAGTCCCAGCCCATACGCTTCCTCCCTCCACCAGCCCTCAGCCCCATTTCCCGCTTTGCCACTGTTGACTGCACGAGGGAAGCTGGAAGCACAAAACCTATTGTTGCTTTTGCAGAGGGGTCCATCAAGTCCTGGCCTTTGAAGGCATTCCCATTCCAACCCTAAGTTTTAAAAAAAAAAGTTACTTGAGCAGCCCCTGTATAAGAATCACCAAGGGACTCCTGCTAAACTCCAATTGCCTGGGCCCCATCCCAGGTAGTGGATTGGGAAACCTCATTTTCAACAAGCACTTCTGGCGAGTCTTATAACCAGGCTAGTCTAGGAAGCTTTCCCCAGACAGACTGGGTAGAGGTCAAGGCTCTTCACTGTCAGGCCTCAACCAGCCTTTTCAGCCTGATTTCCTGGGTTTCTGCCCATCACATTCCTATGCTTCAGCCTCACTGAACTTTTGGGCAGTTAATAAAATCTCACTTGTGGTCATGAGAGCTACCGTTTACTCCGTGCCTCTGGAGCACCACACAGGCGCCATCTTGTTGGAAAGCCTCTCCAAGCTAGATGCCGATACCGACCCCATTTTACAATGAGGATTCTGAGGGGTGGGAAGGTGAGTAACTGGACTAAGGGCACAGAGCCCAAAGCCCCCACTGCCAGTCATTTCATGGCACGGTCTCCTTGAGCACAGCCCTTGTTTTTCTCACATCGGTCTTTGTTGACACCACTTCCTCTACAAAACTGAAGTTGCCTCTGCCCACTGTCTCTGCCTGGTGAGGTCCAGCTCCTTCTTCCCAGCCAGCACCACCTTCCTATGCCTCTTTCCGGGTTCCTCTGACTTCGTGTCTCGTATTGGAGGTGGTCGTGTGCATCTTCCCCGGGGGCCTCTGCCCCAGGCCACACCTGTGTGACTGCGGGAGATTCCTACCTGGTCTCCACCCTCACTCCACATGGCAACAAAGTGATAGTCTTTAAATATCTGTCAGGTCACGTCACGTCCATGTTCAAAAGCTCCCCATCTCCCTGACCAGGGCCTTCCCTCAGGTGCTGACCTCATGCCTACTTCTCGCCCTCTTGCTCTACGTGCCCGAGCACATTGGCCTTCTGCTGTTCCTCCAAGATGCCGTGCACCGTCCTGCCTCAGGAGTTGCTGTCCCCTCTTCAGAGAAAGCCCAGAGACCCACGTGACTCACGCTCTTACTTCCTTTATGTCTCTGCTCAGACGTGGCTTCATCACGGACGCCTTCTCCAACTTCCCAGTGCAAGAAGGTAACTCCTTTGGGACTGCACAAATGGGGATGCCAAGGTCCAAAGAGGGAAATTTCTAATCCCAGGTCACACATGAAGCAGTGGCACTCCAGACTGCAACCTGGCTTCTCAGCTTCTATCAGCCCCTTTGCCGCTGATCTCTATGACCAGGAGGTCCCAGCATCCATTCTGCTTACCGCATAGATTTGTCCAATTTCTGCCGCACATGGGCCGTATGGTCACAGGCAGACAGCTTCACGTGAAAGCCTTAATTTCCTTAAACATAGTGGGGAGGGGCAGAGGGAAGCAAGGAGTATGGATAGAGTTGGCCTCTGAATTAAATAATCTTTGAAGGATGAAGTTTTGCTGCCTGAAACCCACTTCTACGCAGATCCAAGTTATGTAGGGACTAGAGCAAATAGAATTTTGAGGGGTTTCTATGAGAAAAAGAATACAAAAGGTTACAAATAAAAAATTAGGTACAAACATGAATATTTATTTAGAAAGCTGGAAAACACCATAAACGTTCAAAATCCTAAAGACAACTTTGTATTTTGAGTAATTAACTACCTATCATATATATAATTATACATCTATATTTTTTAACCTACATTCTAAAACTACCTTTTGATTACATTTTTAATATGACAATGATTTTGCTATAATATGATGTTCAATAGAGATAATAGGGACTTCCCTGGTGGCGCAGTGGTTAAGAATCCACCTGCCAATGCAGGGGACACGGGTTCGAGCCCTGGTCCGGGAAGATCCCACAATGTGCGGAGCAACTAAGCCCGTGTGCCACAGCTACTGAGTCTGCGCTCTAGAGCCCGCGAGCCACAACTACTGAGCCCGTGCACCACAACTACTGAAGCCCACACGCCTAGAGCCCATGCTCCACAACAAGAGAAGCCACCGCAATGAGAAGCCCGTGCACCGTAACGAAGAGCAGCCCCCGCTCGCCGCAACTAGAGAAAGCCTGCGCGCAGCAGCAAAGACCCAACGCAACCAAAAATAAATAAAAAAAATAAATTAATTAATTAAAAAAATAGAGATAATAGGAAGATAATACACTCTTTCCTCTCACATGGTTGACTGGAGTTTGTTTCTTTATTACTGAAAGTTGCAAGGCATAAATTCACAATTTCTCACTAGATATACCTGCTTTTTGTAGCCTGCTACAAGTCTGTATCTACAGACACAGAATTGTGATGAATTCTATTTCACACAGTTCTCATTTTAAAAGAAAAAAAACATATAATGCACTTATAATTATAAATAATGTCTTATGAAGGATAGTCTTAATAGGAGAGAATTTTCCTTTTACCAGGCATCACTGAAATGGAATCCTCCATTTACAATTGTACTCATGTGATGATTCAAGGCATACTCCACAGGCTTGCTTTTAGCTCCAAACCTGCAAACCTTGCCTCTCCTCCATTACCCAGAAGCCTCCAGGGTTTAGTTTAACCCTCGATGGGTGTCATGACAACAGGTGAGTTGGCACAGTGGAGGTAACATTCCTGGAATCCCTCCCTACGTCAGAAAGGCTGGAAATATCTTTACTGTACACAGGAGACACAGCAGACGGTATAAGTATATCCTGCGAAACCATATCTAAAGTATCCCCAACTCAAGGTCCTCTTAGCTGGAGGGCATGATTGCTCTGCAGCCACTTTAACATCACTTGACAGCCCTGGGGGGTACAATGGAAGGAAAGTCAGAGTGGAAACAGCGTTCTTAACCAGCTGTGGTTAAAATATCTGACTTTTGCAAATTTCTTGAAGACAAATGGCAACGAGAACACGTTGGAAGGGCCTGTGCCGATGAGAAGCTTAAACTGCTTTAGCCTCCCTGTGAAGTCAGCCCTGCTCTCGAAGCAGAGGATTGCCCACTCCACCTACCCGTTTAGCCAGTGAGTTAAATCCAGGGAGAAGCAGCCTCTTTGATCCCACAAGAGTATATTTTCCTCTCTATGGAATAACCTCATAAACTCCAGACAAGAGCTCAGCTCTAGCACAAAACCTCAATGAGTTCATATGCAAAGGATTACGCAGAGTCCTGCTTGAAATATCTTGGCCTTGAATTTCATCCTCAGTGTTCAAAGTACTGCACCATCATTTACAATCCTATGACATTCTTGTAAGGCAGGTGGGTGCCAAGGATTGTTCGTTAGGGTGTTGAAGCCATGCCTCAAACAGGGCTGCAGTCTGGCAATGAAATATAGTCAGCAAGTTATATGAAAAAACAGAACATTGAAATCGTCACTTCGGGTATGTTTTCTGCTTACCTTTAATACCATCTGATTCTTTGTATAATTGGGATATGTAACTTAATAGTAATACTTCCACTGGATTGGTGACTTTTAGAAAAGGCAAATCTTTAAAGCAATTAAATATCATTGGCTACCTTTCTAATATATCTCTTTTTTATCTTCTCAAAGAGATTACAGAGTAAAATAACTTGAAGATGAAAGAGTGTGATTTTTCCATTTAAGGAGCAGTCTGATGTTTCTGTTGGCCAAGAGATTGTTGATACACATCTGAAGATAAATAGTTAATAAAGGTGTTTGGATTGCAACATCTGTTGCCTTTCTTGGAAGCTGGGACTTAATTGCAGACTGGAGCATCAAATCTTCAGAGGGTTTGTAAGACAGAGATTGATTGGGGTCACCAGGTTACCCAGAAGTAAAATCCCAATCCTTATCTTTAAAATGCAGTGTCCAATTGATTCTCTCTGGATCATTACACACAGCACATGGAGGTAAAGCCAGGAGAGCAGTGGTCAAACATTTTCCTTTTCAAGATATTTTCAAAATAAACCAAAGTGGTGCTTTGATTTTGGTGACGAATCCCAAAGTGAAGGGCCAACTAAGGCTTAGAGATGGAGGCAGCAACATTATGTTCATAATACACCTCCTGCTTTTACGTCCAGTGAAGAGGAGTGGCACTGAGAGGGCCTTGTCTGCTTTTCCACCTTAGAGCTTGGACCACAGATGCCAAATCCATCCAGCCAAGGGTAGCAGGGTGAAACCTCAGCCTGTAAATCACAGGGTCCATTAGCAATCTATACAGTCAGAACAAATGATGTGCTTCTGTGATTAAGATGTGACCAGCATTAATAGCCAGGGCCCACTCTTTAACTGAGTCAGGAGAACTGAGTTCTGGTCAGGCTGTACCACCAAGCCCCATGTGACTTCGAATGGGTCACCTGTCTTCTTGGGATGCCATGGCTCCATCTTTAAAGTGATGGAGTGGACTAAATGATTTCTAACATTCTTTTCAGAATTTGAACTTGACACTCAGTTATCTTTATTTTAACGGGTATCCATATTCTGGGTCTTAACTGAATACGTTTCCTGGGACTATGGCCCCTGAATTTGAGAATCCATCTCTCCAAAACAGAGACCATCAACAGGGAAGGCCTAAACCCTGGTCAGAGGTACTGTGGACCAAACGACCAAGGGATGTGGTTTTCTGGCTCCGAGTCTTATACTGATGGTAGGTAGCTTCTAAAGGAAACCAATAAACATTATCTCTAGGGTCTCTTTCATATATCTTAGAAAATCCTAGAGAGCTGGGGACATCAACAGAAGACAAAATGCTACTTCATCCACCAGAGCTTTAGGAGATAAAGGTATAGCTTCCTGGAGAATTTTAATTTCACTCCATTGTCCTGTCCAACAGACATATGAACAGAAAGTCAAACGTGGGCAATAACTCCTAGGACCCGGAAAAACAGGAAAGCCTGTTCCATGAAACTCTTCAACTCTAGTAGTTGAAGGAACGAACGGTATCCAGGGCAGGGTCCTCTCAGAAAGGAAGATGTGAGAAAATACTAGGGTAAGTTCAGTGCCATATTTTAAATGCTCAGAACATTTTGGGGTGTGGGGGGGGGGGCGGTGGGGAGTTACTGTTTGCCTTCTTTTTTTGGCACATAAAAAAAAAGGCCAGCACTTACAAGTTGGGATTCCTTAGTCCAAAAAATACCCAGAAGGGCTTCCCTGAAGAATTCTGCCAGCCTCGAGATACCATTAATTATCCTTTCTTATTCGAACAAAACTATTTTAAATTCATTTATATTTACATTTACAATGATCAAATCAGAAATTTCGTATCTTGTTACAAGGATCACAAAATGCGTATTTGTGATACCGTTGTAAATGTAGAGTCTTATTTCACTTTCTTAAATTATTGATGTTTCAAAATATGGAAAATATGCATTTGGAATTGTTACATAATCTTATCATTTGCCCAGTGCTTCTCCCGATCTTAACCAACCATTTGGAAAGAGAAGAAACGTGAAATCTATTCATAGTACAGCTCTCTGCTCCCTTAAGCAAGCACGCGCGTGTGTGCACACGTGAACACACACACACAGACACACACACACACACACACACACACACCTATTCAAATTCCCCCATAACCATTCACATTTCTCTGGTCTACTCTGAGCAACTCATGAGCTTTGTTGCCTTAATTAGCTCCTGCACATTTTCAGAGGTTTAGGAGGGCTAAAGATTGCTTGTTTCCATTTAGGGCTACGATGCTTTCTGCTGCCTGGTAATCCAGTAATACATGTATGCTGAATTGCATTGTATCCCAAGAAAGAGAGGCTCATACCAAGGGGACAGCTTGACTTTAGCTCCCCTTTTTCCTTTCTTCCCAGCCAGGGTGCTCTGGGCTGGCCCAGAACTCAGTTCAGCATATTGTGCCAGGCCGCCAGAGAATGGACTCCTTAGTGCTTGCACTAATCCTCCTCTTTACTAAATAAGCAAGTCAAGCTTTGGGGGTAGGAGTGGGAGGAAAATTATATAATTTGAGTTAATTGGTTTGGGGCTACCCAAAGCCCCAGCTGTCTTGAAGGGAATTGTTTGGTCTTCAAGACCCAATTAGAGACATTCAACTGATGTAAAATAGATTTTATTCTTTTTTTCAAGTCATTGTCAAGAGACTCAGCCTCCGTCCATACCACACCAAAAAAATACCCTTTAATCACAGCCTCCCCACATGCATCTTGAAAACGTCTGGAAATAGGTATACCTAAAGGCATGGGAGAATAGAAAGACATGCTAATTAACTAGTTTATTTTACAAGTTCAAGAATGCAACCTGTAGTGATGAGACAGGGACTCCTTTCAACAACTCTTCAGGTCCTGTAAAACGTGTGTTAGCGAATCAAACTGTTTGAACAAATGGATGAAACTCTATCTTTCGTCCCTACGTAGAGATTGGTTGGACAAATTTGAGGAATTCATGTTTGCACTTCCTAGAGCTGAACAAAACCACATGTGACCTCCTGTTGAATGATCAACATGCAAGGCATGGCCATGGTGACCCTCACTTGCAAGCAATAGCGGTTTGAGTTTTCAGGCATAAAGTGATCTGAGATGTGTTGGCTTTTAATTCCAACAGCTTAAACCAATGATGCTGAAATGGGTTTTTGTTGATGACAACGAAAATCATTCCTTTTATAAGGTCCATGCGACCCAGAAAGAAATTAGAAACAAGAATTGTAATGTATAGAGGCAGCGCCTATGTTTACAGAATCGCTACTCAGTGCAGTAAGTTGTTCAGTTCAGTTATATCCCAAGGCAGCACCACGTGTACAGTCCTGGAGAGGAAATGGAATTGAGACCAAGTCCTCATCCTCAAAAAACGTTCAGGCACAGGGGTGGGCAAGAATGAGGGAGTTACAGAAACACTTGTAAAGTTGAGAAAAACAGAGGAGGTGTACGGATGCACATCTAGAGGATAAAAGGAGGAAGGGATTTCATCTAATTAGAGATTTTATAAACAAAATGATGTTCAAGATCGTTCTTGAAAGCTCAAGATTGTTCTTAAAAGGTCTAAGTGATTCCAGCAGGCAGAGGAATCACTTACAGCTTTCCAGGCTTCTCTTGAACATTGTTTTGTTGGGGGAGGTTGTCCCAAAGAGAGAGAACAGCATGAAGAAAAGGGTGAAGACAGAAAATTTCGAGGGGAAGGTCTGGAAAACGTTGGGCAATGCAATTGAAATGCAACCAAGAGCCCCTGTGGGGAACAAATGGAGCTTGAGTTTGGAGGGCAAGGTCAGGGGCAGATCCAAGGCCCTGACTACCAAGGTGAGAAATTTGTCCTTGACTTCAAAAGCAATGGGAGCCATCTAAGGATCTGACCTGAGAAATGGTGGGATCAGAACAGTGTTTTCCATAAAAAGAAACGAAATTGAGCTATTTGTACTGAGGTGGATGGACCTAGAGTCTGTCATACAGCGTGGAGTAAGTCAGAAAGAGGAAAACAAATACCATATGCTAACACATATATATGGAATCTTTAAAAAAAAAAGGTTCTGAAAAACCTAGGGGTAGGACAGGAATAAAGATGCAGACGTAGAGAATGGACTTGAGGACACGGGGAGGGGGAAGGGTAAGCTGGGACGAAGTGAGAGAGTAGCATGGACATATGTACACTACCAAACGTAAAATAGATAGCTAGTGGGAAGCAGCCGCATAGCACAGGGAGATCAGCTCGGTCCTTTGTGACCACCTAGAGGGGTGGGATAGGGAGGGTGGGAGGGAGACGCAAGAGGGAGGAGATATGGGGATATATGTATATGTATAGCTGATTCACTCTGTTATAAGGCAGAAACTAACACACCACTGTAAAGCAATTATACTCCAATAAAGGTGTTGTTAAAAAAAAAAAAAAAAAAGAACAATGCTTTCACCCGGGAGGCCCTGAGATCAGTGGGCTGTGTGGGAAGAGGCAATGAGGGTGTAAGTGAGAATGAAATCCCAGCCCCAAAGACAAAACTCAGATGAGCATGAGCCTAGAATGGGTAAAAGGAATGTCTCCGGTAGGAAACCAAGGCATGCTGTCTTCTACAGCCAACCAAAAAAATGGATTCTGAGATAAACAAGACACCTTATTGAGAAGGGGATTGTATTCCTCTGAGAGACATGATTGAGCACCTTCTTTGTACTGGGCTCTGCCCTGGCGTGGGACATCAGTGAATGTAAGACACTGATCCCTGCCTCGTGAAGGAAGTAATTAACTCCCACGGCCCTCAGAGTCCCCCTTATAAAAGCAGAGATGAAGGGCTAGTTTCTAAAGAAGAGCTTCCCCACGGGCAGCCGTGTCCTCCAGGAGCTTAGAGCTGGTAAGCATTGCATAGATTAGAAAATACCAAGACCATGACAGGTCCGCATGAAAGTAGGTTCCCTATAGGAGACAAGCCATCCATGTGCAGGCTGTACACAGCTAAACCAGCAGGGTCAGTGCACAAGGGGCAACAGCGGGTAGGTTAGGGGTAACCCAAAAGCCAGAAGATGTCATAGGCCATAAGCAGGCTAGGAACAAGAGATATCAAGGGCCTCAACTTTTATAAAGAAATGACTGATAACTCAGGAGGAAGCAGCGTAGAAAAGGAAGGACAGAGTATTGGAATTTGGCATTGTTTGTATGGCAGGAGAAAAGCTCTGGCTATAGATAGCTCTGCCCAGACTCAGGAGCGGTATCCCATGGAGATGGAGGCATCGGGCCCTCTGGACACGGTGCCTCAAACATAAGCAGTCACCTCCCTGGCCTCTCTTGCCGTGAGACTCTGCTTACCAGGCAAGATGCTGGTTCCACTCAGCTTCCTTGGAGAGTCTGCCTACAAGAGAATGATGAGCTGGACAAGTGTTTCCAGTCCCCAGGAGAGGTTGATTCCACTCAGTAAATGGGTGAACTGGAAATCTCATCTACACATCAGTTGCCGATACAACAGACTCTGTGAGCGGGATCCTCTAGGCGGCCTGTCAAGGGCTGGGCCCCAGAATTCAGTGACTTCACCAAAGCACAGCCAACCCTTCTAGGGGTCACTACATACCAGACACTGTTGTGAGCGCTTCACATGCCTTATTTCCTTTTCTCCTGACAACCGTCCTATGAGGTTGTCATGTAATGAGGTGGCTCTCACGGTTCTGAGATATGGCGGATGTTAAGTAGCCTCTCCAAGGTCAACCACTAGGAAGTGGAAAAGCTGTGACTCAAGCTTACGTTCCACTGACTCCTGGCTCCGCTGTTTAGGTCTCTAGCCAACCTCCCTGGGAATCTTCCCTGCTGCCACGCGCAGCACTATGAACATGCAGCCCGTATCGGGTCCTGGGGGGAGTGGCCACTGCAGCCCCACGGTCACCGCACATTAGCACAAGCATTTTCCTGCAGTCAAAGACCCTCCGCGTGCACTTAGGCCGTTTGATCCTTGCTAGCATCCTGAGGGAGGCAGGGTAAGGATCACTCTCTCCATCTGACAGAGGAAACCACAGAGACCGAGGGAGATGAAGCAGTTCACTGAGGTGGCACAGCCAGCTCGAGAGAGACCTGCCTCTAGAGGTAACGACTTCTGACTCTCAGCCGGGGGCCCTGTCTGATGGCTCTTCAGGAGAGCCGGGCCTTTTCCCCATTTATGTATGTATAAGTGCCAGGGACAGACTGGCGTGTAGCAAGTGCTCAGAATAAACAAAAAAGGGGAGAAGAAAGGAAAGAAAAAGAGAGGCTTGGCCCCTCTGAGTCAAAGAAGTGGAATTCAAAGCAAGGCCACGAGGCATCCATCCTCTGGGAAGTCAAGCAAGGACCAGGGGGTGGAGATGGCAGAGAGCACTGTGTGTCAGCCCTGGGGGGAGGCAGCTGCTGCGGTGTGACCTGGGGGTAGCCCTGGGCCAGCAGGCCAGGTAGGGCACAGCTGGTTTTAGGGAGGAGGTGATTTTATTAGGTCAGCCTCACACAGCTCCGTTAGGTTCACACATGCCCGTGGCTCTAGAGCAAAGCCTCGAGGTGATACAGAATCCTTGGGACAGAAGAAAACTCTGAGCCAAGCTCACATTTTCATTCTTTCAGCAAAATGTTTGAAAAGACTCTTTGGGACTAAACCAAATGACATCAGACCACCATCCACCCACACCCGCGGTCTGAGTCTGACCCTAACCTAGGAGTGGGACCTTGGAAGGGGTCTCACTGGAAAACAGACCATAATAATCATAAAATCTAACACTTGCTTCAAGCTGCCATGGCCCAGACTTCTCCCTAGGTGCGTTGGGTGTATTGATTCATTTAGACCTTACAGCATCTCTGGGAGCAGGCACTACCCCTGTGCCCATTTCACAGATAAGGAATGGGGAGGACAGGAAGCTGAGCAGTTTGCCAAAGGCCATCGTCAGTAAGCAGTGGAGCCGGAATCCCATTCCAGGGCCCTCTCACCATCACACAACCGTGCAACCACCCCACGCTGACCACCCCCTACCCGCAGCCCTACGAGTGATTTCTTTCTGCCGCTAGAAGCCACTTTCCTGTGAGTGTCCCTTGAAGCTCTCCGCGGGTCTCAGCCTCCCCTTCTGAGAAGTGAGAGGATTACACTCCGTGCTCTGACGCTCCAGCAGGTTCCTGCTGAGTTCCCTTGGCATACAGCCCACTGGAAATACTCCCACCCCCGCCTATATTTTCATTTATGCCCTTTAGTGTTAAATTCACAAACAGCTTCAGCATCTATCAATAAAAATCCTAAGGAAACTGAGCCGAGCGAGAAACCCACCTAGAACTCCTCCTCTCCATTCTGCGATAGAGATGGTGTGTCCCCAGATGCAACCTGCTGAGATTAATCGGTCATTACCCCTGTAGGGGGCGGAGGCGGGGCAGCCTCCGTGGGGTCCTAATCGGAGCCCCCAGGGCCTCCCACCCCCCTGCACGCCTCTCATTAACTCCTCACAGGTGCACTGGCCCCGCAGTAATTGGGCTCCTGTCGGCCAGGCCCACGGGGACCCGCAGCTGGAGGGCCCAGGCCAGCCTCTCTTTTTCTTTCTTTTCTTCTTCCCTTTTTTGTTTATCTATTTACCAGGTCAAACAATCGGGAAGACTAAATTCTAAACAGCCTTTGTCATTTCTGCTCCTTTGGCCCCTCTAAGTCAAAGAAGTGGAATTCAAAGCAAGGCCATGAGGCATCCATCCTCTGGGAAGTTAAGCAAGGACCAGGGGGTGGAGATGGCAGAGAGCACTGTGTGTCAGCCCTTGGGGGTGGGGGGGCAGCTGCTGCGGTGTGACCTGGGGGTAGCCCTGGGCCAGCAGACCAGGTAGGACACAGCTGGTCTTAGGGAGGAGGTGATTTTATTAGGTCAGCCTCACACAGCTCCGTTAGGTTCACACATGCCCGTGGCTCTAGAGCAAAGCCTCGAGGTGATACAGAATCCTTGGGGCAAAAGAAAACTCCAAGCCAAGCTCACATTTTCATTCTTTCAGCAAAATGTTTGGAGTGCCCAGTACTGTTTGAGGTTCCCAGGTAAAAAAAGCAGACAGAACTCTCTGCCCTAATGGAACTTACATATTAGTAGATGATTTGCCCAGCGGTTCCCCAACCTTTTTGGCACCAGGGACCGGTTTCGTGGAAGACAAATTTTCCACAGACGGCGGGCTGGGTGGTTCAGTTGGTAATGCGAGCGATGGGGAGCGTTGGGGAGCGATGGGGAGCGATGGGGAGCAATGGGGAGCGGCTAATGAAGCTTCGCTCACTCACCCTCTGCTCACCTCCTGCTGTGCGGCCCGGTTCCTAACAGGCCACAGACTGCGGGGCTGGGGACCCCTGAATTAGACAGTAAATAACCGTATACTATCAGGTAGTGATAAGTGCTATGAAAGGGAAATAAAACAAGGTAAAAGAGAGAGAAGAAAGAGAGGGAGAGGGGGTCTGTCCGGAAGGTGACATTTGAATAAAGTAAGGTTGTGAGTCATGGGAGTTGCCAGGATAGACTGTTCCGGGTGGTGGGAACAGCAGGTACAAAGCTCTGAGGCAGGAGTGTACTTGAGGACCAGCGTGAAGTCTGCTGCTGCTGGCTAGGGTGAGGAAAGGAGAATTTAGAAGATGTCAGCCCCAGACCTTCTGGTTCTAGAGCTGTCACTATGCAGAGGTGGGAGCAAAGCATCCAATATTATCATCTCAAGATTGTTGCTAAAATCTTGGAGCTCCTTGAATAGAGTGCATTTTGTTTTATAAAGGAGCAAAGTACCATTCATTCAACCATGTATTTAGTGACTTGGTCTTCACCAGCTCCCTGGAGACCTTCTGCACCCAAACTAAGACAGTACTGTTCTCCAGAGACCATCTGATTTGCGTTATATGAGAGAATTATTTTTTCTCCTTGTCAATTTGCAAGGACTGAATGTCTCAGCAGTGGTGAAGGTTTAACAACTAAATCTCCAAGGAAAAGAGAGAGAAAGAGAGGGAGAGATAGACATAATTTATCATAAACTTTAAGTTTCAAGGTTTTTGCCTTTCCTTTATACTTTCTACAGGAACTGATGTGAAATAGACAATCATCTTCTAAAGGCCTTAATTTATCTTATCTTCTGAAGGCCCACAGTACCTAGATACTAGGTAGATACCAGAGCTTCACAGAGCATGCAATGTAGCTAGGACCCACGAATACTTAGGTTCTGACCTTTAGATATTGGATGTGTTAGCATAGCACAGCAGGGCTGGGACAGGTTTGAGGGGGTCGCTTGAGTCCAGCCTCTCATCCAGTGCCCTCCTTCTGTACCCTGTTATACAATGTGTTACTAACTCTACTGAGTATTAAAAATAAAATACCACCTTGGTATTTTCAAGGGAAATATTAGTGAACCCTGTGCTATCTATTTATTTGACAAGGATCCTAATGCAGTGTCTTCTGTGCTATTGGTCTGGGTATTAGGAGGATAGAAATGTATCATTGAGTCTGTCTCACTCTGAGCTCCTAGCTTGTAGAAATATATTAGCTATACCTATAATGCGATCTCTACACATTTTTTCCCAATCCCCGTGTTCATCTCCTGTCCCCCAAACTGCCACACCATGGCACACCTCCGTGATATTGCTGAAACCGCTCCTGCCTCCTGCCGTTCCCTTCCGCTATTTGTACCTGTGAAATCAAGGCCCACATCCAACTAGATCCTTCCTGTTCTTCTCCGAGGTACCAGTTGCCATGGTACTCTGAACACCATGAACCACCATGGTCCTCTATGTGTCCAGCATTCTGATGGAATAATGCTACTTTCCGCTATGAATTACAATTATTTGTGAGCCGCTAGAAGACAGAGATCATACTGTCTTCATCTTTGCACCTCACTCTCAGAGTCACCCGCAGTGAGACAGATGACACAACCAGCCTTCCCGGCCTCAGCCACGAAGTCCCAAGGGTGTGTAATTTCAAGGCGGCAAGGACTCAGAGGCTGTGTTAAGCTTTGCCTTCAGCAAGTATGCCAGTTTATCCCTCATGCATTCTCAGCAGAGCCTGGTTTGAAAAATCACTGAAAGGAAACCCGCATGCCCTGGAGTTTCTAGATGGGAAATAATCATGTTCAGACCACAGTTGCTGTCCCAGGGGACAGACTCCACAGCCTGAACTGTGAACCACCGGCTTCAGGTGCGCTCCCAGCTGCCTGCATAATGGCATGGCCGGTGTCACTGGGATGGGCGCAGGAGGGGGAACTAAAGTTTCCGGCTGATGCAGATCAATAGCAGCAGTAATGATCATCCCAGGGCTCTTGCCCAGGTCAGCATGAGGCAGCAATCCCGTGAGGCCAGGATCATCAGTTCTCCATCATTTGCTAGCTGTGTGACCTCTGGGAAGTGACCTAATATCGCCAGCTTCGGTTTCCTCATCATAAAGTGAGAATAACAAGCACACCAGTCCCATAAGGTTATTGTGAGGATTAAATGAGTTAATACATGTAAAGTGCTTAGAACAATGCCTGGAAAAAAGTAAATATTCAAGGAATGGTCGCTATTATTTAGAGTAATAATAATAGCAGCAACTATTATTAGAGGAAACGCACTTCTATTGGCCTCTTGTGTTGGGGCAGATGAGAAGGAGGGGAGGAGGGGGTGGGGTGAATAAGAGAGGGGGTAGAAGAGGAAGAGCCCTATTGGGGGTGTGGGAATATGTTTTCCTGGCCTGGCTCCATCACAATTTAATTCTGTGACCGGGGGCTAAATCATTTTCCCTCTCTGGACTTCAGTGTCTTCATCTGTAAAATGAGGTCATTGGATTAGATCAGAGTTTCCTAAACTGGGCTAAGCACCAAAAACTTTGGGGGAAGCTTTTTAAAAAATAGCAGTTCCCAGGCCCCACTTTTGGTTTACTGAGTCGGGCTCTGAGATTGTGGAGCCCAGAAATGTGATTTGCTTTCAAGCTTTCTAGGTGAGTCTGATGCATCCAGTTAGTGTCTGGGAGCCACTGGACTCAACCAAAAGCCTCAGCCTCAGGGCCTTTGCACTTACTGTCCCCTCTGCCTTGAAAACTCTTTCCCTATGTGTGTCTTTGTCTTGTCCTCTCATTCATGTCACTGCATATATGTTACCTCTCAGAGAAAATCTTCCCACTCACCCTATGTAGCACAGTTTTCTTCCAACCACTGTCTGACCCCTCAACATGATTCTTTCCCCCGTGGCACTTCTCACTCTGTGACTTGACTGGTTGTTCCTCTTCCTCACTGGAATGTAAACTCCATGAGGGGAGGGACTGGGTTTGTCCTCCACTACATCCCAGCGCTTCTGGAATAGTGCCTGGTACATAACTGGCACTCAGTAAATCCGTTTTGAATAAATAAATAAATGCATTGAATGAATAAATAACTGTGCATCACCGTTACCTCTGCCTGCAATTCAGAACATGGAGCTGGCAAAGGACGGCAGGGCGGAGAAGGTGGTTAGCCTCTCAGCAACCAGGGAAATTCGGCAACTCAGCGCCTCGCCCTTCCTGGGCCCCCAAAGTTCCCAGGACCGTGGGACAGGCAATTCCTCCAGGGAGAGGTTTTTAAATCCAGCTGACTTCCTCAGTGCTGTGCTTTGGGGTTTCACTGCACACACATTTTCCAGGTGCTTACATTTAGGGAGGAAGATGATAAACTTTTCAGCCGTCGCTTTATGGAGGGGTGGGGAAGTATTCCCAATCTCCAGTATAGAACAATATATACCAACAGACATGATGTCATTTCGTTTTTAAAAGGTGTCTGAGCTGGAAAACGTTTCCAAAAGTATTTTAGTGGGCGTTAGTAAATGACTAATAAAATTTATATACGTGGGTTATTATCTAAAAATACAGTAAAATATGAAATACTATTGAAGGTAAGACTTTAGGGGCTAGCATTATACTTCCAGATTTCTAGGGCTTTAAAAAATAAATATGCTGATCTAAGTCATTCAGCTTTAAAGGAAAAAGTCCCTTTTCCTATAACACCTCGTTATTTGCATATTTAGGAAGTGCAATTCAAACACACAGTTTCCTGGAGAGGTTTAAATTATCTGTTTAATTGCTGGCTCTACCAAAAATGTACAGCTTGATTACCATATCAGCAGCCTTGATTTCAACTGATTTGTCAAACCTAAAAGCTCTCATTTTCCCTTCTGAATAGCATTTCTCCAAAACTTTAGGGAAAATAGATAAGAGGTCAGATAATCCATGAACCTAAAAAGCACGTTTCCAATGCCAATGAATATTCCATGAAGAAGCTCCGCTAATCAATTAAGTTTGGGAAACACTGAGTTAATGAAAATTTTCAGCAGGATGTGTCAGAGTCTTTAATATGTTAATATATATATGACTGTCCTAGAACAAAAATCAGACATAACATTTCCCCCGAAGTATTTGATCAGAGAATCCTTCATTCACAGATTACCATTTAACTCCTTATGGAGCCAACGTTCCTCAGAACACAGTTTGAAAAATGCTGGCCTACAAAGGACTACTAAGGACTATTTGAATTTTTAGAAACTATGATATGTTTGTGTGTTTTTTGAGAACCATGGAAGACAAGTGTTGTAAGGGTCACCCAGTGATTTTTCTGAACTCATTGGTGATTTCTGCCCTTTGCTGAGCACATGAGAAATGAAGGAGGCGGCATAGGGATGGTCTTGGTTTAGAGGATGGTTTGACAAATGTACGGATGGCTGAAATTCCATTTTTGGCCATGATGGAGTAAACGGGTATTGGACATGCCTTCCTACCATAAGTAATGATTCAACAGGACAAAATAAATAAAGCAACTCTTTTCAGGCATTGAGCAATAGCAGGACTGTAATCCTTGAGAGAAAAGAAACACATGAAGTGACCCCTACATGTAACCTGGCTTTCTACGTGGGGACAGGTACCAGATCATACTGCACGGAGGTGGGGCACAAGCAGAGGAAGGCAGGCATGCTTGGTTGAGGAAGCAGAGACTGGAGTTTGGGGATGCTAAAGCAGCTGGAATTTGCAGGACAGGGTACCAGGGAAGAGGTAGCTGTGCAGGAAGGGTGCCAGAAGTTTATATTGGGAATTCCCTCTGGCTTCTCGGTGGAGAGCAGGGCTGCAAAAGCACAGGACAAAACCCCACTAGGCCTATCAGAGAACATACTCTCTGGGGAGAAAATCTACATAGAGACACCAGAGGTTCTTAAGGCTGAAAAACTTTGGAGTTCCAGCCAAGCAGAGTGAAGAGATATCTTGGTGAGCGCCTCACCATTCATGTGAAACTCCAGAAATTCCACACCTTCAGAGAAAGGACCATGTCATAGAATAAGAATCATACCCAAAACACAAAACTGAAATAGACCCACCCTAACAAATCCTTAACACCAGCTTCCACAAGACTGAGATTTTATATATTCATATGTCTTGATAGATAG
Organism: Eschrichtius robustus; assembly: GCF_028021215.1. Taxonomy (NCBI): domain Eukaryota; kingdom Metazoa; phylum Chordata; class Mammalia; order Artiodactyla; family Eschrichtiidae; genus Eschrichtius; species Eschrichtius robustus. The sequence goes on from NC_090829.1 coordinate 71,893,769, forward strand.
AGATTTATTTTAAGGAATTGGCTCTTGGCTCATGCAGTCCAAAATGGTAGGGCAGGCCAGCAGGCTGGAAACTCTGGCAGGAATGGATGCTGCAGTCCTGAGGTGGAATATCTTCTTTGGGAAACTTATTTTTATTCTTAAAGCCTTCGACTGATTGGATAAGGCCCACTCATATTATCAAGGGCGATCTCCTTTACTTAAAGTCAACTGATTGCAGATGTTAGCCACATCCACAAAATACCTTCATAGCAACGCCTGGATTAGCTTTAGATAAAATAACTGGGTACTATAGTCTAGCCGAGTTAACGTATAAAACTAAACATCACACCATCACAACACTGACAAAAATATTACAAGAAAGTAAAAACTACAGATCAATACCTTTCATAAATATAGATGCAAAAATGCTTAACAGATATTGTCAAATCAAATCCAGCATTATATAAAAGAGGATAACACATTATGACTAAGTGAGGCTTATCCCAGGAATGCAAGGTCGATTTAAGATTGAAAGAGCCATCAATTTAATTCACCACATCAACAGAATCATGGAAAAATACCACATGATCATCTCAAAAATGAAGAAAAGGCATTTGACAAAGTTAAATACCCATTTATGATTTTAAAAATCTCTCAGCAAGCTAGGAATAAAATGTCTGATAAAGGACAGCTATGAGAAATCCACATTAACATCCTACTTAATGGTAGATTACTGAACACTTTCTAAGATCAGGAACAAGGCAAGGATGTCAGCTCTCACCTCTTCTCTTCTGGCCAGTGCAATAACGTGGAATAAAATGTATAAACACTGGAAAGGAAGAAGTAAAATTATTTTTATTTGTAGATGACATGAATATGTATATAAAAAATCCTGAAGGATGTATAAAACCACTAGTAGAACTAATTAGGGAATTTAGCAGCATAGCAAGCTACAAGGTCAAATATACAAATATCAATTCTATTTTTGCATACTAACAACAATTAGAGGATAAAATTTTCAAACTACCATTTACAATAGCATCAAAATACTTGAAACATTTAGGAATAGGTTTAAATAAATACATGCAAGACCTCTATATTAAAAAGTATACAATATTACTGAAAAAAAAGAAAACAAATAAGTAGAAAGAGATACCATGTTCATTAATTGAAAGGATCAATGTTAAGCCTTTTCTCCCTCTTCCCAATTTGATATACAGAATTAACATAATCCCAGTCAAAATCTCAATGAACTTTTTTTAATAAATTGACAAGTTGATTCTAAAATTTATATAAAAATACAAAGGACTAGAGTGGCCAAAATCATTAAAAAGAAGAGGAAGATTAGAAAACTCACCATATCTGATTTCAAGATGTATTGAAAATCTATAACGATCAAGGCAAAGTAGTATTGGCATAAAGAAAGACAAAAAAACAGAGAGTTCAGAAATAGAGCCACAAATATACAGTCAACTGATCTGTGAAAAGACATCAGAGCAATTGAATGGAGAAAGGAAAGTCTTCATCAAATGGTGCTGGAACTACTGGATAAACGCTTGGAAAATATAAACCTCAACCCTTACCTCACAACATACACAAAAAACTAATTTGAGATGAATTGTAGAGTTAACCACAAAAGCTAAAATTGTAGAGCTGCTATAAGAAAGCATAGAGAAATGTCTTCACAGCTTTGGGTTAGGCAAAGATTTCTTAGATGGGCCAGCAAAAGCACTAATCATACAGAAAAAAATTGAAAAATTGGATTCCTTCAAAATAATAACATTTTGCTCATCAAAAAGATGCCATTAAGAAAAGGAAAATGAAAGTCATAGACCAAGAGAAAATATTTGTTGTACCCATATATTAGAAGAGACTTTTATCCAGAATTTATAAAGAATACCTACAAATGAATAAGGAGAAAAGCCAATAAATAATGGGCAAAATAATTAAATAGAAACGTCAAGAAAGAAGATATGCAAATGATAATAATCTCATGAAAAGGCTTTTGACATCACTAGTCCTTAGAGAAAAGCAAATTAAAACCACAATGAGATTACCACTTCATACCCATTAGAACAGTTACTGTTAAAAAGACTGAAAACACCAAATGTTTGTAAGGAGATGGAACTACTGAAACTTTTATACGTTGCTTCTGGAAGCATAAGATGGTACAACCACTTTAGAAAACTGGCAGTTTCTTAGTTTCCTATAAAGTTAAACATACACTTAAACCTATGATTCAGCAATTCCACTCCTAGGTAATGGCCCAAGAGAAAAAAAAACATATGCTCACAAAAGATCTTGCGCAAGAATATTTACAGTAGCTTATTTCATAGCAGCCTAAAACTGGAAACAACCCAAATGTCCATTAACACAAGAATGGGTCCCCTGTGGTGTCATCATACTGTGGAATACTACTTATACGTGAAAGAGAATAAACTGATACAATCCATCAACATCACAGGTGAATCTCAAAAATACTATTTTGAGCAAAAGACGTCACACACAAAAAATTCTTACCATATGATATCATCTATATGGAATTCAAGAACAGGCAAAACTAATATGTAGTAATAAAAATTAAAACAGTGATTACCTGGGGGTGGTTATTGATTGTACGGGAGCAGGAAACTTCTGAGGTGGTGGAAATATTGTGTATCTTTATTGTTGTGTGGATTAACAAGATGTGATACATCCAACTGGATGCTTAAGCTCTGTGCATCTCCCTGCATGTACATTTGACCTCAATAAAGTGGGAAGGGAAAGTGAAAGAGAAGGAGAGAAAGAGATGGTGGAGAAAAACAAAACAAAATTATCTTTTACCTGAAAGCATGCCCACACACAGAGACAAAGTAAATACGTGTAAGCGCTATGTTCATTGTGAACTGGGCCAGTGTTGCAAAGAGTACTGTATACTTTAGATCCATTTCAATAGATATCTTCAAATCTCATTATGAGAAAGGGCTTTCCTCAATTCGTTTCCTTCTCTCTTGGGCTTTATTACCAAAATACCCACACATGTTTGAAAAGAGAGGGAACAGAAACACTAATTCTGAATTTCACACTTATCAGAATCCAAGACAAATTGTTCATTGTTGACATTTTCAGGTTTCATTTCCTGCCACGATTCTCTTCGGGAGAGGAAAATTAGAAAGGAAACAACTCTCAACTCCTCCCTGGCCTCCTAACTCTGGCCACTTGATTTGAATCTAGTGTTTGACTAATAGCAGAAAAAAAGTTTTTTTCAGGAATAAAAAATTATTATTTTTATTCTCAGATAGCTCTTAAATTTACTTGATATCACCTTCCCATCATGACTGGCCAAGTGATATTCTCAACAATAGCATCTTGCTTCCTTGAGAAAGTGTACTGGTCACATAAAAATGTAACCATATGGAAATGAATTTCCCCTTTTCACATCTCTGTCCTTGGTTTCCATGGAAGAAGGCTAATTACCTTTTTAATAGCCCTAATTGACGGGCTTACAGATCGTATCCTTCAGTCCCCACTTGTGTGTGTGGTGACATGGGGGAAGGGTGGCACTCCTTTTCTCTTGACCCCTGAGCTCCAACTCTTCCCTTATTGGAAGGAGTGTTGCTGGCTCCTGAAAGGACCGTGCCTTGTGTTTCTCTGTTTGCAGGACTACCTGCAGCCCATTGTGGGCTGACCAGGAAGCCTTGCTTTGTCTTGGCCAATTGACACAGCTGCACACTCAGTAAATAGACTCAGATGTTGAGCTTTTGTTTGAAGGATCTTTTCAGATTAATGCAGAGAGAATTAGTTTTTAAAACTTAAGCCGGAGCTAGGATGAGTAGAATGGAGCTGTGAGACATTGAATTCACATCCACAAAATGAGACCAACTGTCTTACAAGGGCATTTATCCCCTGTTCCTTTGGGAGGTAACACGGAGGGGAGAGGCTCCCACTCAGGCCATTGTGAGAAGAAGATCTGACCAGTGATTACACCAGCTCCAGCTTCATTCTCCAAGGGGAGAGAGCCCACCCTTGTTAAGTAAATGAAATTACTGCAAAATATTTGTCTACAACTGAGTTGGGTTTCCTTATTGCCAGATCACAAGAGGTTCTGATAAATGGTATAAGCACATCCATGGCCCGTGGCAAAGACAATTTTAACAGACTGGCAGACAGGACAGCAGTCTGGACTCAGAGCTAGCATTTCAGATCTTTCAGTCCTCTCCTTTAGACCAGCCAATCTATCCCTCACCCACGGGCTCATTCTGAACCATTACCTGTTGGGACACAAGTATCAGGCATGGCTCCCAACTGATGGCTGGTCTCTTGAGGGGGAACCATATCTTGGAGAATACCATTTCAGTTAGCACAGCTTGGAACTTTAGTCCCAATTTTGAGATTAGAAACTATTGTATTTCTTGCCTCTCTGAGACTTAAAAACTCATTTTTCTCAAGCTACAAATTGGGTCGGTTGTTCCTCTTTGCTAACAGTTCTAGGTACTGAGGGAGGCAGATTGATGTTGTGGAAAGGAATGTGGCTTTGACTCATAGGGATCTGAATTCAAATCCTGCCTCTGCCACTTACTAGCTGTGAGCTCCTAGGCAAGTCACTGCTCTGAGCACAGATATCCTCACCATGACAATTAAAATATGACTACTTGTCTCATGGTATTGTTGGGGATGGAAAGAGTTTCCTCATATATATGTGAACATAAGAAGCAGTTTTCCTAAACATAATTCAAAAAGACACATGCACCCCAGTGTTCATTGCAGCACTATTTACAATAGCCAGGTCATGGAAGCAGCCTAAATGCCCATCAACAGATGAATGGATAAAGAAGATGTGGTACATATATACAATGGAATATTACTCAGCCATAAAAAGGAACAAAATTGGGTCATCTGTAGAGACATGGATGGACCTACAGACTGTCATACAGAGTGAAGTAAGTCAGAAAGAGAAAAACAAATATCGTATATTAACGCATATATGTGGAATCTAGAAAAATGGTACAGATGAACTGGTTTGCAAGGCAGAAACAGAGACAGACATAGAGAACAAACGTATGGACACCAAGGGGGGAAAGCAGGGGGTGGTGATGGGATGAATTGGGAGATTGGGATTGACATATATACACTAATATGTATAAAATAGATATCTGATAAGAACCTGCGGTATAAAAAATTAATTAATTAATTAATTAATTAAAAAAAAAAAAAAAGAAGCACTTTTCCTAGAGTATTGTAGACTCCGCAACACGTTAGCTCTTCCTCTCTAGGTCTCTGCCTTCCAAAGGTTTTTTTTAAGGAATTTAAAAATATACCAAATGGAAAAAGCACCAAGTGAATGATCAAGTATGCATATATGAAGCAATCTTCCTTCATTATACTAAGCATACAATAAATATGCTTAGGAATGGCCATTGGTGGGCACCCCCAACTCTAACCTTGTCAAACACTCCCTTTCCCTCCTCCAGCTCCGGTGTCTGAGTGACTGTCACCCCACCCATACCACCACCTCCCCGCTCCCCACATGCACACACACTAAGCTAAAAAAGAACTGCTGACAAAGCAGAGACATGAATCAGAAAGATGCAGGGAGCCATCCCAGAGGAAAATAGGCATCAGCAATCCCAAAAGGTGACATTTTCATCAATGAATTATAGACAGGATGGTACGTAACCTATTTCCCAAAGGAAAATGGACTCCTCCTTGCTCCAGGTTATAGAATTGAAAGAAAATGATGTTCCTCCTTTACTTTATGGAGACACTAACCAATCTGGGTTCACTATCACATGTTCTCCATAAAGCACTTTGTGCTGAAGAGTCAGGACACCAGGCGAGCCCTGCTACCAGCTCGCTATGGGCCTATGGTCCCCCAAAAAATACAACGAGAGGATTGACCTATACAACCTTAAGGACCCTTCCTGAGACAAGCATCCAGGACTCTGATTCTCCTGCAGCTTCCTGAAAGGAAGGATGTGAGGGCAGAAGTGTGGGTTTTGAACCAGCTCCAACAATCAGAAAAAATGCTGACAGGATGGGACTGCATTGTGGAAAACTACATCAACCCCTATGTTAGGTCAGATGTCAAGTTTTGACCAATAGGTCTCTTAGACTCTAAGAAATGAATACTGCAAAATAAGTCTGTGCTTTTGGGAAATCATAAGAGAAATTGTGGTTGATTGAGTTTGAAATTCCAAAATATACCCCCAAACTATACCGTAGTGTTCCTTTTGTGGCTTAGAAAGCGAAAAAGATAAACTTCTCACTCTGAAAGAGGACTCTGCAGGGGGAATCAGAAGAAAGGCATCACAACTTGTAGAGCCTTGAGCTAATCACCAAACCTCTCTAAGCCTCAGTTCCCGTTCCTTTCTCTGTAAAATGGGGATGGAATTCCTCCTCAAGGACTCTTCCTCCCACGAAGAGAAGGACAAGACAGAGAAACAGGGAATAGTTTAGTGATGCCACGTTTCCTGCCTGGCCCAACCCCTCGCTATAGAGCAAAGGAATAGGTCTATGTTCCATGAGTGGGCTATATCTGTCCATAGGCTATTGAACAGTTAACTTTGGAAATGTTGGAGCTTCCCAACATGCCCTGGCTGGAAATCAGCACCAAGAACTTTGACATGAAATGCTCAGACTGAAGGAAGGCAGCATGGGGCAGTATTTGAGAACACTGAAACAGAGTGGGCTGAAGCACGACTTGGAGAACTGAAAAGAACAAATAATTCTGAGCCTGGACCAGGGGATGCAATGGGAGACTTGACAACAGCCTGTCACCTGCCTTGCTTAAATAGGACAATTAAGGAGCACCGGGCTGAGAGTCAGGAGGCCCGGGTGCTGATTCTGCCTTTCTACTTTGGGCCCCAGCCTCTTGATCTGTAAGGAAAACGGCAGGAGCAGATGATTTCTAAGGGCCCATCTATCGCCAGCGTGCTGAATCACCCGAGAAATCAGCTTAGTACTTATTCCCCTCCTCCAAGGCTCTTGAGCCTGATTTCAGAAACAAAGAATTATGAAATCAGAGTCTCAGAGGAGCTACCTTTGGTGTGGAGGCTGTTGGCCTTTGGGCTGAGTTTCTAAATCTCACTCAGTGGGCCGTGTAGGTAGGCAAAGGTGGCTTCTGCTGGAGCCCATGGATGAATCACCAGATAAAGCTACATTTGTGTGTCCTCTGCCCATAGAAAGGCTCCACAGAGGGGCTGGGATTTGAGCTGAGTCTTAAGGGATGCATGGGAGAGGCACTGGTGGATGAACATTCTAGGCAAAGGCAACAACTCGCACGGTTCCCTGGTGTTATATGAACAGTCTCAGACTGTACAGCAAATTCCCTGCTATAACCAAGAGTCCCCAAAGCATACAGTGGTTTACACCCCATGGACACTGATTTCAAGCTCATGCATAGGATGGGTGGAACAGCTACCCTCCACCTGTCATTTAAGTTTTTGAGCTGACTGAGGCTCTGCCACTTTTAACATTTGGCTTCAAAAGTTGCCCAGAGGGTCATCTTCACTCCAGGCAGCCAGACAGGGCAAAGAGCACAGAGGGGGCGCTTGTCACTCCCCCCTTCCCCACACCGTGTCTACTGCAAGGGGAGCTGGAAAATGTAGATGTGTGGCTAGGAAATATACAGCAACATGGATTCTGGGGAATGCCAGCCTCTGCCACAGCCTGGCCCACTCCTCAGGGATGGATCAAGAGGAAAAGAAGCCAGAATCCCAAGCAAAGCAAGGGGGAGAGAAAGGAAGTGTCAGGCAACCGGGAGCAGTACTCTGGGGGTAGTCAGACATGCTGTTGACTCAAGCCAGCTTCATTTTTGGTAAGCCAGTTTCCCTCTGATGGGATGAAGAGGCCCGGAACCCCACGGGGAAGGGGGCTTCCACGTCATTCCCGCTGCTTTTGGGAAGGAGAGAGAAGGGATGTGACAAGAGCGACTTTCAACAGGCAGCCATCCGGGCCTCCCAGGGTAAAGTTTGGAAAACCCCTGGCTTCCCCTGGCATTGCCCTTGGCCCCTCCTCCTGCTCTGTTTTCAGCCCCTCTTTCTGGGCGGGCTCCAGTGGCCAGGCGGTCGCATGGCCTGACACCTTGGTTCGGTGCCCAGCCTGTGGGCCACTTGGGGCTCGAGTTACCGGTGGGAGCTAATTCAGGAGCCTGGCCCAGCCCTGTGGCTTTGATGGGATTTCATCACCCCGCCTGCGCTGCTTGGCTGGGTGCCTGGGAGAACTACACAGTGTTGCCCCAGGCTATCTGCTTCCACCGAGGAGAGGCCCTCCTCCCTGAATACAGGAGGACCTGGAGGTGACTTTTGAGGTGAGGTTTGGGGCTCCCTGGTCCACCCAGCCTGAGAATCGATCCCCACACCAAAACCATCTGCCTTCACCCAACTTTCCCAAGGGGCAGAGACAAGATAAAGGACAGAGAATTAACACCAAACAACTTGTTAATGATTTTATTGCAGGTTAAATAAAATGCCTCAAATAAAACTACAGGAGACCTTCTTTAACCTTACCAGGCTGTAAATATGTATTAACTCAATTACTATCAGCAATTAAGGGCTAGTTTGGGAACAGTGGCCTGAGACAAAAAAGACATTATCATCCTGGGAAATGAATCCAGAATAAAAGGAATTTCTTCCACCTTAGCTAATGAGCAGCTGTATAGGGATGGAAATGAAGGCCTTTGCCTCGAATTGCTTTTGACCGTTCAGGAGAGGAGAGAAGGTCCCCTTTACGGAAAGCTCTTGGAAGCACATTAGGGACGTTGTTACAATGCAAATGAGGAAGACCAGTTGTGTTTGGGTGGTTTAGGAGTTTAGTAAAAGGAGTAACATTTCAATTAGTGGGGGAAGGAATGAGAACCTGCCTCAAAGAGGCTTAATTGGCAACTTGGCTTTCCCAGGGGGCTTTGAAGTAGCATCGGAGATGGAAGGTTTCTCAGAGATGGGTGAAGAATAGAGCAACGGTAGGGCCCTGGGCGGTGGGAGTGAGAGGGCAGGTGGGGAAGCTCAGAAGGTGAACCCCACCGGGCCACCCGGTCCCAGCGCCGGCTCTGATCGTCAAGCCTCCTGGACCCCGTCCCCAGCATTTCACCCAATTCCCCTCTGGGAGCATCAGGACCTGTCCCTTTCTAAAGCGGTCAGGCTCCGTGAAACCGCCTCGCTCTTAAGGACTGCAGCCCTAACCTCACCAGTGTGGAATTCCTTTTTTCTTCTCAAGAGTCCCTTTTGCTAGGTCTCTAAGTCCAGCTCAGCAGACTGGGGAATTCAACTCCTAATTGCTGAGAGTTTGGGGGAGGGGGTGTGCAATATTGCATACAAATGTGTATTTTCTGTGTGTGTGTGTGTGTGTGTGTGTGTGTGTGTGTGTGTGTTGAAGGACCACAGGGTCTGATGATTCAAGTATGACCTGACCTGAAGGCAATGAACAGCTGACTTTTCAAGGAAGACAGCTCAGATTTTGCAGGGGTCCAGACTTGCATCTTTCTAGGGTCCTCCTTTGCTGCTGCTGAGAGCCGCAGTCAAAGGTAGTTCAGGAGTCACTCAAGTCTTCATACATCTTCACTGACTTGAGGTTTTATTTCTCAATCCACTCATTCACAGGATATGATGAATTTTTTTTTAATGTGGAATAACCTTCCAAAGGAGATATTACAGATAACATGCCAAGATAATTGTTTGAAATGAAATTTGGAAGAAAATTCAACTAACCCTGTGTTTTAGTTGAAAGACAGCCATCTGACCAGGGGTTTGGAGAACCATCCAAACAAAGCCTCCTAAGTGGTGGGCTGGTTTTTCTGAGCTTAAAAAAAAAGAACCAGAATGAAGAACTTCCCAGTGACCCCACGACTCTCTGGGTTCTCTGGATGTTGACTTTGGGGAGGGCAAACTTAACTCCCTGCCATGTAGACATCCGTGGATGTGGACTGGATTGTGTTGGAGGTCTGACCAATGAACCCTGAGCTGGAAGGCGCAATCACCCTCCATTTGAAGCAATCAGCCCCAAACACGCAGGCCCTTGCTCCAGGCTCTGTCCCTCCGTCCTCCCTTCTCCCGTGGGTGGCTTTTCCTGGAACGCTGGCTCATATCTCTGGAGCCTGTGGTTTGGGGATCACCATTAGCCAACTACAACAGGGTCTGGAGAGTTTACTTCTGCTGTAAAATGGGAACTGGACCCACCCTCTGAGTAATACTCATCCCTTGGCCGGTCTCAGCAGTGGCCTGCTACTTTACAAGTCACCCTCTTCCCACTCCCCTCGCCTTGGGTGCCTGTGTAGAATGACCACTCCCTTCCCCAACCTCTTCTCTTGCTGCTTTCCCAGAATCAGGACTGAAGGAAAATACGGTATCTGTCTGCACCACGCACGTTCCTGCATCCTGGGCAAGCTGAGCCAGCCAGCGACCGCTGTGGTGTGTCCAATCCCCACGCCACTGTGAGGAGACAAAACCAGGGACTTAGCACAGCAATGTCAACTCCTGATAACTGCCGTAAGTGGACAGGATATCCTGCCCCAGTGATGACTCAGTCATTCAGCAACACCAGGCTCTTCAGCCCCTGGAAGGTATTATTGACTCGATGCTGGGACAATGCAGAATCCATGTGCTGGAAAGGACCTTAATAAAATCCTAACCAATCTATGCATAAGAGACTCAGGTCAAGAGAGGCGAAGAAACCTACCCAGGTACCCTTAGGGAGTGAAGGGAAGAGTTGAGATCCAAACCGAGGTGGTGGGTCTGAGGCCACTGCCCTCCTTCTCATAATGTTAAATCCCAGCTTCCACCTTCCAGCGGGTGTCTGCCTTGGCTGGCGTGGAAATCAGTTTTGTAAAACCCTGAAAAGGAAAAGAGAGAGGCAGAGAGAAGTAGGCTGCAAGGCAAAAGGAAGCCAGCAAGCATCTGTCATAGGTCTTCCTGTAATGGATTATCAAGACATTATTATACACTTCTGCTCAACTGAAGGTGCATTTTGCATACTTTCTCTTTATTTCTTCAAACCCTTTTATTACAGTCAAAGCTGTTTCAGTGGTGCTTTGTTTAATGTTCAAGAGAAAATTCTCATACTAGACCATTATTTCCAAAATGCATTTCTCAGTATCCAAAATGTTTCTACACCCAACATCACACAACCTGTAAGGGCAAAACGACAGGTTCTATTATCTCTTGTATTATCTCTGAAGTGGAAATGGGTCTTCCAGAGGTGAAGTAACTCGTCCAAACCCACACTCCTCACGAGTGGCTCATACAGACCTAGGTCCCAAGTCTTCTGACACTCGGCAGCATCCTAGGCTCCAGCAGGAAACACCCTGGCTCCTGACAATATCTCGTTATTTACTCATCCCCTTTAGGGAACAATGAAATCAACGTTCCTTTGAAGCATGAGAGTTTGGATAGACAGGGTGTATTGGTCGCCCCCTCCCCTCCCTCCTCCAGCTGGTGTGCAGCCGTCAGAGACTATTCTGAGCCCACAGCCCCAAGCTTACCGTCCGTCCAGGTCACCAGCAGTGCCTCTCTGAGCCGCTGTTCTGGAATGAATGAGCAGACCTTTCAGTCTACTATTTTAAAGGAACAGGACATGAGGAAACACATCAGTCAATGCAGGGGGTGGGGAGCGGCTATGGAGAGGAGACAAAATCTTTTCATCAATTTTGCTGCTTGAGAGTTTCTTCTGGACAATATGAGGAAAGAAGTGAAGAACTAAATGTGGAAAATATGAGCTAATACAGGGTGTTCACTCCCCAGACTAGAGCCTCGCCAGTAAAGTAGATAACAGAAAATATTTCAGAGACGAGACAAGCAGCAAATAAACACCCAAAAGGATAAGGAAGAATTACTTCCTCGCAAATGTCTCCAAAAACAAAAAATGCAAAGGACATGAAATACATGCTGCTTAGAGCTGACATAGGAGCATTGAACTCACACTCGAAATCTCCCGGTACTAAAAAACAGTGTTTAAGAGAGACATGAGTTCCTCTTGAACAATTCCACCTTTGTGTCTACCAAGCTCAAGTGGGCTTTTCTGCAGAATACACGAAAATCTTCAGTTGGAAAACTGTGTGTGTGCGTGTGTGTGTGACTGCACTATGTGTAAAAGCTTGTATCTTAGTTCGAACTCTTACCCATCTCTCATCTGGAAAATGGCAATGGCCTCAAAACTGTTCTCCCTGCCCCTGGTCTTGAGCCCACCTCCACACTGCTGTCTAAGATGCAGATCTGACCACTTCCCTCTTTGACAGGAACCTGCTCAGGACTCCCCATAGCCCACAAGATAAAGTCCACCTCATAGACAAAGTCCTCACCTCCCTCTCCCATCTCAAGGGTCATTGTTTCCTGCCTCACAATTTATGTGCCACGAACATGGGGCTCTTCAGAGTTTCCTGCCCACACCACATGGTTTCTCTCCTCCACAACTTCACTTACACTGGAACCTCTGTCAGGAACGACAATTGCCCCTCCGGGACTATAGAACACATCCTACCTTCTTTTTGTTCTCCCGCAGTGCCCTGGGCACATACGCATCTCACACTTAAAATGATCTGGTTTTGTGTCTTTGTCTGCACTGTTCTTAAAAACAACAACAGCAACTTTCTATTGAGGCATAACATTCATCAAGAACTGCCCAGAGTTTGCAACCTGCTGAATGTTTACACATTTTGACCTGCTCCAAGGACAAGAAGTGGCCATTACGTTTTTGAGGTCAGAGGCTGAGTTTTGATCGTCTTTGTAATCTCAGCACCAAGCACAGTGGCTGGCAGGCAGGTACTTCACAAATAGTGTTTGAATGGATCAAAGAATGGTTCTCTCCCTGTCTCTTCATCTCTGTTTGACTCACCAATTCCCCCTTAACCTGAGTTGCTCAACGGGTAATTCAGGATTTCTTGCCCAGGCTTTGGGAGCCTGAATTCTGAGCGATGAGGTTTGTGAGGAAGTGTTGGTGGCTGGGAGCAGAGGGATGGGGTCAGCTTGGATGCCAAGAACCAAACCTGGATATGCAGCTCGGTAAGATCCAAGGCCTGGGCATAAGAGAAAATAAATCTTCTCTCTTCAAAGACTTTACACTATAATTGCAGCTACAAAAGCTTACCATCAGTTAAGAACAAATGAAGAAAGCACATATCAGACTTTTTGCTTTAGATCTAAGAAGAAGGACGAGTGACATTCATTTCTTCCACCCTCAGCTTCTGGCGCCAGGCATCACCGTCACCTTAAGTCAACAGCTGCTACCACAGCTGAGGAGGGAAGGGTCTATTCTACCTACACCCATGAAAGCAATCGTAGGATGTGTAACATAGAGTGATGCTTCCTAAATGCTAATGTCCCCATCCACACACTTGTCTGTGAAGCCCACGACAGGAAACAGCAAACCTATCGTTTACTTAGCACTTACCATGTGCCAGGCACCAGGGTGAGCAACCACTTATATATGTATCACCACATTTATTCTTCACAGGTATTCTCTCACGTGGGTGATATTATCCCCATTTTACAGATAAGAAAACTGAGCAACTAAAGCTGGGTTTGATCCCATATCTTAGATTCCAAAGCCTGTGACGATACACTATGCTTAGTGCCGGGGCTAGCTCTGCTTACCCTGTGTCCCTGCTACTCATGAGAACAACTATGGTGCTGAGATGGAGAACCCCTGATCTAGAAGATGTCCCCACATGAACCTATGAACCTGAGAACACCCGATGGACTAGATTCGTCTCCAGGTGGGCCTCGTGAGCAGGGTGAGGGGGTCCATCCCGATGGCTTACTCCAATGAGCAGTGTCCCTCTCACTGCTGGGAACCCAGGTTCAGTGGATTCTTGTGGCGCAGGGTTGCAGCCTGAATTTTCTTTTAATTTTTAAAATTTAAGTATAGGTGATGTACAATGTTATATAAATTATGGGTGTACAATATAGTGAATGATTCAAAATTTTTAAAGGTTACACTCCATTTAGAGTTATTATAAAATATTGGCTGTATTCCCCGCATTGTACAATACGTCCTTGAGTCTATCTTACACCCAGCAGTTTGTACCTCCCACTCCCCACCCTTACGTTACCCCTCCCCGCTTCCCTCTCCCCACTGGTAATCACTAGTTTGTTCTCTATATCTGTGAGTCTGCTTCTTTTCTGCCATATTCACTAGTTGTTGTATTTTTTAGATTCCACATATAAGTGATACCATATAGTATTTGTCTTTCTCTGTCTGACTTATTTCACTTAGCATGATGTTGCTGTACATGGCAAAATTTCATTCTCTTTTATGGCAGCCTGAATTCTTATGGTGGATTTTCTCCTGGGGAGCTTGATGTTCACCCAGGGCCTTGTTTTGAAAGAGGTATTTTGGGGGGTTCACAATGCACGAGGATTGAAGCGTGGAAAACAGCCACTCTTTCCACGGGCAGCCAAGGGAGACGGACCCTTCTGTAACGGAGGAGAACTGCTTCCCCAAGGAGCGTGCCTGAGACCAGCTGGGATTTCCTCAGCAAAACGCTTGACAGAAGAGAGCCTCCCTCTACCTGGCCCGCGTGCTCCTTGCAGAGGGGCATGTCACCCTGGGAACCTGCCCAATACCCCTGTGGAGCCCCAGGAAGGGACGTTCTGGCCCTCAGACCAGTGAGCTAGCCAGGGAGCCCGGCTCATGCTCGCCAGCATCCAGGCCCCCTCCCTGGCTTGAGGACAGACACAAAGCTACCCTGTGCCTTGGTCCAGACCTCTAATGAGCCCCCCTGCTCCCCACCACTCAGACATCCCCTGTTTACATTCTGCTCTCCAGCCAGACCTAATCCCTGGGCTCCGGATCTGCACTTAATCCTGTTTCTGTATATCCTCTAGATCAATACATGTTAATAATAGTCATCACTGTGGGTAAGAACCTTGTTTGAGAAATTCTGAACCCTTCAGCTTTGGTGCCAACAGGAGAAAATATGGAATAGGAAACCCAAACATTTACAAACATTCCAGAATGTTTAGTTCAGCCTGCCCAATGTAAATAAGAGAAAGCCCAGGAGATACTCATTTTCCTGGGACTCACTTATTTTGTCCCAAATAAAGATTGGATTAAAAAAAAAAAAAATCCAAGTCACCGGTCCCTGTTTCTTTTTCTCGGTTCTTGGGGCCATAAGATCTTTTTCATGTAGTTTGCTTCAACACTATCGTATTTCTTCTGTGCTTTGAAGCTGAGCCCGTCTCTTTGATGGACATTAGTAAGACGTGCTTTCGTGTCTCCCTAATGAACTTTCACTTGGAAAATACCCCAAACAAGGAAGATGCTAGAAGGGTAACGATATTTTGTTTAAAGCAAAGAGAGACCCTCTCTTCTGCTTTCCCCCTCTTTGGTCCACCCCAGAGGAATCATCAGCCAAGAATCACAGATGGGATCATTTACAGTTTTACTTTCAAGCTCCCCAGCCCTTTGAGATTGTGTTTACTTGGTCAAAGGCTTCAGACCAGCCAGCGTGGGCCTCCTGACAGCCCCATCTTGCTGGCTCTCAGATACTCTGATTGGGATTAAATCCATGCTGATCTGTCAGGAAGTGACTGACGGAGAGGCTTCGTCATGATGCTTGAGGTAAACTTGAGAGGACGGAAGAGTTCAGACGTGGAAGCAATGTGCTTTCACAGACACATCAGCCCTTGCCGGGAGGAGCCCAGGACAGCAGTCCTGCGGTAATTACTGGCTAAACAAAAGGAAAATCCGCCCAAAATGGAGGACAGCTTGACGCCACAGCCTCCTTTAGTGGGGGTGTTATTATTATTCTTATTTTTAACAATTGAAAATATTCTGTGGGGAACAGTTTTCTAAAATCCAATCGACATTAATTTTCAAAGTAAAAGAACAGAAGAAATAAGAAAGCAACGAAACTCAAAGCCATTAGACGTGCCCAGGTTGATTTCTCATTTTCCCCTCAATGAGTGTTTCCTTAGGGAGAGGTTAGCTATAATAATTAGTATTTTTGTGAACACAATCATGTGAAGCTGGACAATTTAGCAGAAACCAAATACAACTGTCATGGGCACCAACTTCTCAGGGTGGGCAGTAGAAAAAGGAGGGGATTGGACCTCTGGAAACCTGCCTTCTTCTCCTTGCTTAGTCACTTGCTAGTTTTGAAGGCTTGGGCAGGTCTCTGCTTTTTGACTCTGCTTCCTCGTCTATGAAATGGGGACAACCACGTTCCGTCCTTCACGGATTTGCTCTGGGCATCAAAAAAGGCCATGAAGGTGACAGCACCGTGAAATCCCTAATACTTGACTGGTTCTCACCATCTACCCTTGGTGTGTGAGCTTTAGAAGCAGAGATTCCTTCCTTGGAAAGTGTCACCCATAGGTCATCATTTATAAATTCCCAGCTCTGGGATTCAAGATTTCTCACCCCTGTGCTTTTGCTCATGTTGTCAGGTCAGCCTGGAGCGCCCACCTCCCATTTCCCTCTTCTGCGTTCCCCAGATGCCCTCCTCTCTCAAGGCTCAATTCAAATGTTGACTCCTCCATACAAGTTCTCTGATCCTCCTGCCCCCAGAAAAAAGACCACGCCCCCTCTGAGTCCCTGCCACACTCCATCTCTGATAACTGTCAGCTGTCTTTGTCTTCATTCAGTCATTTCCATATGTCATCAGACCTCCTCCACCATTTAGCTCGAGTGTGGAGGCTGTGGCAGTTGTATTTCAAGACAGAGACGAGCCTGGTGCCTTGGACTCAACGGGTACTCACTATTTGTTTAAGAAATGAGAACTGCCATAGTCACATTCTTTTCTTTATATATATAAATTTATTTATTTATTTTTGGCTGTGTTGGGTCTTCGTTGCTGTGTGAAGGCTTCAGTAGCTGTGGCTCACAGGCTTATTTGCTCCGCGGCACGTGGGATCTTCCCAGACCAGGGCTCAAACCCGTGTCCCCTATATTGGCAGGCGGATTCTTGACCACTGCGCCATCAGGGAAGCCTCCATAGTCACATTCTTCATCCACATTTTATTTAAAAAGCAGCTACAGCTAGTCCTGCTTAGCGCTGGAACCATGTTCACTGAAACTCATACAGAAACTCTTGTGTCTTCACTTAGAAGTTACCAGGGAACCGTGCAAAGTGGGGACACATTCCAATAGGCACGTGTTTTAGTTAACTGATACTGCACAAAGCTAGGATTGCCTGCATACCCAAACAGTAACCATATAACATAAATGTGATCCATCTAATCATGTGAGAAAGAATTCCAGCAAGTCGTGTACATTGAGGGCAGCCAGCCATATATATTAAACCCAGAACTCATAGAGCATCTCGTAAATCAGAACCCTGGCAGAAAACAGCAATGTGTGTCCAGTCTCAGAGCGGGAGGGGCTTTAATGATGGAATGACCATGTTGTTCTCATTTCAGAACCATTACAGTGGCTTACTGAAGGCTGTTCATAGAAGTCATTTCTGGGGACAGGAGGCAATCTGAAATGTGTAGCTTAGATGCTGAGACACCATCATTTCTGGCATATGTTAATAGCTTCAGGAACAATGAGACAGAATATTTAAAATCTGGATGGTCTCAGGAATGCCTTAAAACCCCCTAAAACTGAATAAACATCAACATCCCTGGTGCCCCGCTGCTTCCCACAGTGAACACTGTGACTGGCACAGAAAAACTCACAAGACAATACATTTTAAGTCACTAAAAAACCATGAGGCTTCACAGCAAATCTACCTCAAAAATTAAACATGCTGAGTTTATATACTCTACAAAAGAAAGGGACACAGGAAAACAGCTAGAAATGATGCAAGATGACGGTTAACATGAGTTGAAGCAACTTTAAAGGGAGCCGGGCTGTCTGATAATGTGAAGGCATGACTGGGGGTAGGGGGGGCGGGCAGAGCACAAGACCCAGAGTGAAGACCTCGAAGCTGTGCTTCCAGGTCAGCTGATGAGCCCCCGAAGGCTTCCGAGAAGCGGCTTCGCTGGCCTTTGTTCCCAGCACCTTCACCAAAAGTCAAGGGTAGGGCTCAGTCACATTCAAAGTCCACCAAAGACAAGATGCAATGGAATGAACGTAGGTTTTGGAAACTGCAAACCAGCTCAGTTTCCCAGTTGGGGTCCTCGTCAGGTTGGATGATCTGAGATTCATTCTTGCAGTCAAGTGAGAAGAGCCATTGAGGGGAAGCAGGAGCTCCAAGTGATGCTCCCAGAGCATTTCTTCAAGACTGCCACCTCTCTCCTCATTTCTTAACTCCTGGTCCCTGTGAATGTGATCTTATTTAGAAGTAGGGTCTTTGCAGATGTTACCAACTTACGTCTCTCTTCTTAGAAAGACCCTCACTAGTCATTGGATTACGACCCCTCTAATCTTTTCCAACCTCATCTTAACTTAAGGTGGACCCTAAGCCAATATGACTGGTGTCCTTATAAGAAGAGGAAAAGGGCATGTGAAGACAGGGAGAATGTCAGGTGTGACAGAGACAGAAACCGCGGTGTCACAGGGCAAGCCAAGGATTGCCGGCCACCACCAGAAGTTCAGAAGAGCCAAGGAAGGCATCAACTCAGAGTCTCAGAGGGCGCATGACCCTTGATTTCAACCTCCTAGCCTCTAGAACTGGGAGAGAATAATGTCTGTTGTTTAAGCCATCAGTCTGTGGAACGCTGCACAAAAGCCACAGGAAACTGATACTGACCTCGGTGCTCCTCTTCTCTGCTAAATTTATACTTGCTAAAACATTTACCCCAAACTCCGGAATGAAACACCCCCTGTAATAAGGTTTATGCTTCTATGTTTTATTTCTAAAAAAGTTTGTTATCGTTTTAGCAGCTTCTCCTGAAATCCTCCTAAACTGCTTACAATCCATCTTTGGTGTTGATGCTTCTGGAACCACTGTAAGCAAGACATCTGTCTGGTCCTCCTGGGAAATAAATATTCTTGAACCAGAGGAAGAGGAAGCAGCATTCTGCAGAAGGGGTGAGCTGTGACAGATTAATGACACACTTTTGAGGGGCTTAAAGTGATTTGTCACTGCCCCTCTCCTTTAGCCTGGCAGAGAGTGGGTCCACAGAGCTTTCTTCCAGCTCCGTTCACCAACAGAAACTCCATCTACCTTGCCTTGTCCCTGCACTAAGCGGTGAGCACCTTGAGTCCATGGAATGAGCTGGGAATAGCAGTCCAGGACTCTGGGATCGCTTCCTCCTCTCACCACTCACCAGCCCTCCCAGACTTTCTTCATCTGTAAAATGGGTGTCCCACCTCCACCGCCCAGGGTGGTCCTGGGCCACATTGACGATATCGTGGAAGTGCATGGAAAATCGTGAAGTCCTGTGCAAAGACAAGGCGGTGAAATCATTATCACTCTCGTCCTCCAGCAGTTGTCAACGCCTATGGGGGCAGGGATCCTCCAAGCGGACCAGGGAGACTGGATCAAAGTGTCCAGCTGGTGAAAGAAGAGTCAGCTGTAGGGTCTGATCCTCTGGTATTAGCTACCCAGGGGGAGAGCAGTGAGATGAGCTCTCCTGGTGGGTGATAAAATGAGTCTACGAAGGGAGGAAGCAGGATGTATAAAGCCCAGGAGCCTGATCTGTTTCTGAGATCAAACAGAGCAGCATTGTACCGGGGTGTGGAGCTGATGTCAGCGTCTAGAATGCTGGTCGGAATCGCCGTGGTTACGCAGCTGGACCGGAATAAGGCAAGTCTGTATCTGAACTCATTAATTTTTACAACCAACTGAACTGTTCTGCCTTTTTTTGGGGGGGGGGATGGGCGGGGGGAGGGCATTGTGAGAGGCGGTGCAGGGGGAGAACAAGGGAAGGAAGGGAAAAGGGAAGGGTTAGTATGTATGGAACAAGGGGCTTCCCACCAGCAGACACTGTCTCATTATCCCCAGCAAAGCCCAGCTTCAACCCTCCAGCCCCCTGGACCGTTAGGCAGAGCCTCTGCAGCAGGTCCTTCCCCGAGGAGGGAGAGAAACAGCCAATGAAACATAAGGATAATTAGAGAGGCACAAGCCGCTCGTTGGAGTTCAAGTTATGTCAATGTTTCCATTATATGCCTCACTTTTTGGGGGGTTTATAACACAGCTATAAAAGCTCACGCCAGCTGAGAATTTGGCAGGCCAGGTCGCAGCAAAGGAGGGACTGTTTTTAATTCAACTCAGCTGCTCGTAACTTGGGGTGGGAGAGCACACTGTACATAACTCAAAGGGGCTGGTTGAAAGTATTGAGTACTGTACTGTTTTGCTCTCTGATCACCCCCTCCTCCTCATGTCATTCTTTTGTGCTATCTCAAAAGGAAGAACCTAATGGAAACGTACCCTGAAAAGCTTCCTGAGCCAAGAATCTACCTGCCCCTCTCCAAGTGTCAGCTAATCTGGCTTTGCTCCATTCCTAAGAAGCATGAGGGTCCACCTCTTCCAGAAAACGTGCAAACCATTTCACCCAAACCTCTACACAGAAAATGGTCGAGCCTCTGCAAGGGAGCTGTTTGGTACCAGAGCTTTTCCAGACAAATCTCAGTATTTGGGGTGGTCCTTTCCTATTGTGGAACAAGACCTGACCTGGTGGATAAGTATTACTCCCATCGCATAGATAGGCTTTTTGCCCTCTCAGGCACAGAGTGAAGAGAGCTTTCTCCACATCTTAGCCCATGGTCTCCAATTCAGTCAAAGTACCCGAATCCTGCTGGATCCTTAACATTCTGGTGCATAAACACCACCACCACCACCACCACTACCACCAGGAAGCCTTCTTTGATTCTCCTGCCAGAAGTCCTCTCTCTCACCTTTGGTCTCCTATTTGATTGTTGTGTTATATTTCAGTTATTTTTGCACATTTTCTCTCTTTTACTGTCTGATGAGCCTCTTCTCACAGAGTCCTGAGCTTTTTCATCTCTCCCTGCTCCAAAGTGCCAAACTTAAGCGGACTCTGCTCAGTAAATCGGGGTGGAATGATTACTTAAATACTTAATAAGGACAATCAGAAGCCAGGTGGCTGACAGCAGAGGTACAAGTAAAGCTCAGAATAGATAGGGACTTATCAATCCCTTCTTCCTTAATAGATGAGAAGACAGCACATCTAACTGATTCCTTACATTGTTATTGATAGTAACACTAAAGAAATGATAAGATGTGAGGTCAAAATCTCCAACCAGAAAATAGTAATAAGATGCAAGCGATAGCATATATGTACATATGCACATAACCATGTTAACGTATAATAGTAATAAAAAAAGTAAACCACACGTGTACATGTTCTCATAACTATATTAACAAATATTTCTATGAACAATAGGTATATTTCATCAATAGGCACTGGCTTTGCTCTCCATTGTAAATCAATCCCCAGCCCCTAATGCTATGAAAGTGCTTTTATAGACTGTGGATAAGTGACTGTATAAATGGATGGCATTGTTATCACCGTAGCACACATAACATTCAATAAAAATTTGCCAAATGAATGAATAAACTACTTAAGGTAATGTAACTGAGCTAAATAACAATATTTCTTCATATACTAAAGAAAATATTGTTAGCAATTGTAGTTAATTTAAGTGCCATCATATATACCCAGCTCTAATCTAAGAGCTAGTAATAAATGGGATTTCAGTCTTCCCTAGGGGTTCAGAGGGCTATGGGCCCATTGTCTTAACCAGGCAATGGGGGAATAAACATATGTGTTAGTGTGACTGGGGGACTGGTCTCTTCAATACATTTGCACTAAGCTTGACAGCTTGAGGTAGTAGAGCTGGGAGGGCCCAAGTATGATGGATGGGTGGGTGGGCTAAGAAGATATATCAAAGTCAGAGACGCAGGCTGGTTTACATAGTAGTCTGCATCCAATTGTGTTTTCTGGAAGATTACTAGTATTGCTCTATAATTTTTGTTTGATTAGAACTTCAAGGTCTTCAGAAATTTAGAAGTATAACTGAAGCCTCTGTCTCAAAGTTAGGACACATTGACATATATACACTAATATGTATAAAATAGATAACTAATAAGAACCTGCTGTATAAAAAAATAAAATGAAATTCAAAAAAAATAAAAATAAATAAAAGTAAAAACAATCTTAGGATAGAAAGAAAAAAAAATAAAAGTTAGGACACAAAGCTAATTTGAACTACTTCTTTCTGTAAGGAACAAAATCTGAACAAAAGTAAGATTGTCCATTACAAAAAAGATCAAGTTCAAACGTTATATATAGTATATCTATATGTAAATGTGGAAGGAATTAATTATTTAGATAATTAATAAATAACAATCAGAAGTCAGATGGCTGAGAGAAGAGGCACAAGTAAAGCTCAGAACAGATAGGGAGTTATCAATTGTTTCTTCCTTAATAGAAGGAAAAACAGAAATTTATTTATTTTTATTTATTTATATTAGTGGGAAGAAATAATTAGAATGGCTGAGCTATAGGTCAGTGGGAAAATGCCAAGAACTTTTAATCAGGAAGCTTGAGTTGGAATCTAAGCTCTACCACTATATATTATGTCACCTTCATTTTTCGGAACCTCAGTGTCTTCATCTATAAAAGGAAGTCAATATTAACTATGCCATCAGAGAACTAGAACAGATTATATCAGTCAGGAGTGTGTTTGGCTGCAAGTAACAAAAGAATAGATTATGGTGACTTCAACAGATGAAAATGTGTTTTTCTCACATGAGAACAAGTTGAGGTAGGCAGTCCAGGGCATGCAGCTCAATGATGCCTTTGGGATCCAGGTTCTTCCTGTATCTCTGCCCTAACATCCTTGCCATGTTGGTTCTCTTCCTCGTGCTTATCGTCTCTTGGTCCCAAGATGGCTAGTGTAACTGCAGCAGTATATACACATTCAGGAAGAAGGTGCAAGGGGCAGAAGCCCTTCTCTTTGTGAGTTGTTGTCAGTTGATTCACCCTTACATCTCTTGAGACACTACATGGTACATTCAGATCAATCAATGGTCAAGGGAACTGAGATTACCATGATTGGTTTAGACCCATCATCATCATCATCTTCTGGCACTGAGGTAGAAACCTAACACTGAAATCAAAGAATCTTTCTAGGGCTTCCCTGGTGGTGCAGTGGTTGAGAATCCACCTGCCAATGCAGGGGACACGGGTTCGAGCCCTGGTCTGGGAAGATCCCACATGCCGCGGAGCAACTATGCCCATGAGCCACAACTACTGAGCCTGCGCGTCTGGAGCCTGTGCTCCGCAACAAGAGAGGCCGTGATAGTGAGAGGCCCACGCACCGTGATGAAGAGTGGCCCCCGCTCGCCGCAACCATTGAAAGCCCTCGCACAGAAACGATGACCCAACACAGCCAAAAATAAACAAAAAAATAAACAAACAAAAAAAAGAATCTTTCTATTCTACCAGAAAAACTCAGGGCTCTGTCAGCAGGGATGAGGGGATAGCTCTTGGGTAAGCAACTAACAGGGTCTACGCCAGGGCAAAACAAGATAAGGTCGGGGTTCTCAAAGTGCACTCCCCACATCAGCAACATCTGGGAATGTGTTAGAAATGCAAATTCTCAGCCCCCCCACCACACCTACTGAATCAGAAACTCTGGGGTGGGACCCAGCAATCTGTGATTTAACACAACCTGTAGGTGATTCTGATGACTGCTCTGGTTTGAGAACCACTGGGATAAAAATTGAGAAAAAAAACTTAGCAACCAAGCTTGAGGACTCAGTGATCTTACTGAAATATGTTGTTCATCACAGTCTTCCTCTGGGAAGGGGAGGGGAGAAAGAGGGAGGGAAGGAAGGGAAAGAGAAGAGGCTAACCCTTATTGAGTACCTACTAAAGATGGACAAATGTCCTTGGTGCCTTCACCTATGTCTTTTCACTTAATCTGCACAAACCCCATTTTCCCAGATGAGAAAACTGAGTGTCAGAAAGGTTAAGTGACTTGTCCACAGTTATTCATCTGACACAGCTCAAATTCAAAGTGTGGTCTGATTCCCAGACAGTGCACTTCCAATTGTTACACCAAAAAGGGAGCAATCCCGGTAAACTTAGAATGACTCAATTTGTAAAAATGTGATTTAAATGTAAACTAATTGTTCCTTTGCTGGGCATTCAGAACCCTCTGCAGTTTTACCCTCATCTATCTTCCATCCTTACCTTCACTACAGCACCCCCTCCCCCACTCCCATGCACATCCTGGGTCAGAGCCACACCCGACTCCTCCCCATCTCTTGGGCAGGCCCTGTAGCCTCAAGGCCTCAACTAAACTCCTACTCCCTGGAGTGCCCTCCCTTCCCTTTTCTGCCTATTGAACTTTATTCTTCTGTAAATAATTAACAACTAAAATTGGCCCTCTTGGAGTGTTCATGATATAAAGCATTCAATCATTGTCTGTGTAAAAAATGAATGCAAGAATGCCTAGTTTTAATTCTTCCTCTACCAAGAGGCACCTCCAAGTTTTCCTTTCTAACCCCACGGCATTTTGCTTGCATTTATAATTTCCCAATCTGTTTCATGATGAGATGATATATCTGCCCCTGTCTCCCAACAAACGTGTGAACTCCCAAAGACAAGGCTAGGTTGCACTCATCTGAATACCCTCCACAGCACCCAGTACAGGGTCTGATACTTAGTAAGGACTCAAAAATGACATACATAGACTTGAACTATATAACATGAAATGTATATGTGCACTTCCAAGAACTAGACTTTTCAATTAGTTGATGAATCCTACCATTTGTAATAAACAAAAGCCTATTTCATACTAATGCTGTCGATGTGGGAGCAAAGCTTTCCTTTGGATCGTTCTAGTGGATTTTACTTTGCCCAGTGCTTAGCTAATCCAATTCTGAGAATATGGCGTCACTGCTGGATGTTGAAATGGAGCCATTTTGGGAAGCTGAGGGGAAAACCTCCCAGTAGGAGTTATTTACGCACCTGCTGGATTGCCTATAATAAACGATACTGGCCAACTCACAGCACGATCTCCTCGTTCACCCTGTACTCTGACCATGCCTTCCATGCCTGAATTTATTGGGTGACTTCCAAGAAGATTTGGAAATTAAACATATTTTGCAGCCTCCAAAAAGTACCATGGGACAACTTTAAAAGTGACACTGAGCCATGGATAATTACATTTCTTTTAAAAAGTCTTTAAAAGAACACCTTTTTACAATAAGTGTTGGGGGAATGAAGAGCAAGGGTTAGAAGGAGGGATCAGAGAGAAAATGTGAACATGGTTAATACAATCTGGCACTTTCTAAGCAGATAATACCACAGGTTAAAAGAAATCTTATAAATAGCAAAGAAGGCAGTAATGACATATTTAATCACTCTATCACTCCCTTTTGTCTCCTCAGGTATTCTTCAGCATTTTCTGGACATTCATTCCAAATAACTAACCAACAAAGATTTATGGAATATCTTCCATACCATGGACCCAGCCTATGAGAAGCAAAAAGAGAAAGAACATCAAGAGAATGGTTGCCATTTCTTACATTTTTTTTTAGCTTTTAAGAACTTAAAAATGCTTTCAAATACTGTCCTTGATCTCATTCAATCCAAGGTATTACTCTTGTTTTGCAGATAAGTAAACTGAAGAGCGTATGACCAGGATCACATGGTCTACAAGTGACTGAGTTGGGGACTCAAGTTCTCTTACATCTCTGTTCCTCTGCCTACAAAGACTAAGGTTGTTTTTAATAAATTTATAGCATACGGTATATGCTCTCACAATATAAAAAATGTTAAAGAATGTCTTTTACAGACTCCTGGGTAAAAAGGCATTGGAACTAATTGTTGAACTTCTTGCACACCAGATCTCCTCTGAAAGGACCCAGAGAAGAATTAAAAAAGAAGCAGCTTTGCGGGGAGAGAGGACCAGCACAGGAAAGTGTGCCTTCCGCAAGGTGGAAAGCCTGGGGCCATCCTGTTCAACATGGTGCAGGTGGGCCTGGAGGAAGGAAGACACTGAAAGCCATCTCACATCTCTGCTTCCTGAGAAACAGCAGGGGCTCCAGGAAGTAAGCGGCAGAGAGGCTGAGACCCCACCAAACCTGACTGCCCTCCCCACTCCAGTTGTGAAGCTTTGAGGGCCAGAGGCAATGATGAAAAGGGTGATGCTCAGAGGAGGCAGAAATGTATGAGTGAGTTAAGGAAACTAAAAAGCAATAGCTAATTAAATTTTTCATTAAAAACAATAAAGAGTAGAATGGGCACAGCAAAAAGTCAAAATCGGAGGTACAGAAGAGAAACTCTGCCATGGAATGAGGAGGAAAAAGACAAAGTGATTGAAATAATAAGAGAAAAAAGAGAAAAAATTGTTGGATTTAAAGAACAGATAATACAGAAAATATAGATAAGAGATGTTCCTGGGGAAAACAAAAGAGAACAGAATAAACAAAACAAAATAACCAAAAATATAAGAGAAGAAAACTTTCCTGAGCTGATATAACCATAAGGATCAGAGTTAGCTGCCTGTGACAGAAATGAAGTTTAGCAACATTAAACTTCAAGGGAGTCTGGAAAATATGGGTTTTATTCCAAGCAGCTATGTGCCCATATGAAAATCAAGAATTAGGTTATTAACAAGGAAAATGTGCATCTGGGGGAACTGCTACCAACCTCTGCCATAATTGAATAAAACTATATACTTGCAGATCAAAAGATCCCACTGAGTACCTGGCAAATTACCTCAAAGATTTCAACTACTAGATATACTCAAGTTCAGGAGCGATAGAAGAATTTACAATTATCCAGGCAGATAGCCTCAGATAGCCCTATAACATTAAAGATCAGATGACAATACAGAAATATCTATAGTTTTGGGTACAAAAGATTGCCAGTTAAGACTTCTAAGCTCATCCAACTTGTCATTCATGTCTGAAAGAACTATAAGAAAATTTCTAGCTACTCAGAGACTCCTAAGTAT
Source organism: Eschrichtius robustus (assembly GCF_028021215.1). NCBI lineage: Eukaryota > Metazoa > Chordata > Mammalia > Artiodactyla > Eschrichtiidae > Eschrichtius > Eschrichtius robustus. The sequence continues at coordinate 71,920,541 of NC_090829.1, forward strand.
ATCACTCACATCCTTCTTGAAAAAAGTACTTAAGGTACACTCCAGCCAACTGAGAGATGAATCAAAATAAAGAATGGAGAAGTTCTGATGAAATGGAACTCATGTTGATTACTAAAACCATTTAAATATATCATCTAAATAATTTTAAAGCATGATTGTAAAAGAGTTTTTAAAATACAAAACAATAATTATTGAAAGAGAAAATAATGTTAAAAAATAACATCTGGTATATATTTGTCAAAATTCAATGAAAATCACTTAAGATTTGTGTATTTCACTGTTTGTAAATTTTACCTCAAAGGGGTAAAAAAACTGCAAGCAAATATTAAATTCTAGTTAATAATATTCATGCTGACATATTTAGAGTGAAGTATACTGATTTCTTCAATTTACTTTGAAATGCATTTTAAAAAAAGGTGGGTTGATGAATGGACAGAAGGATGGATAGATACATGACAAAGCAAGGAAAGTAAAATAGCAATAGTGGAAACTAGAGGCTGGGTACACAGGCGTTCACTGTAAAATCCTTTCAACTTTTTTGTATGTTTGCATATTTTCATAAAACAAAACACTGGGGGAAAAAAGTACTATCTGAGTCTAAAATCCCAGATTAAATAAAATCCCAGATTAAATTGAGTAAAGTAGGGAAGGGGGAAATAAAAGTGTGTTTATTTCATAACCTTACATAGGAAACAGTTGATAGGGAAAATTTTTTAAAAATTATTAATTAGGAAAATAAAGTCCATATGTTTTTAAATTTTTCAATGCAATCCAAATGGAATTTTGCAATAGGGCCTACATATTCCATCTCACTAGCAAAAAAAGGAAAAAAAAAAAAGAATAGAAAAGAAAAAAACCCCAAGAAACAGAAAGCATAAACAACTTGACTTACGTCAAATAAAAACTAACAGAGCAACTATGATAATACATGTAAATGGCTTAAACTCCAATATTTGAAAAACTAAACCTATCCATATGCTATCCCAAGATATATACCTAAAACAAAGAAAGAAAAGTATCAGATTAAGGAAAGATAAACTAGCAAATACATCACACTCACAAATGTACAACCTATAAAAAAATCAGGATCACAATGTTTTTTATCCAAGTGGAATTAAAAGTGAAAAGCTTAAGTGAAATTTAGGTAAATATTGACAAAGTGAACATAAAGAAAAGATAACTGTCATGAACCATTATATGCCACATAGTATAGAATAAAAAAATAAATAAAGCAAGAATTCTCAGAAATTCAGGGGGAAATCAATAGAAATGTAATAGTAATGGGAGACTTTCAGATAATGTCTTTGACAGTTCATACATGTGTATGCAATACACATACAACAATATAATAGTCAAGAAGCACCCCAGGTGTGTTTCAATCAGTGCAAAGTTGATCAGGACAATTACTCTGCTTGTTCTAGAGGGTGAATTTTTCCTAATGAAAGCATACTGTATGTGGACTTATTTGGCATCATACGCCATGGATTTATACACGTAATTGGCTTATGCTATCAACAAACCCCATTTGCACATATGCTGCTCACGAACCATTCTACACCACAGGTGAGATCCAACCAGGCCCATGAACTATAAAATCTAGAGAGGTTTCATTATTGATTTAGAGGAAGAAGAAATAGCATGAGCTATAAGAACTGGAAAAGATTTCTTGTAACTATTAATATTGAGATATTTCAAAGCAACGGGTCCTAGTACAAGATCAGATGACAGAATAAGGAGGTTTCAAATCTTCCAAGTCAGCTTTCATTCCCTAAGGCCAGATCATCCTTCCACAAACAGAAATGAGAAAGATGGGAAGAGCAGCGAAGTTAAGGGAAAGTTGATGGGTGTCCATGAGGACATTTTGAATTTGTTATAATGACAAGATAGCCCACTGGAGATGCTTTGCAGACAGATGAAAATGCAGAACGGAATCTGGATTGGAGAGTGACCATCACAAAAGTGAATTAAAGCCACACAATGCAAGTTACTTAGGAAGAGGATATAGGAATAGCAAAGCCTGCTAAAGCCAGGCAATGAGACACTTAAATCCAGACAGGGAAGTCTGTGCATGACATGGTAGGCAATGCAGAGCCAGCCAAGGTTTTGAATCAGGGAAGTTGTTGTAATAGGAAATTCCAGTTTCTAAGCCTAATTTCACCTCCCTACGGGTCTCTCAGCTGATGCTTCTTCTGCCCTATGGGATAACACAGAATGCATCTGCTGCCGTGACAGCAGATGACACGTGACAATAGAGAGAAAAGCAGAAATAACATTTAGCTTTTGTGCGGTTCACAGGACTAGCAGGAAAAGCCTTTGGAGAAGGCACAACGCACTCTGAGAAAACCACATTAATCATCAACCCAGGAAATTGGAACACTCTACAAAACCATTGCTATAAATTCAATATTTACACAAAATCTGGAGGTTGAAGTTCTTGTTACTACAGGGAAGGAAAACAGGAAAAGCTGCCAGAAAGAGAACCCACTTGCAACCTGGACTCCCCGGATTCATCCTCAAGGGCAACATTCTCATTTCACAGAGAAGGAAATGGTTGCCAAAAGACAATGTGTCTTGACCAATAACATGTCTATGTACTTCACTCTTCCCAATGACTGTGCCCATTCTGAGTTGAGGAAACCGTAGCCTCAAGGGCACCATGACCTGCCCAATGTCACACAGCAAGTAAACATCCAAGCTAATAGTCAAACTCAGTCTGCCCTGTTACTCAGCCAAACAGGGAGAAAGAGAGAAAATTATCTGTGTTGTGTCTAAAGAAACAAACCCATGCAAAGCTCATTTGGTCTGTATTTTGGAAAGATGAAAACCCGTGGTGATGGAGGAACCTGCATACACCCAACTGGGTTTGGGGTGAAGTCACTGGGACCCTCTTTACAATTTCTACCAAAAAAATGAGCATCTGTGGGCTTCCTGCAGGGGAACTACCCAGGGGCCTTACTACAGGCTGGTTTGGCTGGAGCCCAGCCCGGATTTCCTGGACCAGAATCTCAAGGTAGGGCCCTGGAATGTGAATTCCTAACAAGCCTCCCCAGCGGATCTTATACAAACCGAAGAACAAGAGCCACTGGGGTTTACATTCTTGACCAAAGAACACTGGAAGGGTGAAACCAGACCTTGTCCCCAAGCCTGGGGTCAGACTGAACAGGGGTCACTGTCCTACCTTCAGTCCCAGGTCCTCACAGGCTCTTTTGGCCACTGTTCACTGTTCAACTCAGCCCAGCCCAGAATTAGTCCTCCTGAAGGATGTCCCTCTGCCATTTTAATTTCCAAAACCTGTCATACAAGCAGCTCTTCTCTCCTAATGAGGTAATTGGTGCCATGATACCAGTGGGAAGGTGGTCCTGGTGTGCGGCTCAATTAAGAAAGGTGTATTAAATGATCTACGTTTCTTTCTTTAGCTGCAGCACTAGTTCTGGACTTGCCAAGTAATAAAATGTTGTTAATGAGCCAGAGTATGGGGCTCATTTGATTCTATACTGTAGCTTTCTAAGTAATTGACGCATTGATCTTCCTTACCCTATTGTCCAATTTTTCTTTTCCCAATGCCGGAAACAGAGAGAGAGACAGAGACAGAGAAACGGAGAGAGGAAACCACTCAAGTGTCAGATGGCAAAAGGGAGAACGTACATAAAGACTGATTCTCAGCCAGATTGTGACAGACCGACATCCAGAATGAGCCTGAAAAGTCATCTCTTAACATAGGGAGTTCTATCCCTCTGGAAGCCCTGGTCTGGAGGGCCTGGTTGCAGTGTCCCGATTCTGTGAGTTCTGCTGTTCTCTGGAGGAGCCGAGGGGACACCTTAGCTGGGATCGTCCAGCCGTGTTACGAAAAGTGTCGTCCATGGACCAGCACCAGCACCATCGCCTGGGAGCTCTTAGGAAATGCTGACTTCCAGGTCCCACCCCAAAGCTACTGAACCAGAATCTGCATTCAACAAGACCCTCAAATGATCCTTATGCACTTTGAAATTTGAGGAGCACTGGTCTAGATCTTTCCAGTATAAACAAGAACTTCCCAGGCCTCCCTCAGAGAGATCCACCCAATAGAAACCAGCCCACGCCCACCCCAGTGGCAGCATTCCTCTTTTCTTAAATGTGGGACGCTACTCATGGGAGAAAAACCTTTTTTTTTTTTTTTTTTGAGAAAAAACAAAACAAAGAAACCAAAAAGACCATGAAAGAGTTTCTGGACTTGAAAACTTGAAAAGCCCATATTTCATCCCATAACCACTGATCTGTCCGGCATCATACCCAAGGGCTACAGCTCCACTCTGCTAAGCCACAGCTGAACGAAAGGCCAGAAGGAAAACATTCTCTCTGACTCAGGAGAGCCAGGAACGCCAATACAGAGGCAAACGTTCTCACCTCACAAAACGACAGCAGCTGGGAGCCGGAGGGGGCCTTAGAAGTCGTTTCCCACCCTTTCACCCTGTAGAACAAGAAACTGAGGCCCACGGGGGACAAGCGATTTGTTCAAGCAACCGAGGCCTGTTAGTGGCAGAGCTGGCCGGGATGGGGCCCAGGTTTCTTGTCTCAGGTTCTCTTTCCATGGTACCAGGAGCACTTGGGAAATCTGTGCAAGGACTATCTCCAGGCCAGCTTGCAAAAGCCATTTGCACAACGTGAAACTGTATTCTTCTAAAGCAAATGTATCATTACTCGGTTGTAACTACTGCTGTGGAGAGGTAATCCCGAGGAACCAGTCTGGCTGCTGGTCTCAGAATATTAGGCAGAAAGTGAGAACTAAGTCAAGCCATTCTCAAAAACTTGAACTGAATTCAACAGATTAGGAAATGGAACCAACTTTCTTTTGACTTTTTTTTTTTCATTCATTCTCCCCCCACCCCGAAGCCCACACCCCGACCCCCCTCTGGCAACCACCAATCGATTCTCTCTGTTCCTACGCATTTGGTTTTTTAAGATTCCACGCATAAGCGAGATCGTACAGTATTTGCCTTTCTCTGTCTGACTTACTTCACTTCACTCTCTTGTTCCCAACAGGCTGTTCCGTTCCACCTTTGGCGCTTTCACAGTTATCTGTGTGAAAAGACTGGTACCACCAGCCTATGGGAATATCTCCACAACTGACCGATGGCTTGGTTGTTCAAAGTCACCATTAAAAAAAAAAATGGTGAAAAAAATCTTCAAATGCACACAAAACCGACTTGAGAACCAAGACATAATAACATAAATGTCCTTTAAAACCAAAGTCTCAACCGGCAACCCCATAACCTCACAGACCCCAAGGAACTCAGATCCAAAATGACCAAGTAACCGCAGTGGAAAAATCCACCTGAGAAAACCTATGGTGAAGAGAGTGCTTCCAAAAATCCAGCTGAACCAACCTCAGTCCTCCAAGCCCTCTTCTTCCGCCACCTCCAGAAGCCAAACCACCTCCCAGTCTCCATCTCACCTCCTGTCCCTCTAATACCTAAACTGTGAAACGTCAGCCTCCTCCTTATTCTGTCCATGAAAGTGACATTTCTAAATCCGGGGCTCCTGTAATCGATCCCCTCTTCTTTTGTGGGGTTTTTTCTTTTTGGTCTTTCTATTTTTTTCTTTTGGTCCTGAGCACCCTGCCATTTTCCTAACATGGAGCCAAGGTGGGGGGAAAGAGGAGAAGCCAAGGCCCCTTCCCTGCAGGGATGTGAGTGACTGCTGTGTTTCCATGGCTCGCCTTCCACTGTTCTCCGTGACCCCTGCAGACTCCCCTTATGAGTGAGTGTCCCGGAATGTCTCTTTATTAGGTGTCTGGAGAAGTAAAGCTGTCGTGATGCCAGCGCCCCCTCACTGAGGACTTTATTAGTTTTTTAATTTTCTGTCTGGGTGCTCCTGCGGCATCAAACTTTCCACAGCTGTTAGGAGCTATTAAGTAGCCTCATCGGGCCCCTTCCCCACCCCCATCCCCCTTCTTAATAACATGAGATATTTCTGGACATGCCACATGGAGCCTTTCAAAGAAAGATACTTTGTCTCTCGGATGAGAAATTGTTGGGGGTCTGGGTGGGGAGAGGATGCGCTGGCCTAAGAAAAGCTCCTTGTCTTGTCTCATCCGCATCCCGGCTTAGAGCAGGGCTGTTCGGGCGACGCGGGGAACCGACTTGGGCAGGGCCGGTGGGTGGTGGTGGTGTGAGGTGGGTGCAGAAGTGAGAACCCACTCTCTCAGCCTTTCTGCCCAGCGAGTAGGGAACCAGAGGGGAGCTCTGACTGTTTTCAGAGCTGACTTGGCGTCCAGCCCAGAGCTTGATGCCTGGTTCAAAGCGTTCCCTTAAGTCTTAGAATGAGTGGACATTCTAAGACCTGCAGGGAAGAATAAAACAGAACGACTTGCAAACTTTCCCCTTGTAGGCACACAGCTGTGGTTCTGGACAAGAGGCCAGGACTATTGCTCGTGTCTCCCCCCCAAGAAGGAAATCCTGATCCCCGCCATCCCCACGCTCTGCTCTTTGCCAGCATCCCTGAGTTGCCCCCAAGCCGGCCATCCACAGGACGCCCTGTGTGTAAATCCAAAGATGGGAATATGTGCGCCCACACTGACTCCCACAAGTATGCACGCGCATGCACAGATTGATGCACTATTAGACCAAGCAAACTGGCCCTTTCCCACCACAGTCATGGATCGGGAAGGTTATGACCACTTGGTGGGCAGAGGACAGACTAAGGGGCTGGAGAGCCCAGAGAATTCTCAGCATCCCTCCCGGCTCCAGCCTGCCCAGCAATTTGCTTTCCCGTGGCCGCCTTTAAGCCTCCCTTTGAGAAGACCCTATTTGCAGGGTGAATGTGAAAGCCTAGAGAGAAGAAAACCCTTTGGTGATGCCCGCCTCAGGAACAATTTTGCCTCTGAGAGCAAGTTGGTATTTGGGGTTAATCCCTCTGTGGAAACACTGGGTTGAAAGCCCAGAGGAGGTCAGGGGTCTGATTACAGCTTCTGTTTACATATAAACTTCCTGGTCCTAAGAGACAATAGCAAGGGTGGGGGAGGGGAGAGGGGAAGAAAAGAAAGAAACGGAGAATTTTTTTAATTAAATGGCCTTCTCTCTTAAAAATAAAGTCAACAAAATAAGGTGGAGCTTGTGTAATCAAGGTTTGATTTTAATGTCTAGGTACAAATATTTCTTTAAAATTTTTCAGTCAGGATTTACATAATAGGGTTGAAGCATCTTTTGAAAAAAATTTGAAATGTAATACCGATATATATGCATATATTTATGTGCATAAGTATATTTAAAAAAAATAAGAAAGTAACCTTAGTCAGTTATCTCCTGAGAACCAGAGGGCCAGTTTTGCTGTGTTTTTGAGAGTGGGCTCTGATTTGATTTTTGTTTAGTTTGGTTTGGTTTGGTCAAGGAAAGTCGTGAAGACTCTACAACAGATGAATGAGCTGAAAACTATGGTATTTAGGCCGATTAAAAACTGCTATAAACAGACACATACTAGAAAAGCCTAGATGACAGTATTAAAGCGAAATAACCTCATTCTTTCAAAAGAATTAAGGAGAAAAAAATACTTCCTCCACATGCTCAAAAAAAGGCAAACCAAAACTATGCAGCTGGTGGGAGAAAGGGGGTGGGGGGAAAGGGAAAAAAGGCCAAAATGGTCACCAAACAAGAGTGGATCTTATTTTTAAGATCCATAACTTGAGAAATTTTTTAAAGGATTAAATTTAAAGTCAAAATAGTCACTTTTTTTTTTTTTTTTTTTTTCTTTTGAGAAAGAGACAAGTGTTTAAGAGTCTGTCCCGGACAACTTTAAGAACATGAAGCAAATATCCATGAAGAAACCCTATTGCTTGGGACATTTACAACCAGATGAAACTCAGGTATGCAGGATTTAAATCCAAAAACATCCCCTAATAAAAAAGAAACCCCAAATACTTGATCACTAGTCTCCTTTTGTATTTCTAACTGGTGAGATTTTTTGGAGGCTTTTGCAAATATTAAAGATGTTTCTCACTTTTTACTTTATCAAATAAAAAGAAAGCATTTCTTCAGTAAATCCTCATCTTTCCGCTTTGAGTCTCCACGTAAAGAATTTTGGAAAGCCAGACTCTAACACTTTGAAAATGAATTTATCAACAAAAATATTTTTCAAAGAGCGAACAAAAGTTGAGATCAAATCTTATAGGTCATTAATTGCCCCTCCAAAAGAATCAAGAAAATTTCTAATTCTTTCATTTTTCTCCATAAGTTCTGTGATCGCCCTAATTCATCAGCTACTTGGTTCCTGCCCCGTGTGCTTGGCCTTTTTCCTTTTATTCCTCTCATCCCCTAAATGAGAATGGTTTCTTGATATTTTCTAACACGAATCCCTTCAGAGCAGCTGACAGCAGGAAGGTGGCTGTTTCAGTAGCAGGAATAAAGAGGAGACAAGGGAAGGAGGAGAAAGAATGACACAGACAAACAGTCCAGAGGCAGACCAGCAGACGAAGAGTCCAAAAGTTCACGGGCTGAGGCGGTCCAGAAATGCCACGACTGAAGGCCCGCATTGTGAAGGGACACCTAACACAAAAGGTCTGCGTTTCTTAGGGGCCCTGATTTTCTGTCACTCTCCCTTGCAGAACCACTTTTGAGAAGGTGAGGCATTTTGCCAGGCTGAATATGGTGGTTGAATAAAGGGGAAAGAATTCGGGACCCACTGGCAAATATCAAAGGTTGTCAGAGAGCAAGTGGTGAGTCAAAGGGTGACATCAGACTGTGTTATGGGCAGAAGCAGAAGTAAGCCTAACAATAGCTGCCCTTTGGAATCCAGAAGGCCAGTGGCTGGACTCTGGGCTCTGTAGTGGACTTATAGCCAGGGTGACCATATAATTCAGCCCTCAAACAGGGCACTTTGGAGAGTAAAAGTCGGGAGTCGATCTGAATTATGCTGGGGCAACGCACATAAAACAGACTGCTCCAGGCAAATTGGGCTGTTGCTGACCCTAATTAGAATCCCTCCAAAATCTAGGAGATAAAGTTTAGCTGCTCTCAGCATCTTCTCCACAAAGTTCAGACCCCAGCTGAGCTCCTTTTCCCCAGAGGGAAAGCCTCTATGGTACCAAAGAAAGGGGCATGAGGAAGCGCCTTGGCCAAATAAGTGTGGAAGATGGACTGTTCATATTCTTACCCCCTCTGGGAGACTCAAAGTATAAATACAGTCATCCCGCATGATTGGTGTGGGATTGGTTCTAGGACCCCTGTGGATACCCAAATCCAGGGATGCTCAACTCCTCCATATAAAATAACATAGTAGGGCTTCCCTGGTGGTGCAGTGGTTAAGAATCTGCCTTCCAATGCAGGGGACACGGGTTCGAGCCCTGGTCCACCAGGAAGATCCCACATGCCGCGGAGCAACTAAGCCTGTGCGCCACAACTACTAGGCCTGCGCCTAGAGCCCGTGCTCCGCGACAAGAGAAGCTACCCCAGTGAGAAGCTCGCTCAGCACAATGAAGAGTAGCCCCCGCTTGCCGCAACTAGAGAAAGCCTGTGCGCAGCAATAAAGACCCAACGCAGCCAAAAAAAAAAAAAAAAAAAAAAATGGCATAGTACAATCCACCCTCCACTGGCTACAGAGGGCCAACTGTATTAGCACATTAGAGATCTTGAGAAGGCCTGCAGTGAACTAAATAAACTACTTAGCATTCTTCAACCCAGAGTCTTCCCAAAGGTTTTGGACCACCATGAGATCTTTTGCCTGCTGAACAGCTAGAACATTCAGGCAAACACTGCTCTAAACCTTGGGAGGCAAAGTATAGAGGGAAGGGCTGGGAGGACAGGCCTTCTTCTCCGGGAGATGGGAGCTGGCAGAGTCCCTGGGAGCTGCAGTGCTCCTGAGGATGACGTATGCACATGTTCAGCTGGGTGACGTCATGCAAGAACCTCCCCCGGTGCGGCCAAAAGACCTGCAAAAACAGGTCTGAAGCCATCCCACGCCGTGAGCAGGAAGCCTTTGAGTTCACATTAATGTAGGCAGGCCTCCCCAGCCCATGCAATCCTTTTCCTCAGACAGCCACAGGGACTGCATTGGATGTTAAGGAAATGGTGAGTCCAACCCAAACTCAGCTGAGACACAGAGAACATCTGTTTTCCTCTGTAAGTGGTCCTCCACGGGGGGTGGGGGGGGGGGCGGGCCCGAGGCTACACCTCATCCATCCCACCATGTCTCTGGCCTGTGTGTCCTGGGGGGAGTGCCTCAGGGAGCTTTGGGGATACAGCCCCAGTCAGGGGCCACCGTAAACAAGAGGATGAGTTCTGGGAAGGGAGGTGATGGGTGACCACAGAGGTTGGGAAGCAAGCCAGAGGCGGCCTGAGCACCAGGGGAGGCACTGTCACTGGACGTGGCGGGCAGTACTGACGTGCGGCCCATGAGGCAGAGGCTGCCTGTCTTGTGGATGCTCCAAGGTTCTCACCTGGATTATCACAGAATCCTCCGAGGCCATCTCCTTGCGGCCAGCCTCCCGCTACTCCTGTTTGTCTTTCATTCTGCAGCCGGAAATACACACACTCACAGAGGCCCCTCCGAGCATCTCGCAGTGAGTTGGTGGACAGGAAAACCCTCCAGAAAGGTCGTGGTGATTGGGGTGGGGGTCAGAGATCAATATGACTCCCATCACCAACATCCCGACTTCTTCACATGGCTCCCAAGGCCCTTCATGAGCCCCCTCTAAGACACCTCCCCAATCTCCCACCCCGGCTTCCACCCGCGTCCACTACCTCTACTTACACCCAGCTGCTCTCTGATCCCTAAACATACCGCTCTTCTCATAATCCCTTGCTTTTCCTAATGCTGTTCCTTGCCCACAGAATCCTTGTCTTCCCAGCAAGGTTTTCCTCAGGTACTTTAAGACCCACCTGAGATTTCCCCTTTTTAGTTGAACGGCCTTCCCCTCTGCCCCTACACCATCTCCACTCAAGCAGAATTCAAGCCTTCCCCCTCGGTGCACCCACAGTACCTGGTCTGGCCCTCACCATGCCCTAGGGGAGTCTCCTTGGCTGGACTCTTGAGTGCCCGAGGGCAGGAAGCTGTCACACCAGTTCCTCTGTCCCCGTGCCTACCCCCAACACCTGTTGCAGAGTCAATAATGCCCAGTTGATGTGGGGTCATGGGCCAACAAACAGAATTCTGTGGCCTCACATTCAAGACTCAGACAGTTTTCCTCAGCCTTTAACATTTTAAATTTGAAAATAAAAGGCACCAGACACCTGCCTTTATGTCGGAATCTGAAAAGAATGATCAAAATGATGAAAATGGGGAAATGGACCAGGACTTCACAAGCATGGCTGAGCAAAAGGATGTCTGCTGGAGATTAGCATCCTGTCAATTCAGTTCCCAAGAGAAACAGTAGTCTGAATGGCTAAAGCCCTTTTAAAGGGAACTAAAGCCCACTCGTCTTAACCCCCGCCCCAAATGCATGATCTCCGTGAGTCCTTCAGGAAGCAGGTGTAAACACTGGTGCAGACAAGTACCTTCAGCTCAGAGGGGTTTCTACGATGGAAGAAATATGGGGCATGGGAAGGCAGCAAGGACTGAAGAGAGAAAAAAGGAAATCAAGGAGAAAGACGGTATCTGGGAGGTGAGAAGAGGACCAGAAGGCTTGACGATAAAAACACAGAGCTTCATGTAACCCGTAGTCCTGTCAGAGGAGAAGGGATCCCGTCTATGGAGTCACTAGGGCCCAAGGACCTAGAAGACAGAAGCGGGAGGTGAGAAGTGCTCATCATCAGGACGTAGAGCTGAATAAGCAAGCCTGCATTTTTGCAGTTCTCTGGTTAATTTCCAGCCATAAAAATATGGTCCGAGACTCTGTAAAAATATTCCTAAAACATTCCACATGCTTCTCAAGGCGGAGGGTAATTGTTATGAACAAATCCACACAAATTCTAGCGCCAAGAGCAACAAAATGAGAATAAAGAAGGAACAAGAAACATGAAAAAGGGGGCTAGTCAGAATGCAGAATGACAAATGCGAGCCATCCTCCCCTCCCAGCAAAATCAGAGGGCAGTGGAACTTTCCAGCACCGCAAAGGCTTACTGTGATGGAGAAAGGTCCAGCAAAATAGTCCTAAAGGATATTCTCATCGTGGCGAAGGCTCTGGAGCACTGCTGAGTGAACTTCATGTATGTAGGTCGGATCATAACTTTGCAAACTCAGTCCTTGAGATCACAGCCTCTAGGACTTGGAGGGACATCGGCTAGGTCAACTCCATTGTGTCTCTGAGACCCTTCCACGTGGGCTGCTTCATGAGGTGAGTCAGTTTCTGCTTCACCACATTTAGGTATCTTGACTTATAGAAAGTTCTGGCTTATAATGAGCCAAAGCTTGGAGAGTAGGGGAGGAGGAGGAAAGGTTGGGAGCTAACAGAGTCGGCTACCCTTCCCCAGGATGGGTCCTCAGGTATATGAAGGCAAGTCTCATGCTCCTCACTAAGCACCCCTTCACTTTCTGTGACACGAGTTTTATGTCACTCCCCTGAGGACATGCTCTAGCTGGAACCGAGTGCAGAACCCCTGGGGGCCAGACCTCACCCCTGTCTACCATTGTGCAGCCATTAGTAGACTATTCTGGTACAACAACAGCTATATCTTAATGCACAAAGAACAAGGGTGCCACCCCTCCTCAAAGAATTGGCTGAAAAGTTTCTGTTGTTCCTGCCAAAAAATCTATGGTGAGCATATCAGAGCCAGCGTAGCTGCCATTGGGCTAGCATCATCCCCCCTTTCCTCCTCCCTCTCTTCCTCTCCTTTTTGGTCCTTATGAGCTGAGATTTAACCTTGTTGGGGCCTCCCCTTCCCCCTCCCAAAGTAACCTTCACTCTGAAGGTGCCCTGCACCCCAATATGTGCCCCTAAAATAAGAGTTCCCTAAAGTACCGTGGACGACTGAGAGGCACTAAGGAAAACTGCATTTCCCCCTTTAGTAAAATGAGAGCCCAACCCACTGAAGGTGGAAATGGAGGGAGGCTTCCAGACAGAACAGGCATGGCTAATCCCATAGCCTCCAACACCGGCTTCCTGAGACTGTCCTTCCTCTTGGAGCTCCTTGCTGGCATCTCAGGTCAGGAATCCAGCCACTTCTCTTAATAAAATCAAACCCCAGCCCTCCAAGCTGGCCATGGTCAGAGACTCAAAGAAACAGGAGGATCACTAGGAGCCAGGGCAGTAAGATTCACCTGCAGGAGAAGAAATGGCTCTTTGCTTTCGGGCAGCACTGGCTGCTTAGTGACCATTTTTATATTCATCATCCCATCTGGTTCTCAGCCGAATCCAGGGATACAGGTAGGGCAGGAGTTATTTTAATTTTCCAGATGAGGAAACTGAGGCCTAGAGGAGAGAAAGTGATCTTTCCAAATATACAACAAATAAGAGAAAGAGTTGATTCTAGAACCGGGGTCTCTAGTCTCTTCCTGATGGTCACGGATGTACTGATACACTAACAGGCTTAAAATGTCCCCATCTTAAGCACTTTATGCATACAGCAGCAGCCCAGTGAAAAGTTCTACAAGTTGACACTTTCTGGGGACCTAATAGGGCTCAAATCAAGCGGCTTCCGTCCTGCAGCTCTAGCCCTCAACCCACGATGGCGCAGTGATATCCTTTGAAATAAATGCTATCTGTGAGGGGCCCAAAGGAACACACAGCCACACCCTGGGGCACTGCAGGCCCCGCTGAGTCAGGAGGAGCATTCTCACGGGTGACCACAGTCGGCTCTAGGCTGTTGCCCTGGGAGACCACAGAATCAGCAAGCAAAGAGCTGCCCGCCCTGCCCAGCCTCTCTGGGGCAATAGCTTAGCCCCAAAGCTGGCAAGCGCCCACCACTTGGGCGTGACTCGGCTGGGAGCCCGGCCCTGCAAGCCCGTTCAGGTCTCAGTTCCTGGTAACACTCTCATGCTTCGCCCTCTTGCATATGGGAGAAGAGTCATTAATCTGGCAGAAGCCCAACTCAGCAGCTGATTGGAACAGGCAACAGCAGAAATGTTCACCAGACCAACCTTTCTTCCATGAGGTTATTCAAACGTGAGTTTTAAAGCTACTATTTTAAAGGATTGAACATCAGGTTCATATGATGTGTCTCTTTTCTAAATGAGCACATTTTCTTATTCACAGCAGGAATACATTTAGTGCTCTTCTAACTAGCAACCTGGAAAGACACTCCTGTAGATGTTATTCAGCGAGTATTTCCCAGGCATGCAGTCGCACAAACACGCAATGAGGGGATGGCCATGGCAAGGTGCCGTGCAAAGTGGGATGTAAAAATACCAGCGTACTAACTTCCTCAGTTCAAATCCCAGTTCACCTATGTAATGGCTTTGTGACCCTGGACACGTTATTCAACTTCTCTGTGCCTCAGTTTTCTTACCTGCAAAATGGGGATACTAGCACCTAGCACACAGATTTATGTGAGTTAAATAAGATGGTCACACCTAAAGCACTTAAAACAGTGCTCTGGGGCTTCCCTGGTGGTGCAGTGGTTGAGAATCTGTCTGCTAATGCAGGGGACACGGGTCTGAGCCCTGGTCTGAGAAGATCCCACATGCCGCAGAGCAACTAGGCCCGTGAGCCACAACTACTGAGCCTGCGCGTCTGGAGCCTGTGCTCCGCAACAAGAGAGGCCACGATAGTGAGAAGCCCGCGCACCGCGATGAGGAGTGGCCCCCGCTTGCTGCAGCTGGAGAAAGCCCTAGCACAGAAACGAAGACCCAACATAGCAAGCAATCAATCAATCAATCAATCAATCAATCAATCTTTTAAAACAAAAAAAAGCAAAAAAAAACCAGTGCTCTGAATGTAGTAAGCCCTTGATAAATATTAGCCTTTATTATAGGTATGGTTTTACTTAATCCTTTCAATAACTCAAAGAGATGGGAACTATTACTATCCTTATGAGGCAAGTTTCCCAAGGTCATACTGCTAATAAGAGGCAAACTCAACACCCTAAACAGGTTTATCTGGATCCAAGCCCCATGTTCTTATACACTGCACTGAACAACACAAATGCCTCCCAAGAACTCATGGTCTAATAAGACATGAGGGAATTAGTATTTGTTTTGTGCTATTTAAGTACCAGACACTTTGTTGGCGCTTTATGTGCATTAACCTAAGTAAACAAATAACCCTGGTTCAAATCAAAACTTATTTAGGGCCTCATCAAGTGCCACTGAAAGTCAGGGGATGGCGAGGGTCACACGGCCAGTCTCTCCAGGCCCCTCGTCTCTCCTCTGCCCCATGACGTCTCTATGGCAACCTCCTGGCTCCCAGAAGTGGCTCCTGCAGGCAGCCATAGCTTTTTTCCTTTGCCCTCTTCTGATTTCACCAAATATCAGACCTGTAAGAACAAGCTACACACAAATCAGAGTTTATTCAGATTCCCCCCCCAACCCCAGCCCCCCAGATTTCCAACTGTTTGGGGTCAGCTGTACTTTGGTTCTATCCTCAACAACCAGTATGGACTGAAAAATTGTTTTTTTCTTGCCCATCTCACGGGGGAAACTCAATGGGCAAAACAAACTATAACTCTAGGCACTGAACATAAATAATATTACTCAGGGTATTAAGTACTCAGAAGAGATAAGAGATTTCAAGGAAAAGTTGCCTTCACTAAAACCTAAACACAAGGATTTGAACAACCATATTTGATATGAAGACTGAAGAAATCCATTTGAATGCTTCTATATAAAAATTGGGGAGACAATAAAGTGTAAAGAAGTTTGAAATGTTCTCTTTTGCATAATATAAACCTGCATGTTCAGCCTTATTCAATTTTGTTTCATATATATATATGCATACACACAGGAGCCTACACACCAAAAGCAAGAAATCCAACAAGATGTTAATAGCGGTTACCTCCGGAGCATGGGTTAATGGTAACTTTATTTCCTTCTATATACATTTCTGTATTTTACAAGTCGTACAGTAAGTCCCCTACATAGGAACCTTCTAGTTGTGAACTTTCAAAGATGCGAACGTGCATTCCATCAACATCAGGCGTGAGTGAAATTGCAGCTTGCCCTCCATCTCCTATTACTGACGATCCTTCAGCTCTACCATCTCCCACCTCCTTTCCCTCCTCCACTCAGTAACTCTTCTTGCCTGTTCACTCGATGCCAGCCCCTGTATGCCAGCTGTTGTACTGTACTAATGTACTTTTCAAAGTACTGTACTATAAGATTAAAAACGTTTTCTTTATTTTTTGTGTTTGTTTGTATGTATTATTTGTGTGAAAAGTATTATAAACCTATTACAGTATAGTACTATATAGTCGGTTGTGTTAGTTGGGTACCTAGGCTAACTTTGTTGGACTTAGAAACAAATTGGACTTAAGAACGTGCTCTCAGAACAGAACTCGTTCATATGTAGGAGACTTACTGTATATAGTGAGGCTATGTTATTTTTATAATGTAGAAAGATACCAAAATGATTATTTCAGTTTTAAATTTGTGCAAAGGAAACCAGATATGTTCATATTAGCAATTAGTATTTTAAACTATGAGAAAGTCTAAGAAGTCAACTGTAATAGGAAAAGAAATAATTAAGAAAAACCAAGAAATGAGTTAATGAATATAAAGACAGAGTAGTATACAATTTATATTTATAAACTAACCAAATTTTGCAACAAAGTACTAATGATACATTGCTAACAGACTCTGGCCATTTGTATCCATTTACAAAAGGTATAATACTTGCAAATTTATCTCTAGTTTGAAGCAATGGTGTTTAATCTTGAGGAAGGGGAGTCATAGATCCATTTGAGAGTCAAAGAAGAGCTGCAAACAATAAACCTTTCCCCATAATGAGGATAGAAACACACACACACACACACACACACACACACACCCCGCAAAGGTTGACATATACATTTCGAAGCTTCCTGGTCCCTGAAGCTCATCTACCTCTTCCCCCAGAGCCCATGAAACATAGGTCAAGAAACTCTGCTTCAAGAATTTTCCTTTCCCAATCTCCCCCAAGATTTTTATGAAGAATAATTTCAAGTACAGAAAAAAGTTGAAAGAACAGAGCAATGAACATCCACATACCTCCCACGTAGACTTAGCAATTCTTAACATTTTTGTGATATTAGGTTTATCTATCTACATTTTCACCGAAATATTGGAAACTGTCAACATTAGTAACACCCCCATAAATGCTTCAGTATGTGCTGTTTAAGAGTAAAGATGTTCTTCTTCATAACAAGTGTATTACACCCAAGCATATTAACAATAATTCCATAATATCTATTACCAATAATTTTTTTAATATAATAAACAATCACAAAGGAGGTGAAGTCCCAGGAGAGCATAAAGACCTGGAGGTGATAATCTGCAAAGACTGTAAAAACGCTGTCTCAAAAAAAGAAATGTGCAAACCATCTCTATTTTGTTCCCCAGCACGTCTAGAGGCAGTAGCTGCCCTCCTCCACCACGCCAGGCCCAGGCAGAGCATTTGGCCCAAGGCCTTGGAGCGAAGGAGAAGACCTCAGTGGAGCAGCTGCCTTGGCCTGTGGCATCCCCCCACCAGGGCCACATGCTCTGACTCGGGCTGGGCGGCAGACACAAATGCTCCTCTTTTCCTTCTCCACCACAGAGAAAGCCAATGACCCATTTCATGGTGTCTTGCTTCTCACCTCCCAGCAACGTAGCCGTCAACAATCCCAACCAATTCCTGGGCTTAGTCTTTCCCTCGTTCTCCTGCCCACTCTCCCAAACCTCCAGACAACCAACAGGGTTGGCTGAACTCAGCCAGACCCAAAAGACCTGACTGGGCTGGTATTAATCCTCTCCATTCAGACTGGACTTATTTTATAGTGATTTCTAGATGCCAGAAAATTGTAGAGTTCAAAACTTTAAAACAAAAAACACTCCCTCCCTGCCCCACTATAACCTTCACATCAACTCCCAATACAAACTCGTAAGATCCCCTCAGCCCATGGAACACAGCTCTGTCTGTGGTTATTCTTTTGACATCGTTATGTAACTAGTGCCTCCCCCACTAGACTGAGCTCCTTGAGAAAAACAACCTTGTCCTTTTCAACTTTGTATCCTCTGTATAGTGGGTTGCATGGTGGCCCTCCAAAAGATGTGGCCATGTCCTAACCCCATCAGTACCTATGAATGAGACCTTACTTGGAAAAAAAAGGGTCTTTGCAAATATAATTAAAGATCTCCAGATGAGATCAGCCTGAATTATCCAGGTCGGTGGACCCTAAGTCCAATGACAAGTGAGTGTCCTTATAAGAGACACGTAAAGGAGAGACACACAGAAGGAGGAGAAAGCCACATGAAGCTGGAGGCAGAGCTTAGAGTGATGCAGCCACAAGCCAAGGAATGCAAGGACCACCAAGCTGGACGACACAAGGAAAGATTCTCCTCTAGAGCCTTTGAAGGGAGAGCAGCTCTGACAATGCCTTGATTTCAGGCTTTTGGCCTCCACAACTATGAGGGAATAAATTCCTGTTGTTTAAAGCCCCCAAGTTTAAGACTCCCCTGGTGGCGCAGTGGTTAAGAATCCTCCTGCCAATGCAGAGGACACAGGTTTGATCCCTGGTTCGGGAAGTTCCCACATGCCGCGGAGCAACTAAGCCAGTGCACCACAACTACTGAAGCCCACGCACCTAGAGCCAGTTCTCCGCAACAAGAGAAGCCACCGCAGTGAGAAGCCTGCACACCACAACAAAGAGTAGGCCCCGCTCGCCGCAACTAGAGAAAGCCCACACGCAGCAATGAAGACCCAACACAGCCAAAAATAAAGTTAAATTTAAGAAAAAAAAAAAAAACCCAAGTTTATAGCAATTTGTTACCGCAACCCTAGGGAACCAATATATCCTAGTAGCACTGTCCCTGATAGATAGTTTGAATAAAGCATATTTGTTGAAGAATTGAAAAAGCTGAGGGTGTGGTTTTATACCTTTTTTCATATCCTACAGACAAGGAAGCATCTCTGAAGGCCACTGGACTCCGGCTAACAAAGACAAAAGCATCGTTATTCTGGGGTCCACTGAACAATTTGTCCCTTAATGAGGTGTTTTAATCTCACTTTATATTCATTGTTCTGCCCTCCTTGATTTTACTGTAAGTGACTGAACTGACTTCTGATGTATTGCCAGCACACCATAAATTATGAGCCTCTTTCTTTAAGGCTGGGGATGGGAGGAACTCTATTTCCCTGTTCAGTTATTTCAGGCAAGGGTGGGAGCAGCTTTTCTGTGCCAGCAGCATCCTGATTGTGATTCAGGATGTACGGCCTAAGGCAAACAGTTCCTCTTCAGATTCAATCAAATAGGAAGGAGCAAAGGCCCAAACAAGAAAAGCCGGGGTCTCTTTGTGTGCACAGCCAAGGGGTCCTGGGAAGCTTGCGAAGGATGACGCCCTATTTCAGGCTTAGCACGACTGAACTTAAATGGTACTCAGGAAACTTCTGCACATATTCAGAACATGTTTCCAATCCCCCCTTACAGAATCACATTCTGGACAATCTGAAAATCCACTGCAGTGGAAGTTAGTTGCAGGCTATAAGGACACAGGCTAACCAGAATTAAAACCTTGCTTTTTTATCTCTTTGCCTTGGAAAAAATTCTGCATGCAACTTCTTCCATGCTGTTGATTGTGGTTTGTAAGAACCGAATGACGGCTTCTGTGGACATTCTGTTTGTTGACACATGGTGCAACTCAGAACTGATTTTTCACTCAGTAAGTCATGACCCTTTCAAGGATTGAGAAATCAATTTCGTGAGAGGTGACAGCAATTTTGCTCAAATGAAACAGAAGAGAATAGAAAATATCAGCATGTATCTTGCATAGTAAGGGTAAGCATTGTCCCATGAAATTTTGCTTCAGTTTCATAGATATGTATATGTCACTGGCTTATGAGTGAAAAGGTACTCCTTGCTGTGAGTCATAATCCAAAAAAGTATGAAAGCCACTGTCTTAGAGGATCTGCTGCACCAAACCAGAAAGCACTCTTTCCCCTCTTCTACGTCCCAGTTCTTGAGAGCACTGTTTGCAGTTATGATGGGAACTTGATTAAGAGAACAATTCACCACACAGCTCATGAGAGAGAAGCACCCATTCCCCTATTGCTGTGCCTTCCTCCTTCAAGCCCCACCATTCCCGAAGCCCAGCTCCCTGCTCCTGGGTCCTTATTTCTACACCTTGATAGAGCCTCACCTGGCTCAATTCCATCTTCCTGGGGCCAACTCTTCTTCCCCCATCGTCCTAGAAACTCCACAGCTTTTCACAATTATTCTGAAACAGACTCAAACATGGAGCCCCTAGAGTCTTTGAGGAAGAAGAGAAACCACCTTGATTCCTTCTCTAACCATCCCTTGTCTTTCTATACCAGTGTGTCTAATTTTCCCTTTTGTCATTTTGCCAGAAAGATGGTCACTCTGACCCCCATTAAAGATTCTCTCTCATTCACGAATTTGCTGACTCTCCTGGCCCCATGGTCCAATACTTTGTCAGATGTCCCAACACTGTGCCCAGTTTCCTACAGCACCTGCCTCATAGATCTGATACAAGCTTTCCGATCACATATAAAGACTGTAACTAGAGTTTTTGGATCACGTGTAATTAAGATCTATAACCAACTAGCTTAGCGGAGTAGTATAGACTGGAACTGGCACTTTGGCATCAGCAGAACTGGGTCCAAGTTTTGGTGTCGTTGCTTTCCTGGCTGTTGACCTTGAGCAAATTGCTTAATTTCTCTAAGTCTCTTCTGTAAGTAAAATCAAGATAATACTAACACCTATCTCAAGGGAGTTGTTGAAGCCTGTTTTGTTTTGTTTTGTTTTTTAAGATTGATTGAAGTTTCTGTGATGAATTCCTCTTGCGCATCTTATGAATGGGTTTCAAAAAATGTCTTTATTCTTTCAATGCTTTCAGGAATCTATATTACCTGAGGGAAATGTAAAAAACGGAGACTTTCTGAAAAATATGTATCGTCTAACAAGTCAAGCCATTCCTGCCACCTTACAATTACAAAAAGTAAAAAGAAAGGCACAAGGAAGGAAAGAAGGCAGAGGTAGATAATTCTCCGTATGGTCCAACTTCCTGCGTCTGTACCACAGGGATCTTCTTGCATTAACACCAGACCAGGCTCATCTTTCTGCCAGCGGCATCCTCTGGTTTAGTGGGTCTGTAAATCTGTTTCAGCACAAAAGATCCACTTAATGGAAAGCAAGTGTGTTGAGGAAAAAACTGCACTCACATTTTCTTGTGCATTCTTTATGCAAAGAAGAAATGATTCAATAACCCAAAATAACCGAAGGAACTGCTCTTTGCGTCTGGAATTGGTCTTTCTTCTAAGGTGGCCGTGGATGATGTGGCATAAAAAAATAAAAAAATATTCAGTTGATTTTAAAATGGTTTTTAAAACCTTCAATAATGCATCTGTAGCACACCTAGGAAAAATACTAACACTCCATTTTTTTAAATGGTCAAAAACATCAACAAATAATTCAGAGAAGAAATAATGTTTCTCATAAATATATAAAAATGTTTAAGCTCACTAATGATCAAAGAAATATGGGAAGGCAAAACTGAAACTCATCTACGCTAATCAAATTTGTAAATGTTGAAAAAGATAATTAATGTTAGTGTAGGAATAATAAACCAGGCATTCTTCTCTGCTGATGGGATAGAAAGGATAATCCTTTCTGACAACAATCTGGTAATACAAACCAATAACTAGAAGTTCTGTACCCTTTGAATAGTAATTTAAATTCCATGAACACATTGAAGGGAAATAGTCAGAGATGTAGGCATGCAGACATGTAGACATATGTACAAAAAGTTCTCATTACAATAATTTTTGTAATAGTGGAAAACTTGACAGCAGCCTACGTGTCTAATAAGGAAATTGATAAATTAGATGGTTCATCAATATAATGGAATATTATACAGCATTATGTTTTCAAAATTTGTAATGGCATGGGAAAATGTGAAGTGTAAAACTTTGCACATAGATGGTTTCTTATTTGATAAATAGAGACATAGATAAAAGAAGGGTAAAATAAAATGTACTAAAATATTAATAGAAGTTATCACTGGATGGTAGGATTATAAGTAAATTTATATTTTATATATTCCCAAACTCTTTAAACTGGGTATGTATAACTTTTATAATTATGTGTTTGACTCACCACTATGTTATACCAGAGCTCTAGCCAGGGGGAGTTGACTTAAGCATGGACATTTAGCTGTCAACTCCAATGTGCTGGATGGTTGGAGGATGCATGTATCACAAGTGATCCCATTCCGTAAGGGGTACAACACATATAGAGATGAACAATCTGAAAATGATGAATCAAGCAATATAGGATTCTGATCAGAGCAAAGCCTTCTACATGGTAAGTACTCAGTAGACTATTGAATTTAGCTTTAGTAACAGATAAACAGAACAAGCAGTAAATGCTACTGGAATCCGATGGACAAGAATCCTGTGGCCTGCAGAAGAAAACAGAACACAGTCAGGGAAGGGGCTGTTGTAGGGCTGGTTCTTGCATTGGAGCTCCAAGGAGGCGTAACTGTGCAAGTGTGGAGGAGGGGGAGGGGTGATCTGTGGGAGAGATTGGCATTTCTCATGGGCATCCCAGAGACAGGGCCCAGGCCCTCACTGGTCTATCAGCTTCCGCCTGCTCATTTCAGTCATGTTAGAGCCTCCTTAAATGTTTATCTTTTTCCTGGATTGGGAAGGAACAAATGGAGGCCCAGGAATGCTGGGTCATCAGTCAGTGGCCATCGCTGTACAAGGCAAGGTGATGGCCTCTGTGTGTCCCACCCCTTGGTCTTGGTTTAACTGAGTGCTGGTTAGGGAGGATCCCAAGGAACCAGTCATCTGCACCACACTTTACAGAGTAGCCAGCTCTTCCAACAGAGAGTCTTTCCCTTAATCTCCCACCGGCCTGTTTAGGGCTCTCAGTTTACAGTTAAGGAAATGGAGGCTTACTGAAGGGAAAGGATCTGTTTAAGTTCAGAACTAGCTAGTGATAAAACCAGGGCTTTAATTTAGTCCGGTGCTTTCCCCCTGTACTACAGGACTAAGTTGTGATAACGTTCCTGGAGAAATACTCCTGAGGTAGAAAGCGTTGACTACCTCTCCCCCTTTGCATGAGAACAAAGAAACCCTTGAAGCGTTTGTCAGCATCTCCTCTGTTTCTTGAAGTCCTGGGTGCGTCAGCACTGGGGGCACCAGAAAGTAACACAAATAAAATGTAAAATATGGTAGTTGAAGAGTTCCAAAGGGAGTGATCAGAATCCACTCTCTGCCTATGTTTTGTGGGCAGATAGGAACGCTTCCTGAGGGATTCCTCTTTGCTTCCATCAAATTCCCATAGAGATCTGTGAACCCAAAAAGACTGAGAATTACCGAAAGATCATTGCAACAGAACCAGGGTGGGATTGTATGGACCCTAAATTCAGCTCTGAGCTTCATGGTCACCAGGGAAAAATCAGCAAAGTAATGATAAGGCAAGGACTTTCTACTACAAAATAACTTGTTCACCACCAAACTATAAACACACACACACACACACACACACACACACACACACACACATTCTAAGACAAACCAAAAGCCAGAATAGAACTCGCCTGTCATGCTGTCCACTCATGGAGTTACAAGGCAAGGACTGGTCAGGAGTCAAAGGCAGTTCTTTTGAGTAGAGGGGCTTAATTATTTGGGTGAAATTTAAGAATCCACATTAATTCAAAGACACAAAACTTCACAAGGCTGTCCAAGACACTGTAAATACTCAAAGATGGAAAACTTGAAGCCGGGGGAAAAGAGACTTGCCCCAAATATATTTGGAAAACTGTAGCTTAGTATCTACACCAACATGCTAGAGGTATTCATCAAGTGTTGCCCTAAAAAAGGTCCTACATGATTCACTTTTATAAATAGACATAGATTTCATATTAACATTCAAATAATGCTAGAAAGCTGAGGAAGAGTTTAATGTCTTAGGCCTATGAAGGCTCTGGCTGCCGGGCTTGGTTTTTACTCTGTTGATCTGTCTATGGCACCTTCCTTCAGAGCTAGTGCTGTGGGGAGGAACTGCCTCCTTCCCAGGTCTATTTTTCCAAATCCAAAATTAACAGGATCCTAATAAATAAAGAGTTTGTTAGTAGAATTGGGGTTTTGGTTTTTGAAGGGTTTGGGCTTTTTTGGTTTGTCAGTTTATTTATTTTTTAATTGGGATTTTTTTTTTTTTATTCAAACAGAAAGTCACAAAAATTATAATCATCCTCATCAGTTCACTCAGTCTGTTTTTTGTTTTTTAACCCAGGCATTCTCTTTTCCTCATTTTATTTAACCCTGGAGAAAAGAAGTTAAAACACATTCCTGGAGAAGGCAGCTGAACCACAAAACCTCCCCCAAGGCCTAAATCCCTCCTCTGCATTGGTTGGTCTGAACTCGTTGGTTGGTTTAGAGTGAAGGGGCTCTTTCCTCTGGGGCCTTTGAAATAGCCATAATTAACACTTCAGTGAGGTTTATGACACAATGGTATCATGTACAGCAGGAGTCAGCAAACCATGTCCTGCGGGGGATTCGTTGTTGCAACAGAGACCATAGGCCCCACAAAGCCAAAAATATGTACCACGGGCCCCTTTCAGAGGAGGTTTGCCAACCCCTCCACACCCTCTCAACTCCATCCCCAGCACCGCCCACCAAGAAGCAGCCTTGAGTTTTGATGGTCACGTGGGCCTCGGTACAAACAAGGGCTTGAGATTCCTTCTGGAACACTGCCTGCAAGGAATACCAACTTACCGAAGTGGACGGTAGGGACGGGGGTTAGAAAAGTGACCAAAAAGAAAAAATGAGGCAAACAGAGAAAAACTCCCGGTATCAGAGCACTCCCACCGTATAAGATGCTGGGACTGCTGTTCCCCTGTCCTCCCCTCCCCTTCCCTGAACCTCCTGGGCAACTGCTGGGTCTGGTCCCAGGTCCCTCTGCAGTGACATCACATTAGTAGTTTGAGATCAGCCATGATAGGAGTATTTACACCACAAGAATCAACAGAGGCTACAAATCGGAAAACCCCTACACACACACACCAGCCCCCATCTCCCCAAGAGCTGATTATTAAACATTCCCCAGCATAAGTATGTATTGATACATATCATTTTACATAAATGGTACCATGCATGCATTGTGAGGGATGCTGGGGGCTACGCCCATCCCAGCCCTCAGCTGAAGGAGTGTTGGCTGCTGACAGTTCACAGCTAAGTCTCTCTCTCTCCAGGACTTGCCTGAAGCTGAAAGAAACTGCCAAACCCCAGGTCTGCTCCCTTCCCGGGGGCACCCTCTGTGCAACTACTGGGGTGAAAAAGCCAGATCCATCTCGACTCAGAACAATCCCAGCTCCAAAGTTCCCCTTGGGTTGAGCAGAGACCTCTGTTGCAACTGCCTCAGAAAGAGAGGAAAAGACAGAGACAAAGAGACAGAGAGACAGAGACAGAGAGATTGTGAGGCCCAATTGCCCACCCCCAAATTCTCTCTTCTTCATCTTCTCTTGTCTTGAGTTATCTGCTTCAGTTCATTTTTTTCATTTGCTTAAGGTTCTTTCTAGAGTATTTTTCTCAGACCATTGCCTGGATATCTGGGTGATATTTTTATTTATTTTTTTACCCTGACCAGCAAGTATTTTGGCTTGCTCTAGTGTTTTTTAGATGTCTTCAAGTTCCCATTATGGTAAGTGAGAAACATGACACCCACCTCTTTTCTTTTCTTTTCTCTTGTAATTAATGTTTTCCTCTTTGTAGTGAAGGGGGCAAGAGGTTCTCTTTACACCTGCTGTTCAAGAATTTTATCTGGATGGGCTTAGGTGTGTGGCTTTCAGTCCTAGTGACCCCATGAGTTCTTTTTAAACCAAAGACTCAGACCTGAGTCTTTTTCACTTGGGGAACTTATCATCTGTCATTTGTCTAATTATTCGCTCTCCTTCATCTGTTTATTTTTCTCCTCCTCCCGGAACTCCTATTATTGACATCTAGGTCTCCTGGGTCCAGCCTTCAGGTTTCTGCTTTTGCCCTCATGATTTCCATCTCTTTGTATTTTTGTTCCGGGTATAGGATGCTCTTGCATTTGATCTGTCAAGTCCATCTTCTGATTTAATTCATCCAGTTAGGAGTTTCATTAAAAATATGTTTAGTTCCAGGAAGTCTTTGTTTTCCTTTTCTACTGTGTTTGAAGGTCCTTGTTACTTCTGCTTAGGCTGATATTCTAGCTGCTTGGTGGGTTCCTCTCCCTCTCTGCCTCCTGATCCCTCTTTGATGCACATTTATTTTTTTCTATCTGTTCTTTGAAACTCAGGGCCAGCTCTGTGAATTCCTTAGGTGACATTAGTCCTGTGAGTAGTTGCATATAGGGAGTCGGTCTCAATCATGGCACCAGGAGGGAGCAAACCTCTCAGATCCACTGTCTCTCCAGGTTCAGCTTATCCTCAGCAACCTGGCGGGAGGGGGGCCGGTCATGAGTGCTGATATAGCCCAGGACCCACCTCAGTTAGAACCTCAACCCCAAGCTCTCCATCCACTGGCTCAAAGGGGAGAAAGCCTTGCCCTGACTCCCTTCCCCAAGTCTCTAACAGAGCCTCACCTGCCCTTGCTCCTCCAGGCTCCGCCCCCATCATTCCCATTGGTTGCCTCATCAGGAGAACACCAGGTTGGAGCTGAGAGTCAAGGGCAGCCAGGGCACCATCATATGAAAATTTCCATCCCATGTCTTAATGTAAAAACAGGAAAAATTTGATCTGTTACCCCTGGCAAGTGCCTCATTTACTTCTAAGATGATTAAACTCTTTGTTCTCGCTGGATTTTGGGGGGGAAGTCCTTCAAAGTTGTGTGCATTCATATGGTCACCTTATCTTTGATAAAGGAGGCAAGCATATACAGTGGAGAAAAGACAGCCTCTTCAATAAGTGGTGCTGGGAAAACTGGACAGGTACATGTAAAAGTATGAAATTAGAACACTCCCTAACACCATACACAAAAATAAACTCAAGATGGATTAAAGACCTAAATGTAAGGCCAGACACTATCAAACCCTTAGAGGAAAACATAGGAAGAACACTCTATGACATAAATCACAGCAAGATCCTTTTTGACCCAATTCCTAGAGAAATGGAAATAAAAACACAAATAAACAAATGGGACCTAAAGAAACTTAAAAGCTTTTGCACAGCAAAGGAAACCATAAACAAGACCAAAAGACAACCCTCAGAATGGGAGAAAATATTTGCAAATGAAGCAACTGACAAAGGATTAATCTCCAAGATTTACAAGCAGCCCATGCAGCTCAATAACAAAAAAACGAACAACCCAATCCAAAAATGGGCAGAAGACCTAAATAGACATTTCTCCAAAGAAGATATACAGATTGCCAACAGACACATGAAAGAATGCTCAACATCATTAATCATTAGAGAAATGCAAATCAAAACTACAACGAGATACCATCTCACACCGGTCAGAATGGCCATCATCAAAAAATCTACAAACAGTAAATGCTGGAGAGGGTGTGGAGAAAAGGGAACACTCTTGCACTGTTGGTGGGAATGTAAATTGATACAGCCACTATGGAGAACAGTATGGAGGTTCCTTAAAAAACTAAAAATAGAACTACCATACGAACCAGCAATCCCACTACTGGGCATATACCCTGAGAAAACCATCATTCAAAAAGAGTCATGTACCAAAATGTTCATTGCAGCTCTATTTACAATAGCCAGGACATGGAAGCAACCTAAGTGTCCATCATCGGATGAATGGATAAAGAAGATGTGGCACATATATACAATGGAATATTACTCAGCCATAAAAAGAAATGAAATGGAGGTATTTGTAGTGAGGTGGATGGAGTTAGAGTCTGTCATACAGAGTGAAGTAAGTCAGAAAGAGAAAAACAAATACAGTATGCTAACACATATATATGGAATCTAAGGGGGAAAAAAAGGTCATGAAGAACCTAGTGGCAAGACGGGAATAAAGACACAGACCTACTAGAGAATGGACTTGAGGATATGGGGAGGGGGAGGGGTAAGCTGTGACAGGGTGAGAGAGTGACATGGACATATATACACTACCAAATGTAAAATAGATAGCTAGTGGGAAGCAGCCGCATCGCACAGGGAGATCAGCTCGGTGCTTTGTGACCACCTAGAGGGATGGGATGGGGAGCGTGGGAGGGAGGGAGACGCAAGAGGGAAGAGATATGGGAACATATGTATATGTATAACTGATTCACTTTGTTATAAAGCAGAAACTAACACACCATTGTAAAGCAATTATACTTCAATAAAGATGTTTAAAAAAAAAAAGTCGTGTGCATTAATTAAATATTTCTGAATAATTGGATTTACTTTAAAATTGCACTCATTGGGAAAGTGAGTGAAAAGGCAGATTCCAAAGTACACACATATGTGTATGTATCTCCCTCATCTGTAGAAATAGGAAATACATCCAGAAAAAAAGTTTGCATGAACAAACGCTAAATTGTTGTCTCTAGGTGATGAATTTATCATTTTTATTATCTTCTTTTTTCCTATCCAGATTGTCTAATATTTCTCGCTTATGAAAGGTAAAAGAATTATTCTGTTCAATTGTTAATTCAGTGAAATACATCATAAAATGTTGTTTGATGCTTACAAGCATTTTTAGAGTGTGACGAGGGAGATGGCAAACAGTCCTTGGCCTCTCCACCTCTATGTCTGTACAATGAGAGCCCCTCTTGAGAACTCCATGCTCTCAGCAGACCCACCAGGCTATTAGTAACCTGTGGGGGCAAAGCAGAACCACAGACAGAAGCTTCTCACCAAAAGTCACCCAGGATGGTCCCCACCTAAGATACACGCAGGCCAGGAATGGGCTTCAGAAGCAAAGCTTAGCCACCCCTGATTCCCCTGGTCTCCCTGATTGCCTAGTTCTGGCCCCAGTGGACTGGACAGTCTCTCAGAGCGGAACCACTTCCAGATAACTGTTGCATCTCCAGTTCCAGGAACACTGCCTGGCACTGACTGACCACTCAGTAACACGAACCAGAATGGCCATACCAGCTAGACATCAGCCCCGATCTAAAACAACTTCTGAACAGGGCTGACCCTCCGGCACAGGCTGCAACCCCATTGCTCCAAGCCACATTTTATAGAGTTCTTTTATTAGTCTCTCATGTAACCCATAGCCACATCATAAAACTAAACACCCCATTCTGTACATCAAGTCCACTGACTTCTTGAGCCCTAATTAGCATTGGGCTTTTCCCTCTGAGGGTTGTATTACAGTAATATTATAACTGACAGAAACGGAATCTTTGCTGGGGGCAGTCAAATCCTTCAGACGAACTGAGCTTATGCTGTAGTCACAGTGTCACGGTGTGTCACCCTTTCTCTGAAGTCCCTTTGCCAGCTTCCTATCAATCTCCCTCTTCATCTGTCCTTCCTCCCCCTCCCCCTCTCTCCCCAGGGGTCCCTTCCCCTTCCCAAGCTCCTTTCATCTCTTTCGATGACATACGGCCATGAGGGCTTAGATGTTTGCCTGGAGTCACTGCACAGGATAGCCCCAACTCACCTCTGAGAATAAATTTAGCCTGTGGGTGATATCCCAGATGGAGAGGTTATCTTTAGCCTGGCAGAGGAGGGGAGTCAGTCTGGGCCATGATGTGAAACAGCAGAGGTGGAGAGAGGTGGGCAGGGGGAAGGAATGGAAACTAATACTCAAGAGTGGACAATAGCGAAGCTCAAGTGTACTCAGGTGGTGGAGGATGAAAAGATGAAAAGTCGTGGTATGCCCTCCTGAAATATGAGGCTCTTCCAGGAACACCCTGGATTAATGGTCTGTTTCATTCCGTCCATGAACTAGGAACCATTTTAATGGCAGAAAATATGGCTACATTATGGGCAGGCAGTATAAAACCACAAGCACTCATGCTCTTTAGAAAAAGCAACAAACTCAGCAGGATAGGTGGTTTTCAAGTTTTCCCATTCATATCTGTTTACTACTTGTTCATTAGTTTTGTTGCCTGCAGGTGCTAAAGGTTTAAGACATAAGAAAAATGCATGGAAAAAAATTTACATGGAGAAATTACATTACCTGAATTAGGGGAAAAGCCACTATTATTCGATTTTAAAGGTAGGACATCTCAGTCCAACTCAGGAATACCAAGGGCTTGGCTTGGAAAGAACTAGGACTCCTATTACTGAACAATTCAAGAAAGACTGCAGACTTTTCCCTAGAGAGATTGAAATAACTTTTCTTCCTATCATCCTGATATAAGAAATCCTCCCTTTTCACTCTCTAAAATCTTTCCTGCCATCGTTTATATCCACAGCCTCTTATTTGACCTTCCTTATAGAACAATTAGCAGAATCTTTCATCAAAACAACCAAGCACTTGCTAGTTATTATTAGGGGGAATCTAGGTCCTAGTTTGCACCTGAGCTGGAGTCTGATGTGTCCAAGCACATCTGACAGCTGCATGAGGGACTGAGGGGCTCCTGGGAGGGAGGGCGTTCTGGGGCAAAGGAGACCTGAGGGGGCTAGGGTTGACCCTGGAGGACAGTCTTGTTCACTGGAGGCAATTCATCCCAAGTACGCCTTAGTTAAACATGTTTTCGACTCATATCTGAGTTTTATCAAGAGCATCAGGACCATAAGGAAAAATGGAAAGGACAATTTTGTTGGAGTTTTATGGGAGCAGAGTGCAGACAGTAGAGCATTGGGGCCACGCTACTGGAATGTCACACGGAGGGGAGATGAGCAAAGAGCCTTCTTCCTCATTCCCCAGAACTCTGGCTGCAGAGTGCCTAGGGACGGCCATCAGAAGCAGGCCCGGGGGCTCTTAGGCTTTGCAGAGACCTGGAGATCCTTTGCCCTAGGTACCTTAGGGTATAGTGTCATTAAGAAGTCATACTCAGGCAGTGAGGCCTGGGGTGCTCAGTTTCCTTTACCAGGTACTTAAATAATTGTCACCTTTTGTCCTTTTCTTCTCTAGATTAAAGGATGCCAGTTCTGTCAACCAGTCTATGGAGGGCATCTTTATTTTAATGTCATATGAGTGCATTCTGGTCCTCCTTATTTAACTAGAAGTTACCTTATTCACTTCTGTGACTCTCCCTCCTACCAGTCTATAACAGAGTACAAATAACAGGAGATTTGTAAATACTTTAACGAGAACCTACCTAGTAAATAATTTGCTGGTTTCCATCAATTATACTCCTTACCATCCACCCTGATTGACAGCATACTGGTTCTTGCTAGAGATGGCCTAACATTTCCTGCCCTGTGGCCAACCATGCCTCTTTGGATCCTTTCTCCACTACCCATGGACCAGATCAGTCTTCTTCCATATAGTATTTGAGATATCTACGTTTTGCTACTACACAGTTTTTATTACTCAACATCACTCAGAATGTACAAGACTAGTTCTCCAGTTCTCAAGCTCAGTGAACATTAACTTCTTTTCCAGGGTATCAACAACCGTAACAACATCACCAACACCTGCAAGTGCATTGAGTATGTCCGCAATAACCTCATTAAGTCATCATGAAAAAATACAAAAATATTGTATATATGTGCACACAGCATCTCTGGGAAAAGAAACTCTTAACGATGGCTGCCCCTGGGGAGGGAGGTGATGAGTTGAGGAGTCTATGCTGGAGGCAGAATTTTCGTTGTATACCCTCTTGAATCACTTCAATTTTAAATCATGTTCATGTGGTACTTTTCCAATTAAATTTTTAAAAAGCTGGTTCTAAACAAACAAAAATACAACAAAGAACAAGACGCAGCCCTGACCCCCTTAGCAGTGGTGCTGACAGGTGCCCATAGTTATGCCTTACCCTTTGGAGTCAAATGTCCACCACCATGCCAATGGCCCCATGGAAAACCTCACTGAAATCAAGACGGATTACGCAATGAAGTGCCTGGCTTCGGTCCCTCACAGCCCTTTCCCTATAACTGGGGCAACAAGACTTCCTGCTATGCCCAGGCTCCAGGACTAATCCTACTCCCAGTCTGGGGGGATTTTAAGGGACTCGGGGCTTGGTTGACTCTGCCTTTGTGTTCTCTTGGCAGAGTCGGTCCAGACCTTCTCTGGTGGGGACACATATCATCTCCATTTTTAGCTTGCTTGATTATGAAATCCATCGAGGGGTAAATGAGACACCTATGAGATCAGATGCTTTCTCTCTCTCCCCCATTTATTCACCAAATGCATATAGTTAGTAAGAACCTCCTGTGTGCAGGATATTAAACCAGGCCTGGGGCAGAAGCAGGTGAGAAGGGAAGGAATATCCCAGTGCCCTCCAGGAGTTCACAGTCTAGTAAGAAGGACAGATGGAGCCCAAACCCACGAGCTTTACTGCATACAGGCAAGCGTGAGAGAGAGGAGGAGGAAGGATTGCTTTCAGTCATTGGCAGGAAAATAAGGAGCCGCAGGAGAGCTTTCAGGAGGGGATGACACTGTTAAGACTTGAAAACTGTTAGGATTACAGCAGTTGCAGATAGAGCCTTCCAGATCAAGGAAGTGGCCTGGGAAGGTGACCTTCTTTTCACGCAGTATGAAGGTTCTGCACTACTGCTCTCCCATTCCTTGGAGAAAGAATACAAAATGGAAGGTGAAAGGAGCTGGGCCTGGAGAACTCAGGACGGCAGAAGAAGTTCTTTCTGTTTAAAAGTGCCTTCCTCTGGCCATCATGCCTGTCTTGTGAAAACCTACTGTTCGAGCTCAACCCTCATGATGCCCGCCCCCCGCCTGCAGACAGTCCACTGTCCACTGTCTTTCCCAGGAAGGATAGGCCATCGGGCTGCTGCACTCCCACGGCTCCCTGTCTATTCTAGAGCGTCAGGGAGATTTAGAGGTTAGGTGCCCAGGCTCTGGGACCTTTCTGCCTGGGTTCAAATCCCGGCTCAGCCACTGACTTCTGTGTCATCTCAAGCAAGCCACTGGCCCTCTCTGGGCCATAGTTTTACCATATGTAAAATAGCATAATAATGGCACCTCCCTCCTAAAGTCGCTCTGACCGGTAAACAAGTTAATGCCGCCAAGGCATTAGAGCGGCACCTGCCTTCATGCCGGCCTCAGTGTCTGCTACTTATAGTCCCAGGGCTGCTGTTACACTTTACTGGACTGTCTGTCCCTGTGGACATGAGAACTTTGAGGGACAGGACCGCCCTCTTCATATTTGAATCGCCCCCCCCCCACCCGCCAAAACCCCCATGCTTAGAGGTGCCCTGCAAAGTAGGTGTTCAATAACTATCTTGAAGGGACGAACAAAATATGCTCATGAAAAGGAAAAAAAAAAAGTTTAAGTCCAAATGCAAAGACAAAACAATGTAGGTGAAATGATGGAGAAGGACCTAAAAAAGTAAACGTAGGGGATGAGAATACGTCACACTTCCAGAGGAGAAAAATCCCCATCACCCCTCTTCCACCTCTTAACACGGGGATTGCGCATTTTTATTTGAATGGTATTTTTCTCTTCCTTGCCAGCACCCCTGGCCAGGGCGCTCCCTCTCCCCCTCCTGCGCGGGGCGGTTCTCCCCTCCCCCGCCCGGGCCGGGCCGCGGCCGCAACCCTGACCTCGGCTCCCACGCGGGGCAGCAGCCGGGCAGCCGGCGGGCGGGAGGGGCAGGAAGGGGGAGACGCGGCTCTGGGCACCCGAGATCCTTAACTACAGCTTCCAAAGCCCTGCTCGATCCTAATCAGTGTGGGAAAGGAGCGCGGGCCGGGCCGCCGGCCGGAGCCGCCGCCTCTTTTCATAAACTTTATCGCCGCGCGCAGCCGCTGATAAACCACCGTAAATAAACGGGCGCGGGGTGTGCGGCGGCCCCAGGCTGCCTGCGCCCGCCCGGCCGGCCCCGCGGCCCCGGGGGAAATGAATCACACGCCGCCCGCCGAGCTGGACAGAGTTCCCTGCTCTCCTCCTCTGCACACCAGCGCCATAAATCATCGGGCGTTCCTCCCCTCCCCAGAACCCCTTCACCTTTTGTTTTATGGATTCAATAAAAAGTCCAGGAGTTTTCTTTCCGGCTGCCGGGCCACCCCTCCTCGTCCGGCGAGCTGCGTGGGTTGTCCTGGGTTATCCTCTTGCTTCAGGTCAAGCTCCTCAGGCCTGGGCTGGGCTTGGGCCTGTGCCTGTTTGCACAAATCCCCTTTGGCTCCTGCACGACCAGAGAGGGGCTGGAGCAGGGGAAGGGAGAGTGGGGAGGTGTCAGCTGAAGTCTCCGGAGGCAGAGGTGATGAGAACGGGTTCCCACACAAGTGGCCTTGGACACGTGTGTGGATGGATAGCTGGCTGCGGCCATGTCCTAGTAGGATCCCTGGGCTCTGGGCTTGTAGAGAATGTAGAAGCAGAAGGACTGGGGTCTGTGCACTATACTGATTGCAAGGACGGGATGCAGCCCTCTCCACTTCAATGAGAGTGTGTTCAAAAGTCCCTTAGATGCTATTCGGCAAATCTTTTGATCTGCATTCTTTAGTTCTTGAAATTTGACTTGGGGTCCCACAAATGAACCCTCGGTACAATTTGGAGATTGAAGTTTAAGGAAGACTGAGTAGGAAGGAAGACAGAAAGTTGTGGTGTGGAGAGCAGCCTGAAGCACACAGCTCAGTCACAAGACCCAAGTGTCCCGCCCAGCGCTGCTACCTCCTGGCTCTGGGCCCTCGGGCAGCTGCCCCTTTCTGGTTTCCTCATCTGTCTGTCTAATGAGTGAATAATATCTTAAAGCATCCTCCAACTTTCCTAGTCTGTAGGAAATAACATCTTTCTTATGAATCACTACGTTTCTGAGGTGTCTTATCAAAGGTCTCTCTGAAGAAGCACTGTTAGGTCCCCTTGGAAGACACCAGGGCATATGGCCAGTTTCTGTGACTGATGGCTCGCTAGTGACATTAACACCAGACTTTACCCCTCATGGAGGTTAGAGAGGTCCAGAGTCCCTCCAGCCAGAACAAAGTCTGCCTCTGGGGCAGAAAGACATTTAAATGTCTTTAAAGATCAAACCCGGCACACTTTAACAGCGTCAGCTCACGGCCTCTCTGGTCCCCGAGTCTCACCTGCCTTGTGACCTGACCATGGTTCTGCTTCTCACGGGACGCACTATTTGACTCGGAACATTTAACCTGGAAAAGTCAACGTTTCCCTCAGTGGGAAGCAAGGCTGGGGAGGAAAGGTGGTTCTGATGGCAGCTCTGGGAGAGCAGAACCCGCCAGGCGTCCTGAGGAGATGCACTTCGGTTTAACACTCTGCTCCCTCTCCTGGGGGAAGTGGCTCAGAAGCCACGCCTCCAGCTGTGGCCAAGAGAAGGGGTTCACTCATGAAACAGAAATGGACAAGGGCCTGCTTCTTCCAGAACTCCTTTCTGACACCACAACGTGTCCCAAGGGAGCGTGTAGCCCCAGACAGGCTTCACTTCCTGCTCCCTGGACAGAAGGCCACTCAGTCTCCTTTGCCTCATTTGCATAATGTCAAGAAAAATCAGTCTTATTGAATTGGCATTTGTTTAAAAATATTGGCAAGGGGTTTCCAACTGAGATGGGAGTTGATTTCGCAGAAAGGAAATGAACATTTCACTTGATCACTGATTTATTATGTGAGTGTGATCAAGCCTCAGTTCTAAGCTTCAGTTTTCCCATCCATGAATCCTGATGATTTTCAAGATTTCTTTCCACTCTGTCTTTGGGACTCTAACATACGTGGGATGATCATGGGTAGAAGTAAGATTTTAAACTTTCCAGAAGAGAGATAGGTAAGGGAAACTTATCTAAATATGACTCCTCCACGATTGTTCTTGCTTTCTAGTTTTTTCACTGTTGTGGAGGTCAGCAACCAAGGGGGGAAAAAAACTCACAAAGATAGGGCTGAGCGTTAAGATTAGGCTAATCTGCCAGTAATTTTACAAGAATAGAAGCCCTAGGGGAGTGGTTTTGAACCTTTTACAGTCACAGAACTTTGTAGAATTTGATGAAAATCTCATGTTCCTCCCTCTCTCCTCCCCTCCCAAATGCGCATACAAATTTTTTCTTGTCTTTGCAGATCATTTCAGGGGTTCACAGACCCCTGAAGTCCCATCCAAGGACCTGTTAAGAATCTCTGCTCCAAGAGGCTAATAAAATATTGACCCTATGTTTCCTTACCTGTAAAAAGGAAATACTATTCACCTCCAACTAGCTTCATAAAGGAGAATAAATAACCTGTGCTGTTAAAACATATTGGTTCTTTGGCTGGCAGGCATGTAATATTGATGCAATCCTATTATCGTCATCTGCCATAGTCATTCCCTATTCTGCTTCGTGGGGTGTAAATTTCCTTACAAGACAGAAGCTGCCCTGTCTGTGAAATTCCCAAAACAAGGCCTTCTGGTAAGCCAGCACTATAAGTCTTCCCACTTGCCTATTAGAAACCTAATGAGTCCCCATGGAGACTAAAGGGAAGGCTGGAGGGGGCTCTGCAGGCGCTCGAAGAGTAGTAATTGCTGGGGTAGGAATGCACCAAAGGATACCTTCCTGGCTTTGAAAGTCAGTGTAACTTTCCAAAGACTATTTCTTTCTCCCAGAGTAGGTTGTGATACTAGAGAAATTAACTCATTGAAACAAAACCAAGGTTTAGGGAAAAGGCTTTTGAGGAAGTTAGCTAATACATTAGAATCAGTCCATTTGGTACATGGTTGAGATTCCATGGTTCTTAATCTTCCTGGATTCACAGATTCTTTGAGAATCAGATGTAAGCTATGATTCCTGGCCCCAGAAAATACACAGCCACTGGACATATACTCTCACACAGTTATACTTACAATTTAAGAAACTTACAGAACCTTGCACTTCATCTATGGACCATTAGATTCACGGAAGCTGCACTCCACCTCTTTAAGACCTCTTCCGCCTTAATTGTTGAAGACTTTTGGGATCCATAGATGATTCCATCTGTGACTTCAGGGCCAAGGCTTTGACCATTTTCTCAGAGCCTCTGCAAACAGAGGAAGGAGCAAAGTGTTCT
The DNA here is from genome assembly GCF_028021215.1 of Eschrichtius robustus. Lineage (NCBI taxonomy): Eukaryota > Metazoa > Chordata > Mammalia > Artiodactyla > Eschrichtiidae > Eschrichtius > Eschrichtius robustus. The sequence goes on from NC_090829.1 coordinate 71,957,518, forward strand.
TCCCACAGCTGCTGTGAAACTAACTAGGCTGGAGACGCTCAATGTAGGTTGTGTTTGGAAAGCATAGTCCCAACAGCCGCTCTTCCAGAAAATGGCATGAAACTATAACCCGATGGTTTTTTCCTGGGAGTTGGGGAACGAGCAGGGACGGGAGGCCTGCATAGTACAGGATAACGAGTAGGGTATACTCAAAAAATGCAGATAGCACAATCCTTGGAGAATTGAATGCTAAGGGTTTCAAGAAAACCTGAATGAGCAGCAATCTTCCCTGGGTGAGAAGTGGTAGAGGAAGCTATGCAGCTTTTCAGCAGACAGAGGGGCTCTTCCTACAGCACCTGTGGCTTGCCTTATTGTGGTTCATAAACATTCACTGCCCTTCCCTGGGAAAAGCTGATCTTTCTCTTCCTCATTGCCATTGACCTTGGCCATGTGATTTTCCCTGGCCAGTGAAATGAGCAGGAAAGGCACCCATCACTTCCAGGCAGAAGATTCTAGAGCCAGCTTGAGGTTTATCATGCACTCTTCTCCGTCTGCCACAAGACTGGCCATATTCCCAGTCTACCACTCCATCATCCTTGTCCCAGAGTGAAGGTGACCTGGAGCAGTCCTGCTGTCAACCTGTCAGAGACGTAAGGCAAGTGAATGAAAAATGCTTGTTTTATGAGCCATTGAAATTTTGGTGTTGTTTGTGACTGCAGCAGAGCCAAGCCTAACTTACTGATACAGCACCCTCCTTTGGAAAGGAGGAGAGATGGGTGCTCTGAATGGTCCTCACTAAACTGCAGGACTGCTGATGACAGCACCAGCCAAGGTCAACAGGGGTCATGTGCACACTCCTCGCTCTTTCCATCCTTCCCTCTCCCTGACACTGTTCACAGCACCCTCTCTATCCACCATCACTGACACTCTAGAGCTCATCTAAGGGCCAATAGCCCAACATTCATGCCCCCTGCAGTGGGTTGAATGGTAGCCCCCAAAAGATATGTCTATATCCAATCTCCCAGAACTTGTGAGTGCAACCTCATTTGGAAAAAGGAAACTTGCAGATGTAATTAAGTAAGGATCTCTAGATAAGGTCATCTTGGATCACCCAAGTGCTCTCTAAATCCAATGACAAGTGCCCTTATAAAGATGAAGAGGAGAAAACAGAGGCAGAAATTGGAGTGATGTAGCCACAAACCAAAGAACATCGGGGGTCACCAGAAGCTAAAAGAGGCAAGGGAGGACTCTCACCTAGAGCTTTTGGAGGGAGCCTGAAGCCTGCTAACATCTTGAGTTCAGACTTCTGGCCTCCAGAACTGTGAGAAAATAAATCACAGTTGTTTTAAGCCACCCAGTTTGTGGTAATTTGTTACAGCAACCATGGAATACTAATAATCCACCTTAGCAAAATATCTTTTCTTCATGAGGTCCTCCTTTTGATATAATTCTCAAGGGCAAGGACTACAAACCAGTATCCTAATGGATTTAGGAAGAAAGCCTCTCCTTCTCTCAGCCCAGTCCCTAGGGCGGGGACGCAATTATGTTTAAAGAGGGGAGAACGCCAGCTCACAAAGCCCGACGGGTCTACTTCCTTTCTGAAGGAGACACCAAGCAGCGAGAGAAGTTGAATCCTTGATTCTGGGCTATGCAGAAACTGATGCTCAAAATAAATAGCTCCTGGAATCAAAGCTCAGAGGATGGTACATAGAATTTTAGAGTCTCGAGGAGGGAGAGTGATCATGGAGTCCAGCATCTTCAGACAGAGTTGGTTTTTTTTTTCCGCTTGTTTGTTTGTTTTTATTGAGCTATAGTTAATTTACAATGTTGTGTTAGTTTCAAGTGTACTGCAAAGTGATTCAGTTATACATATATATATATAGTTATACATATATATATTCTTTTTCAGATTCTTTTCCATTATAGGTTATTACAAGATACTGAGTATAGTTCCCTGTGCTATACAGTAAGTCCTTGTTGTTTACCTATTTTATATATAGTAGTGTGTATATGTTAATCCCAAACTCCTAATTTAGCTCACCCCACCCCGCCTCCCCACCCCAGCTATCCCCTTTGGTAACCATAAGTTTATTTTCTATGTCTGTCACAGACAGTTTTTAGAGGTGTAAGGGAGCTTAAAGGATTTTTGCATATTTGCTTGTATTTTGGTTTTATTGAGGACCCTGAGCCCCAGAGAGGGGCGCAGTCTGCTCAGGGTCACAGACTAATTAGGGATTGATTCCCACTCCACCATCCAGCACAGGAAGGCACTTACTTCTCCCAAAACTCTAGCTGTCCAGCCTCTGTGGTTGGAACAGGAACAGGGGACCCACTCCCCAACTGTTCTGCCTGGCTTAGGTCCTTCATAAGCCCTCAACTCTCCTAGTTCGAGGGTCCCACTCCACATCATTTTAAACATCTTAAAATGTACATTCATCCCACATCAAATATCATTTTTATTTAAAAATTTTTTCATGGTTCTTATATCATTTTTGCTTTTGAAAGTAATTGCCTATAAGTAACTTGTTTGATTTTCTACAATGTTCTCAACAATCATCATACAGACCCAGGAAAATCTAACCCTACATAGTTTTCAAATGCAATGAAATTTTTATGAATACTAAATTTCATGATTAGTAAGATCAATATCATGTTTCCTTTTATACAGCTTTAATTCAATCAGTATAGATATTAAAGATAATACAAGTATTGATTACCCCCATTTACAGAATACAGAAGGGCCACTTTCCCAAGGATACCCAACTGGGAATGAAAGAAGTCAAGAAGACTTCAACCCAGGTCTTCAGACTCTAAGAACAGCCCCCTTTCCGTTGAGCCCAGCAGAGCTACCATTCAAAAGACTCACAGCCTTTCAAAGAATGAGGATATATAAAAAGACACAGAAGTCAGCCTGAAAGCACTCTCACTGGTCAAATCTGGGGCAATTTATGTATCAAAATAAATAATGATAGTAATATATTATAATCATTACGATAAAAATCTGTAAGTCCATACTGATAGAACTAAAGAAAGAGAGGAGAAAAAACTTTTTCTTACAGTAAAACGCCAACTAATAAATGGAGAAATGATGGAATTAGAAAATTTGTCATTTAGCAACCATCACGGTAATAATTATATCATCTAAGAAACATCAGTAGTTGTTAAAACTAGTAGGTGAAAGTTTAAGAAATGGGAGATTTGCATAGTTTCAGAGTACTTCCACACAAAATTCTTATTAATTACAAAGAGAAAAAGAGCAATTTTACAATGGACTCAGAAGGAAATATCAGATGGCAAATGCAAATTGAGGAACATTCCACAAAATAATCAGAATGTGATATTCAATAGTATCAAAGTTATAAAATCAAGGAAAGATTGAGGAAGCATTCTAAGTGAAGGAACTGAAGAGATATGACAACTAAATGCAGCAGGTGGGCTTCCCTGGTGGCGCAGTGGTTGAGAATCTGCCTGCCAATGCAGGGGACGCGGGTTCGAGCCCTGGTCTGGGAAGATCCCACATACCGTGGAGCAACTCGGCCCGTGAGCTACAATTGCTGAGCCTGCGCGTCTGGAGCCTGTGCTCCGCAATAAGAGAGGCCGCGATCGCAGTGAGAGGCCCACGCACCGCGATGAAGAGTGGTCCCCGCACCGCGATGAAGAGTGGCCCCCACTTGCCACAACTAGAGAAAGCCCTCACACAGAAATGAGGACCAAAACAGCCATACATACATACATACATACATAAAAAAAAAAAAAAAAAAAAATGCAGCAGGTAAGCTTGAACTTGATCTGTCTGCTATAACAAACATTCTTTGTCAAAACTTGAATGGCATCTGAGGATTAGATGGTAGTAATATGTCAATGTTAATTTCCTTATTTTAATGATTGCATTATAATTATGTAAGGGAATTTGTAAAAATTACACACTAAAGTATTCAAGCTCAGAAAAAAAGGTGGGTTTTTTTTGCAATTTTTGTGTAAGTATGAAATTATTCTAAAATTTAAAATGTAAAGAAGAAATTCAGGCACAAACAAGTCAAAGTAGAGAATATTAAACGTATTTTTGTCACTTCTTCCAGGAAATAGGCTCCCTCCCTCAAGGACAGGGTAGTAACCTGTCAGTTGAGGCAGCCTGGTGCAGGGCTAGAAAGGCTTACGTGCAATGTCTATAAACCAGTCCTATCTCCTCACTCTTTTTTTAAAAATTTTATTGAAGTATAGTTGATTTACAATGTTGTGTTAATTTCTGCTCTACAGCAAAGTGATTCAGTTATACATACATATATATATATATATATATATATATATATATATATATCCTTTTTCATATTCTTTTCCATTGTGGCTTATCACAGGATATTGAATATAGTTCCCTGTGCTACACTGTAGGACCTTGTCGTTTATCCATCCTATATATACTAGTTTGCATCTGCTAATCCCAAACTCCCAAACCTTCCCTCCCCTCGCTAGCTTAAGTTCATGATGCCTGGTAGTCATTTACAGTCAACTTTTAGTTAGCAAGCATTCTTTCATTTTACCTTTAAATTGGACCCAATCAATGAAAAAAAAAATGTTCTGAAAAACAAAACACTTAAGGGTATTGAGATGGTTCCCATCTAAAAGAACACTTTAAGGTTTGGGGGTTTGTTTAAGTCTAATTTTGTAATGTGAATACTGGTTTTCTTCAAAAGGAAGACCACCAGAAATGAATGTGCTCTCATCAGAGTGTAAGATGAATAAAAGCCACACCAGCTCACCACCACACAGAACAATACCTTCCTGTGTTGGATTCTTCTGTGCTCTCTATTGCCTTCCCACTAAATGATGAATTTCCAATGAAATATCATACAGTGTATGTCTCTTCTTGTCTAATGATGACTGGCTTGCCCTCCCTCCCTCCTTTCCTCCCTTCCTCCCTTCCTTCCTTCCTTCATTGTCTTAATGCACTTCAGCATTGTCTGGGCCGATCAGTAAGTCTATTTTCCTTGCAGACTTTAGGAAATCTACAACACCTAGCAAACCTATCATTTAGCTTAATATAACCTGGGGAAGGCAGAAGAGAAAGAAAATTAAGGCTGGAAGTGAGAGGAGACATGCAGTCAGCACATACCCATCTCCTTTGTGAAGGGAGAATGAAGTCTGCCGACATCCAGAGTTCTGTATGTGTGCTGGGGCAAACTCCATCTTAGCTCTTTCTACTCTTCTTTTTCAAAGAAGTGACATGCCTGGGGAATGTTTGGAGTATTTCCACAGCATTCCATAGGAAGCTGCACTGACTCTCCATTCTCTCCAAGTGGTACAGGATGCCCCCAACTCACAATCCTGCTCTGTTCCAAAAAAAAAATTTTTTTTAATTAATTTATTTATTTATTTTTGGCTGTGTTGGGTCTTCGTCTCTGTGCGAGGGCTTTCTCTAGCTGCGGCAAGCGGGGGCCACTCTTCATCGCGGTGCGCGGGCCTCTCACTATCGCGGCCTCTCTTATTGCGGAGCACAGGCTCCAGACGCGCAGGCTCAGTAATTGTGGCTCACGGGCCCAGTCGCTCCGCGGCATGTGGGATCCTCCCAGACCAGGGCTCGAACCCGTGTCCCCTGCATTGGCGGGCAGATTCTCAACCACTGCGCCACCAGGGAAGCCCTGTTCCAAAATTTTTAAAAAATTATTATTTAGAACGTGGAAATCATGTTACAAATGAGAGTTTGATTTCTAGATTAGCCACAAACCCCCCCCCCAATTAGTGTATAAAGTAACCAACATCTACACACACACACACACAACCCCAAACTTCATCATTCGAACTGCTAAGGTGGCATCTTCAGGTAATGGCTGTGAGTCACGTGTTCAGAGTTCAGACACTACCTTGATGTAAGTGACCCATGTTGACAAATTGCTCTCTCACTTAGAACTCTGATGTGAACAAGAACATAGTGCGGGGTTCATGCTAGGCCACCCTCTCACTCACCCCCACAGGTATAGACCCCAAGAGCTACATTGAGTTTTATACTCTGATCACAGTCTTGCTGTAATTTTTATTCCACCCCTCACGGGTAACGTTCCTTCTTCTCTCTCTTTCTTTCTCTCTCTTTATCTCTCCCTCCCTCCCCCTCTCTGGCATAATCTGTTTTACTAAACACTGAAAATAGGATATTTGGGGAGAAAATGAGGTCTGAAAGGAAACTGAGGAAAGCACATATCGTTTATCATTTTACCACTGAATATGTATTTCATTTAAGATGGGCATCTATGGGTACTTGGCAGAATTCTCTTGTTTAACACATCTTTTGAATATTCTATTTACCATGATAATGAGGAAAAGGAACAGGAAGAGGAGGAGGAAGACCCAAATAACTATTGGTATCACCTCATTTTGTGACTGCAGTTGGCTATAAATTTATTAGATGTGACATGATTTAAGTTTCAAAAAATGATAAGACCATCGTCAGGATGATTTCATTGAAAGTACCAATGGCCCTGAAATTCTTATTCTGTGACAAAAAATGAGGGCAAATCTGTCTGGTATTCTCTCTACGTGTTCTTCCTCAAGACAAAGTTTCTAAAATAATCTCAGACACCGTGTAACATTTGCCAGACAGCTGTTCTAGGGAATGCCAAGAAGATAATCCTTGGGTTTATCATAGTCTTTTGTGTTTTTTCTCCCTTCAGTGAATTCTGGGTCCAGGCCAGTTTATTGACGCATGTTCTGAATGTTCAAAAAGTCCCTCTAAGGAAACTTGATGGTCCTTGAGGTCTTTTACGCCTAGTCTACTGACCGAGTTGAGAAGGTAGTTTGTTGACCTCTTGGCAAAGGGATTGACCTTAACTCTGTTTCTAGAGGGCAAATGTCTATGAAGATGAAGCTTCCACTGAAGATGTACCTGGTCTGCATGCTCTCTCTCCATCCCTGAGACAGCTCCCCTCCAGCGTGGATAAAACCCTGGGACAGGGAATTACAGACTCGATCTTAGAGCTGGAAGGACATTCTAAAGGTCACTTGGCCCAGCATTCTCCTTTCTGAACTGTTGGTTACCCCCACTGTCTAACAGAAGTAAGTTTTCTAGAAAATGAAATTTTTAAAAACTGTTTTATTTAATTTTTATTTTATATTGGAGTATAGTTGATTCACCATGTTGTGTTAATTTCAGGTGTATAGCAAAGTGATTCAGTCTTACATGTACATATCTCCATTCTTTTTTAGATTCTTTTCCCATATAGGCCATTACAGAATACTGAGTAGAGTTCCCTGTGGAAAATGAAATTCTTTTTACTGATAAACATGTTCAGAATCTCATGGATATTTTCATACACATGACTTCATCTTTCAGTCAAATGAGTTTATGGAAAGAATTTTAGAAAGGGGAGGAAAGGATTTTGTGTGTTTACATAGACCTAGATATGAAAACTTGAGGTCAGCCCTTCCCTCAAATCTTCAAAATGCCGGTGTTCTCTGATGCTGCTGCTTCTTAAATCATCATCATCTGTCAGACAACAAAAAGGACAGTTAGTAGAAGAGGAAACAGGGGCATACGGTATGGACAGGGGACTGGGAAACATGCTGAACTCAGGCAGAGGCAACACGAGGGAGGAACCTTCACCACTCTCTTTGACGTCCTGACAGATCGTTGCAGGAAGTCATTTAAAAAAAAAAAAATGAGGGACTTCCCTGGTGACGCAGTGGTTAAGAATCTGCCTGCCAGTGCAGGGGACACGGGTTCGAGCCCTGGTCCGGGAAGATCCCACATGCTGTGGAGCAACTAAGCCCATGTGCCCCAGCTACTGAGCCTGTGCTCTAGAGCCTGCGCACCACAACTACTGAGCCCGTGCCACAACTACTGAAGCCCGTGTGCCTAGAGCCCGTGCTTTGCAACAAGAGAAGCCACCGCAATGAGAAGCCCGCGCACCACAATGAAGAGTAGCCCCCGCTCGCCGCAACTAGAGAAAGCCCGCATGCAGCAACAAATACCCAATGCAGCCAAAAATAAATAAATTAATTACTTAATTAAGAAAAAAATGAAATCTTGCCATTTGGGGCAACGTGGGTGGATCTAGAGGGTATTATACTCAGTGAATTAAGTCAGAGAAAGACAAAGACCTTGTGATCTACTTAAATGTGGAATCTAAAAAACAAAACAAGCAAAACAAAATGAAAACAGACTCATAGATACAGAGAACAAATGAGTGGTTACCAGAGGGGAGAGGGGTGGGGCTTGGGCCAAATAGGTGAAGGGGATAAAGAGGGAAAAATCTCCAGTTATAAAATAAGTAAACCATGGGGATGTCATGTACAGCCTGAGGAATATGGTCAATAACATTGTAACGACTTTGCATGGGGACAGATGGTCGCTAGACTTACCGTGGTGATCATTTCACGATGGATGCAAATGTCAAATCGCTATGTACTATACCTGAAATGAACATAATATTGTATGTCAACTATATTTCAGTAAAAAAGAATATAAAAATATACTTTATTGAACCCAATATATTCAATAAATCATTTTAATATGTAATCAATATTTTTAAATTGTTCATGAGATATTTTACATTCCTATTCTGTGTTAAGTCTTCAAGCTCTGTTAACTGTTTTACACTTACAGTGCATGTCCATATGGACCAACCACATTTCTAGTGCTCAATACGCACCCGTGGCTAGTGGATGCCATACTAGACAGTACAGATCATAGAGTGGTCAGGTCCACAGTGGTGCAGGAAACTGACCTGTCTTATGCTCCAAACAGAAGTCTGAGTGTTTAATGAATGAGCAGAATGGGCTGCAAAATAAGGAGATTTTCATGAGGTCTTCAAGAGTAGTCAGTGCCTTCTGGAATTCCTAGAGTTGCCTTAAGGACTTGTGAGCAAGGTCCTGTCAGACGGTGCTTTTCCAAACTCAAGACTTTATGGGTTAACCAAGGGCATGACTGAAATGCAGAGCAGCCCAAGAGGGACACTGGCCTTCCTCACGCCACTCAGGTCTGACTTGGTAAATAGGACAAGGATGGGAACTCAGCTCAGCCTTCTATTCTGTCAGCAACCTGCTAGAATTTTGGCCAGATCATCTAAGCCCATGCCCGACAGGAATCAAATAGGCCTAATAAGAAATGTTATATTACCTGCCCTTGGAGGATTTTTCCTTCAGACTAGCAGGGATATTATGATTATGTAATATAAGGAAATATTGGTTGAGACAGAAAAATGGGGAAGCAATGAATGTTTGGTGAAAAATTCTGGAAGTCAAATGGCCTTGGAGGATTACTGACTTGGAAAACTGTATGGGAAGTGAAGCATTCCAACTCCCCAAAGGGTTTTAAAGGTTTAATCATGCCCAGGGATAAAGCAAGTGGCCTAAAGGCTGCTCTCCCACTGTCATAACACAGGCTCTCTCCTGTGAGAGATGTCATTTGAGTGTGTTGTTAGAAAGAATTCCATGGTTATCTACAAAGCTAAGGCTTGCCCTACCAGCACATTCCTTATGTTCCTAATAGTGACATCTGTTTACATATGACATCCATAATGTATATGAAGTCATTGGACCCTAACAACGTCCCTGTGAGGTGGGACAGAACACTGAGGTTCCCAGAGTTGGCAAAGTTAGTGGGTTGTAGTGGATTTTAAAACCAATCTTCTGACTTCACATCTACATAACTAGTACACAGGGTCACTGACATGTAATGTATGCTTGGCATGTAGTCAATAAACACTTAATAAAAGTTGGTTGATTGAATGAATAGATGAATGAAGGAATGAATGAAAAATAAGAAACTGAGTTTCTTGAAATTCCTCAGAAGACGCCATTTCCAAATTTAAGTATGAGCTCACACATCCTCAGGAAATGTCCTCAGGAAAGTGTTTTGCTTGATTAATATTTTTTAGGAACAGCAAAAAATATCCTTTAGTCTAGATTTAGTCTAGATTTCCGTATCAAATCATTATATAGAAGTAGTTTGAGAACACCGATCTCTGTTGCTCCATGCCTTGTGCAGACGTCTCAGCAGTGAGCTGAACATTAGGCAAACTAGCCTTCACTGGGAAATGTGTTGTCCACAGATGACCTTGATCAGCTGCAGAGACAGAGCCAGCTGCGTGGAGAAGGTGCTGGTCAAGTCAGCCTCTGCCAATGCCTGTACTTTCCTCGTTTACCTGGAAGTGGAAGTTTCCAGGGAAGAAGATGCTAAGAAAGGGGGCCAAAGGAACTCAATAGACATACTAGGTAGAAGGAACAAACCAGTTAAGAGAGAAAATTGTCTGCCTATAGACTATTTTGTCCTTCAAATTCAAATTCACTTTCTCTATTTCTGGGGGGAAACGATATTTCTTTTTTTTTTTTTTTTTTTTTTTTTAAGTTATACAATTTTTATTTATTTATTTATTTATTTATTTATTTATTTATTTATTTATTTATTTATTTATTTATGGCTGTGTTGGGTCTTCGTTTCTGTGCGAGGGCTTTCTCTAGTTGCAGCAAGTGGGGGCCACTCTTCATCGCGGTGCGCGGGCCTTTCATTATTGCGGCCTCTCTTGTTGCGGAGCACAGGCTCCAGACGCGCAGGCTCAGTAATTGTGGCTCACGGGCCTAGTTGCTCCGCGGCATGTGGGATCTTCCCAGACGAGGGCTCGAACCCGTGTCCCCTGCCTTGGCAGGCAGATTCTCAACCACTGCGCCACCAGGGAAGCCCAAGAAACGATATTTCTTTATTTCAAAGGATCTCAGACTCCGGATATTCCAGCTGGAATAAATTGAGAGATAATAATAACAATAATAACTAACATTTGCATATCCCAGGTGTGATCCAAACGCTTTACCTGTATTAACTCATTTAATCCGCCAGTAGGTACTATCATCCCCCTCTGCAGTAATCCCATAGTGTACAATCCTGGGTACCGCTGTTGACCTTGTCTTTGAGAACTCCAAGAGAATGGCACCCACTGAAGTTCTGCAACCCTGCAGCCTTGCCCGTGTTACAGTGGAAGAGACATCACATATCCAACACTTGCATTTTACTGTTGGAGAAACTAATATTCAGTAACTCACCACACAGCAGGTAATTGACAGAGCTGATTCTGGAATCTTGACCCACTGGTTTTGAGGCTGGTGCCTGTGCAATCCGACATGTACTCCATTTTGGAAGCTGTGAGTGACTTCAGTATCCCTCCCTTTAAAGAGCTCACGACTAATAGCAGAGGTATGGGTCACATAAGTATGTAAAAACCAGCACATCTTCACATTCAGGTTCTGGTTAATGGTTCCATCATCTTCTGGTTGTACTTGATTTCTTTTTCCTCAGGTCCCCAAGTCACCAATAGGTCTCCACATTCTTACATCTCAACAGAGCATAGTAGTTGCAGACATGTGCTCTGAAGTCACACCACTGTATGACCTTGGGCAAGTTTCTGTGCCTCAGTTCCCCTCTCCAGAATGTGGAGAAAATAACAGAACTTATTCCTAGGGTTGTTATGAGAATTAAATGAGTTAATTTTCTAAAGCAACGAACATAGTTCATGGCATGTAGTAAGTATAGTACGTGTTTCATAAAATGCTAGATTATTAAACAGCCTTCTAGCTTCATTTTTTCCCTACAATATCAAAATACTCTTGCTAAAACCCAAGTCTGCTTACCATCCTCCGGGCTCCACGTTATCTGGTAGCTCTCAAGAGTTTGCACAAGAATCCCCTGGGGTGCTTGCAGAAAAAGGCAAACTTCTGAGCCACTCCTGGGATTCTGGTTTAGAAAGTCTGGGTGGAGCTCAGGAATCTTCATTTTCACCACATACCCACAAGGGATTCTGATGTAGGTGGTCTGACAGCACAGTTGGAGAGGGAAAACCTCCCAAATACAGTCCACTTTTAGCAGGGCTCTCAGTGACCCTGGTCATCTGGCCCTTGTCCACCATTCCAGCCTCACTGCTCAAAACCCTGCCCCTAATCCTGCCAGACAGACCTGTGTCAGGAAAAATGAAAAGCCATGTTAAAGTCAAGCCCAATTGCATTTCTCCATATGACTGCTGTGTTATATGAGATTAGGGAAAAAATAGCTGAGTTGACACCCAGCAAAGTCTCTGTGGGCCATGCCGATGGGTCACCATGGGAACCATGTCTCTGTGACTTAGTCCAGAGTGAGCATAAAAGCTGAGAGGGACAAAACATATGGTGTTTCTGAGTTCCTGTTCTCTTTCTCAACCTCCCTTAGAGACCAGGCCCCTTGTTTTCTTCTCTTAGAGTAACTCAAGGGATTGTCAGTTCTAAATTTGGGAAAAGGAAGGTGAGAAGGGGCAGAATGGAGACAAAAGCAGGCCTGAAGCCAAGGGACAACTCGCGGAGATAAATGGCATGTTGAGGTCTAGGAATGCCCTGCTCCAGACTGGGAACTCATCCAAAGAAAAAACTATTTTTTTCCTTCATAGCAAAGCTGCTTAAACTGACTTGATGTTCAACTCCCTAAAAACTAAGTCTTGACAGACTAGTCCAAGAACTTGATAATACCTGTTTTGCCCAGTTATATAATCCAAGCACTTTTAAAAGGTGTTTAGATGGAAAACAAAAGTCCCTGAGTTTCCTTCTTAATGAATTCCAAGTCAAACCCATTAGTTTTTTTGTATTTAAAGTTGACTTCATCAACCATCAGAAAAGCAAACTCCCTTCTCTGCCTGGACTGGGTTGAATAGTGTCCCCCAAAATGCATTTCTATGTGAAATCGTGAAGGTGATCTTATTTGGAAATAGGATCTTTGCAGATCTAATTAAAATGGACGTGAAGATGAGGTCATACTGGTTTTCTGTCTTCCTCCACTTGGGTTGCTATAACAAAAATACCACAGGCTGGGTGGCTTATAAACAATAAAAATTTGTTTCTCACAGGTGTGGAGGCTGGAAGTCCAAGACTGGGTGCCAGCATGGTTGGGTTCTGCTGAAGGCCCTCTTCCCAGTTGCAGACTGCCAACTTCTCACTGTGTCCTCACATGGTGGAAGGGGCTAGGATGCTCTCTGAAGCCTCTTGTATAAGGGCACTAATTTCGTTCATGAGGGCTCCACCCTCATGTCCTAAGCACCTCCCAAAGGCTCCTAGCTACTAATACTATCACATTGGGGGGTAGGATTTCAACATGTGAATCTGAGGGAACACAAACATTCAGAACATAGCAGATGAGGTCATACTGGATTAGAAAGGGAACTAAATCCAGTCACTGATGTCCTTTAAGAAGAGAAGACACACAAAGAAGAAAACACCATGTGAAGGCAGACACACAGGGAAGAAAACCATGTGACAAAAGAGGCAGAGATTGGAGTGATTTTGGAACAGGCCAAGGAATGCCAAGGATTGCTGGCTACCACCAGAAGCTGGAAGAAGCAAAGAAGGATTCTCCCCTAGAGCCTTCGGAGGAGCATGGTCCTGCTGACACCTTGATTTCAGACTTCTGACCTCCAGAACTGTAAGAGAATAAATTTCTGTTGTGTTAAGCCACCCAGTTTATGGTGTAGAGTTATGGCAGCCTTGGGACCCTGCCCGACAGGTCCCATTCCTGATGATAGAAAATTCATACTCTGCTGGCTTTCAGATTGATCATTGGACAAGCATCAGGTCAGTTGAGCATGAAAACATCACTAGACTAAGCTCAGATCACAGAAAACAGTAAAAAGCAGCTTTTTTATTTTTTAAAATAAATTTATTTATTTATTTATTTAATTTTTGGCTGCGTTGGGTCTTCGTTGCTGCGCGTGGGCTTTCTCTAGTTGCGGTGAGCCGGGGCTACTCTTCGTTGGGGTGTGCGGGCTTCTCATTGCGGTGGCTTCTCTTGTTGCAGAGCATGGGCTCTAGGCGCGTGGGCTTTGGTAGCTGTGGCCCACGGGTTTAGTTGCCCTGCAGCATGTGGGACCTTCCTGGACTAGGACTCGAACCCCGGTCCCCTGCATTGGCAGGTGGATTCTTAACCACTGCACCACCACAGAAGTCCCAAAGCAGCTTTATTTTTGAATCAGGAAATTTCCTTAAGCAAAGCCAGTGTGCGGTGGAGTTAGAGTTCCCTGCTGGACTCAAGTCCTTTGATGAGAGCATTCCAGTTTCCTTTAGGGTCTGTCCTCTGCCCTCCTTGTATGCAGTTTGCATGCAATCTGTCAAAATGCCTTGACATCCCCTTACAAGGAGCTGCCATCTCACCCATGCGTTACTTCTTGAATTCACTTCTGGGATTTTTGAGCCAAGTACAGCGACGCTGGAAAGAAGAGCTGCACTCCCTTGTCCATCCAGCTGCTGAGCCCCAAGGGACTGTCCACCAGCCTGGACACCGGGAGGTAATCAAGACTGGTTCTACTACAACCAGAAGCAGTTTTTATTGCCTGCAACCCACAACTGTATGGAGACACCTGCCTGTATCTAACCCTTAAACACCCCGGTCCTCTCAGGGAGAGCGAGGACAGAAAGGATTCCTGGGAGGGTCTGATGAAATGTCACAATTACCCCCCACACATACACACACAACTGCATCTGTTGCCAAAGTACAGCTAAAAATATAGTCATCATGTTTTTCAAAGAGCCTCGTATACAGATCTTTGACATAAATTTATTTTGGAAATCAATTCAGTGCTTGCAGAGTTAAAGCTACTGCCGATCTTAATGACTGTGTTAGTTTGCAACTTGACGTACATTTTTCCCTCCTCTTTTCTGTTGTTTTTGATCTTTGATGTTCGTTTCAAATATTTATTATAAAACTCTCCAATCTCAAGTGGAAATAGGTGAGATATAAATCATAAATAAATAGACACACAGGGAGATCAAAATCTCCATGAATCTTATCAAGCGAGATTCATAAGTGATCTAAATTTAACTTCCAGAAGCGTGGCATTTCTTCCCCAAACATAGTTTAATTGGGAAGAAGACAGATTGGATCACAAAATAAAACATGCTCCACCCCGTCTCCCTGGATGTTACTGACGTTTTCATGTTATCCCCAAACTCAGACACCATTACCTTCAAAGGCCTGCCTTAGATCCTGAAATATATTCTGCCAAGTGTTCAGCAGCATCATGAAATAAAGCAAATTCTTAAACCACCAGTCAGAGGTCCCAGGGGGAAAGGGGACCTTTCACCAGAAACTTGTGATGAGGACAGGTCACACTGGTCTTGTTCTGTTCTGTTTTCATATTTTTTAACTGAATCGGTGTGCTCACCTGACAGGGCTGGCCCATCCGGAAGGGATTTCACTGGGTGACCATTTGGCCAGAGAAAAGCCATCTTTGTTTTCCAGCCCCCATCCTGTCCCCGGGGCCTGAAAATAACACCAACACCAACTTCTCTCAAATCTGAAGAGCTATTGTGCGAAGTTGAATAAGTCAGTTACTCTTTCTTTGCCTTGGGGAGGAGGAAAAAAACAAAACAAAACACAGACGGGACTCTTCGCAAAAACCAGACCAAAGGACTGAAAAGAGTAATATTTTCCACGTTCGGATGAAAGATGGTATGTAAATGCAAAATGGGTCGCTGTACTTTATTAAATTTCGATTACACTTGAATTAGTTATAGGGTGACATTTTGACTGTTTCCTCCTTGTAATTCTCATAACTCCACCTGTCTGACATTTCCTTCCTCTCCGGGGCCCATGGAGAACAGGTCCCACTTTGTGGGAGGGAGACCACCCTGCAGAATTTCAAGAACACATTCCCGGGAAGGCTGTCGCTGAGGCACGCACAGGAAATTTCAAACAGTCTCAGATATCAAGAGGTTCATCGCTCCCCTGGGGAATTGATCATTCAAGAACTACCCATGGAAGAACAGAGAAAGTTCTTCATAAAAAAAAGAGAAAGAATTCCAAATGCTTTCCCCTCCTAATAGCCCTCGGGGACAAAAACTAATTGAGTAACCAAAGAGACACTTCCCTCCTGATCTGAGTGGGCACTCAGAGAAAAATCACAAAGATGAAAAGCGTAACACCCATTGTCCAGAAGAAATGCAGAGGGCAGTAAGTGGACTGGGAGAGGGGAAATAGGATACCAAGAACTGAGATTTATGAAAAAAGAAAAGACAAAAGGCAATGACCTTGAACAAACATAACCTTTACAGAGGCAAATGAGAGGCAGGGTGTTTATGAGGTGCCCACGCCCCATCCCCACCCCCGCTTTTTCCTTGGGTCACAGCCAGGCGTTCAAATGGCATCACATATGAGATTCAGCAGACTCTAGCCCCTACCTCACTTTGAGATAACTCGTTCAAGCACAGATTCACTCTAATGCATATTCTTCTGTTTTGGATAAATCCAAGGGGCATTACCTGCCAAGTCCCTGAAGGATCTCGTTATATGTGGTGAGGGGAGGAGGAGCCTTGCCCCCTAACCTGACTCTGTGGTATTATGGGGTCATAAAAGAGCGGTGTTAGCACCTAGCCCTGAAGCACATGCATTAGTGGCCCTGCCATTTGAAGCCAGTGCTTCTCATTTCTCCCTAAAGTATCCCAAATAGGAGAGGAAAATGAAATCATATCCCCAAAGGCTGACCAGCAAGGGTCCTGCGTATTCTATACACTCCCCTCCAAACTCCTCCCACCTACGCTCAAGCCCAAACGTTCCCTAAAGCCTGTGGTTAAGCTCAAAAATTCCTGCAGGATTTGTATCCACTACTCCATAATATGTCTTGTTTTACTATAAAAATATTTCAAGTTACTGCAAAGTGAACTTATATCCCATGAGGATAAGCCAATTTTATCCTGTCAGTTAATGGATTTTGCTGAGTCACCACCCCAACAGGAAACCTGGTACCCCAGTTTGAGGAGCATGATCTTAAACAATCACTTCTCTAGGAGAAGCAAAAGTCTGGCCAGTGACTCTGGACACACATTTGGGCAGCTGCCCTATTTCACTTTCAGTTGTCACCAAGAAAAGCTTTGTATAGGTGAGCAGCATTCCTATAACCGGATGTCAAGGGGGACGCTTCTCCAGTGGTGGTGTGTCTGCCCCTCTTTCCTCAGAGCCCTCTCTGGGGAAGCTGCGGAAACGTGATCTGTTCATGCTTAATCTCTCAAATCTTAAAATGGCCTGCAAAGCTCTGCATGAACTGCCTCCCCACCCCATCTCTCTCCAACCTCATCTCACAGTGCTGTCTTCCCCTCAATCACTGCCTTCTAGCTTTGATCCTACTGGGCCTTCATTCTAAAAGTAGCGCCTGCCTTGCTGTAAATTCCCTTACTTCGGAAGGAAGGAAATGGTCCCACCCTTGGTCCACGTGAGTCCAAGGCTCTTCTCCAATAGCCTGTCCAGGTCCCCGGCTCATCTAGGACTTGTTCTCTCTGGGATCTCCCTGCCACCAGTCCTTAGTCTCCTGGACACTCTAGCTGGCCCCCTCAACACCCATTCCATACTTCCTCTACAACAGTCAGTCCTGTACAACTGCTCCCAACCTAGCTCCGAGATCTAAATCAGGCGCAGTAACCCTCTTCCTCTTTCCACGGTTCAGGAGTGGGCACATGACTTCAGATCATTCAATAACGAAAGCTGAGGACCTTTGTTTGATGGTTCCAGGGGAAACAATCCTTACTATCTTTCTTTCTCTGCACATGGAAAGAAAGAAGGTATCCTGGGGGCTCTTAGTAGATACTGTATAAGCAGAATAAGAGCTTGTTTTAGGATGAAGCTGACACACAGAAGGCAAAGAAGAGGGAGCAAAAGAAACTACATCCTTGGTTACATCCCTGAGCCACTGAATTAAAACAATGTTGAGGTCTACCCCCTAGAATGTTTATTTTCAAGAGCCAATACACAGCTTCATTATTTAAGGCAGTTTGATTGGAGATTACAATAAATAAGTTTCTTGCCTTGGGGGAGTTGACAGTCCAGTCAAGAAGAGAGAAAATGCATAACATAATGAATATTACCACTGGAGGAAGAACAGGGTACTGAGAGGCATAGAGCTGGTTCACCTAGTTCAAGCTTGGAGTCCAAACTTGGAAAAACCGACCAAGATTAGATGGGTGGATAAAATTAGGCAGGCAAGGTGAGGGCAAGAAGGAAAAGAAGAGGGAGGGTATAGAGTTCCACACAGAGACAAGAAAAGGCTTAAAGTGAGAAAGAACATGGTGCTTTCATGAAACCAAAAATGGTCCCAAGATGTAGTCCTGTCTTAAGAAACAGCCACTGAGAACGTGCTTACTTTAGATTCTACCAGGGATGCTGCCATCCCTTTTAAATTAATTGTAGCCTGATGACCTTGGTGCCTTCTTCAGCCCAAAAGCGTCCTTGAACGAGCAGTGCAAGTAGAGGCAGCAGATACTGACCCACAACGCCTTTGGGAGCCACTCACACCATCCCTCTGCACGTCCCACACCCCACACCCCTCACCCTCCCCCCAAACACACACACACATACTCCCAGTACTAGCCCTACACCTTCCTCAGTTCATCTGATCCCAATCCTCCTTATCAGCCAGGCTATGCTATCAGAATACCAGGTCAGGGGACTCTGGTGGTATCCAGCTATGGTCTATTCTCATCATTTGCAGATTCACCTATTTATAATCCCAAAGTCAATACTCGGGGCACTTTGGTGGTCATTCATGGATAGAGGGATGAAAATTTTGCATTTTTGATGCCACATTCCCAGGTGATATGCACCCTGTGCCTTCTTGTTTCAGCTCTCATACTGTAATGGGGTGGTACTTAGTGCCACTTTTTTCGCATTTTTGTGTGTGGTTTTTGTTTTGTTTTGTTTTTTAGTGATTTCACTGTTTAAAACAATCCCCAGGGATAGCACTGAAGTTCTGTCTAGCGTTCCTTAGTGCAGGAAGGCTGTGATATGCCTTATGGAGCAAATAATATGTATGTTAGGTAAGTTTCATTCAGCTGTGAGTTGTAGTGCCATTGGCTGCCAGTTCATTGTTAATCAATATATATATAGTTAATATATATTGTTTATATATATATATATACAATGTAATATATATTGTTAATCAATATATATATATCATATATATTTAAATCAAGTGTCTTTAAACAGAAACACGCAAAAAACAAGATTTGTATTGATCAGTCATCAAAAATGTTGTGACCAGAGGCTCACAGGAAGCTAACCCTGAATTCCTCCTAGGAGCGATGGTTCAGTATTTCCTAATTCAATAATCACAGCAACTCTATAGAATACACTTACCATGAATTACAAGAATAGACTGTGTCGGCTTATAGATTGCAAGGACTAGAGGCTGTCTCTCTGGCTCAAATGTTTGTTCCTATATGAGTTAGTATAAGTGCACTGCTCTAGCATAAGGATACCCAAATTCAGAACAGTTCAAATGCAACAGATGTTTAGTTCTTATTCACACATCAGTTTTGAGTGGGTGAGTGAGTCAACCCAGTGTGTGACCCTCCTCCACTTGGCTCTGTAGGAATCTCAGAATCTACAAGGTTAGATGGACACAGACATTATAATATGTGGTTTTCAAGGTACCTGGGCATTATCCTCATTTGGCCCAAAGGAACATGTGGGAGTGCACCTGAGAGGTTTTGATGGGCCAGACCAGGAAGTGGCACTCATCACTCCTGCTCACTTTCCATTGGCTAGAACTCAGTCACATGGCCACACTTAGCCACAAGGGAGTCTGGGAAATGGAGTCTGGCTGATGACCAGGAAGAAGAGAACAAGATTTCCTTGACTGCTTGCCGTCCCTGACACGGTTTGTTTGTTTTAGGGACTCATATGAAGTTGGGTTCATACCAAGACCTGTGACTGCCCCAGGAAGATTAATAATTTGCTCCTTCCCCTTCAGTTCTTCTTTAAATATTTGCTCAAAGTTTATTTTGAGGCAAAACCAAGATCTGTGTAGAGACGGGGAGGAAGAGAGCTGCACCTTGACCTGAGGAAATCCTGCCCAAACCCTTGCTTTGGTTCCTGAGCCGACTCCAGGGCTGATGAAGATTCCCAGCCCCTCTCTAGGCTGCCTGAAAGTGTAGCCTCTTCCTAACCCTCGTTGGAATCGGAGCCCTTGGGTGTAATGCAGCCCAAAGGCTGAGGGAGGGTCCTGAAGCCCTTAATGAGGAGGCATTTCCAGGGCCAGGCATCCCCCAGAGGAACCACACAGGCCCAGCAAGACCCCGGCCTCAGAGAGAGGGCGGCCACAGAGGATACTGGCACCAGGTAGGGAGGCCGAGAACTTGGCCACTCCCAGGGGCAAGTGGGAGGTCACACCCAGCCAGGCAAGGCCTGAGCCAGACCCGACTTTAGCCGACTGAGCCCCTTCCCACACTGCGAGGCCAACTGTAAGGAACCTGATAGGAATGTTACAGTGTGAGAGGGACTTTGGGAGAAGCCTGAGTCAGACCACCCTTTAGCCCATGTCCTAGGGAGGAGGAAGGCCCTTTTGTGTTTTGGAAGCATTTGTAAGCGACCAGGGAGCTGCAGACCGCCTATGAGGCCTCCTCACCTTATTGCTCCCACCTGCTCTAGCTGAAGTCAAAAGCAACGCAGACAGGTAATGCCCACAAAAAGGCACGCTAGCCTCTGTCCTCCCTCTTCGGTAGCTCTCCTGGGTGTCAAAAGAAAGACTCCCATGCTATAAACCAGCAGAATCATGGGGTCTGGAAACAATCCCTGAAAGAAAATTTTTTTAAAATCCCTGAAAAAAACAATCCCCCTGAAAGAAAAAAGTCATAATAATAATTTTATATTGAGTGGCAGGCCCTGTGATACACATTTGACATGTGTTGTTGTACTGAATTCTCACGATGACCTGTGAGGTAGGTATTCTAACCCTTGTCCTACTAATGAGGAAACTAGGGCTCAGAGGAGTGAAGCCACTTGCCCACATTCACACAGCTAGAAAGAGGTGGAGTCAGGCCCTTCTGTCTGACTGCTAAGCTGGTCTTCTTAACCTCTGAGCCCTGAGGCTCTGACAACGTTGGCCACTTGCAGTGTGGAGGCAGGGGAATCCCTACCCGCGACCTTCCTGCACCTGCACCTCCCCCTCCTCCACAGCTGAGGTCTGTCTCCCCACCTAGAACCATCCTCGTGCTGACCACCTAACAGAACGGCCCCGTCACCTCCATGCATTCACTGGACTCGGCCCTTTCTCTCTGATGGGCTTTCAGGCCTCTCCCTGGCATGAATGCCATCCTGGTGCATCCGTCAGTTCCCAGGTGCTCTGCTGGCATTTGCTCACCAGCTGCCTGAGCTCCACTGTTGAAAGGGGGTGTCTCTGGGATGCTCAAGAGCCTCAGGTGGCAGAGCTAACCATAAGAATGTTCTCTCCTCCTTGGTCACCTCCCTTCAGGTGGCTCTTGAAGAGACTTGGCACTGTACCCACATCTCAGGACCTATGACTTCCCCTAGCCTCCCCACAGCAGTTCAAAAGATAGCGTGATCCATCAGTCAAAGAAGTTCGATATTAGGCCAGTATGGGGCAAGGATCTGGCCCACGCTTTCCCCTGGCTGGCTGCCATCAGTGGCTGCTTGAGCAACACAGAGATGCAGCCTTGATCTCCACCTGTGCAAACAGCACACAGGATGGAGCTGAGCCCTCGACAGGCAGGAAAGCGCTGGGGATTCTCTGGACCCTGCCACTATCACCCTGCTGCTTGACCTCGGACAACACGCCTCCTTTTCCGAACATGATAAACTGGGGTTCCTTCTGTGGATTTCCATGGGCGGCCTGAACTGATGCAGTTGGCGGCGGTTCTTGGCCCATTCTCTCTGGAGGCAGTCACCACCTCTGGCCTCCTTTCAATCTTTTTTCCTCCTTTTCTTTTAAAATAGATCCCGTAGATTAGCGTGGGATGAAACCAAAGAAGATTTTGTGATGGATAATCATTTAGGATGTTTCTTCTTTACATTCTTCCTAGGGTTTGGGGGAGGGGCCAGGGCATTGCACAGGCCAAGGCTTTATTGGGGTGTTGCTAAGCCATATCAAATTCTCCCCAACCTTTCTCCCCAACCAGATCTTCTTTCCAAGGCTGTAGAGGAGTTGGCAGAGAAAGGCCAATCGGGTGCCACAGCTGTGTTCCCAGGAGTCTGGGTCGTGCCTGGCTTCCCAGATGCATTGGACTGAGTAACAGTGTGGTTAAGAGAGTTGCCAAAAATCACAGAGCTGGGGAAGGCCCTCCCAGAGGGCAGGGATATTAAGAGCAGGCCAAAGGGCCCAGAGTCAAGTCCCAAGGAGGAAACTTCTGGGGAGCCACGGAGGGTGCCTGGGGCTGGGGACGGCAAGCTTGCTCTGGGCCCGACTGCTGACAGCTCCCTGGAGAACACGTCACCCTGCATCCCAGGGCCTCAGTCTCTTCATCTGGAAAACCAGCAGGTCAGGCCATCTGAGGCAGACAGTTACTAAATTGGTCTAAGCTCCCTTCCAACTTTGGGATTCTTCCACTACTTTACAGTCTAGGGGTCCAGAAATGCCCTCTCTGCTTTTGCGCATTTGCTTGGAGTGCCGGGGCCACACCAAACCTCAGGTGCAGCCCTGCAGCTCTCCCTCTGCTCTGGCTCCCCGCCAGCCCTTGCCAAGGAAATGGGATTCAGACTGTTCCCATCCATCTACCTCAAAGGCAACCAAACGATGGCCTTGTGAAGAGGATAGATGCCGCCAAAGCCTTGCTGAGCCTTCTGGGTGGGTGACTTTTATGACTTCTCTCCCTCCTTGGGACCAGAAAGCTGCGTTTGACCAACACTCAAGCCTCAAAACTTGCAGTTTGCCTGGAGCAACCCCAGGCATCTTAACCTTAGGGAACAACCTCCTCAGGCTCCACCAGACACTTGGAAGGTGACGGGGTGGGGGTGGGGGTGGGAGTGGGGGGGTGGGGGTGGACACGTCACACCCGCTGCCCTGTGACATCCTCATCCCCTCCCCCACCCTCCAGCCCCACCCCCTGGCAGGGAGAGCTGGTCCCAGCCAGTGTCAAAGGGTCAAAACAAAGCTCCTTTTCCGTGTGCATTTTCTTCCTCTATGGCTTAGACTGTAAAGTCATCAGGAAGCATGGTCTAGTGCCCCAAGCTCCAGACAGACGGCCTGACCTCTGTCCTGGCTCCCAGGACTGGCCTGAGCCAGACAACGCACCCCCAGGACTGTCTCCCTCTGCAAAGCAACTCGGGCCTCCGAAGGCGGCATCACCTCTCAATGCAAAACACAGCCCCTCCCTCCTCCGGCAGCAGCCGGAGTTAGGACCAGCCTATCTCTTGGGAGAGGGAATCACTGGGGAAGGCTGTGGAAGAACAGAGCAGAGGAAGAAAGGCTTCATTGTACTGGGGGCGGTGGGGGAGGGGTGAAGACCTCAGGGACCATCTCTCCCATCTTCACTGTCTTCACTTTTCCACTCTCCCGGCCCTGAGGTCGAGGGTCCCTGCTCTGGGCTCCCCTGCACTTGGGCCGATTTCCTTTGTAGGGGAACGGCCCGAAGTGCAGATAAACAGAGGGGCCCATTGTAGATGGCTGTTGGGCATCTCTGGGGATCAGTAACACCTTCATCAGAGAGGTGCTTATGTAAGCATTCGCTTCCCTTCCCCGTGCCCACCCCTTAAATAAGCAGGCTACTTCCTCCCCTCCACCCCTCCCCTTGCAGCTGGGTCATTTTGCCTTCCTCAGGCTTCAGCCCGACTTCTCATCCAGTTTCAGACCTCAGCTGCACTTGGTGCATGCTGTCTCCTGCTCCTTATTTTCTTTCAATTGAAGTATGGTTGATTTACAATGCTGTGTTAGTTTCAGGTGTACAGCAAAGTGATTCAGTTATACACATATTCTTTTTCATATTCTTTTCCATTATGGTTTATTCCAGCGTATTAAATATAGTCCCTGTGCTGTACAGTAGGACCTTGTTGTTTATCTGTTTTATATACAGTAGTTTGTATCTGCTAATCCCAAACTCCTCATTTATCCCTCCCCCACCCCCTTTCCCCTTTGGTTACCATTGGTGTGTTTTCTATGTCTGTGGGTCTGTTTCTGTTCTGTAAATAAATTCATTTGTATCATATTTTAGATTCCACATATAAGTGATATCATCTAATATTTGTCCTTCTCTGTCTGACTTACACTTCACTTAGTCTGATAATCTCTAGGTTGCTGCAAATGGCATTATTGCATTCGTTTTATGGCTCAGTAATATTCCATTGTGTATATGTACCACATCTTTTTTATCCATCCATCCATCAGTGGACATTCTGGTTGCTTCCATGTCTTCCATGTTCTTCTGTTCCTCATGAGTTCTCTTTTCACACCTGCCTTTAAATGAGCCCCTGACCTGGCTGTGAAGGAAAGGTTATGTCCCTGTCTGTGCTGCTGTGACAAGGTTTTTAGGAGCTGAGACACATAAGGTGAGGCCTCAAGGTTGCTGAAGAATGGGTCCCCTCAGTGACCCTCTGGTGCAGATTTTCATCTGACCCTGAACCCTCCTTCTGCCACAGTGGATACACACACCCAACCCGGCTACCTGCCGCTCAAAATCCCTGGCCATCCTGCCACCAAACAAGGAAATTTTGTGTGCCCTTCATCACTGACATGAGGCGTGCGTTTTCTTGGGGAGAAAAAGTTAGCAGGTGCCGGGGCAGAGAAGTTCACGTATTTGAAGAGGCAGGCCTCCTTGCTCCCAAAAGTAAACCCAAAAGAATAGAAACACTGAACCCTTGCCCCCAAGCTCCCGGCGAGCGCATGACCTCTGACTTAGGTCTGGGGCACGCCAAAGTGAAGAAGGCTTGGCCCTGCTCCCCTAAACGTCACTGCTTCTACCTTAAAACTCCTCTAGACACAGTTTCATGGCCCTTAGATAAGATCTATGAGAGTGGTTCTCAACCCTGTCTACATGTCAGAATCCAAGCGGCCTCCCAGATCCATTAAAAGGAAATCTCTAGAGGTGGGATCAGGCATTGGCCAACCTTGAGAGCCACTGATCTAAAACAATGCCCCAAATGGCAGTTCGGGAAACAGCAGCTCAGACAGGGCAAGTAACCTGCCCAAAGTTAAACAGCCAGGTGGGACAGAGCCCTGAACAGAACCTGGGTCTCTTAACTGTAAATTCATCTCTCTTCCTGTCACGGTTTCCCCTCTGGTTGCTTTAGGAGAGAGGGACTTAATTTCCGGTATGCGTTAAAATGATCTGGGGAACTTTTGAAATATACGATGACAGGCTTCATCCTGGAATTCTCATTTAATTGCTCTGGAGTATGGCCTGGGTATACTTTTTTTTTTTTTTTTTTTGAGTGATTCTAATAGATAATCATGATTGGAAGAAGCCCTGCTTTAAAGGTAAAACTCAGAAATCTCAGACAGAAGGGGAGGGAGAGAGAGAAGGGAAAAAAATAATGCTACAGAGGTCAGGGAAGGAAAGAATGTTCCTGGAGGTGGCATCTTTGGGATCTGCCAAAATGCATGATATTTGAGCTGGATCTGGAAGGAGAAATGGATTTAGATACGTGGAAGTGGTCAAGGGCTTTCCAAGGCAGGGAACAGTATGAGCAGAGTCCCACAGGAAGGGATACGGGAGACGTGAGAGCTGAAAAGTGGACAAACAGGTCAATTGGGACTGGAGTGTGAGAGACCGTGAACGCCACACTCGGGAGTGTGGACTAAATTGTCCAGGCCACACAGCAGAAGCGCCTGGACGGCTTGGTAAAGCAGAGTACCCGGCCCCACCCTCAGAGCTCGGATTAGGTGGGCCTGTGCTGGGGCCTGACAACTTGCATCCCTAACAAGTTCCCAAGTGATGCTGGTGCTACTGGTCCTTGGAAGACACTTTAAGGACCACTTGGCTGGGTCAAGGGAAATCACGGGAGGTTTTGGCTCCTGGAGACTGCGTTTGAGAGAGGGAGAGAGAGAAAGGAAGAGACTTACTGTCAGAAAGAGAAAGACAAATACCATATGATATCACTTAAAACATGACACACATGAACCTATCTACGAAACAGAAACAGACTCACTGGCACAGAGAACAGACCTGTGGTTGCCAAGGGGGAGGAGGGATGGGGGAGGGATGGCTTGGGAGTTTGGGATTAGCGGATGTGAACCATTATATATAGGATGGATAAACAACAAGGTCCTACTGTGTAGCACAGGGAACTGTATTCAATATCCTGTGATAAACCATCATGGAAAAGAATATGAAAAAGAATGTATATATATGTATAACCGAATCACTTTGTTGTGCAGCAGAAATGAACACAGCATTGTAAATCAACTCTACTTGAATAAAATAAATTTTAAAAAAGAAAGGAAGAGACTTACTAAGATAGGAACATGATCTGATGCAGAAAGAGAAAACAGGAAGTCCAGAGCAGGGGCTTCTGGTAGAAGTAGCAAGGGGGGACCTGAGGAGGGCCTGGGCGGGCAGCTGGGGAGGAAGGGCATCTAGAGGATGTTAGTGGGGGAAAGCACAGAATGTGGTGACCAACTGGATTTGGAGGGAAACCGAGGCAGAGTCCAGGGTGAGTGAACTGGGGAGACCAAACAGCCAAGACGATGACGGTACAATTCTCTGAGCTGAGGCGCGGGCATGAGGCAGCACCCGGGGCTCGGCTGGAATACAAACACTGAACCCTTGCCCCAAGCTCCCGGCGAGCCCATGACCTCTGACTTAGGCCTGGGGCACGCCAAAGTGAAGAAGGCTTGGCCCTGCTCCCCTAAACGTCACTGCTTCTACCTTAAAACTCCTCCCCTCTTGGAGGGGGCAGGTGGGCTGAGCCAGTGTGATCCTCACCCACCCCCCAGAGCTTCGGGCCTGGAGGGAGGGGGAGACAACGGTGTGTCTCTTTCAGGTCAAATCAGGGAGGCAACTTTAGCAAGCGTGGGCGTGTTACTCATGCTAAAACTCACTTTGCTCCAAACCTTTACTGTTCATCTGCCTTCATGTTTACAGAATGTGCTTGTTCCCCAAAGCAGGGATCCTCAGTCTTGGCCACACGTTAGAATCATCTGGGGAAATTTAAAAATGCCGTGTACCTGGTCTGCATCCCACACCAATTAGAACAAATCTCTGGAGTGAGACCCAGGCACCAGTACATTTTCAAGCTCCCTGAGTCATTCAAAAGTGCAACCAGGATGGAGAACTGTGCCCTGTAGGGTGTGTGTAGGTAGCCTTCAAATAGAGTATTTATGAAAATGCCACTTCCTCCCTAAGGAAATGGTTTGAATGTGTCTAGCATCACCCCGCCATCCCCCCACTCCCTCTTGCCACCCATGGGTACGGGTCAAGGGAGGTCAGCTTTCTGACCCACAGGCCTGCCCTGCAGTTTGGGGCTGGGGCTGGGGACCACGGCTGTGGTGGGTGGAGCTGGAGGCTGGGCCCTGGAAGGGAGGGGCTGGACCGCCCAAAGTCCAAGGAGGCCTGTACCCCAGGGCACCGCCCCAAAGGCAGGCGGACGGGGTAGGGTGCGGTTCAGAGCCAAACCCACAGGAAGGTTCTGAGGACCTGAGAAGCCTTGTGGGAGGAGGGAGCCGTGGGTGTGGGCGACGGGAGGGGTTCTGCATGGATGCTGGCAACTCCTGGAGCTGCTCTTCAGGTACAGGTGAGTGTGGGGAAGCCAGGAGAGGGCAGAGTGTGACAGGGGCCTGGCTGCTGGCCCTCCTCCCTGACTCAGAGTCCCAGATGCACAGAAGATGAGGAAACTCACCGGGGAAGGATGAGCTTTAGGGCCACCGGGATTTGGGGGTCCTGAAGCTGGTACAGTTTGGGGGGGGGGCATCTTTAAGAAAAAGGATCTGAAGTGCCAAGAATAACATGGAGCACAGGGCCTTGGAAGGCGGCTGGGCAATGAGGGGCCCTGTCATGAGCTTTATGACCTCCCAGTAAATCCGCTCTAACAGGCTAACGTTTTGTGATGGGACATTAACTGTTTCCTTTCCAAAGCTTGTCATACCCTCCAGGGTGGTACTGGTGTGGTCCTGAAGGCACTGTGGTCTTTGGGATACCAGTCAGACCAGGAAGGCCAGTCATCCATTCCATTTCTGGGGAAACAAAGCCGTAGAGAGGTGTCTGTGGTCAGTCACCCAACACATCAGTGACTATGCCACCAACAAAGCCCTCAGTGCCAGCCCTGCACGCCAATCACTCCCTCCGCAGACGGTATGAGAACTTCCCATGTGTCAGGGCCGTGCTGGGCACGACAAGCACCACAGTAACTCAGACGTGGCCCCAGCTCTCAAAGATGAGACCCTGCCCTCAAGGAGCTCTAAAGTTGGTGAGGAGGCCAACTCAGGCTGGCAGTTACAGCCAGAGGAGCACAGGAAAGACGCGTGCAGGGGCCTGTGAGCACAGGAGAGCGGGTGAGAGGTACTCACCTTGGGCAGTTCAGGCAGGCTTCCCGGAGGGGGCAACAGGAGAAGGAGCCTAAGAGAACCAGCCCAGCAGAGGAAACTCACCAGCCAAGGAAAGTTTTCCTGCACTGCGAACAGCCACAGCAATATCTATTAAGCACCTACTATGTACCGAGCCTTGGGCTAATCCTTATATATCTATGAAAATTAGTGTGCACAACATCCTCACAAAATGGGTCCTATTATTATCCCCATTTTACAGGTAAGGAAACTGAGGCACAGTGCCACTGAAGCACTTGTTCTCAATCTCACAGCTATTTAAGTGGTGGGTCTGAGTATTAAACCCAGGAAGTTTGGCTCCAGGGCCCATGTAGGCACAAAACTATGAGGGGACAGCTTGGAGTATTTGGGGAACTGCAAGAAACTCAGCATGTCACACACAGGAAGCTCAAGGGAGGCCGGCAAGGAAGGGGGCTGAGGAGGCCAAAAGGGCAGGATGGATCCTGAAGGGCCTGGAAGAACAGGTGAAGGAGTTTGGGTTGGTCCTTCAAGCAAGGGCATAGCATGGTCAGATCTCAGCTTTAGAAATGTTACTCTGCATAAAAGATGTGATTATAGAAGATGGATTGGAGGCCATCCAATGGAAGCAGGAAGACCTCTAAGGATGCTATGGCAGAGTCTTGGCAAGTGCTGATGCAGCATCAACGGAGGCCACGGGACCAGCTCAAAGCTCCTCTGGCTCCAAAGACCAGCTTTACCAGCCTGAGTGAGGTGGGAGGGGGTGGGAGGAGGGAGGAGCAGCATTATGCCACAGAAAGTGCTCTGGACTTGGAGCCAAGAGACACGAGTTCAATGACCACATTCCCACTGGCCACCTTCACGGATATGGTCAAATCCCTTGACCTCTCTGAGTCACAGTTTCCTCATCTGGAAAGTGGGCATAATAATTCTCGCTCTGACTCAATTTTTGTGAAATTCAAACAACATTATGTATGTGGAAAACGACCCACAAGTATTATTGATAATCTAATGGAAGCTTTAAAATGTCTGCACAATTAAGTGACAGCCCAGAGACCAAACGCTTCATCTCCTCGGGCTGAAGTGGTTTCCTTTGCTCGGCAACAGGTCTCACAGCTCATGCATGTTCCCACCTCCACAGGACCCACCAACCGTCCTCGTCCTTCAAAGCATGGCCCAGATGGCACCTCCTCCATGAAGCCTTCCTTCAGATCCCCAGGTGGAAATAACCACTTCTTCCCCAGAAGGAGCGCTACTTACTGGCTCTTCCAGAGCCTCACCTCTGTCTTTGACTTAGCTGCAGTTGGTGATGTATTCTGCTGCCCTCAGCCCCGTGCCTGTTGGCTGGTGCCTTTCTTATTCCTCTTTGCCACACAAAGGACACACTCTGTGCGTTTTTGTTGAATGATTAAAATACAGACTGAGTGAGTGACTGGGCTGTGGTTCCACAGAGAAATCTGGGAAGACAGCAGCCTTGATCCAGTGAAAAGGGCAAGAGGGTTCTACAGGATGGCATGAGGGTCAGAGGCCTGGAAAGCTACCAGTGGCCTTTCAAATTCCCCAAAGACAGACGTGGAAATAATAACAGTGAGAATAACTGTATTTGCTCGCCGTTATTGAGTACTTATTCTGATTTGCTAAGTGTTTCACTGAACTGTCTCATTTAATCCTCACAAAACTCTGTAAGGGGGTAACTTTTATCCAACACCTGGCCCAGTGCCTAGGACAGAGATGGTGCTCAGTTAATTTACAAAAAGAAATGATTGATGAGGAAACTGGGCCCTGGAAGGTACAGTCACTTGCCTAAGGTCATACAGTTAATAGGCAGCAGAGTTGAGATTCAACTCTTTACTACATACTGCTTCTCATAAAAGAGAAGAGGACAGGTTGTAGGCACCGTGAGGGAAAAGCAGGCATGGTGAGGGAAGGCTTCTTCCCTCTGCATTGGTAGAGGGGGCCGGAATCTGAAAATTCAGGAGAGAGTCCTGAATCAGGGGTCCTTCTTGGCCAACCTTCCCCAACCAGAAGAGTCAAGTACAAGTCACTGGTCCCCGCCTAGGAGGAAGGGAGATGGTTTCAGAGTCCAAGGCCAGCACCTGAGGAGTAATGGAGCTTTATTTGCTTGAGTCTTTTTCCAGACACTTCCTTATCAGCATTTCTTCTGGAAGGATCTGGGCAATCAGCTTCATTACAGGGCTCAGGCTGACAAAAACCCTGTTTATTAAAAAGGGTGGAGTGGACTTGGGATGTCCTGGGATCTGTCCTCCTCCCCTGCAGCTCAGCTGGTTGAGAGAAGGTGGGACGCAAGACAGAGAGGGTGCGAATGGGCAGGAGGAACCCCACAGCCTTCACCCGGGAGAGCAAGAGAGAAGCAGATCCTGCCTGACTGACCCCAGACCCCGCGCTGCCCCTGCTGACATCTGATAAATGCTTCCTGTGAAAATGTTTACCCAGGAGGAAATGGATCCTGCTTCCCCTCCCTACCATGCGGGGGGTTGGGGGAGGAAGAGGGGCTGCAGCGGCCCCATAAATCCCAACAACTGTCCCTGCTCACCACCCCGCCTCCCTGGGGGCCCCAGAGTGGGGGAGACGAAGGTGCCAGACACAGAAAGATCTGTGACAGGAGGCAAGTACGCAGCCAGGGCGGTCACGACTGTAGGAACACGTCCATGTCCATTTGTCACTTTTATCTCCTATTTTTTCCTCCATTTCTTTTAAATTAAGTTGCCGTCTATCCTGGTTTTATCCAGGAAGTCTGAGGGGAGCCATCAGGAGCTGGTTCCTTTTCATTTTTCCCTGCTTGGGAAGTGATGTGAGGGTGGAGCTAGCAAACTGTCACAGTGGATCTTAAATCTTGGGAGAAGTGTCCACGGGCCTGGAAAAACAGTTTGCTTCCCCAACAATCAGGGTCTCTAGGTTCCAGTCTCAGGTGGGCTGCTGTCTTCTCTAGAGAGGCACGTGGTCGTGTTGAAAAGAGTGTGATGTCAGGAGCCAGAGAGCCAGTCAGTCCTGGTGTCATCACTTATTCACCCTGTGACCTTGAGCAGGTCTGGTCACTTCTCGGAGCCTAAATTCCCTCCCCTGCAGAACGGAGACAATGGTATTACCTGTACACAGTTTCCTGTGAGGCTCAAGTAAGGGAATGCATGTACAAATGCTTTGAAACAGTAAAATAATGCACAGTCATGGGGTTTTTATTAAGCCAAGGAACTTGGCCGAGTTCATCTATAAAATGGATACAGTAATCTCTGCATTTCACTTTCCTGAACGTCGGGAGGACAGAAGAGATAATAGTCACAAAGGTGTCCAAGACCTTGGGTCAATTTTCCATTTCACCAGCATCCAAACCATCAGAAAATGAAATACACTCCAAAACTTTGTTCACTTCTAAATAATGACTATCTCAGCCTGCAATAGCACCGGAGGCAAAGCACCAAAGACTAAATTATTTTTTAACTATCACATTCTTGGTCTCTAAAAGTTCATGGTAACATCTAGCTTAGCTTGAATATCTCTTTAACTGAAGCACCCCAATTCTCAGCAATAGTTCTCTAAAGTATGACTCACAGAGCACACGTTTCAGAAGCAAACCAGCAGCTTATTTAAAAACCCACATTCTTGTGACATACTGGATCAGAACTCTGGGTGGATAGGGCCGGGAAATCAGATTTCAGCATGCACGTCAGGTGGTTAAACATCCTGCATGCTGGCGTTTAAGAGTCACTAACCTGGAGGCCCCACTATTTGCTGCCGAAGGGTCATCAAACCTTCTCTATGTCCTTCAGCAGCCAATCCCTGGATCCCCACGAGAGGAGACTCAGGTACACACAAGTCCAGTAAAGTCCAAGTCATGTGACCCCACCTTCCACGGCCCCACATCCATGGATCTGATTCTGGAAAAGGCAGATGAGAGGGGCTGGGTCCAGAGCCAAGTC
The DNA here is from genome assembly GCF_028021215.1 of Eschrichtius robustus. Taxonomy (NCBI): domain Eukaryota; kingdom Metazoa; phylum Chordata; class Mammalia; order Artiodactyla; family Eschrichtiidae; genus Eschrichtius; species Eschrichtius robustus. The sequence goes on from NC_090829.1 coordinate 71,989,637, forward strand.
TTTTTTTTGTTTTTTTTTTTGCATTTTTGAATTTTATTTTATTTATTTTTTTATACAGCAGGTTCTTATTAGTCACCCATTTTATACACATCAGTGTATACATGTCAATCCCAATCTCCCAATTCATCACACCACCACCCCCACTCCCCTGCCGCTTTCCCCCCTTGGTGTCCATACGTTTGTTCTCTACATCTGTGTCTCTATTTCTGCCCTGCAAACCGGTTCATCTGTACCATTTTTCTAGGTTCCACATATACGCGTTAATATACAATATTTGCTTTGCTCTTTCTGACTTACTTCACTCTGTGTGACAGTCTCCAGGTCCATCCACGTCTCTACACATGACCCAATTTCGTTCCTTTTTATGGCTGAGTAATATTCCATTGTATATATGTACCACATCTTCTTTATCCAATTGTCTGTCGATGGGCATTTAGGTTGCTTCCATGACCTGGCTATTGTAAATAGTGCTGCAATGAACATTGGGGTGCATGTGTCTTTTTGAATTATGGTTTTCTCCGGGTATATGCCCAGTAGTGGGATTGCTGGGTCATATGGTAGTTCTATTTTTAGTTTTTTAAGGAACCTCCATACTGTTCTCCATAGTGGTTGTATCAATTTACATTCCCACCAACAGTGCAAGAGGGTTCCCTTTTCTCCACACCTTCTCCAGCATTTGTTGTTTGTAGATTTTCTGATGATGCCCATTCTAACTGGTGTGAGGTGATACCTCATTGTAGTTTTGATTTGTAGTTCTCTAATAATTAGTGATGCGGAGCAGCTTTTCATGTGCTTCTTGGCCATCTGTATGTCTTCTTTGGAGAAATGTCTATTTAGGTCTTCTGCCCATTTTTGGATTGGGTTGTTTGTTTTTTTAATATTGAGTTGCATGAGCTGTTTATATGTTTTGGAGATTAATCCTTTGTCCTTTGATTCATTGGCAAATATTTTCTCCCATTCTGAGGGTTGTCTTTTTGTCTTGTTTGTAGTTTCCTTTGCTTTGCAAAAGCTTTTAAGTTTCATTAGGTCCCATTTGTTTATTTTTGTTTTTATTTCCATTACTCTAGGAGGTGGATCAAAAAGGAGCCAAGTCTTGACTACAGCCGAGACCACAGCACAAGTAAGGAAGCACAGCTAATGCATGATACTTAAGTAATAGATAGGACCACTGTGCCTTGCGAGGACAGACAGGGGTTGCAGGTGACATCAGAGTCCAGGTTTCCTGGCCGCTGATCCAGGTTACAGGAACAATGTTAGAGGAGGGCAGAAGAGAGATGAGCAGATTTTTACAGATTCTTGGGATCTAAGAGTTCTAATGACTTGCACGTTTCATTTTAATCAATATACACTTTCCGGGCATCTTGAATCTTAGAGACCTCGGAAGGGATTGATACATTCTCAGGTACCAGCTGAACTGTGGTTGGTCTATCAGTTGAAAAGATCCTATGACTCTGTCTACACAGTCTCTCAGTTGTGTGTGGAGATGTATTTCCCCACGGGGCTGACCTCCCACTTATTCATCAAGATGACCTGACCTTACCGTATTCCACAAGGTTTGTTCGCGGCAGCCCTTAGTCATCCTATAGGACTGTGGTGAGCGTCTGCAAATAAGTAACTTTTCAATTCCATTATGTCTTTTGATGGCAGCCACAGCCCCTGTGACTAAAACAGGTTGGGGCTGTCTTCTCCATTTCTCAGGTGAGCAAGCTGAGGCTCGGAGAGGTTAGAAGGATTTTCTAAGTCACACAGCATAAAGTTCCTTAATGGGACTCCAGGTCTTCTGGCTCAAATTCCCTTCCACTGCAACTTTCTTATTAAGTCTGAGAAACTTGACTTTTGAGATACATCTAGAAGCTTTCTTCTTAGCACCTTGAAAATCTACAGAGCTCTTCTTTCCTGTTTTCTGGTTAAAAACAAATTGCTTATTTAATACTTTGGCATGTGAGTTAGGATGACCCATCAAATCGATTTTCCCAGGACCATCCTGGTTTTCGCACTAAAGTGCCCATGGACACTGGGACAGTTGGTCACCTCACCGTGAGCTCAGGCCATCTCATCACCCCCTCAGGGTGTCTCCAGCTGCGGAAGAACCCATGCCTTCTGACTCACCTACATCCTCTGCTCCCCAAGAATCAGGCTCTTCAGAGCAAATATGACACTGGGCAATCACTCTCTATCCAGCTAAGCACGTTGGTGAACTTCTGATCACTATGGATGTATTAACAATAGAGGAGAAAGCATGCAGAAAGGAATATTAGATTCATCAGTACCAATTTCCAAATGACCATATACAAGAATTTGTGTTATTGAACCCTGGTTCTGGAAGGGAAAATGATTCAGGACACAAACACTCTGCTGCTCCACAGTTAACTTAGAACAAAGTGGTATGTGCATTTGTTATTATGGCCACTGGAGCACCAGTGACCATAAAAATTATGTGACCCCACCTTCCACGGCCCCACATCCATGGATCTGATTCTGGAAAAGGCAGATGAGAGGGGCTGGTTTTTTTTTAAATATTTATTTATTTATTTGGTTGCGCTGGGTCTTAGTTGCAGCACGTGGGCTCCTTAGTTGCGGCTCCAGGGCTCCTTAGTTGTGGCACACGAACTCCTAGCTGTGGCATGCATGTGGAATCTAATTCCCTGACCAGGGATTGAACCCGGGCCCCCTGCATTGGGAGCATGGAGTCTTATCCACTGCGCCACCAGGGAAGTCCCGACAAGCTGGTTAAATCCTGGCTTTGCCACTTAATAACTGTGTGACCTGGGGCAGGTTGCCTAAATCTCTCTGTACTTTAATTTCCTCATCTATAAAATGGAAATAAAATCTCCTTCATAGACTTATTATGAGAATTAATCATAAAAATCATTAGAGAGTGCCTGCAGTAAATTGTCCATTGTTCCCATAACCTACACACTGCACGGCCAACACCAATGTCTAAATATTGTGTCACGCAAACCAAGAGGAGGGTAACAGGGGATTTGTTTGTTTCCCAATAATTGGGGAAAGTAAAAGAGAACTAGAAAACTTGTTTTCCCAGAATATATTCTTTCTTCTTTACTTTGAGAGTCACTGTCTCCTCCAAGTATTATTGCTGTCTTTAACCTCATGACCGAGGCTACCACAAATAAAAAAGGAACAATCAACTGGATAATGAATTGTCCCTGGCATTAGTACAGTGCTTTATATACATTAACTCACTTGTACATGTTACTCCACCAGACCTGTACAAGCCCTTCCCATTATCAACCAAGGTGGTTTGCCCCTGATGTCTGACTAGTATTTACTACTTAGCATCTACCGTATATTTCTTGCTAAGCTGGGTACTATGGGAGATGCAGCAAAGTGTAAGAAATGGCAGGAGCTGACCGTTGATGCATTTACTGTTTATCTGAAGGACAAGCTATCAGTAGGTAAAACACTATATATCAAGCACCAAATGACCTGGGTGTTCAATAAGGACAAGAGAAGGCAGAGGTCACTGTGGGCCAAGGAGAGAGATGAAGAAAGGGAAGAAGAGAAATGAGCTGGCATGTGTTAGGTGCCTGCCGTAGCCCAGCTTTTTACATACATCTCATTCAGTCCTCTCTAACTGATGCTATTACAGCGCCGCCTGTGACCCTCCAACCTCATCCTTTCAGTATGCTCCAGAAAACATCCAGCTTCCAGGATGGGTGTCTCTGGGTCTGAGGGCTTTTTCCAGAAGGGAGCAGTCCAGCTGAACTACGACATTAGCTCTCTCTCTGGGAAATTAACCTGCTCTGGGGAAGAGCCTTCAGCCAATAGACTGGGAGGGGTCAGTGTTTAAATACCCCAGCTCCCTCACCCCATGGGGAGAATAATTTTCAGGGCATGTGTTTTACCCCTTTGCAAGAACGTCTCTGTTGGGATCAAGCTGCAGCTGCCCACAGTGGTAACTGGCTTGCTAATGAACCCCTAACTGGTTTCCTTCCTTTCCCTACACCACTGCCCACGCCTCTGCCTGTGCTCCCTCCACCTTTTAAATACACCATTTGCACTCATGCTCCCTCCACCTTTTAAATACACCATTTGCACTCACGTCCTTGTCTCAGGATCTGCTTCTGGCCAAACCCAAACTAAGACAGCCTCATATTTCCTGTGAAACTGGTGAAAACTATCCTTTCGACTAATGAGAAAACTAAGACTGAAAGAGATTAAGTAACTTGTCTAGGGTCACATAGCTTGCATGTGGTAGAGCTCAGGTCTGAACCCACATCCTACTGACTCCAAGTCCACACCTGTCCTGTTGGCATACTTCAAGAAGGGCACACATAAGCATGTCACTTGACCACGGGGACACAGCCCACCCCCTACTCACACTCACCCCACTCAGGAAACTGGGAACTTTCCCCAAATCAAGGCTGAAAAAGAGGTCTCTGAGCTATAAGGACAGGAATGATGGTAACTGGGGAGAAAAATCGCCATGTAGAAATCCTGTACTCTATATTTGAAGGCAGGTACAAGCCAAGAAATGGAAAGATACCCTTTCTGTATGTGAAGATGCTGAGAAAAAGTTGTGAAGATGCTGAGAAAAAGTTGTCTCCGCGTTGTTTCTCTGGATCCACGGAAAATGGCTTGTGCCGCCACACTTCCAATATGTGGCAATTTCTGCAAATCTTTTGGATGAAGGCATCATGCAGGGCTGTGTTTGAATGAGCGGAGTGGATGTTTACTGACAACCAAACCAGAGTCGGAGAGCTTGAAACCTTTGCTGTGGCTCAGGGAGCCGTCCGTGAACCCAGGTGAAGTTTTGGCTCCGTTAAGAGGTAACTTGATCCAAGTTTTAAGCAAAATGGAATTATCATGGTCAGGAGCAGATGGACGGGGCAAATCACATGAAATCAGCCTAAATTTATCAAAAGCCTTCAGCAAAGTTTCTTCTATTTATGTCTAGTGTTCTAGTCATCTATTGCTGCATATCAAACCATCCCAAAATCTGGTAGATTAAAACAACCATTTTATTATGTCTCATAGTTTTTGTGGGTCAGGAATTCAGGCCAAGCTTGGCTGAGCAATTCTGTTCCACGTGGCACCAACTATGGTTCTCGGAGGTACTCAGCTGGCCGATGGGCTGGTCTGAAGGGTCTGTGATGGCTTCACGCACGTGTCAGGCTCATGGGTGGACATGGCTGCAAGGCTGGGCTCAGCAGGGACTGTTGATCAGAGAACTAAGTCTCCAGTGAACTAGGTGGAAGCCATGTGGCTTTTGATGACCTAGCTTTGAAGTCAGAAAGGATCACTTCTGCCATACTACTTGTCAAAGCGATCACAAGTATACCCGGATTCAAAGGAAAAGGACTTGGACCCAACCCCTCAATTGTTGGGTGTGTAAAAGTACAACGTCCAGTTTGGGTTGGAAGCCAAAAAGGGGAGTCAGAGCCTGCAGGCTTTCTCTCAATCTGAGATTGTAGCTGTAGCTGCTTTGCCAGGGGATTCGTGACCTAGGGCGGGGAAGGAAGTGGGAAAGGAGGGATCTGGCAGGGCTAAAATCCCTGCTCTCCTGACAATGCTCCCTGCTTCCGCTTTGCCTGGCTGGCACACAGCACTGCAGTCACAACTAAAGGGCAGAGTGAAGGCTCTCACCTGCTCAGGATGCTGGTCCCTGGGAACTGAGACAAAGGGAGGAGGCCAGTGTGGGAGGGTTTGGCTGATCTGAGCAGTGTGCAAATCGAGCAAGTATCAGGAGCCTGAGAAATAGTGCCTGGTGTTGTTCATCACATAGAAGATCTGCAGCTGACCTTAGGCTCCACAGGGCACTGTCACCTTCCAAGGTGTCTGCATCTCCCAAGGCGAAGCCACCACACTCTTCAATCCTGATGTTACTGTCTAATCACGGAGAAGAGTCCGAGTAACAGTTTCTTACACACCTGGGGATGGGTGCCTGGCACAGGTGTGTCCTCGGAGGAGGCCACCAAGGAAATACACTGATCAATTTGATGTTTGTGTTCTTCTTTTTTCTTTTCTTTCTTTTGTTGTTTACTACATTAGAATTAGAGACCTGGAAATAGACTGCAGTAGGAGGTTGGTTATGAAAGGAAGGGAAAGAAAGACACCTGTTGTTACCAAAAACAACTTCCTGGCGTTGAACTGTGGCCCAGCCTACTGTCTGGGAGTAGAATGGTCCAAACCTACAGAGACCTTCTCAGCATGATCTCTTTACTCAGAGTGAATTTGAAATGTTTGATATGGTCCTACTTGAACTAATTATTTCCCTCCATATTTACACAGATTTAATCAATAGATGGATGGATGGACTTACATATCCCAGGTACTTTCATATATACTAATCCATCAGTCCTTACAAAAACTCCAAGGAATAGGTGCACTCATCCTTACTTTACCATGGGAGAAGCTCAGAATGAATCAAATAAACACCCAAATTTGTCTTTTTTCCCAAACCCCTTTCTACTGTTGCTCAGGCTCTGAGGTGACTCTACATCACCACTCACTCCATCCCACGAGCTGGAATACTTGAAAGCAATGTGGGCTCCTCCCTCACCTCCACCTCGGTCAGCAGACAGGCTCCAGGTGTTCTTCATCCTCAGTGTTCTTCCATGAACACCGTTCTTACTCTGTGTCAGGGTCCTCATTCTTTTGTCCCTCATCCTCTTGTCACCTGGGCTATGGTGCCAGCCTCACGGCCAGTCCTTCTGTCTCAACCCACTCCAGTCCTTCCTCCACACTATAATCAGAAAGCTGAAACACACACCTGATCATATAAGCCTTTGCCCATAAAATTTCAATCATTCCCCACAACTTACAGAATAAATTACTAAGTCTTAAGCCTGATGTTCAAGGCTTTCTATGATCGCCTCCTGATCAACATTTCCCATCTCATCTACCATTATCCCCTTTCACCATTGTTTTGCAAACCAGAGTCTATAAGACTCTGAGCATTGTTCTGGGACAAGAGTGGAGTTCTATATAATATTTTGAAATTTTCTCTCTTTGTTTCAGTGGTAATCTAAAGGGGGAAGTATATATATATATATATATATATATATATATATACATATATATCTTCTGCTCAATCCTGCCTCACTATTTTAATCTTTGTATTATTTGCACTTGTGTTTGTAATTTCTGATGCTAAATGGACAACTCAAGTGACAGTTTTTGACTTTTAATGCAGAGTTTCTTAATAGGGGGTCACAAAACCTCTGGGGATGCAGGTGCAGGGAAGCTTCCTCAAGGGTCTTCACGTTCTCCTCTACGTTCCAGCGTGCATCAGATCACAAATTCCAAGTTAGCCATATCCCTGCTCTGTTTCCTTGGCTTAGGTTGCCCCTTGGGTTTAGAATGCCTTCCCGCATCTTCCACACGCAGCTCCTACCCACCACCACTCCCCAGCTGCACCATGCGTCGCAGTAGGGATAACTCGATGTAGAGTTCCAGATGTAAAAATCTCCAAGCTGTAGGGGATGTTGTAGGTCATCCAGTCTATTGCACTCATTTTACTGTTCAGGAAAGTCTAGGCCCAGAGAAGAGAAGTAACAAACTAGGCCTAGCACCCAGGCCTCGTGACACCTTGTACGCAGCTCTTTTCACATTTTGCAACTTCCTGATCACCTTCCTTAAAGTTTTATTATCCATCTTTGCATTGGCTCCCTGGCACGGCGGCATGCAGAGTAAATCCTTAGTTTCCCTATAACCATGACTGAAGGAGCCATAAAACCACAGTACTTACCTGACGTGTTCACGTCTGAAGCACTATAATGGAATATCCCATGGGAGCTGAATACGAGAAGCATTTCGCATTTCTGCACTTTAGACAATGGAGACTGCTCCAATTAATACCAGTCAGATTCACTCCTGAGAAGCCCCAAAGTATATGCTGATGTATTGAACCTACTGTAACATTCCAAAATCAATTTTTAAACATTTCTGCAAACCAGAACATGATACAGAGGCAATACGGCAGTAAGTTTAGTGTTCCGAACTTAGTAAATACTCACTAACTGTGAGCTGGATGAATGGATGCCTCACAGACTGGAAGCCAAGACACCTGAGTGCCAGTCTCATTCTTCTGCTCACTGGCCATGAGGTCTTGGGAAAATCACTTCCCACTCACAAAGCCTCAGTCTGTTCATCTGTAAAATGAGGCATTTGGACGAACTCATTGTCTCGGAAGTAAATCTCTTGCAGCTCTAAAATTCTACAGTTTCATGAAAATGCTAAATCCATTCGTACTATTGGTGTCAACGGAAAGTAAAACTAGGACAAGTGTTTATTAACTGTTCTTATTTTATGTTTTGTTGCTTATTACATCACTTTATATTATTTCAGATCATTATGTATTTCAGTTATTATAGCTAACTTTTGAAGAAAATAGTATTATGCTATGTTATTACACTTGGGGAAACTGATGTTTTATTAACTCAAGAAGACACCAACCTCTAGGCTTGATAGAATTACAACTGCTTTAAGACATTGAGAAATAGGCAGTGCAAAACTGTGATCCCTGAGAGAAGGGATCAACGAGGTGAGCCTTAAAATAACCCTGTTTATGCTTGGAGGCAATTCCCATCTGGAAATCACAAGCACAGTCTGGAAGCTTTGCTAAGCAGAGGAGACAGAGGCCAGAGATTGGGGAAGCTGAGGTGGCTAGGAGTTGAGGATCACAATTCCAGAACAGAGGGGAGATACACAGAAAAAGAACACCATAAGTCTGCTGAGATATCCTCTTGAGTCTGTTGAGAATTAGTACATGTGTGTATAAAATGAAACTCCACAAGACCAGGCAAAAGAAATGACCAGAGAGTACTAAGTTGAACAACCCAGAGTTCTCAAAAATGCGGAAATGGTTGTGCACCAACCAAAGTGGAGAGTCCTTGGTGATCCCCTGGGGCAATCAATGGAGAGCTCAGAGGAGGCACACATGAGTAAAGTGGCTGAACCATTCCTGGAGTGAAGGTCACTCTGGACCCTGCATAGCAAAGCTCAAAGACAGGACTCAAAGGGATCAAACTATTTCATGAGTAAATTAACTTCCAGCCAAAACAAAGTCTAACACTGTTTAAAAGAAGGCAGCAAAGTCCAAATACTTAACCATGTAGCTTCACAATGTCTACCATCTAATAAAAAATCACTAGACATATAAAGAAGCAGGAAAATGTTCACCCATAACCAAGGGGAAAATCAGTCAATAAAAACTGGCCAATAAATGACAGAGATGATATACAAGTATTTAAGTAACTGGACAAGATCCAACAAAGAGTCAGGAGAGAGTCCAAATTCAAACCCAGGTCTCCTGATACTTTCTCATAGCACTCCATAACCGGTGCTCACCAGTCTCTCTGCCTCTGCAGCAACTGATAAGGTTTTGCCATGACAGTCCCAATGCAATTTTCCTATACTTCTGTTCTTCACTTTAGTTAGAACTTCACAGAAACTTGCAGAGGTAAACACAGATCTGACGTCTAGGAGGGCCATCTCTGATCAGGGACCAGCATAGGCCATCCTCATGGACAAAATTTCAACAACAGTGCGACAGAATTCCTTGTCTTTCCCCTCCCCTACTATGGCACTTGCATGGGAATTCCCCAAGGCCATTCCTAGGTCATATCTCTGGTTAGAGGAGCTCTGCATTAGGGGCTGTGGCTTCAGGGAACTTAGGAATCAGTGTGTGAACAGTGGGAACACACACCGGGGAGCCAGACCTGAGCCTCAGCCCTGTGTTGACAAAAATTTAAGCAAGAGGTAAAGGGGAAAAAAGAAAGTGTCACAGGCTGCTGTCAGCCTGCAGAAAGGTGTAAACCCCCTCCCTCCCAATGCTGGGGGTATATTCATGTGTATGCTGCCTGCAAGTGTTTGTGAGAAAACAGTTCAGAGAGCACAGACAGGGGGTCACCTCCCAGGCTGGGGGTTTTCCTCCCTGCAATTGACTATACAAGTTGTTACCAAAGCAAATATCAAAGCCCTGCAATTTGCTAATTACAGGCGGGATCCTGGGCTTGTGGGCCCAATTAACCACTTGTTCCTCATTTTCTGTGTGTGACCTGCCGACTGCACCCACAATTACCCACTTGTCTTTTAACTCGCCTGAGAGCTGGCTGACTCACCTGCAATTCACTCCCACTATCACCTCCAGATGGCCTTTGGTATCTTTTTGCTTTCCAGGTTCCCCCCACTCCCCTATTATCTTTCTCTGCATCACATGCCAATGTCTCGTCTCCCTGGTTGGGGCTCCTACGAGATTTCCTGGTCTAGTTGCTTGCCTAGGCTTGGAGCCTGGAAGGCAGGAAGCAACTCCTGTTGGTCTGGGCATCTTGCCTAGCTCCCCAAAGGAAGCTCAGGAGGCTATGGCTACATTTGGCCTCTGCCCCCAGACACAGGAGTAAAGACAATTACAGCTTTTCTGGAGCTGGCCCACTGCCAGATTTCCTGCCCACACTCTCCATTAGTGCCCCACTGGTTCCCTACCTCCGTCAGGCCAGGGCTGGATCCAGGGGGCCTCACTGCCAGTCCTGGGGAAGGAGTTCCCAGCAGCTGCTAGCAGTAGCTCTCCAGGGAAACACAAGCTGGAGAAGGAGAAACACCTCTCATGACCTTCTGCTTCATTAGACAGGCTACCTGGCAAGCAAAAAATTTCCAGCAAACTTTTTGATGATTTACTCTGTCAATGGTTCCTATCCTTTTTTGTGTCACAGACACTTTTGAAAACCTGTTGAAAAATTCTGGACTTTCCAGCAAGAAATGCTCATTTTCAGTTATTTATTTAATCATTCAACAAATATTTATGGAGCACCTATGTGCCGGGTACTATTGCAGGGACCAAAGAAACATCAGTGAAAAAAAAATAGACAAAAATTCCTACTCTCATGGAGCTTACATTCTAGCAAGAAGAGATAGGCAAGAAATAATACATGTAATAAATCAGCAAACATACAATTTGCTAGAAATTAGGTGCTATGGGAAAAGAAAAATTCAAGCAGAGTAAGAGAGAGATAGGTGGGAATGCAGTTTTTTAAAAATTTTTTAAAAAATTTTTGGCTGCATTGGGTCTTCGTTGCTGCGTGGGCTTTCCCTAGTTGCCATGAGCAGGGGCTACTCTTCGTTGCGGTGCGCGGGCTTCTCATCGCGGTGGCATCTCTTGTTGCAGAGCACGGGCTCTAGGCGCGTGGGCTTCAGTAGTCGTGGCACGCAGGCTCAGTAGTTGTGGCTCGCGGGCTCTAGAGCGCAGGCTCAGTAATTGTGGCGCACGGAGTTAGTTGCTCCGCGGCACGTGGAATCTTCCCGGACTGGGGCTCGAACCCGTGTCCCCTGCATTGGCAGGCGGATTCTTAACCACTGTGGTTATATTTTTAAATAGCGTATGCCAGGTTGTCCTCATTGAGAAGTGAAATGTTAGCAAAGAACAGAAGAACATGAGAGGTTTCACCATGTGGGTATCTGGAGAAAGAGTGTAGTAGCCAGAGGGATCAGCCCCCGGGCACGGCCACGCTGGTGTGGCTGGACTGCAGAGAGGGAGAGGGAGGCAGCCTTGGTGGGAGACAAGGTCAGAAAGGCAGGGGGGCTGGGGGGACGTATATCACACAGGGCCTTGTGGGCTGCAAGTACTTTGGTTTTTCACTCTGAGTTAAATCAGGAGCCATTAGTGTGATTTGAGCAAAGGGGTAACAGGATTCGGCTGAGACTCTACAATGTCAGTGACTGTGGTAGGGAGCACTTGGTCCCAGTACAGATAATGGTGCTTGTGCACCAGTGGTAGCAGTGGAGACCACGAGACTGAGTCCAGAGGATTTCCTGAATAGCTGTGATATGTGTGAAAAAGATGTGCATATACAATTTCACATACAATTCAGCAGTTTACCAATCTCCTAAATCCCATCCATGGATGCAGGTAAAGGGCCCCTGATGGAAGGAGAAAGGGAAGTGGTGACCCCCAAGGAGGGAGCAGAAAATGGGACCCCAGTGGAGATGGAGAGCCTTAGCTGTACCTAAAATTTCATTTCTTTTTTGACTTTGTTTTTTAATTGAAGGATAACTGATTTACAATATTGTGTTAGTTTCTGTGTACAGCAAAGTGATTTGGTTATACATATATATGTATGTATCTATATTCCCTCTTAAAATTATTTTCCATCATAGTTGGTTACAAGATTCTGAATATAGTTCCCTGGGCTATACAGTAAATCCTTGTTGTTTATCTATTTTATATATAGAAGTGTGCACCTGTTAATCCTATACTCCCAATTTATCCCTCCCCCACCCCTTCCCATTTGGTAACTATAAGTTTGTTTTCTTTGTCTCTGAGTCTGTTTCTGTTCTGTAAGTTCATTTGTACTATTTTTCAGATTCCACATAAAAGTGATATCATATAATATTTGTCTTTCTGTGTCTGACTTACTTCACTTAGTATGGTAATCTCTAGGTCCATCCATGTTACTGCAAATGGCAATATTTCATTCTTTTTTATGGCTGAGTAATAGTCCATTGTATATATACATACCACATTTTCTTTTTTTTTTTTTTTTTTTTTTTTTTTTTTTTAAATGGGATTTATTTATTTATTTATTTATTTATTTATTTATGGCTGTGTTGGGTCTTCGTTTCTGTGCGAGGGCTTTCTCTAGTTGCGGCAAGTGGGGGCCACTCTTCATCGCGGTGCGCGGGCCTCTCACTATCGCGGCCTCTCTTCTTGCGGAGCACAGGCTCCAGACGCGCAGGCTCAGTAGTTGTGGCTCACGGGCCCAGTTGCTCCGCGGCATGTGGGATCTTCCCAGACCAGGGCTCGAACCCGTGTGCCCTGCATTAGCAGGCGGATTCTCAACCACTGCGCCACCAGGGAAGCCCACCACATTTTCTTTATCCATTCATGTGTCGATGACATTTAGGTTGCTTCCATGTCTAAAAGTTTTATTTTAAAAAAATAAGAAAAGAAGATATTTAAGGCAAATATGGTAAAATACTATTATCTGGTAACCTGCGTGGTAGACACATGTGTGCCTACTATAATATTTTCTGTATATTTAAAATCATTCATAATTTTTAAAAGAATTGCTCATCCCAGGGCTTCCCTGGTGGCGCAGTGGTTGAGAATCTGCCTGCCGGTGCAGGGGACACGGGTTCGAGCCCTGGTCTGGGAAGATCCCACATGCCGCGGAGCAACTGGGCCCGTGAGCCACAAACTACTGAGCCTGCGCATCTGCAGCCTGTGCTCCGCAACAAGAGAGGCCGCGACAGTGAGAGGCCCGCGCACCGCGATGAAGAGTGGCCCCCGCTCGCTGCAACTAGAGAAAGCCCTAGCACAGAAACGAAGACCCAACACAGCCAAAAATAAAAATAAATGGATAAATTAATTAATAAAAAAAAAAAAAAAAGAATTGCTCATCCCAGTGTTTCGCAGAAAGCTGTCCGCTTGCTTTGCCAATGCAGTGAGGGGAAATCAACTCAGTCAATTCTGCGCATAATTCTGGCCGTGGCACCTGGCTGGGTATACTTTACCTCTCCAATTTCTGTCCCTTCCCTTCCTTCCAGCAGCTCAGAGTCAAAGGTGAGATAAGTCAAGGACTAACACAAAAACCACCCTATATCGAATAGAGTCTAGAAGAGGAAGAAGAGGGTAATGGCACCCGGGAAGCCTGGGGGAGGCCTCCTGGCAGAGGCAGTCTCTTAGCAGGATGCAGAAGAACAACGGGCAGACTGGGACTCAGGGAGAGGAGGGAGTCTTCCCAGGTGGAGGCAGCTTCAGGAAGCCAGGCACAGTGAGGGGGCAAGCGGAGGCCCCAAGCACCTAACTCCGCTCTGGCCCATCTTAAGGAGAGCCGGCAGATTTCTTCCTCTCGGTACTGAATTAGAGCAAAAAGCCCAGATGGGAGGAGCTTTCAGAGCCCTGCGGTCACCCCGGTGGTGCCAAGAGGGCGCAAGGGTGGAAAAGCTTGGATCCAGGACAGCAGCAAGCTGAAACAGGCACAGAAGGGTGACTTCAGGCTCCAGGGATTAAGGCTCCTGAGCTGGGTGGAGCCTCCTTGCTGACCTGGGGGGAGACTTCCTCAGGGAACAGGCGACCAGGGAGGCGCCCCTGGCGGGCTTTGTGTCAGCCCCCCCAGGCCACGGCCCTCAGACAGCACATTCCTCACCATCTGCAGCCCTATCGCTGGGCCTGGGGGGAGGTCCCCTGCTGCCCACATTTTGCAAAAACTTGCCGTGTCACAAGTCCTGATTAGGTGCCAAGAGAACAATTTCCCAGGCCACCGCTTTAACAAGGCCATGCTTCCTAATTGCTAGTTTTCTTCTAAGTAAATAAAAAAGAGGGGGAGAGAAATCAGTGATTACTCCACCTTATAATCCCACCTTCCATTTATGTGCCTTTCTCTTCAGAGGAGCTCAAAATGCTTCTTTGTATATTATTGTCTACTTTTTTCCTCCTCAGGTCCTTGAGATTCCTAGGGGTGGTTATTATACCATTTTACAGCTGGGGAAGGGGATGTGGTTGAGGTTATGCAGTGTCCAAGCACCCTCACTGGCTACGGTCAGTATTTTGAAGCTCTTACAGGAAACCTCCTCATATCTGAAAATAAAGTCGTCGCCTGGGACATAAACTAGGCTAAAGCGAACACATAAACGGCACACTTCATGACAGTAATTAACACTAATTCTCACAACAATCCTATAAAACAGATAGTATTACACCCATCTTACATATGAGAACAATGAGATTCAGAGGGGTAAAGTAAGCTGCCTAGAGTTGCCTAATAATAATAGCTGTAATAGTAGCAAAAGCAGAAGCTAATATTTATTAAGCAACTTAGCATGTGCCAGGCATCTTACATTTATTAGCCCATTTTAATCCTCACAACAACCCTCTGAGACGATTATTAGTATTAGCACCATTTTGCTGACAACAAAACCAAAGCACAGACAAGTTAAGTAACTTGCCCAAGATCACAGAGCAAGTAAGCGGCACAGCCATAAAGGAACCCACAACAGGTATGCATGTCCCACCACACCGTTTACCCATCTAAAGGAATACTTACACTGAGGGTTGGCCTGGTGACACCCAGATACAGTCCAGGTGACTGAGGTACAGACCCACGGCTGCTCTGTGCCCTAATCACTGTCCTATAAAGGTGGGTAGGGGGTGGCACTTTCTGTACTCCTGCTGTGTGCCAGGACCCTCACACTCTGGTACCCGGAGAGGGGGCCATAGGGAAAGACTTTTCCTGCCTAACTGAAGGTACATGTGTGCGTACTTTCACTGGTATAAAATGGCACTGTAGAGATCATTACCACAAAAGTAGTGGAATCTGTGAGTAAGGATTAATCTAGAGAGACATTCAGACCAGCGGGAAGTGAACTTCCTGTATTGTGTGTGTGTGTGTGTGTGTGAGGGAAACAATGCTTCTAGCTCTTCCACACCGCAGAGAAATGAGCCCCCAACCCATCCTAGAACCTTGGCTTTTTCACTGCCCTCTCCCCAAAAGCATCCTCCAATGCCTCATTCCACTCCTTATACGTGCATACCAGGAAGGGGATGTCCTCGATGGGGAAACAAATTCTGACTCCTTGACAACTTCTGTCCATCAATAAAGTGGCCTGCCAGACCCGGGCTTCAGAGGAGGGGACCTCCAAGGGCCCGGAACACTTCCTGGAGCAGTAAAGGTGAGATCAGGCCCTTCCCCTGACTCTCAGGGAAGGTCCTGGCTGGGCTGCCAGGCAGCATGTCGCTCTTATACCCCCCCTTTGTTCACACCAATACTGGTAGCCGACTGACTACAATCCTCACCTCTTGTCACTGCCTGTCCTATCCCTTTCCCATAAGTCGAAACGCCAGGGAAGCCTTCCCAAGAATGGCAGGGTGAGTGTTAACACACCACCAACATGTCCAAAACTAACAGAACGTACACAATTCCTGGTGAGGGCTGTATACACCTCCCCCACAGGCCCCAGCTCTTTCTGACTAAGTCAGGACATTTCAGAAAGCCTGACTTTGTCACATCTGATTTCCAAACTTCCCAGAGCTTGTTTCTCCACCTTGTTGAGATCCGGCGTGCTAGAAGAGGAATTCTAGAACACAGCATCTTTCATCTGGTGAGCACAGTAGTTATAAGCACAGGCTCTGGAGCAAGACTGCCTAAGTTTCAATCCCAGCCCTACCATTTACTAGCTGTGTGACCCTGAGCAAGTTACTGAACCTCTCTGTGCCCATTTCGTTGCCTATAAAACAGGTATAACAAGAATTCCTACTTCATAGGATTCATAGGATTGTTGTGAGGATTGAATGAATTATTGCATTAAAGTGCTTAGCACAGAGTAAGCACTCAATAACTGTTGAGTACTCTTATGGGGCCACAAAACGTCTTCCCCCGAAAGAATGCATTAATTTTTTGTCAATTTCAACTCTGCATTCCAGTACTTCAGGCAGGTAGAGGCAGCTCCTAAAGTGACAACTTGAATGAGCTTGGGGGGGAGGGAGGATGATATTAGAAAGATTTCCTCTTGTAAGGGTTTAAATCTTCTCAGCCCCTGTTGACCACATGGTATCTGCAGAAAAGAAGAAAAAGAAAAATCAAGTCCTGAGACCCACCCCAGGGAGGACGGTGAACCAGACTCCCTCGGGCCACAGGAAGATCCAGTGGCTGGGTTCGCCCCCCGCCCCCGCCCGGCCATCCACCGCAGGCTCCACCGCAAATGCTCAGAGCCTTCAGAAACCTAACACCAGGGAGGCGAAAGCCTGCGAATTCCCAGAGCCTCTCATGCACGCGGCCTCTCTCCCCACCGGCAGCGCCTTAAATACCAGAGGACTTGCCAAAGATGGAACTGTTTTGTTAGGAGCTCGGGTTTCTCCCGCCGCGAGGCTGAGCCGGTGGCGCAGCTGCTCAGAGGTCACGCCCGAGACACGTCCGCACAAGCCCGGCCGGGGGCTGGGGACGCGGGGGCGGCCAGCTTCTCCGGGGACCTGCCGAGTCTCGGTTCCCATCTTCGTTTCACAGACACACAACCCGCCGAGGTGGCTTGCCCCTCCCGACGTAGATACTCTTTTTGCAAAACAAAAAGGATGCAAAACAAAACAAAAAGACCCTAAAGGAAAAGAAATGGTTCTTTGAAAATGCCAATTGTCAGATTTTGTTGTTGTTGATAATTGGTTTGGAATTCAATCTGTATGGGATCTGGAGCTCTTTTTCAAGAAATGGCTGAAAGAGAGAAACCTAAATTTGCCACAGGAAACCTGAAGCCTTTTAACCTTGAGAAGTTAGTCTTCATTTTCTGTTACTTAAAATATTTGCATTTGTATGTTTAGAGCCCTCTCTGCATATGATAAAAATAGAAGGCACTGAACAGTTAACCACCTGTGTTTTCCTTGGATGCCATATTTTCCACCGTAAACAAGAAAACACAGATTGGAAATCCATTCATTCCTTCCTAGGAAGTGCTTCAGTTGAGGTTTATTTGTGTTTTCAATCAATGGAAACCAAAAACAACCTTTGCAAGAGTAAGATATTTCATGCAAAGAAACACCATGACATCTTTGTATCCCCTCTGCAGCTCTTTCTACATAAAGCCCAAGTTTTTTTTTTTTTAATGCAGTTAATAATTATAATTACTATTTAATTTACTGAGCGCATATTATGGCACATCCTACATGTTTGACTTATCTCATTCGTGTTATTCTTTTTTTTAAAAAAAAAAAAAGCTTTTCTTTTTTTAATATTTATCTTTTTTTATTTCATTGCGCCAGGCCTTAGTTGCGGCTGGTGGGTTCCTTAGTTGTGGCCAGTGGGCTCCTTAGTTGTAGCATGCAAACTCTTAGTTGCAGCATGCATGTGGAATCTAGTTCCTTGACCAGGGATTGAACCCGGGCCCACTTGCAATGGGAGTGCAGTCTTAACCGTGGTGCCACCAGGGAATTCCCTCATTTGTTTTATTCTTAATGCCTATTTTACAGGTGAGAAAACAGCTTCAGAGAGGATAAGCAATAGCTAATAAATGATGCGGCCTTTATGTCCATGCCACTCAGAGGTCTGAGAGTGGCAAAGCTGTGCTCTTTTCACCACCATAAACCATTTTCGGTCTTTTAAGTATTTCGAAGTAAATGGATGGCTAGGAACAAAAAGGTGTATCTGATCTTTTAATTCCCAATATAACTTTTAGGGGCAGAGGTATTCAGGGAAAGGTACTGATTTCTAGAACGAGTGCTGTCTATGTTATCTTGCCATCCAACCTTAATAAGCCTCCCTGCCTCAGTTCCTCCTCTCTACAATGAGACATTCTCTCTAAAGTCCTATCTAGCGTCTGACACCTGAAGATTTATCCTAAATTAAAAGTTCAGACTCTGTTATTGGACATGGCATAATATTAATCACTGCGTTCCTGATTCCCAGGTTCCTTTTACCTGACTCTGTGGTTCTCAACACCAGCTGAACATTAGAATCTTCTGGAGGAGCTTTTAAAAATACAGATGCTCAGGCCACACCCCCCAGAGATTCTGATTTAATTGGTCGGACATGTGGACCTGGCATGGGTATGTTTCAAAAGCTTCCCAGGTGAATGTGTAGCCAGGATTGAATATTGATCTAACCTAGTGAACTACTCCAATTTCACCCACCCCACTTGTGCTTTTATAAATGTAGTTGCTGTAACTGGAATTCCTTTTTATAATGTCCAATAACACGAGTGCTACCAGAGTCGATCTCAAAACAGATGTGAGCTTTTTTACTTTATTTGTGTAATTTGCTTAAATAAGTTAAGGCATCTCACCAAAGCTTCAAAATGCTGTAAAAGTATCTGTGTGTGTGTGTGTGTGTACTGTTGAGATAATAGATGATTCTTTCTTCAGGGGTAGAGACAGAAGAGTTTTACAGTAACCAGAAGGTTCTAGGTCAATCTGAGCCAATAATTGATTGGCCAGGTGAAAGAAATCACACAAAATATTTATTTAACCCAAGGGTAATACCCTTTGGTATTGATAATACCCTTCTTTGGAAGCAGCCTATTTTGGACCTGGTCTAAGAGATTGGGCTGAGCTGGAGGGGGTAGAAGTATGGAAGTCTGGATAAGAGGTCAGCTTGGAGCCATTTTTATCCCAGAATGCCCCAGGCTATTTTATGTTTTATTAGTCTCTCAATTTGGTATCTGTTAGCGGGAGGCAAACTTTCCAAAGCTCTCCATATAAAAGTGACTCAGTGGCAAGTACCCAGGGAAAGTCCAAACATTCTTATAAGTCAACAAAGATTTACTTTTGCTTTATGGAAGGATGTACTGATTTCTTGATATACAGAAGAAATCTAGAGAGTTTGTTTCATAAGAAAAGTCCGTTATAGTTTGACTGTTCATTAAGCTTAGGCTCTTCTCTTGTTATTCTGCATTAACCCAGCACTCCACCACCACATCACACACACACACACACACACACACACACACACACACACACAAATAGAAACATAGTTTTTTCGTTCAAGCTCTGGTGACATAGTTCAAGTGGATGAAATACTAGTAGGTCGTACTAATTGATACTGTGGTCACAACAGTGATTTCTCGAAACATCTTTGGTGGGGCTGACATTAAAACAGGAAGATTGGGTGGTTCTGTGGACCTCTGGCCTTTACCTGTTACTTGTAAATAATCTCAACCATACAACAAGGACACAAGAGTCTACTTAATGTAAAAATGCTTGAAATCGCCTTACATGTTAAAGTGCTGTGCTTCCCCTTTGCAAAAGAAAGATTAACATTTCTGTACAGGGAATGGTTTTGATCTTGCCTTCCAGCTCCAGTATTTACATCCCAGTAAAGTTCATCTGGATCAGTTAATCTTCACATGAATGAATATGCAGCCCAAGATCATGTTTTTAAATTAAGTTATAATCCAAAGAGTGGACAGAGGTTGGGGGTAGAGGGAGGGTCTTATCCTAATAATCTGAAGATGAAAAGCCCAGAAAGACCCAGAAATAATCTCTAATGTGAATTTCCGTGGTAAAACTCTGGGTCCAAAAAAAAAAAAAAATCATTTCAGGACTAGAACAAGGAAGGAGCAAACTGATTAAAGCTTGCTTAAATGAGGAAACTGGGGGAAAACATCTTGTCAACACAGATACATTGTCCTGCATAGATCAAAGATGAGTCTGTGCTTTAAAAAATTAAAATTAAAAAAAAAAAAATCAGCCTAGGTAAGAGAAAGGGACTTTGAAGTAACAGGGAAGTTATCATTTCTTGTGTGAACTACAGGAATCAGATCAGAAACGCTGACCTTGAGAAAAGAAGCCAATAGTACAGTTTCCAAAGCAGGGAATGATTTTTAAAATCTCTTTTACCTGTAATGATATATAGTCTGAGTTTGGGGACAGAAGTAGCCTAATAAAAGTGTGTTTTGTTTCTGTTTAATCCAATAAACATTTACTGAGCACTTACTATGTACCAGGCACTGGGCTAAGCATAAAGATACCAAGACGAATAAGACTCAGTCTTCTTCCTCAAGATGCCCGCCATCAGGTGACATTGCTTATGGTGGAAATTCACATGAGGTATTAGGATAACCACAGTTTCACAGGTGACAACTCGAGTTGTGAGCAACTCGAGGCTTGGGGGTTCAAGAGGGTTGGGAGTAACTTGGATATGCCACCTACTTTGATCTTCAGGTCAATCCAACAAAAGTTCCCTTAGAGCCCACCCTGGGCAAGAATTCATGGGAGGTGCAATGGAGGGGGCAGAGATCACTGTCTTCCAGAGGTTCCCAATGATGTTTCCAGATAAAAAGGAAAACAAGGTGAGTAAATTTAATGAGAACTTGTTGCACTGGCAAGTAAAGACTGCTTGCTAATTGGTTCTCCCCAAGAGGAGCTAGATAGACTTTTGAAATGCTTTGGAAGAATAATGCTTTTAAAAGCACAATAGGTTAAAACACCAGAATGACAAATTAGCTTTGCCAACCACTTAGTCAGTGGCCTTCCTTTAGACACTGGGCTGATTGCGAAGTAGATACTAACTGGTGAGCTTCTCTGTCTCTGTCACAGACATTTAACCCTTTGCAGAGAGGTTTTAGGAGCCATCAGTTTGTAACTTAATGGGCTTTGCAGGGAAAGTGAAGTATAGGCACATGTGAATTCAAAATAGAGGTGCTGGTTAAAAGCCTAACTAACTACCTCTAGACAAGAGTTGGAGCCCAAAGTATCACTGAAGGCAATGCTACATCATTCCAACTGTCCCCCAAGTCCTCCCCAACCATCTGGCCTGGATGGCTGTGACTGTATCTGAATTCTCATAGGCCCCTGGGCTGTATCCCTGGATCTCGCACCCTAGCCAGCGCAGTTTGGAGCTGTTCTCTGCTTGGGGCATGGCCTTCCCAGTTAGTCTGTGAGGCCCGGACACTAGAGATCACATCTCCTCTCCTGTCCGCCTCCCCGTTCTCCTAGCAGAGGGCCGTTTGCATGATATGGCTGAACACGGCCTCAAAGGGGAAGACTTATACTTGGACCGGGAGACCTGGATGATGTCCACTGTGACCACTGACTAGCTATTGACCTTGGAAAATTAACTTTTTTGTCTGGACTGTAGTGTCCCCATGTATAAAGTGAAGAGGATAGGTTATACATTCTTTGAGGCCTGTCTCTAATACTCTATGATTATGTGTTTTCTAGCGAATGCCAAATCTCTCTCTCTCTCTCTCTCTCTCTCTCTCTCCATACACACACACACAGAAACACACACACCCCTCCGACCTCACTTCTTCTTTCTTAATGAGTCAGACACACAATATCAAACACACACGTCTCCAGATGAATGCTTCTAAGATTGGCATTTGATCCTAACAATATCAACGTGACATTGACCCCAACACCCACAGAATTCAAAACTGAGCACCACATGTGTCCAATTCTTTACAGTTTCCAGAACGGTTTCACGTAGGACCCCACAGAATTCTACAGTAACCTGTTCCTTTGGGCCCATTTCGCAGAAGAGGTTTTGATGCCATCACATCACTCGCTAGTAAGTCAGCTAGAAAGCCATCTCCCCTCCCCAGAAGCCGATGCCCCCTCCCAGAGGGGTGCCAGGCACAGCTGCACATCCTTCTTCTCCCAGCGGGAGTGGGAGGAAGGCAGGAAGGGAGCAGTTGACGTTCAAAAGGAGGAAAGAGCAAGTGGAAGAGACGGGGAAAGAGGAAGGGAGAGGAGAGGAGGGTAGCCACGTTCCTGAGACAGGTGAAGAGCCCTCCAACCTCAGTCTGCCCTCCGCTCACAGAGCCTGGCACCTCCTAGGATCTGGAAGCTGTGGGTTATTCTTCTGACCCTCTGCCACTTCCCTGCCCTCCCCTGCTCTTTCCCCTTCTCAGGCTGCCCTAAAAAGAAGGTCCAATGCAATCTCTCTCCAGCTGTTTGATCTTTTTAAAAGTCTCTCACTTGTCTGTGGCATATGCTCCAACTGAAAAATAGACCTTGGGCGTTCAGGATGGGGAAGAGTATTAAATGGCAACAGCCAGCCTCGTGCCAAGGGTGTGGGCAGCCCCTAGATACCTATGATGACCAGATGTCCTGGCTTTGCCCGGATGGTCCTAATTTAAAACATTCTAGCCTCTTGTCCCCATAAGCGCCTTCACACTTGTCTGACCATGTGTCCCTATTTGGGGTCTGGAAAATAAAGTTACCAGATGGATACCTGATATCCAAGTGTCAAACAGGCCCAGTGTCAGCATCCTGGGGGTGGAAAGAGGACACACATTGAATCCAGATGGATCTGGGGTCAACCAGCTCGGCCACTTACAATCTGTGTGGCTTTAGGCAGCTTTTATTCTTTCTGAGCCTCAGTTTCTTCATCTACAGAATGGTTAGTTTTCCTGGAAGTCGGCCCCATGGATTTCGACTTAGAAAAACCACTGCTCACAGGCACTTAATATCTCCCAGATGTTTCTGCCTTTCTGTCTGTACTGTCATGTTGTTTGGATTTTGGTT
The DNA here is from genome assembly GCF_028021215.1 of Eschrichtius robustus. NCBI lineage: Eukaryota > Metazoa > Chordata > Mammalia > Artiodactyla > Eschrichtiidae > Eschrichtius > Eschrichtius robustus. The sequence continues at coordinate 72,012,543 of NC_090829.1, forward strand.
AAATCTGGTGTGTTACTGTTTAAAGCGTTAACTTAAATGTATGGTTCAGAGTACCATCTTAAATAGCAATAATAATAGCAACCAACATATCCAACAGATATAAAATGCCCTCCTTTCCGCCTGCGTGTCCATTGCAAATCCTCCTCAGTCCACAGAACTGCATTCAAATCCATTCTCCACTGCTCCCTAACAGTTTCACGTAGGCTGATCTTGCCCCAGCCAGGTCGGGGGAAGAGGCAGTGGAGGGAATCTCATCTAGATCATTGCTGCGGGTTCCAGCTGCTTTTGGCTCTCAACTCCCTCTAATCCACTGGTCACAAGCCCAGTAAGTGGACCTTCCTTTTTTTTTTTTTTTTTTTGGCCATGGGATCTTAGTTACTGACGACCAGGGATCAAACCCGGGCCCACAGCAGAGGAAGCTCGGAGTCCTAACCACTGGACTGCCAGGGAATTCCCACATGGACCTTCCTTGAGCCCCTCTCCCCACCTGGTACCCAGGGGCCAAGGCACACAATGGAAGATGGGTCCACTGTGGAGCCAGCCAAGTGCCATAGCTGATCCTGGCGTCCCACTAACCCGCTGTTGGCCTTAATCTGGTCACTTGACCTTTCTTAGGCTCAGCGCCCTCATCTGAAGACTAGGATTAGGTTTCCTAGATCTGGTGCCTATGAGAAGCATTTTCAAAGCCTTATTGTTGCCCTGCCATTTAACCAGTGTTTCCTCCTCCACTCCCAAACCTTCTTCAGCTCCTATTTCCAGACACAATAAGCACAAACTCAGCATTAAAAAACCCTCCAAACACCCAGCATTCAAAACCTTCCATAATCTGGCCATACCCCCAGCTTCTCAAACCTATTTCCCACCCAGCACACACTTTTGGTACCAGCCCTGCCAGGCTCCTCACAGCCTGCTCGCACCTGTCTCTGCACTTCTGCCCAAGCTGTTCCCTTCACCAGGCAGGCTCCCCACCCACCTAGCCAAGGAGGTTTCTTTCTAGACTGAGTCACACCCTTTCCCCACTGCTATGGACTGAATCGTGCCCCCCTACCAGATTCATATGTTGACACCCTAACTCCCCTCATGTGAACTGTATTTGGAGACTTCCTTTAAGGAAGTAGTTAAGGTTAAATGCAGCTATAAAGGTAGGGCCCTAATCCAATAGCATAAATGTCCTTATAAGACAAGACTCCCCACCACCGCCAGCCCTGCCCCACCCAGGCCATGTGAGGACATGTGAGAAGGTAGCCATCTGTAAGCCAGGAAGAGAGCCTCACCAAAAACCAAACTGGCCAGCACCTTGATCTTGGACTTGCCAGCCTCCAGAACTATGAGAAAATAAATGTTTCTTGTTTAAGCTCCCTAGTCTATGGTATTCTGTTATGGCAGCCCAAGTAGATGAATACGCCCACCGTCATCACTGCTCTCTCCTTCCTTAGAAACCTGTGTCACTTGTCACCAGCCCGTCACATGATAGCACTAAATTAGTGACACTATCTTGCTGACTCAATAATTTCCCCCATGCGTCCCCATTTCGCTCCTCCAATAAAGAGAGAAGCTCTTTGCAGGTAGGCACGTGAGGATCTGTATCATCCATAAGCCCAGCACAAAGCATTGCACACAGCAGATGTTCCAGACATGCTTAGCTGGTTAAAAGTCATGCCCTGATGGAGGAGGAAAAGTGGTCCTGAGAAGACAGGAGTCTGTCTGGTATGGCTGTGGGGCACCTTTAGAAGCACACACTTACCCACACCCAGACATCTGCTTCTCTATGTCCAGTCTTGGCTCTGTCACCACAGCCCCCAGAAGGACACTGGGAAGGGGAAAACACACAAAAGATGACCCACACTGATATAACAAGGAGTTTCCCGAACCATCAGGCTAGCTAACAAAGAGATAGATGTGCCGTATTGAAAGAGTTACTGAAAATACTTGTCATTTAGTATTTGCATATTCTATGCGTACGCTGATAAGCATTCATGTACTGAATATTTTAGCAGTTTCATATATGTATGTATATATATATATTTAATTGAGCACCTGCTGTGTGCCAGCCACTGCACAAGTCACTTCAGACCCAAGACCAGTTGAACTTATCTCCATTTTACAGGTGAGAAAACTGAGACTTAAAGAGGTGACTTAAGTAACTTGCCCAGGTCACACATCTGGTAAGTGAAATGGTGAGCCAGTGATAGATTGCATTGGAAAAGCATTCATGTTCTAGTTCATCCAGCCAACAAACAGAGCAGACACCACTAAGCAGAACTTCCAAACTATTGCTTGTCGGGGATATAGAAAGGAAGGCAACATAGACCCTGTCCTTAAGAAATTGTGGAAGAAAAGAGAGGGCATGTAGATCATGAACTGTAGGTGGCCGTAAGAAGGGACAGGAATCAAGTGTTTCAGGAGTTCAGGAGAGGGACGAGCTGCACCCTGACCTCAGGCCCAGACATTGAAGGACAAGCAGGAGCCAGGTGCAAAAACGGAAAGGTGCTGGTGGAGCACTGGGATGCAGTGGAGGTTTCGCTAACCAGGGCCCAAGGCTTGTGGGTGGCACACCCCCAGGAAGACAGGGTGAAGTGACAGGACTAGGACCTCTGGCAGCGTAAGGCTGACTTTGGGCAAAGCTGCAAAGCCTCAGCACACATGGTTTACCCCCATCCCCTTGTGCCCCACTCTCAACTTCTCTAATTAAGGCAGGGACTCAAATCAGGGCACTAAGTTGCTGAGAAGGGCACGATGCCCAGGAGGGGAGTGCTGGGGTTGTGGCAGAAGGGGCACTGGACTTGGATTCTAGAAGTGGTTCTGCTGCCACCCAGCAGGGTGACCTTGGATAAGTCCCCCAGCGCGGCTGCACTTAGAAGGCCTTGGCCTGGGGGATTTCTGAGCACCGCGTGGCTCCCACTCACACCAGGCGCTGGGCTGTCATCGTGGGTGCACCGGAGACTGGGGGTGTGACCCTGCAGGGAGGTGAAGATCCCCTGCCTGGCCCTGGAGGAATCTGTTTCTGATTTGGGGGAAGCAGGTACAGCGGGGCCTCCTACTCGGAGCTGTGATCACTGAGCATGACCTCGGGGCCCCTAGCGGGGGACCAGGAAGGTGCTCGGGGGGACCAGTGGTATCTCAAGCCACAGCCCTGCCGGCCCTCATCCCCAGGCCCTGCGCTTAGAAGGCTGCTGGGTCTAACAGGGCCGACCGAACGAAACGGAAAGCAGTTAGATCGTTCGGGATCCAAAGGGCAGGGAGAGGGCCCTGCCGGGCTGCCGCGGAGGCGGGCGGAGCGGTGGGTGCCGCAGGCGCTCTCGGAAGTGCCCCCGGGGCCCGCGCGGCAGGCGGTTCCCGTTTACCGGCTGGGCCGGCCGGCGGGCGCGGGGCAGCTGCTGGGAGGTGAGCGGAGCAGCGTTTTCCCACAGTCTGGGGCGGTGACACATGGCGCTCACACATTCCACAGCCGGCGGCTGCGCCAGGCCTGGCCGCGAGTCAAGGCAGCGCCGGAGCTGCAGCCGAACAGGTTCCGACTTTGGCACCCGCCGCGCGCCCTCCCGCCTCCAGAGCCGCCCGCTTAACCCTTGGATGGCTGGACACAACTGCAGAGGGCTTTGGTTTTGTTCTCGTTCTGTTTCTAATCCCAGTGCGTGGCTCACCTAGATGCTGAATAGATGTGGAATGAATACATGAATGAGTGAACGAAGGAACAAAAGAAAGGGAGCCGCTCCTGGCAGGCACGCACCACGTGCCTATGTAGTTATGAACCATTTCCAAAGGCCTGACTCCCACTGTCTCCGTACATTCTTGAAAAGACCCTGAAGGATGGGAGGAGAAGGGTATTGGCAGCCACTAGTTTGCCACGGGGAAAACTGGCAAATTTTTCCAGTTTTCCAGTTTTCTAGGGAAGCCTTGATCACAGCCCACTCCGGCACAATTGAGTGCTGCAAGAACAGACAATTAGAAAATTCCTCAGGGCTTCCCTGGTGGCGCAGTGGTTGAGAATCTGCCTGCCAATGCAGGGGACACGGGTTCGAGCCCTGGTCTGGGAAGATCCCACATGCCGCGGAGCAACTGGGCCTGTGAGCCACAATTACTGAGCCTGCGCATCTGGAGCCTGTGCTCCGCAACAAGAGAGGCCACGATAGCCAAAAATAAATAAATAAATAATTTTTTTTAAAAAAAAAGAAAATTCCTCAAAAAAGGGGCCCTCTGATTCAGGGGCGGACATCTGTGTGGATGGCATGCCAAGCACTCCTAGTACTCTACCTCACTTGGGCTTCTGTGTGGACTCCCAGGGACCCCTCCAACTCTGCTACCTCCAGAACTGTATGGAACTTCCCCAGGTAGATACCACACTGAAGCTGTAAGTCATGGAGCCTTCACTCATGGAAAACCTCGCAGAGCAAGGAAACCACCAAGCATCCCCCACGAGAGCTGCCCAGACCCTAGGTTCAGGTATCCTGGAAAATTTACTATTTGCAGATCTGTCTTATGTACATTGCCTTTAATTCCAACGACAATGGGTAGTATGACTGCCCCTGGTTTATACCTAAGAAATTGAGACTAAAAGCGGTGAAAGCGCTTGCCTAATGTCACATAGCTCTAAATGTGCTTGACCCCAGGTTTGTCTAACCACCAGCCCAGTGCTTCTGTCAACTCGGGCTCAAAGTTTAGATGCAGTTCAGATTACATCCCGCACACACCCTGTCCCTCTCCCTCCCTGTCATACACACACGCACACAGAGCTGCCTAACTTTAACATTCTCTGAGCAGAATCACACTGGATCCTCACTGAGGATCCTCAATAACTCTGACTTTGGTAGGACCTGGTAAAATTTTTCAAACTCACTTTTGCTCCGTGAAATAAACTACCCCATCCTCTGATCTATTAGCAATATAGTCTCAAACCTTACAACATAATCAAGGGACAAAGAGGTCGACCATGGAGATTTATGAGGTCCTGGGTTTGTTCAAGTTAATTCACTCAACCAGCTAGCATTCACTGTGAACCTACTGTAGGCCAGACACTTAGCAGGGTGCTGCTGATGGAGATGAGAGAAGAGACTAGGAGGAAGAGGAGATGCAATGGAAAATAAAATCTAGAAACCCTCCAGACCCGACTTGGGGCTCCCAGTCAGGTAAGCTGGAAAGACCCATAAAGAGGCAGTTACATCATAGCATGATCAGAGAGGTGGGGGTCCAAGGGTGAGGATACCACTAGCTGAAGTCCAGAAAGGGTTCCCTGAAGGGTGACCTTTATGTTGAGCCTTGAAGAATGAATGGCTCTCCAGATAGGCAATGGGGAAGGCCACTCCAGGCAGAGAGAGCATGACAATATCTTAGAGCTGATACAGAAAATATGAACCATACATTAAAAATGGATAAACTGTATGCCATCAAAATTTAAAATATCAGCTCACAAAAAATATATACCATGGAGAAAATAAACAGGTAAACTATAAACAAGGAGAAAATATTCACAAAACATGTATCTGACAGAGAGCTTCTATGGAGAATATAAGAAGAATTCTTGCCACTCAATAATAAAAAAGACAAACAAGCCAATGTTTTTAAATGGCCAAAGACTAAACAGACACTTTACCAAAGAAGATATACAAAGGACCACAACAGGCACATGGGGAAGTCCTCAATATCATCAGTTACCAGAAAAAAGCAAATTAAAACCACAATGAGATACCACCACACACCTACCAGAATGGCTGAAATTAAAAACTGACAGCACCAGATGTTGGACAGGACATGAAGCCATTGGAATTCTCATACATCACTGGTAGGAATGTTAAATGGTACAGCCACTTTGAAAAACTAACAGTTTCTTAAAAAGTTAAACACACATCTACCCAGTGGTATACTGGTAAATGTTTAACAACAGACTCCCCAGAAGAAAAACAAGCCTGCTTGGTAGTATTTGCTGATTTCCGTGGTATCAATTCCCTCGCCATGGCTGGTTTCAAGCCGCCAGTGACATCACTGAGAGCTGAATTGGGAAGAGATGAGCATAATTGCCTCTTGCCAGCCAGTACCAACCCACCCCAGCACACCATTGTAACTACACCCTGACCCAGCAATTCCACTGAAAGGTATTCACCTAAGAGAAATGGAAACATACATCTACAGTCTCAAAAGAATGTTTGTAGCAGCTTTTTTCATTCCAGGCCCAAATTGGAAACAACCCAGATGTCGGTCACAAGAGACTAGATAACTAGGTTGCACTGTGTCCATACAATGGAATACTACTTATTGATAAGAATGAATGAGCTACCGAGAGAGGCAACAACACGGATGAATCTCAAAAATATGCGGTGTGAAAGAAGAAAACATAAGCAGAACACCCAGTACGACTGCATTTCTATGAAATTCTAGAAGAGTCAAAACTAACCAATGGTGATAGAAATCAGATCGCGGTTGCCGGGGGGGTGGGGGGAAGCAGGGACTGACTGAGAAGAACCCCAAGCAAACTTTCCGGGGTGATAGGAATGTTCTAGGCCTTGATATGTACTGGTCAAAACAGAAGACTTCAGATGTGAGCATTTCACTGTTTATAAGAAAGGAAAAAGGCGCTGAAGCTAAAAAGCCTGGATTTCCCTTCACTTGAACACTCAAGGTACCTTAGAAGCGGAGGACCACAGCCTAGCGTGGGGGGCTACAAAACAGCTGGCTCAGCACAGGGGCCTCGGGGAGTAAACTCTGTTTCTCTTATTTTCTTTTTTAGCAAAATCAACAAGGCAGTATTTGCTTTGCTGTGCACTGTGGTTACTAGGTGCCCCCGCCAGAGGCCGGAGCCTGGTCTGGGCAGCCGGGGTAGCGGGGTGGGTCGGGGGTGGGGGGGAATGAGGCTGCCTGGCTTACTCATCCCCGCAGCTTGGCTCATCTTCCCCCCAACCTTCTTCATTTTTGAAGAATTCATTTAAGGAACTTGCAAAGTTACTTTGCCTCCCAGTTTTCTCCACTCTCTCATATTTTCCTCCAATGCTCCCTTCACCCACAACTTTCCATTCCTCTTCTACTTAATATAATTATAATATATTGCTATTACAGAGATATATGCTAATTATTTAATAGCCCAAAGCCATCAGGAATCCCTAATGCCAAGAGTTTTACAGTAACTGAAGCACAAAAATCATTAAATGACTAACTGGTCCTCCAGTGTGTTGAGTTTGGAGCCTAGTTCTGTGTGTGATCATGGGAACATTATTCAAACTCTCTGGCCTCAAGGATCCTATTTGCGAGAAGGGAAATAATTCCTACCTCAGTGGGTTATCTCAGGGATAAAATGAGATGACCTGTGAAAGAGCCCGCGTGTTTCGAGGACTTAATGTTTGGGGCTAGTTTCTTTTTTCATATGTCATTGAAACTGATCCTTACTGGAAACATTTTAATGATACCATTTTAAAGAGTTTGTGCAGCTCTCCTGTGTCACGCATCTCGTGAGGAGCAAAGACAGGATTCCAGCCCAGGTCTCTGCTCCTCTTCCTGCCGTCAGTCCAGACGGTGCTTCCCAGGCTGGAAAACCATCTGGCTCAGGGCACAGCAGTGGACTCCACCCACCCAAGCTTCCATGTCTGCAATTCCAGAAAACATAGCATAAGAGGGCCAGGTGCAAGAAGGTGGAAAGGCTCTTGTCTCACACACACAAAAAAACAGTGAAATTCCTTTCACACCCTCCTACCTCCCACTCCTTAATGAGTCTCTTACCAACCCAGTCTCTTTGACCTTTCAAAGTTTTCTAAAGAGTTACTTGGAGAACTCTTGGAGACTGAATGTAAGGCACTTGTAAAATTTCATTCGGTATTCAGGGTTTCCTCTTGCTTTTTCATATTTTATTTGCATACCCTTTCCCATAACAAAATGTGCTAGCCATTGTCTCCTGGCTCCCCAGCCCTCCCGCCTCCTCCACTTCCTTCTCATCAGCGCTCTCTCTACTGTAAAAATAGCTGGTTCCAAGGTCCTCCAAAACACTGCTGGCTACTCTCCATATTTGCTTTGATCCCCGGAGTTAATGTTTCTTCAGTCTTCTTATTTGACCTTCTTTCTTGACTATTCAACGTGCCCCACAAATACAGGACTCTCCCATCTCTGTGCCCTTGCTCATTCTGTCTTCCCCACGTCACCCCTTCTTCTTCACACGCTACCCATCCTTCAAAACTCAGCTCAAATGCCAGCTCCTCCCTGAAGCCTTCTCTAAAGACTCCAGCTAGAAAGGATCTCCCCCTTCAACTGGGCCCCCCAACCCTGCACATTTCTAAACCTCCTTGTTATGACACCCACCTGTCATGTAGTGTACGGAGGAACAAGATGGCATATTGGTGATGCCAATATGCCACCTATGGGTGGATGGGTGGGAGGATGCATGGATGGGGGCATGGATGGAAGGTATATGAATTGTTGAGCGGACAGACAGCAACGTTTCTTAGAGTTATGAGACATCCTCACACCTGGGTGTCTGCATCATGCCCATATATTTACTTGTTTCACGTTTATTCAACAGCTTCTATGTCTTGTCTGTCTAGCCACAATCTATTTCTGATCTCGGGGAGAGGCACTGGGAATATTTAATTCAGGCTGGATTTTAAGTCCTGTGCAGTCAGTATTTACAGATGACAAAAGGCCAGGTATATTTTAATTTGTCCCTAACCTGAAGCCCAATGAAATTTTACTAGCATTCAGAAGTAGATGTCAATGTATTTCTTGTTTCTGTTCTCTGGGTCCCAGATGAATGGGAGGTCAATGAGGCCAACTGCTCATTTTTTCAGATGAGGAAACCAAGGTCTAGAGAGGGAGAGTGGCTTGCTCAAGATCTGGGGTAGAGTGAGACTAAAACTCTGCCTTGACACCAAACCCCCAACTCCTCACTCTGTCCCTTATCCCTTGAAACGTTTTAGGTATGCTTCTTTTTTTTTTTTTTTTTTTGGCTGCGTTGGGTCTTCGTTGCTGCGCACGGGCTTTCTCTAGTTGTGGCGAGCAGGGGCTATTCTTCATTGCGGTGCACGGGCTTCTCATTGCGGTGGCTTCTCTTGTTGCAGAGCACGGGCTCTAGATGCGCAGGCTTCAGTAGTTGCAGCACGTGGGCTCAGTAGTTGTGGTGCACAGGCTTGGTTGCTCCGCGGCATGTGGGATCTTCCCAGACCAGGGCTCGAACCTGTGTCCCCGGGATAGGCAGGCGGATTCTTAACCACTGTGCCACCAGGGAAGTCCCTTTAGGTATGTTTCAATCCTTGATGAAAAGCAGGAAGGTTTGGGAAGAAAACGCAAGATTTCTCTGAAGAGAGGTAAAGTTTCTCTTATTATAGAATCTTTCCATGTTTAACACCATTAGATTTAAGGCCCTAACTTTCCAAGGTGTCATTTGTACAATCAAGAGGAAAATACAGTGCCTCTGACTCCTTCCTGAGAGCTCTAGAAGTTTCAGAGTTGTATTTGCACAGACAGGTCCTCTCTGACATGGAAGATGAAGACTGGCGACCTGCACGCTGCAGGCTCTGACTTTTCTTCTCCATGGAATTTCTAACATCCGCTAGGACTTGGTAAAATTTTGAAAAACTCTATTATCAGACTAAGAATTAACCATTTCTCTACTCTGGCAGTGTAATCACATTCCATAGTTTTTATTGAAGAACAAAATACTCAGGTAAGCCTCTGTGCACTCATTTCTCTAAAGAAGGCTGTGGTTTCCCTGTCTCAAAATACAACTCAACGACACTTCACAGGAATTTCTAAAACTTTAGGCTGATGTTTCCAGGAACACCTTTAGTTCTGTTTTCGTAGTCTAATATAATTTCTCAGTGACCATGGTTCAATGGTTGGCTCCTCCCCTTTAAAAAAATACCACATCAGGGGCTTCCCTGGTGGTGCAGTGTTTAAGAATCGGCCTGCCAATGCAGGGGACATGGGTTCGAGCCCTGGTCCGGGAAGATCCCACATGCCGCGGAGCAACTAAGCCCGTGAGCCACAACTACTGAGACTGCGCTCTAGACCCTGCAAGCCACAACTACTGAGCCCATGTGCCACAACTACTGAAGTCCACGCACCCAGAGCGCACGCACCGCAACAGAGTAGCCCCCGCTCGCCGCAACTAGAGAAAGCCCACGCACAGCAACGAAGACCCAACGCAGCCAAAAATAAATAAATAAATAAATATATTAAAAAAACAAAACAAAATACATCTCCCTCATAACTCTGTGTCAAGAACTAAGGACACAACTTATGTATGCATTATAAATAGAGCCAGTGACTACTCAAGGGCATTAAAAATCTTTCTTGTCATTTTCTCCTGGAAAGTCCAAAAGTAATAGGAAGAAAGTGGGAGAGAGTAGCCAGAGAGCGGGGTCATGGAGTGGGGGGAGGGTGTCTTTACAAGAACTTGACCTCCTCCCCTGGCGCCCAAGCAGCAATTATGACTGGTCAGCCAACCTGAAACACATCCTGCTTTTATAAATTTCCAATCAATACCCCAAATGCCAGAAGTTTCTTTTCAAATTTAAAAACAAGGAGGGAGGGAGGGAGAAAGGAAGAAATCCAAACAGTGGAGAAACCCAGGCTCTGTGGCCCCCACTTTAGCTTGTGAAGCGGTGACAATGGTTAGAAATCAATGCCAGAACCACAAGGCAGCTTTCAGACACCTCTTGACCTTGTCACTTCCTGGGTAATTAAGAGGCACTACAATTTCGTGTCACTGTCAGGGCCTGAATGTATATCGATAGATAGATAGATATGTTCTTAAAAGATTCTTTTTCTACAGGCTTGGTCAGGATCCGGCCAAAGAAAAGGAGGAAAAGAAAGGCATTCTGTCCAGAGTGCAGGGAAAGGCAACATGAAAGGAGAAACCTAAATTTTTCAGCACAGTCTGTCCTGACTGACGTGGGAAAATGGCTCAGGCAAGAATGTACGGCTTGTTCACTGTTGGTCTTTTCCTTCTTTCCCTTGACAGATATCTCTGTGTGTTGTAGGCAGCAGGGCACTCCTCTCCCTTCGTGTTCTTCTTCAGATACCTTCAGAGCAATAATGCAAACCCTGAGCGCTCCAAGATGGGTTGAGTCACTGCTTTACTTCACAGGGCCCCAAAGGGAGCTCCTTCCCTTCTTTGGGCCTCAGCTTCTCCAAATGAGGGGAATTGGACTAAACCCTCTTTGGAGCCTTCTTCAGGGATGACATTCACTGAGGCCATTAGAAATGGTTTCTATCTCCTGACCCCGCCAAAGGAATAGAGCATCTCGGGATACTAGGAGAGTGGGAGTGGGCCTCCCCGCCCCTGCCTGTCAAACACCAGCTACTGAGGCCACTCAAAGCCATAGGGAGCCCCTAGTAAGGACACGGGGAGAAAATCGTACCAACCCACTGGAGAGCGAAGCTCTAAAGCACTTTGCCATCTCTGATGGCTCTTCAGTGAGTCTGTGTCCTTGCCCAGGGGCTCTTGTCTGTGGGGCTCCGCTTAGAGGGCTGATCACAGTCTGCTTTGTATACTGACCCAAGCGGCGCCTCCATCATGGACCCTGCACTCCCTGACTCACCACCCCCGCCGATGAGCTCTGCATCCATCTCAGCTCTAAGCTCAGGACCCAGCGCGCAGGAGGTATTCAGTGGATGCTTATTAAGCCAATATCTGAATTTAAAGTACAGTGGGAAGAGAAGAAGGAAGCTTGTTGGTACTGGTATCACATCCACATAAAACAGGTTTTTATTTCAGCAGAATGAGTCACTTTACAAAGTTCTAGGTAACTGGTTTTACGCCTGGCGCACAAGACTCTGGTTCTATCATCTCTCTCTCTCTCTCTCTGCCCACTACTGACACAATTACGGGGTACACAAACCAGTAAGGTTCAAGAAAAGGAATGAGTATATGATGTCACCCACTGAGGTCTTCCTCTTTGGTTGGCTAACTCTGTCCCTTGGCATAAGGGCTTGTGTATGTAGTGACTGCCCTGGAAATCTTGTCACTGATACCCCGAAATGAGTGACAATCTCTGCATGCTGCCGTAGATGTGTTACCTATGCATGGGCTCCAAGCAGACTGCAAAACACCCTGGAGGTTGCATTGGCTGTCCCACCAGTGATGCCCTCTTTCACTCTTGGGATATCAAAAGTATAAACATCGTAGTAACTGTGAACGGGAATTTACTTGTCTGAAGGAACAGTACGATTTAAATTACATATTATCATAATTGTACATTTATAGCTCAGATGAAGCTTGTCTTGATGTTCTCTCTACCTCTCGGGTAAGTGCTGTGTTTTAAGGCATTCTAGCTGAACTTAAGGAAAGCTGGCTCCCAGACAACCTGGCTCCCTTTGCAAATCCCTCTGCCCCCTGTGAGGGTAGGTCCCAGGTCAGTGAGATCCATCCTGAGGAAGGGCAACTTCTCCCCAGGTACCAAAAGATCCTTATCACTTTGGCCTCTTGGCTACTTTTTCTTCTGGCTGGCTTAAAGCCCTTTCCATTGGTTCTTACAGTAGGTTGAGGATCAAGAGAGACAGGATTAGGGCTTCCTTGGTGGCACAGTGGTTAAGAATCCGCCTGCCAATGCAGGGGACACGGGTTTGAGCCCTGGTCCGGGAAGATCCCACATGCCGCGGAGCAACTAAGCCCGTGCACCACAACTACTGAGCCTGCGCTCTAGAGCCCTCGAGCCACAATTACTGAACCCACGTGCCACAACTACTGAAGCCCGCGTGCCTAGAGCCTGTGCTCCGCAACAAGAGAAGCCACCGCAATAAGAAGCTCGTGCACCGCAACGGAGACTAGCCCCCGCTCACCGCAACTAGAGAAGGCCCGCGCACAGCAACGAAGACCCAACACAGCCAAAAATAAATAAATAAAATAAATAAATTTATAAAAAAAAAAAAAAGAGAGAGAGACAGGATTAGCAGCCCATGGAAAACTAAGCACAGAACAGCAAAGCTCTTTGCTCCAGTGGAATGAATAACAGAGGAAGTGAGACTAGACCTACAGGGTCAATATCAGTAGTAGCAACTTGAGTCCTCAGAAAATTATGGGAAGAGACCAAAGGGAGAGGTCATTTAAGAAGAAAGGTAGAAGGAGAAGACAAAAAGTAGCTAACCTTTAAAAATAAAACATTAACCCTTTGAAGTCTCCCAAAGCCCTACCCCCTTTTCCTTCTCTCAGATGGCATACAAGCCTCAACTGCCTAACTTGTCCTTGGGTCTCACTTTTCTTATGCCCCCAGGCCCCTTACAAACAAAATTACATTTGATTTTCTCCCGTTAAAAAAATAAAACACTAAGAGCTAGTGGCTGAAAAGCAACTTTCTGTACCAGGGCTATTCAATAAAACATCCAATAAGGCTGATGACAGAACAGTTCTATTCTGTGCTAGCCACATGTGGCTACCGAGCACTTGAAATGTGGATAATGCAAATGAAAAACTGTTTTACATTTTATTGCATTTAATTAAGCACACTGAAATAGCCATCTGTGTCTGGTAGCTACCATGTTGGACAGCACAACTCTATATCCATCTCCATCATCCAAAAGTATTACAAAACATCAGTTATGTGGGGACTGGTAAAGCCTTGAAAAACGTGAGTAAGGAAGAGGCTTCTTAACTCCCACTTGGCGTGTACCCAGGACTGTATTTTCAAAGTCCACTAGGGCCTGGCCAGAGTTGGTGATAGAGCCCACCAGAGACAGCCATCAGTAGCATGCCCCCACCAGGATGCCTCTTCTCCCTCCCGTGGCCCCTGGCATGCATGTGCTGAGCCCCATCTCCACCTCCCTGCCCCAGCCGTCCTAGCACTGATGACAATGTGTAGCTGTCGGACTGTGCAGTGGCAACTCCACCGGACTGTGAGCTCCCAGAGAGCAGCGATTGGGTCTCACCCGACATTGAATACCTCCCTCCAACTCAGCCCAGTGCCTGTCACAGCAGGTACTCAAAAGAGGATCGTTTTGAACAGAATTCCCAGTATTGAATTCAAAGGTTGTTATTGCAAGATAGGCTACGGACGAAATGTTTGTGTCCCCCAGCGCTCATATGTTGATGCTGTAATCTCCAATATGATGGTATTTGGAAGTGGGGCCTTTGGAGGTGATTAGGTTTAGATGAGGTCATGAGAATAGGACACCCATGAGAGGATTTGTGTCCATATCGAGGAAGAGACCAGAGCCCTCTCTCTCTCCACCATGCGAAGATAGAGCAAGAACGTGGCAGCCTGTAAACCAGGAAGAGGGTTCTCACCAGACACGAATCAGCTGGCACTTTGACCTTGGACTTCTCAGCCTTCAGAACTGTGAGAAATAAACATTTATCATTTAAGCCAAGCGGGTCTATGGTATTTTGTTATAGCAGCCAGATCAGACTAAGACAGGGTCTTCGGGAAAAGCAGTTTTTGATATGCATTTTTCACGTGCACTCATTAAAAATAAAAACAAAACCAACCAAAGTACAAAAGACATTTTACCCAGCATCTCCCATGGAGACTATGGAGCCAAGACAGAGAGCCATTCCCTGCTCTGAAGAGAACCCAGTCCGGTGGGAGAAATGAACCGAGTACAGAAGTAATTACGACGCAGGCGGAAAGTGATTGGTGTAATTTGAGCTATGCAGATGGAGCCCTTGGAGACTTCAGAGGAAAGAGGGCTGAATTACTGCTAAAACTGGGGGGAGGGGAGACAGAAGAGGATAGCTGCTTCGGGAAAGTGGCATCTGAGCCAGGTCTGGAAGATGAGGTGGATGAGTTTGTGCAGAAAGAATATTGGGATGACAGCAGAAAGCAGAGGCTACAAGACAGGAAATGGGGGGAGGGAGAGGGAACCTTTGGAGACTAGGGACTAGTCTAGCCTTTTATGCAGCTGTGCTATCCGATGAGGCTGGAAAGAAACTCTGCTCTGGCTGAAGCAGTGATGGTAAGGGGTCCCCAGTCCCTATGGCTCCTTGGAGCTCAGGTTTAAAACCATAAGGAACAGGGGTATTTTGTATTCCTAGCTTCTAGGCTCACCTCCACTGAAATGAATCCCCCCAGTGACAAGCCCCACCCCTTTCACAAGAAGTGAGGGTGGACAGCTGAACAACCAGTGTGACCTCCCAAGTGGCCGTGGGAAGGGGTGGCTTATCTACTCCCCCTCACTTTCTTCCGCCCGCTGTGAAATCCGCATCAGCTGGAGACGCACAAGAGATTCATTTCCATCTGTTCTGGGCATAGCTGGTGGGAAAGCCTCGGGATCAGAGAGGGCAGCTCAGCCTATCGGCATGACAGGGGCAGCCTGGGATGGGGGATGGGAAGGAGCCCACTGCAAAGGCGTACTCAGCCAGCCCCAGGAACAGCTGCCCAGCCATGGGGCCGGGAGACTCCCAGCTTCCCAGCCCCTCTCACATCACTCATTTTTGTAGCCCAGTTGCTAATGATGTAATTAAGTTCAACAGAAAACCATCTGTTCTGAGTGATAGGCACAGTGGGTATGCTCTAAGGGAAGCCCACCAGAATCAGGGGACTCGGGTGACTAAATGAGCAGGGCCCTTGATGTCCCCAAAGAGCCTGGCAACTCCCCCTCCAGACTTCACCCGTCTCTAACTAGACCGGGAAGCATCCTCAGCTGAGACCCCAAGACAGGCTCGTCTACAGCTGTGAGGCTCTGTGCACGTCCCAGGGCTCGCTGCCGCCCGCTACCCTACACCTGCACGAGCTCCCCACAGCTCTGGGAGACAGGGCAGGGCATCTGTTCAGGCATATTGTCTTATTTCCTCTAAAGGCAGGGCTGGAAACAAAGGTTCCCATACAGGTATTGGTATGGGTAATGATCCCAGGGCGGGGTTGAGAAGCAGGAGTGAGGTCCAGTTTCAAGGGAAACAGGGAAGAGGGGAGAGCCAATACAAGGATGCGTGACTGAGGTGGCTTCCATCTGGGAACTGAGTGCTCAATTCCTTGGAAACTCCTAAAGAGCTTTGTGAAAAGTGTCCTAAAACTGCTCACCTGAGAGTCAAAATGTGGACACGTTTACCCGTGGGTTCTTGTCCCTTATCGGTCAAGGGTGGCCCCATGCAATTCCAGGATGCACATCGGTTAGCGTCCCAGCCATGCAGCAGAAGTCCCAGGACAGGAAGTGAGACGTATGTGGGGCAGCCCAGGGTGAGGTGCAGCTGGAGCACCTCCATGAAGCTGCTCAAAGCCTGTGTGCCTGGGTGCTGCCCATGGCTGTGGTAAGAGGGGCCGGATGGGTTCTCTGGAAAGCTTTGGAGGGCTGTGTCTGCTTCTATCATGTCTGTCCCTAGAGTCCAAGGCACAAGCTAAACCCGATTGAGGCCTGCTCCTTGCTAAGATGCTGTATTAGTTCCCTGTTGCTGCCGTAATGAATCACCACAAATAACCACAAATGTATTATCTGACAGCACTAGAGCTCAGAAGTCCAAAATGGGCCTCACTAAGCTAAAAATCAAGGGGTTGGCCAGGCTGTTTCCTTTCTAGAAACTCTAGGAGAGAATCTCTTTTCTTGTTTTATTCCAGCTTCTAGAAGGTGCCTGCATTCTTTGGCTTGTGGCCCCCTCCTCCATCTTCAAAGCCAGCAACAGCAAGGAAAGCCTTTCTCACGTCACATCTTTCTGACACTGAATCTCCTGCCGCCCTCTTCCACATTTAAAGGACCCCGGTGATTTCACAGGGCCCGCACCGTGCCTGGATGAGTCAGGACAAGCTGCACGTCTCAAGGTCAGCTGGTTAGCAACCTTATTTCCATCTGTAACCTTAATTCCTCTTTGACATGTAGCATAACATATTCACAGGCTCCAAAGATTAGGTCATAGACATCTTTGGGGGACCATTTTTCTGCCTAACATGGATACTGTTCCACCTCTTTCTCAAAAGAAGAGCTCGAGGCATTTATGAAGTTAATTGGGGAGGCTTTCTGCCCGGTCATCAGAACCAGGAGGGGAGAGCCTGCCTGTCCCTGAAGCTGTCCCTAGAAATCCCCCTTTTTCCTAGCACAGCAACCTGCTTTGACAAGGACAACTAAGCCCAATAAAGTCAGGAGACAGACGATCCGAGGGCCCCAGGCAGGCCTGGGCTTTGTGGAAAGTGCCTGAACTCACAGACAGATGAACTGAGCTCCAATGCCAAGTCAGCGATTAGCTAGCAGTGGGACCTAGAACAGGCCGCTCAACCTTTCCAAGCCTCCATATCCTCGTGTGTAGAGCAGGGCCAATGTCCTAGGGGGCTGTCAGGATTCGAAATTCCTTTTTCAACCTCTAAAAACTATCTGTTGAAGAATTACTATGTGACCACCACTCTTCTAGGCCCTGGGACTACAGGGGAACAAGGCCAAATCCTGCCCCTCATCAAGCTTACATTCTAGTTGGCTGTAACATGTGTTAAGTCCCTACACAGTGCCTGGAACATAGTAGATGCTGAATAAATTGAAGACGTCATTAGGACTTTCAGGGCTGTAACTCTCAAGGAAATAATACTACTCTTTAGTTATTTACTGATTTATAACATACAAAATATAATCATAACCACGACCTCATTTGATCCTCAAAACCAGAACCCAGAGAAGTAAGTCAGATAGCAGCCAAGTCCACAGTTCTTCCTGCAGCCTCAGCCAGACTTACCTGTGCCCAACCCAAGCGCGGCGCCCTGGCATGAAGAGGAGGCCACCTCCCGCCCTGTTTCCATACTTTCACGAGGCAAAGGCCTGGGGAGTGAGAAACCAAAACCGAAAAAATTAGACCAGCTCGTCTTCAGAACTACCGATGCAGTAAAAGCCATTTTTAAGCCATTTTATCACCTGATATAAAATTTTTAACCATATTTGGGCATGTGGTGGGGGAGACTTGTACCTCTCTTTTTGCATTCAGCCCAGGCTGCCCTGCTTTCGCATGCATGTTTTCTTGTCTCTCTCTCCCACAGAGCTGTGAACTCATCACCTAGGGGTAGCAAGGCCTCATGTGGTGCTTTGCAATTATTTAGTAGCCCGCAGGAAGCATTTGCTAAATCTGTCCCCCTCCCAGCTCGAGGTCTCTTGGTGGAGGAGAATCTAGAGAGGTTCCCTGACAGAAGCCTCAAGCGGCTACCCCAGGCATGACAATACCTCGCTGAATCTCAACTGTTACACTCAGGTTGGCAGGTGCGAGCTTCAACTCACTGGCTGGAGCTCCCAGGTGACTCGGGCGAGCCCCGCCCCCACCAGGGGAGCACGGGTGAGGTGTCAGTGCGCATGCGCAAGAGTGTGGGGCATCTGGCTTTCCCCGTATCCCCGCCTCCAGTTCCTGGAAGGCAACCTCCAACCACGCCAGCCTGCGGGGCTCGGAGGGGACGGCCTGAGGCACATGGCGCAGGGCGGCTGTCCTCAGCGCCCCCGCTTATCTGGCGCGTGCCTCTGCCGCCTGCCCTTTCCCACACTCTGCTTCCTCCGCTGCCCAGGCTCCCTCCTTCACTCGTCAGATCTCCCAGGCTCAGCAGGCAGTGTGCCATAATTCTCAAGAAGAAAGAAAACATTTTAGTGTTTGACAAGCCCAACATTTGCATGTCCGCTTTCAGAGAAATACCCATCTGGGGGGGATTAAGCCTTTTTATTTTTCCCTCCCTCCCTATCCAACCCAAAGTATGAAAACATTCTTGACATAGTTGCCTGAAAAAGGATTTCTAAAGAGAAAAATACTGCCCATACCCTGTGATTTCAGTGTCTTGGTGTGAAAAGCAACCGAAAGGAAGGGGATGGGGTGGAGAGGAGAAAAGAAAAAAATAATCTCCTTAGTCAAATAGCTTGTTAATCTTAAAGTGGGCAGTGGTAGTGTCTAGTCTCAGGAAATACACGTGTTGGTGTATATTTCATCCTTAGGCATCATCGCTGAAGAGCGGGGGCTGCAATCCCCTAGGACAAGGGGCCAGGCGGGGGACCACACTGAGAGAAAGGATGAAACCCAAGGCCCAGGCTCAGAGGTGCTGGCAGAAGAGAGCGGTCCAGGGAGCACTCCCTGGAGCATTTTACACTGGGACTTCGGCTACCCAGATGTTAAAAGGCTCTGAATTGGAGAGAGAAAAGATAAATCTCACCTCGTATTTGGGACGTCCTCGGGGATGTGTCTCCCTCTTGGGGAGGTCGTCTCTGGCCTACTCTGAGCACATGAAGTGAATTTGTGGGGGGATTCCTAGAAAAAGGGCAAGTAGAGTGACTCATCCTAAAATTATTAAAGATGTTAGCTGAAGATGATTTCCACAAAGGCCAACTCCTCTCTGCCAGGTTAGGAAGCTGATGAAATTGTAAGCAACAGGGTCCCTCTGACGTGATGGACTTTGCTGCCATTGTGCCAAGGAAGGTGGGGTTGTGCCTCAGAAAGGGATTAGGAAGGACCTGCTGTACAGCACAGGGAACTCTACTCAATATTCTGTAATAACCTAGATGAGAAAAGAATTTGAATATATATATATATATATATATGACTGATTCACTTTGCTATACACCTGAAGCTAACACAACATTGTACATCAACTATACTCCAATAAAAATTTTTAAAAAAAGAAAAAGAAAAAGAAAGTGATTGGGGACAGAGCAGCTGGTCCAGGGAGATGTAACACAAACCAATTTTAAAGTTTTGAGGGCAAAGGAAATGCGCATTGCCCAGGATAAGAACCATCCACCCAACAACTGAGCATCTGTGTTGGGCAGAGCCCTGTGGTAAATGGTGATTCCCTTCAACCTCAAGGGAGCATGCTGGACCACAAAGGACATATGGTGGGAAGAACGGGAAATTTAGAGAACCCCCTATCATGAGTTGGTTGATCGTAGAAAGGCTGGGGGAAGCGTCCCAAGACAAACCCCAGAGCCAGGGCCCAGCACGTGCTGCTGGAGACAGGTGACCCACCCCCTGCGCAGGATGCTCAGAGATTTCCTGTGGCCTGAGCTCAAAAGGGCACAGGCTGAGGCCGCACATTTTGTCTGGTCAATCAGGAGAGCACTTTCAAATCGAAGCCAAAGGGAAAGAGTCAAAAGGAAAGGACCCCTTTTGTCCAAGGGGTCAGGGGGCTGATAGGGAGAGCGCCACCTGGACTGGGAGAAGAGGAGAGAGACCTCTCAGGACCCGTGCCCTCATGGAAGGAGCTTGTGCCGGACTTCTGGGACCAGGACCAGGTGAGGCCAAAAGCATAAGCCCCACCTGGAACTTGTGCTGCACGGCGATAGTCCAGGCAGGCCCTCGGGCCACCGCAAAAGGCAGTAGTTACCTAGTCACTGGTGGAAAGCAGAGGGCTGGGCCGGGACTGGCCTGACAGGGGAAGCTTGGAGAGAGGAAGGGGGTGAGATGGGGAGCACTGTGAAGCCGGAGACCTTGCTTTGAAGGAGAAATGTTCCCTCCAGTCCCCATTAATCCTCGAATCTACAATAAGCTGCTTGAGATAAGAGGGGTAAGAAAACTAGCCAGAAAAGAAGTCCTCCTTTCGTGGTTCTTGTCTCAAAAGTGTGGCCCAAAGAAGAATCCCACCACCTTTACGTCTTCTCCCAGTAACAGATTAATTTCAAAGTTCCTTCTTAGGTACACAGCAGGCATATCATACAAAATGGCATATTTGGGGTTTCACTCCTGGATTTCTCTGCAAGCATTTAGATTTCCCTCGGAAGGACCTAAGCTGAGGCTGGAGGGGGAGTTTGCAATCGGCTGACAGCAATGACGTCCCAGGTAGACAGACTCTAGGAGACAGTGGAGACTGGTGTCTGGGTAGGACCTCTGACCCCAATTCTGCCCCCCTAAAAGGACAGCACGGAGACCCCGAGGCAGCCAAGCAGAGGGCGGGGGAGGTTAAAGCCCACTCAACACCCAGCACCATCTTCGCCATCTGCCTGGCTGCCGCCCGCAGCCCCGAATCGACCACCCAGTTCTGCTCCGCGCTGAACTGATTAGTCATTCATAACGCTGAAGTCATTAATTCAGGAAGGAAGCCACGCTAACTGCCTCCTCTTCTCGCCGGGAGTTTGCTGCCGTTGCAAAAAGATGAGTAATCAGACATTCCCGGAGCCCTCGTTAAGCCCATTGCCAAGAAAGGTGTCTTGCAGCTCATTTGCTGGTGGGGAAGCCACGCTACAGGCCCTGAATCACAATCACGCTGGTTCCCGGGGAGAGCAAGGCCAAACTTGCCTGAGTTCAATATTGCATCACTGAGATCAACGACGGGAGAGGCTCACCAGGTCACTGAGCTCCGCGGACCCCACCCACAGACCCAGCCGGGCCGACCCTCTGTGGGGCACTCTGCTGCTTCTGGGGTTTGAGGAGACAGGCTGGGAGGGATGCTAGACGCCAGCTAGAGCCCGGTGTTCCCATTTGATAGATGGTGAAACTGAGGCCCAGGGAGGCAGTGGCACGTGCCCAAAGTCCAATAGGTAATTAACACAGACTTAAGAGAGAACTCTTATCTCTCAATTCTCTGTCCCCAGCAATTTCCACTGTACTCCACGATTACTCCAAGATTAATTACTCCAAGATAAACGTTAAGGCGTGGATGTTAAGGAAACACGTGAATGGCAAAATAATGAAAACCACCCAAATATCCATCAGTAGGCAAGTAGTTTAAAAAATGAAATGTAGGTTATGTAACATAAAATGCTAATCAGCCATTTAGAAAGATCAGCACGGCTCCCTATGTTCTGATATGGAGTTATCTCCCTGATACAGTTTTATAAGCAAAGAAACAAGATATAGAAACAGTACATGGTACTCTACCATTTTGGAAGAAGGGAAACACACACACACACACACACACGTGTGTGTGCGTATGCATATGCATGGACTATCTCTGAACGATGCTCAAGAAACTTGCAACAGTGGTTGTGTCTGGGAGAGGGTCAGGGAGACAGAGTATCAAGAATAAGAGGGAAGGGGCTTAACTTTTTACTTTTTTCTATACAACTTGGATTGTTTAACATGGGCCTGTGCAACCTACTTAAAATCTAAGAATCACACTTCGCCCAAGACTTGGAGTCAGGGATCCTGATTAGCTATAACACATAATAGGTTCTCAGGAAATACAAGCTCGATAGATTGATGATTAGAAGACGAATGAATGAACAAAAATGTGTCTGCTTTTTCCTGAGCTCCAAGGTAATAATTTAATATATAGCATCACATTTTGGAGAAGACCAGGAATATAGATCACAGTATTTAAGAGCCGGAAAGAAATATTAGGATTATTGTGGGCAGCTTCTCATCAGGCAGAGTGGTAGGAGTCTGAGAACTTGAGCACAAGGCCTTGGTCAACTGAAATCTCAGAAACCTCAGTTTCCTCACCTGCAAAATGGGAATAATAATACCTCCTTCCTGGAATTTTTGTGTGGATCAAATGAGATAATGTATGGGAAAGCACTTCATAATTTCCAATGTTCGGAACAGGTTGAAGGATTGTGGTTATTAGTAGTAACACCAGTTACTTTCAGAGTGTGCTTTCTCTAACCAGTGCCTTCATTAGTCAAATTTCCAAGAGGGGCCCCTCTTCATTGCCACTGAGCCTGGCAAGCCCTGTTTCCACTACAACCTTCTTTCCGCCCTCAGGTCTGAGAGCTTTTCCCAGCCTCTGCCACCTCAGCGCTCAGTGCCCCAGTTTCTACTTGCTCAGGAAAAGCTCCGGGGGAGCCTCCTTGGTGCCCCTTCAACCCTTGCCCCTTAGGCAACAAAGGCCCAGACACAATTTGCCTGTGGTCACAAAGGGGCTGCACCAGGAAGAGAATGGCTTCATTCCTTCATGTCTTGAAAGTTTTCATTCTTGGTAAGTTGTCTGGTCACGTGGAAAGACCATGAAAAGAATCATACCTTGAGCTGAATCAGCCATCACCTCGTTATGTACCCCCCAGCCTCTTGATGGGGAGTAACTGATGTCCAGGGGACGGCAGAGTCTCGGGAAAGGCCTGAGTGCCCTAGCAGATGGCTGCCTGGGACAAATCCAGCTCCTACTCTAGGGGGAGGGATGAGGGGCCCAGCTGTCTGAGCCCTGTCTGGTGGGCATGTGACGAGAACAGTACCCGGGGTAGGATGGAGGCTGCGGAGAAGCCAGAAGCAAACTCCTCCGCAGTTACCCGAAAAAGGGGCTCCAGGAACCCCTACTGTCATCTCTCCAGCTCCCATCCACTCTCCAGAGGGCCTCAGGGAGGCCCGCACTGTCGTTCCCACCTTGTGGCTGAGGAAACGGAGGCTCAGAGAGAAGAAGGGAACCATATGTGTAGGTTTAGAACCAAAGTCCCTGCCTGCACATCAGCTGTTTCCACCTGCGTGTCCACGTAACATGGTGCCTGGAACCTAGTAGGCATTCAGTCAGTATTCGTTGACTAAATGGAAGAAAACCCCACGATGATACTTGGAAAGGGTGGGACACCCATCATCTAGGATACTGAGTAGAAGAAGAAAGCAGGGCAGTGCTGTGGAGACACAAGGACTTAGTGAGGAAACATCCCCACTAGTTTAGGGCTATCGATCACATACTATTTATGGAGTACTAATTATGCATAAGGGCCACACGGGGCCCTGAGTTCTGAGCTTCTCTTCACCCTTGTTCTCACTCTCACACTCAGTCCTGACATTCAAGCTTCTCTCTCCCCTCCCTCCCACCCCAGCTGTGTCACAGCTGCCATATTTCCCCATTTCCTCTTTGGGGTCCTCCCATCTCACATTAATGTGCTCACTCATTCATTAATTCATCCAATGTGTACCGAACACTGACATCACAAACACTTGACTAGTATCATTACATACGAACGGTCATTGAAAACTACACGGGTTTTGGTATGTCTCTCATAGAAAGTCAGAGAGAAAAAGCCATTCCAAAAAATCCTAAAATGAAATAATTTCTAAGCAACTGGGGCACCAGTAAAAAGCTCGAGTTCTTCTTAATGCATTATCACGTACTAATTATAGTCCTCTGTCTTAAATTTTCCTTTGGTCACCAGAATGGAATCAAGAAACAGCAGCATTTTCCCATCTGATGTTTTTAAACCAGATTACAAAGGCATGGAGTTTTAATTTCACATGCATTCATTTCTGGGTCTTGGGTCTTTTTTGTTTTGTTTTGTTTTCCTCCAAGCAGATAAATGAGGTTCTAAACTTAGGATAATAAGACTTAACTGTGAGGCGCTTTTTAAAGTGAATCATTTCTCAGTTCTCCTTTGCTAATCTCTTTTGGTAACATTAATTATGAGTTTGTGCAGCATGCCCCAAGGCGAGCTCTGCTTTCCCAGGACAATTAAAGTTACTTAATTATTAGAAACTGCGTGTGCTGCTGTCCAGAGAGAAAAAGGCAGCCAGCCCCGCTCCCACAGCCCCCGAAGGAGTGACCGGACACTCTGTGGGAACTCGGCTCCTTTCCCTCCCTGCTGTCATTCTCTCAATATTATCCAGAAATCCCCTCTGCGCCTCGCCCGGCCCTCCCACCCGAGCAGAGCAGGACTCATTTAGAAACGGCCCTCTCGCCGCTGATGGCAGCCTGCTGGCTCCTCACCGCCCCCGGGGCTGGCCTCCAGCTCCTCTGGGCCAGTGGCCTGGGGCCGGAAGGCATGGGGAGATGACAGGGCCTCTGCCTGGGGACTCAGGCCCTTCTGACTGAAAGGCCTTGGAAAACACTGAGCCCTTGGTTCTGAGTGGGTTCCTCTTGTTCCCATTCTTCCTCAGGACTTCTGCCTAACAGAAGCAGGAAATGTCATCCCACACCCTGAACACGGCTGGTGGGGAAGGAGGACGGGTGCCACGGCCAGGCTGCATCAACAGCAGACATTACCAAGAGCGGATGCTAATTTGTAACAGCCTTTTTTTCTGGATGGTTCTTTGGTTGGAGGAGTGAAGAAATTGGAGGTGGTCCTAGTTCTGTCATTCCTGCCTTCTGAGTCTTGGCTTCATAGTCCGAGGTTTCCTACGATCTCTAGAGGCCTCTAACTCCTGATACTTTGATGAGTCTAACACTTACCTAGAAAGAAAAAATGAAATTTTCTATTTCACTTCCTACTTTCATTCATTCATTCAGCAAACACCCAGACTGTGCTAGGCACCGTTCTAGCTCTGGGGACAGAGCAGAGAACAAAGCAGAGGGGAATTCCTGCTCACCTGGAGGCAGCACTCTGGAATCCTAGTCATCACCTTGCACACAGGAGGAAACCTAGACCCAGAGGGGAGGAGGCTGGTCCTGGGGTCTCCCAGAAAATCACTGAGATGGGCGGGGACCCAGTGCTCCTGACCCCCAGCCGGGAGCTTTCAGCAGGCTGCTGCTACCCATCTGTTTCTACTCCTTTGCTTTCTCCTGTTCTATTTAGTTCCTTCCCATCCCCAGCTCTCTTCTGGGCCTCCAAGACTCCAAGGAAGCCTAGTCCAAGAGAAATATGCTGGCCATGAATGCAAGTCACATATATAATTTTAAAATCCATTAAGCCACACTTCTAAAAAATTTTTGACAGGTGAAATTTATTTTAAAGATAGATTTGATTTAACCAATATATTCAAAAATTATAATTTCAATTTGTAATAAATATAAAAAATAATTCATAAGGTATTTTATATTTTTAAAATTATACCTTCAAGATCCAGTGAGTATTTGACATTTACAGCACATCTCAATTCAGCTCTCCACATGTCAAGGGCTCAACAGCCATGTGAGGCCAGTGGTCACCGTACTGGACAGCACAGGTATGAGGTCCCTCCCATCTCTAAACATCATTGCTCAGTACAATTCAGGAACAGAAGTGAGCGATTCATGCACACAGCATGGCAGGGGAAGGCTGGGGCATGGCTCCTTAGATACGGGGATGGGGGAAGGGGGTATCTTCACCCAGGACACTGATACTATGGAATACTATGTCGCCAAGAAAAAGCCCAAAGATACTCCTTTATGGATTGGTATGGCAAGAGTGCCAAGATATTTCATTAAGTGAAAAAGGCAAGATGCAAACAGTGTGTATGGAATTCTGCCAGCCACCGCAGGGAATAGATGAAGTAGGTTGGATATGCATAGACTACCTGTAGAAGGATTCGTAAGAACTAAAAACATCAGTAGGGAGAACTGGATGGATGGAAGGCAGGGGTGGGAGGGGACTTTCACCTCATGTGTGTTTACAGTTTATGAATTTTGAAATATGTGGACGTATCGCTTACTCAAAAATGAAAATCAAAACTCTTCAGTTAATGGGCACGCCTGGGGCCCACGAGGCCTGCCCAGCACAGGCTGGGTCCCCTTTCCCCGTGCTGTGCATCAGGACGCGCAAGTACAGGTCTCTGGTGTTCCTGATGCTCCACAATGGGAAGAGGGGGCCTTGGCAGACGCCCAGCGCAGGAGGACATGATATCAAGTGACTTTAAAGGGCTCTTTTGTTTCCGGAAAGGCAGCGGTTTCCAGGCCGCAGCCCTGCCCCCTCTCCCAGCCCGCGGGCTCTGGGATCCCTTCACCACCTGCTGCAAGAGCATCGTTCGTCCCCCGGAAGAGCCTCTGGGCTCGAGGTGGGGAGGGGAGGGAGGCAGAGGCTGGGAAGGGGCAGAGCATCCTCTCTTCCCAAAGGATGTCATTCATTCCCAGATGTCGTTTCCAGAGGCAAGATGCCACACTGCCAGCTGCCCTCTAAATCCTGGCATCTCCAGCCTGCATATGACACAGAGCGATGGAACTAAGAACACAGAGCACGAGCCCGTGTGTGCACGTGTGTGTCCGCCTGTGCACATCTGTGGCCCGCGCTCCGGCATCCATCCACTCATTCACTCATCCCATCAATGAACATTAGCTGGGCATCTCCTCTGTTCCAGTGACTGTGCTAGACCCTTGCGATAAAGCACGAACAAGACAGATGGGACCCTGCCCTCATGGAGCTTCCAGTCCGGCAGGAGAAACAGGAATTAAGGTAAAAATAATTCACTCCTATCTGTTGTCATAGTGGAAGGAAAAGTACACGAAATCGGGACACATGATCTTGTCTAGGAGGTCGGGAAGGTCTACTCAAGAAGTGGCATTTAAGTTGAGTCTAAGAAAAATATATAAACATAGAGATGATAAGATGTGACCTGTGGGCTTTCCGTGGACAGGGGTCCCACTATTAACTTGCTCTGCGTCCTTGAATAAACCACATCCCCTTTTTGAAGCAATTTTTTAATTTGAAAATACATTTGAAATTTCAAACAGTATAAAAATAAAATGAATACAGTAACACCTGTATGGTTTTTACCCAGATGTTTCACCATTGTTATATTTTACCCCATATACTTTATCAGTTGTTCTCTCTCTTTGTGTGTGTGTGTGTGTGTGTGTATCTATATGTGTTTAGATATAGATACACACACACACAATTTCTTTTTGAACAAATTGAGGGCACCTTACATACATCATGGCACCTGAGGGAACCCCACGTCCTTTCTGAGCTCAGCTTGCTCGGCTCCAGGGTGGGAAGGTAATCCTGTCCCCTCTCTTCCCAGGACAGTCACAGGCAGCACACGAAAGCCTCCACGAGCACATCTGGGGCGCAAAATGACTGTTATCCTTTTGCAAAATACTTCTTGGGAGTTAGAAATGAGGATTCAAGTGTCTCCCCAGAGACATGGCCACGGTCTCAGTCCCTCCAGAAGACAGCCTGCTCTTCAGCGGCCTGGGGTGTGTGGGAGGGGAAGGGGGGCGGTCAGCTGTGCTTCTCCACAGCCCCTCGCCTCAGCCTGGCAGACCTGGGCCCTGGTGAGGGCATCTCTGGCCGACCGGCCTTCTGCACTGCTCAGGGGAAGCTTGTCAAGGCAGCTGTGGCTGACACAGACGCCGCTCCCCCTCCTCAGGGAAGGGCTCCTTCTCCTTGATGACAGGGAGCTGGGCCAGGGCAGAAGCCAACCCTCTCCTGGCCGGGCAGCCCAGCGCTCAGAAGCACAACAGTGTTGGTCCTCTCCGCGGGTTTAGAGAGCCATTCCCTTAATGAGAACGATAAATTCACCAGGAAAGGCTGGTTGCCAAGCACAGGCAAGGGAAGTGCTCTCCGGGACCCTGAGCGTGGGACACACAGAATCAACAGCTGGACAGGGCCCAGGCCCAGACCTACTGAGTCAGAACATCAGGGCTCAGAGCCTGGCAAAGTGTATTTTCCAAAGCTTCCCAGGTGAAGATCAGCAGTTGAGTAACCACTGGCCTGGCTACCCTCTGAGATTCTTCCAGGCCTGAGGTCTTTTGATGGTGGGAGAAGAGACCTAGAGGTAGAAGCAATGCAGACGCAGGTAAAGGGCACCCAGGAATGAACTTAAGTTTCTCAAGTAGAAAACTCAGGGGCTTTGCTGGCGGCCCGTGAATCTTGGAAGGGAACCCAGTACAGCCAAGCCTCCATGTGTGTGCAGAGATGTCCTCCAGTATCTCTCCTCCGTGGCTGACCCAGGACACCCCTGACGTAGGCAGAGTTTTGTCCTCGAAACCAGCTCTCCCTGAGTGGGTGTGTGACAGGCAGAAAAAACTCAGTGAAGCGGTTGAGTTCTGCTCTGGCTGCGCTGACAAAAGCTGGCTGCCACCCTGGGCCACTGGCTGGAGCACAGCTGTGGGCAAGGCCAGGTGCGGTGGCAGCCTCTGGGTGAGCCCGAGGGCCCAGCTGCCCGCCCCAGTCAGGGAGCAGCGCTGGGTCCTGACTCATTCAGCGCCTCTGAGCCGCAGGCTGGGACCTCCCCCTCCGGCTGCCCTGCAGCTTCTCCCCACCGCTCTGTAAGTCTGGCTTATTTTCTTTTACTCCAGTTACCCACACCCCTCAAGGCAGTCACTCTGCCCCACACTGGGGGCTTCTTCTTGAGTTTCTAGGCAAACACTGGGACCCTGGGGCCCTGCAACCTTATCCCTCCCATCATTAAACACGGAGACTCCCAGGGGGCCAAAAACTGTGTCAGAGTCGGCTCCCTCCTCCCCTGACCTAGCCCTGAGCCCTGCCCGAGGCAGAGAGCAGGCACTAAGGAGTAAGGGAGAGGAAGAGAGGGAGGAAGGGCGGGAAGGAGGGAGGGAGGGAAGGAGGAAGGAAAGCTGCCATAAATCTGCAATAAAATTCAGTCTTAACTGACCCACTGCATCAGATCTCTCCCCAAGGCCTGTTCCAGGAAAATTCCTCAGTCAAACCCAGTTCAGAACGACTTCCCCTCCCATCCCCATCACTCTAGGACTTCTCTTGTGAGAGAAGAGTGTGAACTAAACTAAGAGTGTGAACTAAATGGATTTTATAAAGATTCTCCAGATGTGAGCATAACACACAGAATGAATAACCAATTGAAAGAACAAACATCTCTGAAGGTCCAAATGTGGCCGATTCCTTCAGACCTGGAGGCAAAAGCCACCTCCTCCATGAAGGTTTCCTGGATTTCCCCAACTGACAGTGACCTCTCCCTCCTCTAAAACTACACAGCACGTGATCCATCCTTCTTTGGCCGACCATCTGGTTTCCCACCTGGTGATACAGCTAATTCGTGTACCTGACTGGGTGATAGAAGGGAACCAGCAAAGACTTTGCAAGCCAGGTAGTCCCAAGTTCAAAAATCCCACATCTCCTTTTTACTTGATGTGCAAATGTGGAGGAGGTCCTTAGCCCTTCTTATCCTCAGTTTCATCATATGTAAAATCAGAATAATAACTACATCCAGGGTTGTGGTGGGGTTAGCAATGTGGTAGAAATAAACAGAGGTCATATTATTTCCATATTTCCTTTCTTGTAGGCCCAGGGAAGGATTACACTTCTCTCCCCGGTGCTTGAAATTAGGTGTGGCAACGTGACATCTTCTGGCTAATGAAACATGCGCAGAAGTGGTGCCTGTCACTTCCAGACAGAATCGCTTTAGAAGCTGATGCACAGTTCTCCACGCTCTCTTCCCCTGCTGCAGTGAACCCTAAGGGCTCATGCTGAAATCATGGCAACTGAAGATGGTACAGCACCCGTCAGGTTGGCAACCATGAGCAGCCCCTTTCCCAAAGAGTTGTACTGAGAACGTAACATGAGTAAGAAATAAACTGGTGTTGCTTCCAACCACTGAGATTTTGGGATTGTTTGCTACCACAGCATGACCTAACTTATCCTGACTAATACAAGACATAACATATGTAGGACTCTGCACATAGTAAGTACTTGATAAATATGTATGGTTGAATAAATACACAGACAAATGTCTGAACAAATGACCAAATGGATGAACTAGTAAATATTTCCAGACTGATGCTGCTATCTCTAAGGGAAGTTTGTGACAGTTCTTCTGGCTCCTTTATGGTGAATGTAAACACCTTATGCAGATGCCACTGGTGGCTGGGTTACTGCCTAGGCAATAGGCAAAAGGCTGCCCTTTACGATGATTTTTCCTGCCTACCTGGGGATGTAATATCACCCATGCAGCCCCACACGTGTCCCTGGACGCTACTCTGCTACCTCTGGGGGTGATGAGAAGCGGGGTCCCCAGTTGAGGCATCTTTGCCATGGGAGATCCCATCTGGAGACTCCCAGCAAAGTGACCCTTAAGGATCCCTTGAGCTTCCTCACCACCCACAAGGCACACTCATCTGGGAGAAGAGCCCGAGGAGAGGGGGCAGGTGGAATCACGGCGGCCGTCCTGCCAGCCTGGAAATGGAGGGGCCTCTGCAGAAGGCTGCTGAGCATAGCCAGGACTGACTGACCCAGTGGAGGACATACAGATCTCAACCTAGAATGGGGCTGAGAACTAACATGGCAGCCCCCTGTCAAGCGCACAGGGCTTACCAAGCTTACCAAGCATTTTCACATCTGGTCCAGAGAGCAAGCTGACGAAGTTGCTGAGAATGGAGTCATTATTGTCCTCATTTCACAGAAAAGGAAACTAAGGCTCAGAGCAAGGAGATGAATGTTTCAGGACACCCCATAGCATCTAGAAGAGGTGGATTCAGTCATCGACGCCAGGGGCTTGCTCAGGATTTTCCCTCTGCCCTCTGGAGGGGAGGCTGAGAGCACTTTTGATTTTTTCATGTCATGTTAAGAGCATCCTTTTTCCTCCTGCTGATTCTTACTGCTTGATGAAGCAGGCATATGGCCTGTTCACCAAAAAATTCCTTAAGGACTGCTCCCGTAGCTATAAAAAATAAAAGGGGGTTTCCCTGGTGGCACAGTGGTTGAGAATCTGCCTGCCAGTGCAGGGGACACGGGTTCGAGCCCTGGTCTGGGAAGATCCCACATGCCGCGGAGCAACTATGCCCGTGAGCCACAACTACTGAGCCTGCGCGTCTGGAGCCTGTGCTCCGCAACAAGAGAGGCCGTGATAGTGAGAGGCCCGCGCACCACGATGAAGAGTGGCCCCCGCTCGCCGCAACTAGAGAAAGCCCTCACACAGAAACGAAGACCCAACACAGCCAAAACTAAATAAATAAATTAATTAATTAATTTTTTAAAAAAAAGAGAGAGAGAGAGGGAAGGAGAGAGAGAGAGAGAGAGGGAGGGAGAGAGAGAGAGAGAATGCAAACCCAGAAACCAACACAGCACCCAGGAGAAGAGGAGACCATTCTTCTGAAGCGCTGCACTCCTGGACCCACAGAAGAGGGAGGCGTGTGCCCCAGAAGCAGCAGAACTAATGTACCGGGTGTGAGATCAGAGTCACTTTTGAGTGGATTCAAGGCCATAGCAAGGAACTGGCAAGATCAAGTCCAAAAGGCAAGGCAACTAGAGCTGGGACACCAAACGCCAAGTCAGGTGAAGGGAGGGTGGGTGTCGAGAATAGGTCCAGGAAACCTGAGGTCACTGGGGCTCCCTCTTCTGTGGTGTTTGTGTGGGTCTGAGGACAGGCGTTGCTGCCACAGGGTCCCTACAGGGTGGAGTGTTCCTGGCTGCAGTTTCCTTTTCTGGCTGATGAAGGCTTGACACGAGTTCCGTTGCTTGCCCCGGCTCTGACATTGAAATGGTTTTGATCTGAAAGCCTTCTGAGTTTCCATCTCTAGACCACTGGGGACTGGGCCTAGATTCCAAGCAAACCAGCCAGCACAGCAGCTGTCACTGTGCGTGTCCTTTAGTCCTCACGACCCAGCAAGGAGGGCAGGTCGCCCGTGCGGTACTGGTGGAGAAACTGAGGCATGAAGTTCATCGGCGGAGGAGCCCAGATTTGCATCCAGCCTTACCTGGCTGCTAATCTCAGGCTATCGCTGCATCGTGCTCTCCCAAGATCCACCCAGAGCAACACACCCGCTGGACTCATATTTTTAAAAAGTTGGCCACCTACATCAACAGAGAACTAAAAGGGACCAGTGAAAAGGGAAGATTCTATCTCTTTCCTTTGCCAAAGAGAATAAACACTAATGCCGAGGGCAGTGGTACAGAAAGCCATTTGCCCCAATGTCCTTGCCAGAGACAGATAACCCTTATTTGCAAGTTTGGTTAAATAGTAACTCAGGACCCAAGGGCGCTGTCCCATACAAGCGAGACAAAGTCCTTGCCTTTGGCTTCAGAGATCAGCAAATGGAGCCTGAGCATCCAGCAGGCCGCTTTCCTCCCACAGTGAGGAGCCCAGCCCAGGGGCCCTCCTCCCCATCGCGTGGTTGCAATCAGGCCCGGTGTATGTACACTGACAGCCTGGACAAGTAGTGAGAACTCAACCCTCATGTCAAACTGAAAGTCTCCTGGCCTGTGGGAGAACTCGGACTCCACCCCATGCCTGCTTCTGTACACGCCACCCGGTGTCCTCCACAATTACCCCCGGTCTCACTGGCTGTGACCAGGCAGAGCCCAGAGACTCGGCCCCCATGCCCTCGGCTGCATCACGTGGGAACCGCCTCTTCCAGATGTATCAGGGTTTCTGCTCAATGGGCCTCGGTGGTATCTGTACCTCTGTCTGCCCGCTGGCCAAGAGCCATGTCGCCCTGAGCCTGTGTCCTCTGTTGCTGTGGACACAGCAGGGTGGCAGTGGGAGAGCAGGGCAGTGACGGATGTCAGTGGTGCTGGAGGAGGGCTCTGGCCATTTCCTAAACATGCTGACATCTCCATTCTCAGTTATCATAGGTGCCAACTTCCTTTCTAACTGTCGCAAAAATAAATGACAAATCTAGAGACCTACTTTCCTTCCTTAACTAAACCCTGCTACTCAGTGTTATGTTAAAACCTTAGGAAGTAGGATCTTGGTGTTGGCAATAAACCTCACTCATTAGAGCAGATTAGGAATAAAAATAATAAAACAAACAAACAAAAAAAGCCCCCAAACCAGTGTCTTCCTCTTAGGCAATTGACAGCTTAGACAGGACGATAACTCAGGCTGATGGCCCCAACTGGAACTGGAAACTGAAATAAACCAGGCGATGGGCCCCCAAAGAAACGAAACAGGCAGCAAGACCGCTCCTGTCCACCCTTACCAATCAAGTCATGGGGCCATCTGCAAATACAATGTCACTCTAGTTGCTCTTATTAGACCTGGGAACTAACAGCCACCCTGACCCCTACCCTCTTTCATACCTCCAAGCTTCCGTCTAGAAAGATCTTCTCTCCCTCCTCCACTTGGCTCACACCATGTGACATAAGCTCAATGCCACCGCCTTGGTGAGGACTCTCCTGACCTGCCCAGCCCTGAACTTCAATCAGAATTGATCGCTCCCCCTTGTCATCCCCTATTTTGAGCACAGCTATTTGACAACACTTAGCACATTTTATTGTACTTATCGCTTTTAAAATTCAGGCTTTTAGAGAACTTCAAATTATTCTTAAGCAGAGAACGTATTTTCTGAACCCCAAACCTGCCTTGAAGCTGCTCAGCGAATATTTATCGAATGGATTCATGAGTGACTGGATAACACGCCTTTACAATTATAAATGACTTCTTTATCTGGTCCTCACAGCGTCCCTCATATGAGAAGAACAAAGATTTGATTATTCCCATTTTACAGATGAGAACAAGGCCACAGGCTCACTCTCACTCACTCACTTAACACATGTTTATTGTGTACAAGTTTCAGTTTAGAGGAGCACTTCTCAGACTTGAATGTGCACAAGGATTTCCTGGAGAGCTTGGTAAAATGCAGGTTCTGATTTAGCAAGGCTGGGGTGGGGTGTGAGATTCTACATGTCTAACAAGCTCCCAGGTGACACCCACACTGCTGGTACAAGGGCCACACTGGAGTGCTACCAACCTAACAGGGTCACTGAGAGAGAGAATATGCCTGATTAGCTTGAGTATGTAGCAGGAAGTAGAGTCTTCTTTGAAACCTGGTGAAGGAGAGACAGCATTGTGCCCATTCTACAGATATGGAAACTGATGATCAGAGAGACTAAGTACCTCCTCCAAGGACTAATCCAGTCCTTCTGCCACCAGTTCAGAGCTGCCTCGACTGCCACCCACTACACTCTGTGCCGGGAGGATTCGGAGATGAAGTCATAACATTCGAGCTCAGAAAGATGACAAGGGAGATGCACGTGCACCAGGACCTGTAACACAAAGTGGTCTGAGAGAAGAGCCAGAGGTCCAGAGGTGGGGGAGCACGTGCGGGCCAGATTTTACCCCCCAAAAGTGCCACTTCCTTGTTTTCTAGCCACAGCCCAATTAGACTGCAGATGGGGGTCTTCTTCCATCAACCCAATCCCTTTAAAAGAAAGAAAGAAAAAAAAAAAATACCAAAAAACGGTGGCTTTAGGATTTCTCTTTTAAGCCCTGAAGCTCTTCAGTGGAAAGTGCTGCCCTTCCGACCCATTGATGTAATTGCCATAATTGAAGATTCCAGGCCCCCATGGGGGTAGACAGGGCCCCATTCAGCCATCAGGTCAGTGAAGTGTAAACCTGCTGAGTCCCTCAGATGCCCCGGCCACAGCCTCCCCTCCCCCCGCTCCAGCCCCGAAGGCCGGCTCCCCGCGATGCCAGGGCAGCCAGGCCCAGGATGGTCCCTCTCTGGCTCTGGGAACGGTGCCTAATTAAGGGGTCTGTTCTCATCTCCATGGGGCCGACTTAAGGTCTCCTGACAGTAATGAGAGCCACACTTGTGGGGCTGGGGGGTGGGAAGGACGGCCCACCTGCTGTCTTAGCACCCTATTAAACAGCAAGTCACACACACACATGCCCACGGTGCAATTCGGCTATAATCACCCTCACGTCTTCAGAGCTACAAGAAGCTGCTTCAATTCTGAAAGAGGAAGGAACCAAAGAGAAGAAATAGCTTGCCCAGGGGCACACAGTGAGTCAGTGGGGCTGGCCTCAGGTGTCCTGTCGCACCTCACAGCACAGACTTCCCCTGGAGGGTGGGGCTCCCCGCTGAGGCCCCAAGGGAGAAAATGTGGGGTGGAGGAGGGGAGGGGGCCGGCTCCCAACTGCTCCTTCTGGAGCAGCCAGTTGCAGAGGGCCATCATGGTCACCACAGAGCAGAAGGGAGCGGTCTCCCAGGGCTGGGGCTGCTGGCATCTCCGAGACACCCTTTGATCACATGACAGAGCCATCCTCTGAGTGGGACATTCACTGCTGCAGATGGATTCATACCTAATCCTTGGCCTCCTGGCGTGAACAGGAGCCAGCCTCCGTCACCCTCTCCTGCATTCTTTGTGTCCCTGTCTAACCGCCTCCCCCCTCCCCTCCCCTACCCCCTCCCGCCCAGCTTCCTCTCTGCCTCAGCCCAGAGCACCCGAACCAGCTGCCCTGAGACCCATTCTTTCTGTCTCTCCAACAGAGGAATGTTGCACGGTGCCAAGCTCATGGCTGGTTCTCAGTAAATAGTCATTAAATATGGTAAAAGTCAAGTCCATGTTTGCTCCAGCTCACAGGCACTCTCAGTGCATTGCTCTGATCACAACCTTGCGTACAGAGAGGACCCTGAGGTGAGGTGAAGCAGAAAGGCTTGGTCCAATAACATGGACCAAAACCCAGAGATACGGGCTCATTTATAAAGATAGTGAATGACAGAATATTTCAGTTGTTCCATGGCACAGTGATTAAATTCCCAGAAAGAAGCCAATAAGATCCTGGGTACTAACAATACAATCTGGAGACCCGGGGTTCTTCCAGAAGCCCCCTCACTAGTGTCTCTACTCCCATACTCCCTCTTTCCACCTCCCAGTCCTCTGTGCACACTAGATATCAGACTGATGGATCCCACTGCTTGTACCGTGTGACACTCCTGCTCAAAAGCCTTCAATGGCTCCCTATTTCCTCTGCATGAAACCTCTTCTGCCTGGCTCTCAGGGACCTCCTTGGTCTGGCTAGGCCTCAACACCGTAGTTTCCCACTGTGCTTTAGACCACTTCTACCCCTTTAATCGAGTTGTTCTCCTCACCCAGCTCAGACAGTATAGGACAGGGCATGGAGGTGAAGATGAAATTTGGAGCCAGAAGACCCAGATATGAGTCCCAGCTCCACCACTTGACCTCTCTGAACCCAGTTCCACATGGGTAAAATGGGGATGATAATAAAATCCACTCCATCGGGTTGGCGTGAGGATTAAGTGTATAATAAGGGTTAAAGTACTTTATAAATTGTAAAGAGCTAAAGGAATGACAATTATTCGTATCTAGTCATGATTACTCTCACCTCCAGCACTGCCTTTGATCTCATGATTCTTACACGTGGTCAAACTCAACTCAAGCCCTGCCGCCCATCGAAAAATCATGCCTGATAACTCGAGTTCCCACTAACTAGCTTTTAAGGCCTCACCCATAAAATGTGTGGGTTTGTTCACTGTGTCTTGCCCATGTTAGCCTTAGACCTCCAAGCCTATAGTTATTTACTTGTATATAATATAATACAAAAAAATCAAGTTACTTACAATTTAAAAATAAAGGCATTTATAACAGCAAAGCTCAAGATACAAATGGAGGGGAAAATCAGAAAGTTACATCCCCTTGGGGATAATCCTCATTTTCCCTCTTCACGTTTTTGTAGAGGAGAGACGTGTATTCCTCAGCCCACAAAAGGGGAAGGTTGGAACTTTCTCATCTCTCTCCTTGTTGGGAGGAGGAGTAGCTAATGAGATGGGTGAGGGCCACATCTACGAGGAGAGGGTCACTGGGTCGGGGCACTGCGATGCAGTCACTGCCTTGTGCTCCTTGGTCTCATCAGAGCAGAACAGGTTCCTGCTCTCTGTCTCCCCCCTGGATTTCTGTAAAAAGCCGTCTGCACAGGGAGTCACTCCTCACTGCCCGCGCCCTCTCCCCCTCCACCACCTAGTGTTCTGTTGCTTCTACTCCACCGGCCTTCTAGAAGCAGGCCATAATCTTTTCTTGCAGTAGCTTGAGTAAGTAGACTCAGCATCTACTTGGTGGAACACGAAGGTCCCAAAGTCAGGCTCAGGGAGGGAGCTGGGAGTCCCATCCCATTCCCCAATACCGAGGTTAAAAGAGAACCTGCAGTTTTGGAAACTTCCTTTGCAATCAGTGAAACTGATACACTGATGTGCATTCGGCTGCTGGTCCTGGAACCTGTTCCCAATCACTCCAAAAGAGGAGGAGAGACGGTTTTACAGCCCTTTCTGCCAAATGTGGCCTATGAGCTTCTTGATAGCCTGGGTATCATTGTTTGATTAAAAAATGGAAATATAGCTGAAGTTAAAGAGGGATGTGTCCTGATATAAGGGACATTGAGTAACACAATGGATGGGTTGTCAATGACGGTTTAGCAGAAGATGCCAAAAGTATCTTTTCTGTTGTTTGGTAATAGCCCATAATCAAAGTTAAGGGAATGTATTAACTTATGATTCAGTGTAAAGGCACTACACTAATGCAATTCAAACCTATTCCTTTGTGTTGACCCAATCAGAGGACGGGGCTTAATTCATTATTTCAATCATGTTTTTGATGAGAGGTGAATAGCACACGATTTAGAATTAAACTCATGCATTCCCACATAATGCAGAAATAAAAATTGATATGACCCCGGAGACCTGAAACTAACACAACATTGTAAATCAACTATACTCCAATATAAAATAAAAATTAAATTTAAAATAAATTAATTAAGTAAAAAACAAACAAAAAAATCAATATGGCCCTTTGGAAAACAATTTGGCAATATGTATTGAGATATTAATAATGCTCCTCTTTTTAGCAATTCCACTTCTGGGAATTTGTCTTAAGAAAAACAAATGTTTTAAAAGTTATATGCTTAAATGTATTAAGTAAATCATGGTACATCAATGGTGAAAGATTGTGCAGTCGTTTGAAATGAAATTTATGTTGCCATCACGTTAAAAAACAAAGTGGATTATTACAATGATCATAATCATGTAAAATCATGAAAGAAAAGGAAGAAAAACATCAAATAAGAAGAGTGATTTTCTTTCACCTTTTCTGCATTTTTCTATTTTTTAAAGTGCTTATATTATAACTGGAAATAAACTTTATTATTAATGTATATAATTAGCTGTCTACAGATCTTACTACTTTTTGATACCAGCCTGGTAGACAACAGAGCTGGCATTCTGTTACAAAAATTAAGAGCTATACTTACTGCCTCACCCAGGTGATGGGACATCTCACTTCCACCCAGATGGAAACTCGCTGTTGCTGGTGGGCAGGACCTAGCTTTTTCTAAACTAGAAGTTTTGGAGGTGACTGGGCACATTTGGCCATCTCACTTCAGCTGTGGACTCCCTGAGCAAGAGACAGAGTCTTCCACTTCTTTGATTTAGTCCCCAGGGCTTGACTATAGCTTGTCGCCTGCCAAGGGACCAACAAGTTGTTGGTTTGATCGGTTAGTCTAATGATTTGTCTTGCTGGTTCTCTAAGATCATCTTAGGTACTCAGTCCATCGTTACTGAGGGACTGAATGATGAAATAGACATCAGTGAACCTTTCTGGGAAGTACTAAAAGAAGACAAAACTCTTACGTATGCTTCCAGGTCCAGCTCAGTGGTCCCCGCAGACCACTCTGCCCTCGCTGCCCCCCACCCCAGCCCCACATCCCCCTGTGACCTTGCACAGACCATGACTGTACACTTGAGCCATGACCCCAGCCTCAGTGCAATTGGTTTACTTTTCTGACCCCCTTCATTTGACTCTGAGCTTCTTGGGACAAGGTTTTACATTTTGTTCATTTTTTTATTAAATCTGCCTCTAAGGTTATTAGCAGAGGATGGGACATAATTCATTCCCCATGGCACATAATAGGGGTTCAGCAAATGCTTGCGATCGAAGGAACAAGTGAACACAGGACAGGAAATCTCAAATACCAACGAGCCATCCAGCCCTGGGCCAGGTGCGCTCTCTGAGGGCTCAAAGGAACCACGGAAGAATTGGCTCAACTCTCAACACACTTCACTGTGATGCATCCTTTACTTGTTTCTCTTCCCTTCTAGGTCGTAAACGCCACGAGGGCAGGGGCTGTGTCTGCCTTACTCACCTCAAACTCCAGCAATCACACAACACCGCCAACTCGATAGATTTCTGTTGAAGGAATGAATGGATGGCAAGGGACTCCAGTTTTCGGTTTTGATTTCCTCCAACTGTGATTACCCACTGAACACAAGGGCAGATCACAAATAGTGCTGTGCAGCCTGCCCTTCACCGCCCTTTCTCTTGGGTGTTACTAAGAGCTAAGGAGAACTGTGCAGAGCTGGTGGGGCTCTCTCTCCTCAGCTGAAGATTACCTGGCAACTTAAGCGAGAGCCATAGCAGGCCCTCCACCAAAGGGGCCTCCGAGGAGAATGTGGATCTTCCCCAAGCAGGTATGAGCAACAGAAACAATTCGCCCCTCCCCCCAACCCCCGATGTCCTTGGAATTGTACCTACGTCTTCCAACTTCCTAATACAAACGACTTCCTTAGAAAAGACGGGGAAATAGCAAAAGAAAGGAGATTCCCTGAAGTTTTGAGACAAAATCGGTTAGGGGACAAAGGGCTCTCTCCTTGCATCTCGCCAAAAGATGTCCTAGGCTGTCCCTTGCTCCGCTCTACATCAGCCCTGGTCTCGGTTATAAATACACGGAACTCTGGACCAGGCCAGACCTCCTAACTCACTTGTGCATTCACTGGCTCCAGCTCTCATTAGAAACATCCTTTTTGATGCAGCAGCCTAAAGCAGGCATTCTCCAACTTAGTACCTAAGAATCCACATGCAGATCCCCAGGACCCAGTCCTGAGACTCTGCATCAGCAGGCTGGGGATGAGAGCCCGGAATCTGCATTTTAATTCCCCCAGGTAATTCTGAGGTCGAGTGCCCAAGGTCTCTGCTTTGAAAGTGGCTCTTCTAGTCCCAGGATAAAACTCTCCTCCCTGCTTCTCCAGGCCACTGGTTGAGCTCTCTCCTTCCCCGTGACTCTCTCAAACCCCGGCGGCAGACTTCTCCTCAGGCACGAGTCACACTAGTATCACTGAACTGTGACACCGTCTTTATTTCCCCAGCACATCACACAGTATGTGGTCTAGAGCAGATATTCAGAAAATGTCTGTTGAATTAAGGAATGAATAAGTGAATGAATGAGTGAGCAAATGAATAAATTTAACAACACCCGAGAATAATTACCCCCCTTTCAGTTTCTCCCCAGTTTTTCCAGCTCTAACTTGAGGAAAACATGACTTGCTATTCAAGATCATTTTTTGCTCACAGACATAGAGAACAAACTAGTGGTTACCAGCAGGGAAAGGGAGGGGGGGAGGGGCAATAGGAGTAGAGCTGTAAGAGGTACAAACTATTAGGCATAAAACAAGCTATAAGGATAGATTGCACAACACAGGGAATACAGCCAATATTTTATAATAACTATAAATGGAGTATAACCTTTAAAAATTGTGAATCACCATATTGTACACCTGTAACTTATAATATATCAATAATATTATACATCAACTATATGTCAATTTAAAAAATTAAAAAATAAAGAACAATAGGAGAAAATTCAAAAAAAAATTAAGGCCACACCTATTTACAAGTTAATTTTAAATTAAAAAAATAAATAAATAAAAAGATCGTTTTCCGTTCTCCTTGTCTCGGCGGTGTCTCTCAGAGGCACTGACTGGGAAGCCAGCACCAGTGGAGAAAAGCAGGTCCACAAATACAACCTAAAAGAGACTCTCTGGTCATCTGCTAAAGCCCAGAAAACATCGTTTTCCACATCAAAGATTTGTGGATCAGAGACATGCACGGTATTGCTGCTGCGGTACCCATGCTGGAGAAATGGCGCCAGAAGCTTCTCTTCCCTGCAGGGAAGCCCTAGTCAGCCAGGTCAGATTTGGGGGAGGATGGGAGGCCGATGGTTTGCGCTTCTCCAATCTACTGCTGAGAGAAGCCTTGGGCTGGAAATCCCAGTGGGGAGGTTAATGGTGAATTTTGAATTAAAACACAATAAGCTCCTCATTCATTCCCCATTCACAACTTCCTTTCTTGAGGCTGAAAAAAAGAGGAGGGAGGGGGGATAAATTAGGAGTTTGGGGTTAACAGATACATACCACTATATATAAAATAAACCACAAGGTCCTACTGTATAGCACAGGGAAATATATTGAATATCTTGTAATAACCTATAACAGAAAAGAATCTGACAAAGAACATATGTGTATATATATATATATATATGTATGTATAACTGAATCACTTTGCTGTACACCTGAAACTAAGACAACACTGTAAATCAACTATACTTCGATAAAAAAGGAGACCCCTTCCTCCTCGGCAAGACTGCCCAGGCTTAATCAGAACCTTAAGCCTCTTTCCTTCACCCATGTTGGAAGCACAGTGACCGTGATTAGAATAGTCTGATGTAAGCGCCGCTTGCGATGAAAAAGTCGCTGACAGACAGTGCGAGCTGACACCATGAGAACAGCCGGCGCTATGAGGTCATTTAGTCCAACAGGTAGGCTGTTCTGTTTTCTCAGCCCTGACATTCGATGCCCCGCCAGTTATTCAATAACCAGAAATGAGGTGGGTCCCACAAATTCCTGAATCTCCTTGGGGATGGAGGGGGAGGAGCTGTGCTTTCTTGATCAAGGGCACCCGAGGAGAAGCCAGAGCTGGAAATCTGCCCCCAGGAGGATGGGTGGATGACACAAAATGCAAGAAGGATATTCAGAAGCAAGTGGCATCATTGCTGTGGCGAGATGAATCATTATTCCACATCATATTTAACCCAGACAGTCATGCCCTGCTCCTAGACGGGAAAGTGAAACTCACCCCCAGACTGAACAAATGTACAAACTCTCAGGTCAAAAGAAGTAGCCAATCCTCAGCAAATTTGTTTTTGAAAAGATGAGGGGGGAAGTTACTATATTATTTGTTTGGGGGGAGGTTTTTTGATTCTGGATTTGTATGTTACTACGCAATATATTCCATACATATGACCCAACATACAAAGGTTCTAGAGCTTTAAATACATGAAATATTTTGATGAGATACTGTAATTAATGCTTCAAAAAGTAAGTTCAACCAAACATATTTTCCTGTGACCATTTCCTAGAGGTTAAAGAAAAAAGAGGTTGTAGGTTTTTTTCCAGGCATAATATTACAGGTGGGGTGATGTATTAGTGTCCCAGGCCTGCCAAAACAAAGTACCATAAACTTTGGGTGACTTGAAACGACAGAAATGTATTGTCTTGTGAGAGTTTTGGAGGCAGGAAGTCTGCCATCAGGGTGTCAGCAGGGCCATGCTCCCTCTGAAACCTACAGAGGAGAATCTTCGCTTGCCTGTCCAAGAGTCTGGTGTTTGCCAGTATTCCTTAGTATTCTAGGCCTGTAGAGACATCACAGCAGTCTCCACCTCCATCATCACATGGCCATCTTCTCTCTCTGTGTCTCTGTCTCTGTGTCTCCTCTTCTCTTCTTACGAGGACGCCAGTCATTTTGGTTTTTTTAATATTTATTTATTCATTTATTTGGTTGCTCTGGTCTTAGTTGTGACAGGTGGGCTCCTTAGTTGCAGCTCATGGGCTCCACAGTTGCGGCTTGGCAGCTCCTCAGTTGTGGCGTGTGAACTCTTAGTTGCGGCACGCATGTGGGATCTAGTTCCCTGACCAGGGATCAAAGC
This sequence comes from Eschrichtius robustus, assembly GCF_028021215.1. Taxonomy (NCBI): domain Eukaryota; kingdom Metazoa; phylum Chordata; class Mammalia; order Artiodactyla; family Eschrichtiidae; genus Eschrichtius; species Eschrichtius robustus. The sequence continues at coordinate 72,055,351 of NC_090829.1, forward strand.
CGGGTCCCCTGCGTTGGGAGCATGGAGTCTTAACCACTGCGCCACCAGGGAAGCTCTGCCAGTCATTTTGGATTAAAGGCCTACCCTACACCAGTATGACTTCACTTTAGCTTAATGACATCAGCAACAAAGCTCTAACAACACTAATTTTCCCATAAGGTCACATTCTGAGGTACTGGGGGTTAGGACTGCGACACATTTTTTTTAGGGGACACGATTTGACCCATAACAGGTGATGACTACCAACAGCTATAGGCCCGGCTCATAAAAGGAAAACACAGAGGCCACAGAATTGATAAAGCTCCAGTCAGTCCTGGGAAGGCCCTTAGCTACAGATACATCTGTGATTCCTCCCAAAGAGGGGAACAAGCCATTCACTGATCAATCCTTTTAGCAAATATTCATTAAGCAACTCCTAAGTGTCCTACATATGCTGTATGTGGGTGAGAGAGATAAGACAAGGTCCCAGTTGTTGGTGGTGAATATTAGAAGACACTGGGTAGTATTGTAATTCTTCGTTCCACTGTCTCCAGCCTACCCCACTGAATTGTGAGCAGTTTAAGGGGCAGGTACTTTCTGTGCCTATGCAGCAGCTCCCCCATACCCATAATCCTTTGTGGAATCAGGTTGCAAGGAGCTTTTGGGCAGAGAAAAACCAGCATACAAGTGGTTAAAGGACAGTGTGCTACAGGTCAGAGGAGGCAAAGTCCAAAAGCCCGGGAGGCACAAGGGAAGACTCATAAGAGTTTTCCAGCTGCAGAGGATTTTTGAGACCATCTTAGTTGATGGCTTCAAACTTGACCACAAAAAAACCAATGGAACATTCTCTTTGCAAAAAATCATGTGAGGACACACAATGTGTGAACAGGCAAAAGCCAGATCCTTCTGGTGGAAGGAAAAGAGGTCTAGGGAGAGCCCCTCCCACTCAGCGCATCTCCAGGTTCTGTCCCTGAGCTTCCTGGGAGGAAACTCCTCCCTAGGCATTTTCTGAAAACGATTAGACTACCAATGGGCAAACTGAGGCCCAGAGAGGTGGTAACGAATACCATGTTCAGTGACATGCGTCCATGGCAGAAGCAGGATCAGAACTCAGATCTTTCTCTGACTTCCAAGGTGAAGCTTCCAGCACGACCTCATGCTCTCAGGGTGAAGGGGACAAGAAGAGGGAGTTTCACACCCTCTGATCTTTCTTTTCATGCAGACAGACTCTACTTTCCTATGGCCTCTGCCTGGTCCCCACATTGCATTTCCTGGCAGGGACACATCCAGCACCAGCCCCTGGGCGTGTGCTCTAGTCTTCTTCTCCCGGAGGCAGGGGAAGGGACTCAGTGACTTTCTGCGTCTCTCCCAGCCCAGTGATACTGTGGCTCCAATTAGGCTGCCTTTCCCTGTAACCCCGATGTCACCTTCTAAGCTACCCGGGACTTACTCCACTCCAACCCTTTATGGAAGAGGAAAATCAAGGCTCATGAGACACAAATGGGGAGTTGTTTCTTCACAAGTTTGCTCTGAATCCAGCTTTTTCTCATCCACATAATTGACAGAGAGAGCGTGGGTTGGGGAGATGCCTAGATTTCTAAAAGGAAATGAGCCCCCCCAAATATGTCCAACTTCATTTGGGACAGTTTAGAAGTCCATACTCAAGGAACAACACCCAATACTCAGTTTTCTTAGCCCAACCAATTCAACACTGAGAGAAGCTTCCAGGGATGCAGCCTCTCCTCATGAGGTGTCCTGTCCACCTCTGAGGTCAGTTTGGCCTCCATCCATTGAAATGACTCCCCAAAGACTCACTGCAACCTCTGAGGAAGGTGAGTCCAGAGTCACTTTCCTGCCAGTCAAAGGAAGGACAGTCATTTGGAGAAATCTCCAGAGAGTGTTGCCTCTAGGAGTAATGATGGGCCTTGACGTGTATATTCAAGACCTCTGGGTTCAAGTCCAGGGTTTGCCACTTACTACTGGTGACTTGGGACCAATCTCTTGATTTCTCTTGAACCTACCCTACCTCCCCCCTGTAAATTGGGGGTTTATTCAACATTCATTCAACACACACTGAGCACCTACCAGTGCCAGGTTGAGCTGTGGTAAAATTTTCCCCTCCCTACTTCCCAGGCTATTGTGAGGACCAGACCAGCAGGGATCTGAATGGCTGTCAGTGGTGGGGATACAGGGATGCTGTTTCTACTCTCAGATTCCCATGGCGTGGGAGACATTTATTTCCTCAGCATGTCCTTTACTCCTCCAGACCTCATTCTCTGATCTGATGCCAAAACAATGTGATTGCATCTCATGTTTTTCACGATTTTCCATCACATCGCCCATTTGGAGGGCTGAATTGGCACCTGAAAACCATCATCCATGCAAATTGGCACTCTTCAATTTTCCTATAAAAATGGTGAATGACACGAACTTAGCCTTATCACCCTGTATCCTCAGCGGAGACAGACATACAGAAGATGCTCAATAAATGTGTTGAATGAATGAGTGAATGGGAAATGTTGTCTCCAAAGAAGGGAATTAGTCAAATTAGAATTAAGAGGAAGGACCACTTTTCTATGGGTTTATTTTACCCATCTCCCAATAGCTTAGCATCTTTTCTAATATATTCCTGACTCCATGAATGACTCCAGTTGTGTGTTTCCTCTCTGGCTATGGCATGAAAACCCTTGGGACACAGTGTTCTGTCCAGCTGCCAGACCCGACTTCAGTCCCCTGATCACACCCGTTACACACGCGGGAGGGGACGATGCGTGTGTCCCCTGCCACCCTCAAGCTAACTGCCAGGGCCAAGTGGAATATTTTCATCCGGCCTTTCTCCCCTTTCTTTTTTCTCTTAAGCGTCTTCTAGTGATAAAAGCTGAAGCAAATTGAAATTGGCAGCTCTGTGGTCTTCCAGCGACAGGCAAAGTACTAGAGATCATGTGAACCACACTTTTAAAAACTTGAAAAAAAATCTAATCTTGCCTCAATAAAAACGACATCATGTCACTGTAACCGGCAGGGGGGGGAAAGGCTTGAAAGTTGCTGGCAGCGGCCCAACAGAGTTCAGGGGTTCTGTTGGCTGCGCTGAATTCCCACGGGAAAGGTAGAGGGAGAGTACTGCCTTTCAGGTGAGCCTTGGAGGCCCCAGGAAGAGTGGGAGGATGACATAGCTCCCCCCTGAAATCTCCCTTCACTCTCGGCATTGGTGTTATCACGGCTCAGGGGCTGGCTTCCTCCGTCCCTTTGCCCACCTGCCTTCCCTCTCGATGTAGCTCTTGGCTGTGCACCTCCCTCTGGCTGGCCGACTTGGAGGGAGAGACAACAGCCAGCCTGGGACATCTCAATGGTCCAGACCCAGAGCCAAAGAGGGTGGTACCAAATGCCCCAATTCCACCCCAGTGTGGAGCCTTTGCAAACTCAGCCCTATGTGATCTGAGCCAAAGACAACAATAAAAATGGCAGGTTGGCTGCAGTGGCAACAGCTACCACTGGCCCTTCTGCACGGGAGCTGCGTCAGCCCTGGGGAGGTCAGTCCTGGGAGCTGGTTCCCACAGCAACTCAGTTTACCTTCAGTTGGTAGTTACTGGATGCTACCAGCCATTGGCTGTTCATTAGCGATCCCCGGATGTGTATGCATGGGACAGGTGAGAGTGACTGCCTCTGGGGCGGGGTTTGGGGGATGAGGGCCACGGATGGAAGGGTTACTTTTCAGGATGTACCCTTTGTACTGCTTGAAAATTTTAACCATATGCACTTTTTAGTTAAATCAATGAACAGATAAAGAGAAATCCATCAGCAGCAAATGAACCCTCAGTGATGCCTGCCTCTCCTGACTTCTCAAACTGGGGTACACAGGACGCACAGAGGTACAGAGTGGTCCAACAAGAAGAAATCTGGAACTTCAATTTTCCTTGAAAGGTTGGGCAGAGGGAGCAGATATATTATTTTTATATTAAAAGAAATAGGAATATATGCAGAGTATAATGCAAAATGTACTTGGATGATTAAGAGGAAACATAGTATTTTCATTTGTACGATATGCCATATACCAACAAGCCAACCAACAGGCTAGTGAAGTATTCGGTGTCAGTTCTTGTGCTTCAGGGGCCCTGAGGCTGCAGGGGTGCTTGAGGTGTGTCTGTATCCAGGGGCTGCTCTGTGAAGCTGAGTCTACTTAGTGTCCAGGGACCAAGAGGGGAGGAGGTCAGAAAGTCGGGGCTGGGGGCAGGGGTGGAGCTGAGCTTTGGAGGTTAGGAAGGATCTTGACTGGCAGAGAGCACTGAGCAGGGGAGTTTATGGCCATGTGTTGGTGGCCTGAGCAGAAAGTGGCAGAGGGAAATGTGTGATGCACTGCAGGGAGAAGGGAGGTGGACCCGGATAGCAGAAGACTCTGCTGAGGGGCCGTGGAGCTTAGACTCAATGCAGCCAGCCAGTGCGTCTCAAACTTGCTCCTGAAGCCCCACTTCAAGGTGGAGGGAGGAGCATACACTCCCTGGGGGGTTCAGGAGGTGGCCAGAAGCTGCCCACCACACGGGAGATCTTTCCTAGCAGTGTTAGTTTGACCTTCAAAAATACACCCAAACTCCAATCAACTCTTTGCTACCATTCTGGGCCAAGCCACCTTCATCTCTTACCTGAATGAATGTCATAGCTTCCTAAGCATGATCTCCTTGCCTCCATGCTTGCCTACCCCAGAGCAGCCAAAGCCATCCTTTAATAATATGAAGGAGATCATGTGACCTCTTTGCACAAACCCTTGCAGTGGCTCCCGCCTCCCTCAGACCACAGCCAGGCCGTTAGAATGGCCCAGAGCCTGCCCCATCCAGCCCTGCCACTCTCTGCATCCCCTCCCTCTCCCTCCCATTCCCCCTCGGTTACTTGGAGTCAATCACTCTGGCCTCCTTGTTTTCCGAGAGCACATCGGCCAGACATGGTCCTGCCTCAGAGCCTTTGCACTTGCTGTTTCCACTCTTTAGGAAGCTACCCACCAGACGTTCACGTGCTGGCTCCCTCCTCTGTTTCAAGCCTGTTCTCTAAGGCCTTTGCTGACTGTGCCATTTAAACCTGCACCTCCTGGCACTTCCTTCTCCCCGTCCCTGCTTGATTTCTCTCTCTAGTACCTGTCATCTTTTCATATACTATCTTACCCATTTATTTATTTTGCTTGTCTACCTCTCCATCTAGAATATAGGCTCCAAAAGAGTAAGGATTTTTTAGATTTTTATTTATTTATTTATTTATTTATATTTTTTATTTATTTATTTTTCAAAATTTCTGCTTTTCTACCATGTAGTAAAGTCATGCAACTCCTCCTTAAGAAAAGTTCCATTAATAAGTATAGAAGGAATGAGGGAAATGATTAGACTACCCCAGGAATGATTGCCACAGGCAAGATCCTCTGATGGACTCTAAAATTAGTGGGCAGAAGTATAAGCAGAAACAGAATATTTGAGTAGTCTTGAAGTAACACCCCCCAAACATTTAGGAAATACAAAGGGGAAAATTCTAACTGTACAGCGGCCAGTTCTGGTGGAAACCATCTTCACCTCGTGATCATGGTCAACAACAGCAGTGAAATAGAGCAGCATTGTACAGCCCCTGACATACTGCCCTGGAAAGGGCTCACCAGCCCTGTGCCATTCTCCTTAGCGACAAAGCTCCTCTATATAATTGTGAGAAAACATCAGACAGACCCCAGTGAAGGACACTCCCCGAAGCAACTGACTAGTACTCTTGTCGTATCATGACAGACAAGAAAAGACTGTGGAATTGTCACAGGTTGAAGGGGGACTAAAGCGACAAGATAACTAAATGTACTGTGGACCCTGGATGGGATCCTGGAACAGGATGAAATACAGTAGAGAAAATGATGAAATCCAAAACAAATCTATAGTTTGTACCAAGATTATTTTTCGATGATCAGTCCATGGTTATATAAGATAACCATGTCACCAGGGTGGGGTGTGTAACAGAGGCGAAGCTGGTTAAATGGTATAAGAGAGCTGTACTATTTTTGCAACTTTTCTGTAAGTCTAAAATTCTCTCAAAAAAATTTTAAGGGTCGTTGGAGTCAAATTTGGCAGTTATTTTTCACTGAACTCTAGGCTTTGGGGCTGAAAGTAGGGAAAATAAGTCTAGGAGTTACTATTAAGAGTGGAATTGTGGGGCTTCCCTGGTGGCACAGTGGTTAAGAACCCCCCTGCCAATGCAGGGGACACGGGTTCAAGCCCTGGTCCGGGAAAATCCCACATGCCACGAAGCAACTAAGCCCACCGTGCACCACAACTACTGAGCCTGCGCTCTAGAGCCCATGAGCCACAACTACTGAGTCCACGCGCCACAACTACTGAAGCCCGTGAGCCTAGAGCCCATGCTCCACAACAAGGGAAGCCCCCGCTCGCCGCAACTAGAGAAAGCCTGTGCGCAGCAACGAAGACCCAACGCAGCCTAATTAATTGATTAATTAATTTAAAAAATAATAATTAAAAAAAAGCAGAATTGTGGAAGAAGGGTCTCCACAATTAGTTGTTCGAGCGACAGCCCTGCATGGTATCTTTTGAGTCCTCTTTCCCCACCATGACCCAGTCAGTCGCCAAGACCTGAACCTCTTTAATCCGTTCCCCCCAGCCCTCCAGCCCCCCTTTAATGAAGGCAGGTCTCCACCCTCTCCTCTGCCAGGGCCTCCCTTGCACCAGGTGAAAACGGAAGAGGGTAACGAGTGGGACTCTGGAGAAAGGGTGCCCCTAAAAGCCCATAAAGAGAATCCCTTGCACACCACTGACACAGAGTGACCAGACAGGTGGGAAGAAAACGAAGGCACATGACATGGAAACCAAGGGGGAAAAGTTGCCTGACCTCTCAGCAAGTGAAAGGGAAAATCAATAAAACTCAAAAGGCCCCATCGTGGTCACTCCACAAAATCTTTATTCAGTGAGAGAAAGCGGTGGGCCCCACACAGGGTATCAAAGACTGAGAGCCCACATTATCTCCATTTTTTCCTCAAAGAACCCAGCATATTTGGGTGTTTTTCTTTTTTTAATCTGCCCCCTTTCACTTATTGTCTCAGGGTAAACACTTGTGATTCATAAATGCCTGAAGAGTGAATCAGTATTCTCCTGTTCAAACCAGTAGAGGCCATATCCAACAATAGCCCACAAGGTATTATTAATCATTAAATAGGCACATATTGGAACACTCAGGTGAAGGAGCCATTTTTCTTTTCTTTCTTGTCTTTTTTTTTTTTTTTTTTTTTTTAAGGAAATTAACAAAACCCAAACCTTGAGTTTGAACTATTTAGAAAAAGAAATGTGTTTTTTGTTTGTTTGTTCGGCTTTTGGTTTTGGGGTGGGTTTTGGTTTTTGTTTACCACTAAAGATTTAGTCAAATTCAAGGCAAAAAGAGCAAATATTTCAGGTGGGAGAATGTTCTTTCCTTTGGAGTCTTCCTTCAGCCATTAAACAATGGACTGAGTGTCAAATTGCAGCACTCACTTTTTCCACATTCACATGCCCAAGAAAAGTGGATGTTCTCAGCCATGGTTGGTCAGTGCAAGAGTCCCTGGCAGCATTGCTATGCTGTAGCCATAACCTGGGTGCAAACTCGCAGGTGGGGAAGCTTGGACCACACCTGCTCTATCGAAGAAGAAACCGAGTCGTGTCAAACATGCCTTAAGCACAACCATCCAACCATCACAGGGCCTCCCTCTGACCCTCCCTTCTCCTATACACACTAAGGTCCCCTAGGTTCAAAACTGGGGCTCCTCCCTGTATGGAAGGTAAATCAATGGCATCACCTTCCAAAGACGAAGAAATGCTAATACATTAGTGACTTAAAAATAATATTTCTTAGGAATTCCCTGGTGGTTTATTGGTTAGGACTCCAAGCTTCCACTGCAGGGGGCATGGATTCAATCCCTGGTTGGGGAACTAAGATCCTACAAGCCACATGGCATGGCCAAAAAAAATTTTTTTTTCTTCTTAGGAAGCATCTCTGATAAAAGATATCTAAATAGACAGATGAACAATCTAGGACCTGCCATTGTAGGCCCACAGAACTACGATGGTCATGTGTCCCAGTTTTTATGCCAATTGTCCTGACATAATTGTTAATAGCATTCGTTTTCACTCTCAAAAGTGTTCCAGTTTAGACCATAAATTATATGGGCATCTACAAGCAGGAAAGGTCTCAGACGCTCGTCTTTCCCACCCATCTTACCTCATGGAAGTGTGACTGGCATCCAGGGAGGGCCTGCCCATGTTTACTCTTTTGGATGAAGTGTCCCTCGACAGCCCTTCCCGGTCCCTCGTGTTGTCGGCGAGGGGGAATGAATCCCCCTCCAGTCCACAGCCTGTGTGCCTGGCCCCTGCCGATGCCCTTGCCTCCATCTAGAGCTCTACTTTCCATGGGCCTGAGGCTCATTTTAATTATTCCAGGCAGGGCTACACCAAGGTCTGCACCTACCCACAAACAAAGCCACCAGAGTGCTTAGATGGTAGAGACCCTCCTCCCTGGAAAAGAAGAAGAAGCCAGCTAATTTTTTAGGTTCCTCCTGGTCCCACAGCCTTTGATTCATAAAAGACTGCTGCAGCTTTTGATTTGTCAAATACCTGTAGACCAATTTATCACAGTGGTTGTCCATCCATTTCTTTGAGAATATTAACATCTGAATATTTTTTAAATGAATGAGTGTCTATCTTGTATGCCAGATATAAATATAAACATATATATGGCATATATATAGCAATATGATAAAAGCATCTGAGAATTTATATGGTATTTACAATATGCCAGGCACTGTTCTAAACATATTCCATATATTAGTCCTCCTAACAATCCTATAAGGTAAGTACTATGAATTTCTCCCCATTTAACAGGCAAGTAAAGTGAGGTACAGAATAGTCATGTCACATAGCTAGAAAGTGAATAAGCTGGAACGTGAACCCAGGCAGTCAGGCTCCAGAGCCTTTGCTTTTTCACCACCTTGAACATATATAGAGATATGTGCTCAACATTCCTAACAAATAATCACCGGGTCAGTCAAATCTCAGCTGTAAAACATTGAGGAAGGTGCTATTTAAATATAAGAGGCCATTTCACCTCGACTTTACAGCCCCCTTTATCAATAATGCTCAGCATCGTAAAACAACAGGTGTGTTGGGGTCCTCTATAAAAACAGGTGTTTTTGTGTGCTGTATTGACACTTTTTTAACCCAGTGTGTCTGGGCGTGATTCCTACATATTCTTGGTTACATGCAATCTTCCACGGGGGGCTGGCATGCATAGGGAGAGTGAGGGCAGGAGAAGAGGTGAGCAGTGGTCCTTCCTGGGGACCAGGTGTAGGCTTCCGCACCTCCCAGTGACTGCCCACCAGACTCACCTTTCCCAGGTATCCTCCTTGTTTTCTTTCCCAGTTTTCCAGCAGGACCAGTGATCTCTCCCGTAGCCTTTTTCCTTTCCATCTGCTGCCCAGTGGTGGAACCTGCCTGCTTACATCTTACTTATTAACTATACGTAGATATGGCAGACTGCGATTACAGTAGAATTGTTTGGGAGCTCAATATCTCGCTCCTTCCCACGTACCTTACCCTGGGAATTGCTTTGTACTTTCGTATTGCCGTGTGCTGGTGTGTCTTTAATAACCATCAATAAAGATAGGCCTGGGAAAACACAGCCGTAGATGCCTCTCAATTCTCCTGATTGTAACAGAGGAGAGCTGTCCGCAGGGGTGTCCCTGCTGCCCAGAGGTGCTTACCTGGAGTCGTCGAAGTAAACCCACTCCCTGGACTCAGCAATCAAGGAAAATTTAGAAAAGTACCCTGACCTTCTCAGGGGTCCATTGAATTGCCAGTAAAACATTTTTTTAAGTCGAATTCCACTCGTGCATTTATTGTCCAAATATTTGGGGGTGCCGACTCTGTGAAAGATATTATAACAGACACCGTAAGGAGTTTCTTTGCTTCTTTATCAGAGAAGCAATAGAGATGAAGAATGTGGAGAGTAAAGGGGCAATTTTTATAATATAAACCTGGGATGTCGCCCCTCTGTACAGATGGATAGCATTTGAATAGCAGGAAAGGATGGAAGTAACTGTCAAAGTAGACATATAGTTTTGCCCTCCACATAGTAGGTGCTCGCAAATAGTCATTGACCTGAATTAAGTTAAACAGGCAACTGGAGATTGGACGGCTTTCACCCCTGACAGGATTGACTGGCTACCATCCACACAGTTTCTCTCCATACAAAGAAGACAAGCTGAGACTCCACCCTCTGTCCAGATGACTTGGAGTTCTAGACACCAAGTCCAGGTCTGTCCCAGGGGCCGGGACTTTGAGGGTAAGTGAGGAGGGTGTAGAGGGTTGAATAGCCCCCCAGGCCAGGGAGCTCAAATACTTGAACGTGAGTACCAGGTCCCTCTGTGACTGTGGGAGCCTGGTGAGATAAAGGCCACAGCTGGATCCGTGGATGAGACCCGCACAGCTTGGCAACCTGCTCCAGGAGACAGCCAACGCTCAGGGACTTTATCAAGAGAGCTCCATCGGTCAGGCAGGAGATGCCGCCACTCACAGCCTCCAGGTTCCTCTCCGATTTCAGTCAAGGGGCCTGTAGAAGCCCAACCCTGCAAAAGGAGCTTCCTTTCCCCTACTTTCCAGAGTAGAGGTAGAGTTGGGCTGAGGGGACCCAGAATGCACTGCAATATGTGGGCAGTTGCCCACACGGTCAGGGAGCTGGAGATGAACCCTGGGTCCTCGGTCCTTCCCCTGGCACTAGAAGAATTTGATGTGCTTGCCTTCCCCTCTGCTCTGAGTCACCCTGCCGCCTCCTCTCCGGGACGACCACCCTCAGACTGGCTACAGAGCAGGATGCAGTCTGCATACTGCCCCCATTCCCTGCCATCACCCCAAACAATCCCACTGCTTTTTCTAGTCTGTGGGCTCTTGTGTTATGCCTATAGCAATACAAAAGCATAGGACAAATAACTAGTGAGGAAAAGTGATGTCGGTTCCAGAGTTCCACAGGCCCCTCAGTCACAGGCCCGGTCTCCCTTCCTGAGATCTTCCAGGAAGCCTCTCAGAAGGTACCAGATGCTGAACTAAGCAGCTCAACCTCAGCCCAGTGAGAACTATGGTCATCAATTTTCCATGTCCTTTCCGGAACCTGCTCAGTCATCTTCTTGCTAAGTGGGATTCCTTGCCCTCACCTTCTCCACCCTGGCTTCCTGCCACAAGAAAGTACCCTTCCTCCTTGCTCCCCGCCCAAGATGTGTCCTCCGGATTACTGATACTCTCTAACAAATTGACAGTCATCTCCCTTCTTCCCTCTGCTCCAGTTTCTTGACATCTTATTCTTGCCGGTGGCTGAAGGAAAGTCTGTTCTCTCCTGGCCTCTAAGCTCCCTGCCCTCTGTACCTGTACCTCTCTAGAGGTACAACTTTCCAGGAAGCTTGTCTATCCTATATCCTGTGCCCTCAACAGCCCATGGTGTCCTGAACTAATCACTTGAATCCTCTCTCTCCCCCTCCCTAGGCCTTCCACCATGTCTTTCTAGGCTAGGTTATAAGGATATATATGAGGACAAAATGCTGTAATGAACTATAAAGTGCCTTGTCCACTGTCAAATACTACAAGGCAAGAAGACAGGTACCCTCCGACTCTGTGGAAGAGACCAGAAGCTCCCGAAATGCTAGAACCCACCAGAGTCTTAAGTGGCAGTTGTGGCAGCTGCCCGGAATGTCTTTTCTTGTTCCCTAAGTCTGATACCTAAAAGGAAAACGTATATCTCACATGCAAATACCATCTCTCTACCACTTGGAAAAATTCATTCTTTTCCTCACCTCTTCCTCTGCTATTCTATGTGGCCCCCGCGAGCGGCTTCCGGTCTCCTGGAACTCAGAAATCAAGATCTCTTCTTTTCCAGAGGTCACAGGGTGGTGAGCAAATTCTAGAGGGAATCACGGTGCAGCAAGCCTGGCATTTAACCACGCTGTGTGCTGGGCATATTCTGTCACACCACCACACTCGCATACCAGCAGGTAGCTCCAGTTCTCAACCGGAAAATCCATCTTTGGTGGTAATGTTAGTCACTTGCTGTAGATGATATTTCAAAATGTTCTTCTCATACAGATACAGAGGGGCGGGTTTCTGGACTGGTGGGTAGGAAACTCGAGCCTAATTCTGGCCTTCTCTTCCCTCTCTGGAGAGGCTGTTACACCTTAGTCCAGTCACTTCTTCCTAGGCTCAATTTTCCTTTGCATTCAATGAACGGACCCATTAAGCCACCTGTTAGGTCTCTTACTTTGCCTCCCCTACCCCTTTCCTGTAAGCCGAGGAAAATAAGCAAGGGTAACAATGACAGTGACTTTGATTTAAAATATGTCTTATACATTCATCCCATATCACTTTCTGGCCCTAAGTTTTATCCAAATGATTCTCTTGGTTAGTTGCATTGTTTTTGTTTTTGATTTTTTGAGAAATTTGATCTGATGTCACAATTTGAGCAGCTATCAGCAAGCCCAGCAAACCCATGTCCTGGGTTTAAAGGGGCTAAGACTTCACCCCACCTTCCTGAGTCTTCCAGAGGCCCCTACAGGCACCAGCCCCCGTGCAGTTCTGAGCCTTTCACACACAAGGGTGCAAGTCAGCAAACGTGCAATCCCTCAGAAATGCCTGCCTTCATCCCTGGGCTTGCAGGCTTGCCTCACTGCAGCCCTGCTCAGAGAATAAAAGGTTAGCTGAGAGCACATTTAGAGCCTGCCCGCCATGGCTGCTGTGGCCAAATGTGGGAGTTAAGCTGTCCCTGGTGCCCTGCCCCCGCCCCATGGGAAAGGCTTTCCTGGCAACCATCCTCTTTTTGGGCCCATTAGAAAAGTGCACATTCCCTTGGTCCCACTGGCTGTGGTCAAGTTTTCCAAAGGGCTGGAGGGAAGCAGAAAGCATTACAGTCTGCTATGAGCCAATGCTTAAAACTTTGTTTTTCCACCTTCACCCGCGATTTGCAGTTCGAGGTCCCAGCTTGGCCAGAAACCAACTAGGCAGTTTTGTTTAGGAGTAGCAACTTATTTTTATCAAAGATGGAATGCAGAGCTGCGGTCGTTTCGAATGCCACTGCATGGCAACCAGGACTCTTGCTGCAAGCATTCCTGAATCCTCTTCTGTCGGTAGACACTTGGCTTTCTTGTCTATCCCTTTCTCCATTCAAATGCTGGGCGCAGAGCCGCTCAAGTGCCTAAAAGTTAAGAAAAAAAAAGTTCTGGAAATTCAAGGTATCTTTATTAAAGTGTCTATTTAATTTAATTTATTTATTTATTTATTTATTTAAAGTGTCTATTTCAAATCCAAGTTCTGGCAGTGATCACAACTCTATAAACCCATCCTCAGTTTCCCAAAGCCCACAGCACTGTGGCGTGATGGAAAGGGCTTCGAGCTGGCTTCTGGCCCCCACTCTGGCCCTGTGTTGCTTGAACCAGTCCCTGGCCCTCTCTGGGCCTTAGAGTACCCACTTGTAATCAGAGATTGCCTGGAACAGCTTCCTCAACGTTTCTGGGTCAAAAAAGCTTTGAGATTCTGCTAAAAGCTGTGGACCTTCTCCTTGGGGGCGGCGGGGGAATGATGCATTTGTTCATTCATTCAAAAAGTATTTATTAAGCTCCTGCTAAATATGCATGGAGAGACATAATTTTGAATTCCATTTCAGGGGGTTCCCTGGGGGTTCATCGTGAACCTTAAGGTCAGAAATCCCGGTCGTGAATTCTGCTGTGATGAGCATATATGGACTAATCTAGAAGGACCACAATAATGATTTTAGTAAAGGATCACAAAACTACCAGTCAGGTAGATGCCAGAAGATGAAGGCAGCAAGGCAGTCATTACATCATGCAGGTGACGCCTGGCTTCCCTCGCCTTCTCGGTGCCCCCAGCCAGCACGCGCGAGGGCAAACACGCGTGCACACCGGGGCAGGAATGTGCTGTTTCTGGGCACTTGTAATGTGGGGAGCTGGCTGCAGCCCTACAGAGACAAACATCTCTTCTATCCTGGGCTTTATTTTTCTCACGGTCTCTGAAAGGGCTGCGATCAGGTGATAGGTGTGGGACTGCTCCCTGTACAGGTGCGGAGCAGGTATGGAGGGGAGGGGAAAATCCGCCCAGTGTGTACTTACTCAAAGCTCTTTCAATAGCCCTCCCAGGATAGCTCTTGGCAGGGCAGCTACCACGTCCCTGGCAGGCTGCAGGGAATCTGAGTGTGAGAAAGTCAGTCAAGCGGAGGAAAAGGGGAAAAAAAAATAAAAAGCTTCAAGTCCTCAGGCAAAATACCTTTTTTCTTCTTCTCTCACTCTTTCTCCTTTCTTTAGCTTTAAACCAAACCCACAAACCATTCCGATACCCAGGGACAAAGGGGTGTCTCACTAGAGATGCGGTTATTTGTTTTATGGTTTAAAGCAAACAGGTGATGCAATAAGATGGAGAAAAATCACCCTTCATGGGGCAGAAAGGGGGAAGGAGACAAACACAGCAGCCCCTGATTGTATTTATTGGGCATGATACAGTGGGAAAGATTCCTGGTGTTTTGCTGGTCTCACATGGGGATCAAAGAAATGACCTCCGTTGATGAACAGGGTTCAGTTTTCTCTGTGCTTTGGGGGGAGGGGCGGAGGGGATGAGGAAGACGGAAAAATAAAGGCTGTTTCTCTCTAAGAAGAGCTTTCCAAATCCAAAAGGCTTTTCTTGAGTTTAGGAGCTTAGTTACCCATTTGAGAAGGTGCGGAGAGTGTCCCGTTGGTTGGTACTGTTTTCACTGCCCAGGATAAGGATGCTGAAAAATAGCTTCTGAGCACATTTGCAAAGAAAGTTTCTACTTGAATGGTTGGGATGGAGGGCTGACAATTTCATGGCTTGGTTTTTTGTTTGTTTGTTTATTTGGTCCAGAAACAAATTCATGGCAAAATTTTGACCAGCTCTATCTGAAAATGTGTGTGTGTGTGTGTGTGTGTGTGTGTGTGTGTGTGTTAAATTATTTGCTCATTCTACCAGTCTAAGCACTCCTAAAGTGGCAGTAAACGAGTTGTTGATTAACTATTTGGCCAATGAGGCTGTTTTAGGCACTGCAGTGAGACCATAACTTGACTATGTTCAACATTCTCCACGCACCTTCAGGGTGCCAAATCCTCAGGAGATGACAGAATCAGGGGAAAAAAAAAAAAAAAAAAAGGCTCTTAGGCTAGAAGGGACACGGGGTGGCATGCCCTGCTAGTTAATTAGGGCCCAAGAGAAGACAGCAGTCAATGTCATAGCAGAGTTTAATAGAGGAAGTCACTGGCTCTCATAGATTTGGGGGTAACCTGGAAAGGGTTAACAATCTTCCCTGGGAAGATTTTCATTCCTTGGAAGAATCTGGGTCAGAGTATTTATGCAGTTTTTAAAAAGTCAGATGCTGAGCAGAAGCATTTTAAGAAGCTTGCAAAGTCTGTACAGCAGAAAGCAGGGTAACTCATAGTCTCATCACCTTTCACCAAGAGGATGTCAAACACACAGGGAAACTCCACTTTTTTCAAAAGCAACAGACAATTTTCTGTCATCACCACTTTTCCATCTGTTTAAAATAAGAAAGAAAAGTCCTTCCCCACTGGCCCAGGTTGCAGGTCAACAAAGGAGGCATCGTTTCATCATTTCTTCAGAACATGATAGGGCACAGCCCACTCTGCAGTGTGTAAAGAAAACACAGAAAAATCCCAGAGAGTAGCCTGAGGGGCAAGAGTGAGTAAACTCAGCCTGCAATGAGGTACAGGTTTGGCTGCAGACTTGATGGCTGTCCTGGAAGACGGAAATGAGGCTTGGAAGGTAAATTCGGTCCCAGTCACAAGGATTCCTTGGTTGGACTCCAGGTTGTGGGGGAACATTGCAGTAAAGGGTAGGCAGGTTTCTGCAGAACTTGGATCATTGGACAATGTGCAGTCAACGCCCAGGTGAGCTAGTTCTAGGCAGGTGCTTCCGGGTGAGTGTCAGTCTACACCTGTCACCTAGGAACCTCCTTTACTGGTTTGAACCTCCTAACTGGGCCCTCTGCCTCTGAACCTTGCAAACCACTCTCCACGTTTTCCCGGAGCCATCTTTCTAAAGGAGAACTTTGATGTCCCTTCTCTGCTCGAGAGCATTTCATAGCTCTCCACTGTCTGAAGATAAATCCAAAGTCATTTAGCAAGATGTTTAAGGGCCTTAAGTCTCCTCCTCCTCCAGTGCCTTCTTACACTCCTGGCTGTCACACACCCTAGGCTCCAGACCATGTTCCCTGAATAAAGACCTCAAGTTCCAAAGTCTAGGCTTTCAGTGCCATGGGTACTGCCATCCTCCCCAGCCCCATGACTCACTACATTTCCAATGCCCCAATCCTATTTTTCAAGATACAAAGCACAGGACACCTCCTCCAGGAATTTTTCCAGGATACCCCAATTTATGAGTAATTCAATTATCCTAAAACTTCATAGCATTTTACTTCTATCTAGACACATAACTGTCTCTCTTGAACCTAGGACCTACAAAAGGAATATACGTGGAAATAGGCAGGTATCAGCTGCACTTAAGAGTTCAGTGTCTCTCTGCCCTAGGCTCCCTGAGGGCAATAACTATTGTATTTATCCCTGTACCCCCCCGTATAGACCAGAAATAGTGTTGCCCATACAGGTGTGGCTCAGTGTTTCTTTTAGGTTCTCCTGATCTGATGGCTTGGGCCATCATCCAAGCCCTAAAAGAAAGGAATAATAGAGGAATGCTCGGTCATCAATCAGGAAATCAGTCTGTCTGCCTCCAGAGTTGCAACTCCTTACAGGCTGCCATTCTATCTCTCGTCGTGGTAATCCCAGGGTTTAACACAGTGTCTGGCACAGAGCATGCGTTCCGTAATGAAAAGAAGAGAGGGGCTTGCCCAAGGTCACCCAGAGTCGGGAACCGCTGAATCTCATCCGGGACGAGATCTGGTGAAATCATTTACAGCATTATCTCAGTGGGGAGCTCAGAGGAAGGAAGGAATGAAGTGACTGAGAAATGTGTGCCAGGCCTCCGGCGGCCTCTAAGCCTAGGGAAAGGCTGGGAGGGCGGGGGGCGACATCAAACAAGACGCGCTCGGCTCCCGGGCTGCCCCGAGCCGCCCGAGCAGCGCCCCGAGCTCCCGGGCGGCGGGAAGGGCGGAAGGGGTGGGGGCGCGGGGCCCGGCGACCCGGGCAAGCGGGCGGGAGGGAGGGAGGCGGCGGTGGCGGCCGGCCGACCGGCCGGGGCTGTGCGCGTCGCCCGCCCTGCGCGGCAAATCCCCCAGGGAGGCCGCCGCCAGAGCCCTGGCGCTCCCGGCCCGGCGCCCGCCACGTGGCACCCGGCGGCGGCAGCGGCGGCTCCTCCCGGCGCGCGGCCCGGCCAACCGGCAGCACGCAGCCGCCCGCGCCGCCCGCCTCCTCCCGGCCGCCCGCCGGCGGCCTCCCGGGCGCAGCGAGGGGGAGCTGCCCGGCCGCCCTGGACCCGGGGAAAGGGCGGGCGGCGCGAAGCTGCTTTAACCGCAGCCGCCGAGCGGAGGCAGGAGGCTGACCCGGCCGCTTCCTAAGTGCGGTCAGGCATCTCGTGACCGCGGCGGGCGCCGGAGGCCCCGCGGTGGGAGGGAGGGCCGGGGCTGGGAGCAAACAAGAAGGCCCCCACCCCTCCCCCGGGCTGTTGCTAGTGAGGCTTTCGGCAGAGTTAAAACCTCAAGCCCGAAATCAGGGGTGGAGTGGGGGGTTGGAATAATTCCCCACTCTCCACCCCAGGGCGTGCGCTCCCCGCCCGGAAGGGCTGACCTTGGCCCGGCGGAGTTGGTGGGGGTGGTGGGTGGGTGGTAAGCTCCGGGGCTCGGCTCCCGCCGCCCCCTCGGATTCCTGGCCCGGCGGGGACCAGAGGAGGGGGGCCCGGACACACTCACACACACACACACACACCCCCCACACGCAGCGCGCGCCAATGAGCGCCGGCCAAGGCGCAGGGGGCGGGGTTTTCCCAGGCTCGAGCACAGCAGCTGCTATTTACCTTCTTGGCTTCTCCCGGGGACCAGGAACCAGCCCCCGCGCTCCGCCGCCCGCCGCCGCCCCCCGCCGCCCCCCGCCTCCCTGCCCCCGGGGCGCGCGCACACACACTCACACACGCACGCACACACACATCCTCCCGGCCGGGCCGCAGCCGCGGCGGCAATAAAACATCCTGGCACGTGCTTCGGCTCCTGGCGCGCCCTCGCCGGCCGGCTGATGTCAAACTGCAGCTCGGCTGGTGTAGCTCTTAAAGGGCCCGCGCGCGCCGGGTGCCGAGGCTGCCCCGGCCGCCCGCGGGGCGAGAAGGAGGGAGAGGCTGCCGCTCGGCTCGCCACCTCAACATGCGGCAGAATCGAGAGCCGGCGGGTGGAAAGGGAAAGGGTGGCGAGGACGCGCGCGCGTCCCTGAGGCATTGCCATGAAAGCCCCCCTTGTTCATCTTTCATTTGAAATTCCATTTCCTTTCTGCTCAGTTGGAAATTATTCTGATTGTTTCCTGGGGAAGCGCGGGGTCCAAGCCCCCAACTCCAGAAGAGAAATGAGGGCCGGGTCGGGGTGGGCGTGTGGGGGGGGGGCGGGGATCAAAAACCACCTTGCTCTAAAAAACCTGCAAATGTAAGATGGAGGCACTTTTTCTGCATGCAAAAAAGGAATTTTTTTGGTCCGTTTTCTGCATTGTCGACTTTCACCCCTCTCCTCCCCCGAATGTGCGGAGCCTGAGCGGCAAATCACTTGGATGTTTCCGTAACTCACACCCTTACACAATTCCCCCCTTTTAACCACTGCAATTATAACCTTTTATCCTTGCCCTTCTAAACCTTTTTAAAAATATATTTCAAATGAACTTATTAGCGTCAAAGCAGCTCTATTACACATGAACGGAAATAAGGAGCAAAGACCCTAGCCCCAAAAGAAATTAACTAGACCAGAGCAAACCCAATGCGGAAAAATCCTCTGTAAAGCAAAGCCCAGCAGGGAGAGTAGCAAAGGGTTAAAATCCTTTTGATTGACGTTGTAGCCTCTGGTGCCCCGGGCTCAGGCGCGCGCCATTGGCCGCCAGGCCTTGTGCCTGGCGGCCAATGGGGGGGCGCGGTCCACGAGCGGTGCCGCGTGTCTCCTCCTCCCATTGGCTGAAAGTTACTGTGGGAAAGAAAGTTTGGGAAGTTTCACACGAGCCGTTCGCGTGCAGTCCCAGATATATATAGAGGCCGCCAGGGCCTGGGGATCACACAGGATCCGGAGCTGGTGCTGATAACAGCGGAATCCCCCGTCTACCTCTCTCCTTGGTCCTGGAATTGCGCTACCGATCACCAAGTAGCCATAAGATATTGTAATAAACCCTCAGCACTTGCTCAGTAGTTTTGCGAAAGTCTCAAGTAGAAGGGACATAAACAAAACAATTTTTTTGTGTGTGAAGAACTCCAAAAATAAAATTCTCTAGGGATTTAAAAAAAAAAAGAAAGGAAAAGAAAATGCCAGCTGATATAATGGAGAAAAATTCCTCGTCCCCGGTGGCTGCTACCCCAGCCAGTGTCAACACGACACCGGATAAACCAAAGACAGCATCTGAGCACAGAAAGGTAAGGGCAGTACCTGCATCTCTTGCAGCCCCAAGAGATTAAGACGGGGTTGGGGGCGCCTTTCTCCCTTAAAATCAAGGGGTGAAATGGCAGGTCCCATGGGAACTCAGCGCTTTTTTTTTTTTTCTTTACAGTCATCAAAGCCTATCATGGAGAAAAGACGAAGAGCAAGAATAAATGAAAGTCTGAGCCAGCTGAAAACACTGATTTTGGATGCTCTTAAGAAAGATGTAAGTGAATAATTCTGCTTTTTTTTTTTTCTTAAATAAAAAACCAAAATACTATTTCTCAGGTATTAAGAATGAAACCCCCTTGCCAGCGGGATCTCCGCCTGTACTGCATTCTCTGAGGCGGGAGGGCTGAGCCCCTCTAGCCAGGGTCTAGGGATGTCGCCACCACGGCCGGGGTGGGGAGGGACCACCAGCACTCCGAGGCCTCTGGCGGGGCTCTCACTTTCCTCCCTTGCCTTCTCTTCGGTGCAGAGCTCACGGCATTCTAAGCTGGAGAAGGCAGACATTCTGGAAATGACAGTGAAGCACCTCCGGAACCTGCAGCGGGCGCAGATGACTGGTGAGGGCGGCTCGCCGCGTCCCCCTCTGCGGGCGTCCCTCTCTCCCCGCGGTGATTTCTTCCAGACTTCCGCCCGTGGTTGTGAGAGGCATTCAGCTACATTTTACTGCCTTGGCTCACTCTTGCGTTCCCACGGTCTGGGGCTTATTTATAGCCACAACTCCAAGTTGTTACTGTTCCGGAAAGGGAGGGAGAGAGGTTGTAGCAGCGAGGGCGGCGGGCGGCTTGGCAGTGGGGGAAGCGGGTGGGGGCGAAAGGACTTGGAACCGTGGCGGTTTTTAAGCTGCGTGGAGCCTGGGGTCATCTGGTTTAACACTCCCTCCTCCCCCACTACAGAACGGGAAATAAGGCTAGGATGGTGGAGAAGGGGGGAAGGGCATTATCCAAGGTCACATCGCGCGAGGGTGGGGAGGAGGCAAATCTGAGGCTTGAGATCGGTTTAAATGGAGTGACAGGGAGCGGAGAGGGAGCGTCTCGGGTTCGGTCGCCAAGCTAGTGTGGAGAGGCGGATGGTTTTTCTAAACCCAGCCCGGTAGCCAAGAGGCAGTTCCGCGGGCGGGTGGTCAGGGAGGCGCGCCGCGGGGACCTCCCAGGGCGGAGGCGGCGGCTTCGGGGCCAGGGCTGTTCGGTGACCCGTCTGTCTCCTTCTGGCCCGCAGCCGCGCTAAGCACAGACCCGAGCGTGCTGGGGAAGTACCGCGCCGGCTTCAGCGAGTGCATGAACGAGGTGACCCGCTTCCTGTCCACGTGTGAGGGCGTTAACACCGAGGTGCGCACCCGGCTCCTCGGCCACCTGGCCAACTGCATGACCCAGATCAACGCCATGACCTACCCTGGGCAGCCGCACCCCGCCTTACAGGCGCCGCCGCCACCCCCTCCGGGACCCGGAGGTCCGCAGCACGCGCCGTTCGCGCCGCCTCCGCCGCTCGTGCCCATCCCCGGGGGTGCGGCGCCCCCTCCCGGCGGCGCGCCCTGCAAGCTGGGCAGCCCGGCTGGAGAGGCGGCTAAGGTGTTCGGCGGCTTCCAGGTGGTGCCGGCTCCCGACGGCCAGTTTGCCTTCCTCATCCCCAACGGGGCCTTCGCTCACAGCGGCCCAGTCATCCCAGTCTACACCAGCAACAGCGGGACCTCCGTGGGCCCCAACGCGGTGTCGCCTTCCAGCGGCCCCTCGCTCACGGCGGACTCCATGTGGAGGCCGTGGCGGAACTGAGGGGTTCAGGCCACCCCTCCCCCTAAATTCCCCAACCCACCTCTCTTCCCTCGGGACACTAAACAGGAACTTGGAGGCTGGGAAAGAAGGGAGGACTTTTGTGATTAAGTGGTTACTTTGGTTTTTTTAATTTCTAAAGTTACTTTTTTGTAGAGAGCTGTATTAAGTGACTGACCATGCACTATATTTGTATATATTTTATATGTTCATATTGGATTGCGCCTTTGTATTATAAAAGTTCAGATGACATTTCGTTTTTTACACGAGATTTCTTTTCTATGTGATGCCAAAGATGTTTGAAAATGCTCTTAAAATATCTTCCTTTTGGGAAGTTTATTTGAGAAAATATAATAAAAGAAAAAAAAGAGTGAATGCTCTTATGTCTTAGAACTGATTATTTCAGAATATGTAAAAAAGAAGGTCTCGGGCAGAATTTGAATTATATGTAATCTGAGAATTCAGGAATTGGCTCTTTTGTTATTAAAAGAACATTTTTAAAAATCTGTCCAACCTTCTACCAACCCTCCTTGAACTAAATTCCATTTAATTTGTGAGAGAACCCATCTGATATGGCTTCCCTGATCAATTTGTGGTCAATCTCTTAAAGGATTTCAAAAACTTTACTAGTTGCAATTGGGTAGTTCATTCAGTCCTGGTGCTCATACTGGCTCCTTCTGAGGAGGGTGGAACAGGGCTGAATTCATGAAGTTCATCAATCCAGTACTATTGCCCACTGCACATTTACGGGTGGCTCCTGCACCACTACTGCCCTGGGGTAGCTCACCAACATCCAAGTGAAAACAGTCTTCATAGCTGCAGCCTCCAGCCTTCAAGTGTCGGAGTCTTCCTTTAATTAGTCTTTAGGTGCAGCTAGACATTTTCTGTACCAGCATCTAAAAGTTTGAAATGCCTCTCTGCACCCTCTTCAAGCAAGCTGAGAAGGTCAACAGATTCCTTCTGCCAAGGAACAGCTAGTTAGACTCCCAAGTGGAGCCCGAGTCCAGATGATTAACACCAGACATATGTTTTTGATAAGTTTCTGTGCTTGGCTCTAATAGAGAAAGCATGTGGGGGCCTTGCTGGCAAGCACACAGGCCATCTTCCCCTTTTAATACAAACAGCAAGCGACCCCTTTGCTTGGTCATGCCCCATTTCCAGGCAAGATGTGGGCTCCAGATAGAAGCAAAAGGGTTGTCTCCGGTTTCAGCTCACATAACCCTCCTTAACAAGTCCTAACTCAAAGCGGACAGCTCTAAACTGTGCCAGGATCTGCAGGGAATTTCTTCCAAATCCCATCACAAAGGCTTGTCAGATTTTGTCAGATTTGGCCAGGTGTTTGACTGCATCCAGGTGTTGGGGAAATGAAAACCACGAGCCCTGCGAGACCAGACACATCAGCGGCGCTGTGGGTCTGGCGGACGCGCCTTCCTCCCCCACCGACGGCCAGTCGTCCTCCCTGCCCGGCCCCTCCCGCCAGCCTCCTCTCACCCCCCTTCTTTTGGAAGGGCTTCTGGGAGGAGAAGGATGAGGCGGGAGAGATCAATCTTTGAAGCCTTCCTAACAAAGATAAAGCCAACGATTTTCTGTCTTGTTTCAAAAGCTTTACCTCTCCCCCGCCTAGCTGGTCTTTTCCACAGGCCAGTGTGGAGAGCCGCTCTATCACAGGAATGATCTAGCAGACAGCAGTCAGTTTTCTCAAATACCTTCCACCCAGTTTCAGACCTAGAGTGAGAGGTTTAAAAGATACTTTAAAAATTTTGGCTCCTACTTGCCTCATTTTGTGTCTGTGAAAGGTGTCCAACACACCTTCCCCCCAGAGAAATACACACACAGCCTTCTTTATCATATCATTTTTCTGCCGTTTCTCTCTTGTTTAAACACAAACATAATAACAATTGCTCTTTTAAGACACCCATTCCAAGCTCAAATGCTTCACTTGGTAAATCTGTCCTCTGGCTCCGCTGGAAGTGTCCCAGCAGAAATAATGGAGACAACAGGATCTCATTTTTATAGAAGTACATTTATGTTCTTAAAAATTGACACACACACAGAGTGAGATCACTAAATCAACTCAAAACTAAATCTCTTTGTCTTTCCCTGTGCTGAAGGGGAACAACTGAAAAGAGTGGATTTTTATTAATATCATCAAAAGCACACAGATATGGGGGGAGTGATTAAGGAAAAGAAGTAAACATTTGTTCGTTTGAAAGTAATTAGTAGTTTGAAAATGGTCTTTTTTCCCTGAATTTGGGTTTAAACTAGTAGATGAGGCATTTCTGTACAATATAGAAAGAAAGGGGAGACCCTAGGCCCCAATGGGGATTTTCAGGCTCTTGTGTCAGCTCTGCCACCAAACTCACTGTGTCACTTTGGATGAGTCATTTCCCTTCTCTGGAACATTTCCAAGTCCGTAAAATGAGTGGGTTTCTGTCTAAGGCCTTGTGCCCTCCTGCACCCAGGCTCTTTCTGGAGTAATTAGTTGGGGGAGAGGAGAAGCTTCAATCTGGCCCCCACCCGGATCCTTCGGGCCTGAACTAATTACACAGCCTCGGGTCGCACCCAGCAGCCCCTCTCCCCCGCCCCCGGGCGGTGACGATGGCTCCCGGAGATCCGGCGCGGCTCCCAGCTCCACGTCCGGATGCTGGCCGCCGGCCTCGCTGCCGCGTGCATTAGCCTCTCAATGGAGACCCTCGGGGCTCCGGCCCCCCGCCGTCCCCGGCAGCATCCGGAGCGGAAAAGGCGCTGAACTGGAAGGGGGCTCTCTTGGGTCTAGACGGGCGCCTTCTCTAAGCGGTGAATTGCCGCGACTGGGAGGCGAGACCCATTGCACCCCACGTGTTGCTGGAGTGGGGACCCAGGGGTTAAGCTGGACCCCCTCATCGTCACCGCCGTCCCGGGAAACCTGTCATTAAAGTCAATTAACTTTTCCCACACCCCTTGGCTGGTAACAACCCGCTGCTAGCTTCCTCCCCGGCTCCTAAGTGCAACCAGATGGGCGGCCGAGCTGCCCCCGCCGCGCGCCCGCCGGGGCCGCCGGGGGTTCCAGGGAGGCCGCCAGGGCCCGCGGCCCGGGCGGGGAGCAGGCCGGGGCGGCCACGCCGGGCCAGCCCCGGCGGCCCTGCAGCCAAGGTGGTTTGCTTAGCAGGCCCGGCTGCTTTCTGGCAGGAAATGAATAGCTCCCAGATGAGCTCAGGCAACCTGAGAGGTCGTGAGAACGGCGCGAACCCCCGCCTGTGCAGCCGGCAGCTTGCCAGGCCGCGGGGGGAGCGGGCGGCGGCGGCGGCGGCGGGAGGCCGGGAGGCCCGGCGGGCGGGCGGGCGGCGGCGGGGGGAGAGGGAGGAGGGAGCCGCTGACACACGAGCCCGCGCCCGCTCCCGCTGACAGGCAGGCAGCCGCCCGCGCCCGGCCGCCTCCCCCGCTTCCCCGCCCGGGGCCCCAGCGCCTCCCAAGCAGCAGGCCCTTAGCCGCAGAAACGCGGCCGCCCGGCCCGCCGGGCCCGGGGGTGGGGCCGCCTGCCAGTGTTTTTCCAGTTCCCCCGGTAGCTCCGGGCCGCATTTAGAAGCCGGGAAACTGGGCCGAGGCCAGTGTCAGGGCAGCACAGGCCCTCGCGGCCGCCGGAGCCCTGCCAAGCGGCAGGCCAAGCTTTGGGCGGCGGGGTGGGGTGGGGATGGAGGCGGGGGGGGGGGATGGAGACGGGGGGGGGGGGAGATGGAGACGGGGGGATGGAGGGGGGGATGGAGGCGGGGGGGGTGGGGAATGGAGGCGGCGCGGGGAGTGGTCGGGCAAGGGCGGCTCAACGCACACCGTCGTCCCAAAAAAGACAGAGCCGACAGACGGCAACTCACGACTCCGTAAAAAAGGAATCTCATCTTCGAAAACCCCAGCACCTACTAAGTGCCCAGTAAGCCCCCTGCAAGCGTTAAAAAGATAACACTAAGTCCCACCCAGCCCCTGCCCTCCCAGAGCTCTCAGTTTAGCTGGGGAGACAGACAAACATCCAAGTGACTCACCCCCGACCTGATGTGGGACGTGCCAGAAAAGAAGTTTCAACAAAGGGCACCTAAGAACAGAGAGATTGATTCTGATTTGAGAGGAAACCAGGTAAGGTCTTCAGAGAGTTGGCACCTGAAGCGGAGAGGTGACAGATGCGTTCCACAGGAAGAGATGGGAATGGAACTGTGAGGGAAAACGCAGAGAGAGGTAAATATGTAAGTCCAGTTTGGGGGAATTTCAGGAAGTTTGCCATGGTTGTACTGAAATTTTCAAATATATGAATTGGCTCAGAGGTCAAAAACATAGAGCCAAGGTTGACTGCTTCAGTCCTTGGACTGCAGAATAGCCCAGAGGTTAAAAGCACATGATCTGGCTTCAGGTTGTTTAGGTTGTAAGTCCAGGCAAATAACTTATCTTCTCTGTGCCTCCTTTGTACCGTACGTGTCATTTGTACCTCACAGGGTGGTATGGCATAGAGTTGTGAAGATGAAATACATAAATGCAGGCAAAGCATTTACAGTGGTGCTTGGCATGTAAGCCCCCAGTGCATGTCAGCTATTAATGATTCCTAAGCCACAGTGAGGGATGTTCACCAAACGGGAAAGCCAGCCCTGGCCTTTGCCCAGTGATTTCAGGAGCTGCTTGTAATTGCACCGGGCCCCATGTGAAAGCACCACTGCCTCTTCCTTAGGTTCTGAATTTCATGTATGCATTCAATAATTATTGAACCAGGTACCATGGAAATAAAGGGAGAAGAAAGGCATGATCTCTGTAGCTATAAAGCTCACAGTCTAGTAGGCCCAACAGACTAATTTTTTTAAAAAAATTAATTACTCTATGTTAAGTGCCATAAAAGAGGAGTAGTGTACACTGGTGGTACAAAAAGGTCGTAACAGGTAACTTTTGCGGCCTCCAAATCATGATTAATTTTTGTATAAATTTTTGTGACCATAGAAAGTGCTGGTATAGTAAATAACTAGTCAAATTCTACCTAAGAAAAATTAGTGTCAAATGGTTAATTTTAAGATTAATCATTTTACAATACTAATATCTTCCGAATGAGCAGAGTCACCTTGATATGGTCAAGGAATGGACTGGGGAGTCAGGGAATCCTGGTTCCAAACTGGCCACTGCCTGTGAGATGCTCAGCAAGTCCTCTTAAGTCTCTGGTCTTCAGTTTCCTCACTGACAAGGTGAGAAGCTTAGACCAGAAGTCTCTGAAGTCCTTCTCAAGTCCACAGTCTGTGATTATCTCCTCAGCATGCTTCCGTGTGCCTCTACAGCTTGACACTTGTGATGTGGCTACAAGAACCTGTATCTACAAGAACCTGTATCTGGCACATTTCAAAACTTTCAACCAAGGTCCTGGGATGATTTTACATCCAAGTGTTTTCATCTGCAGTTAAAGATTTGGAAACAGACCTGAAGCATGGGCCCTGTACTTCCACTGTTGCAAGGAAATAGGCCACATGTTTTCTTGGAGACCTGCTGTGTTAGTGAGAATCGTGTTCACTGTGTGACCCATCAAAGGAAGACTACATCTGACAGGATTAGATGTATCTAATATCTGCCACTAAGACCCTATCCTTCGCTGTGATATCTTGTTATCTTACTTGGAAAACAGAATAGCAAGAGTTAAAAATGCCGTCACTTTCCCTCTTCACCCTAAGCACTTTCTCCCCACCCCCCCCTTCACTCGCACACTTCTTTTCTGAAAAGAGAATGTGGTCTGTTGATTACCAGACTCTCTCCATTTAGGAAACATATTTCCCCAGCTGGTTAGAGTTTTTCCACTGGTACATTTACTGAAGTAACTAAACTTACTGAATTAGTCTGGTTAAACAAGAAGAAATTAGTGAAGTCAGTCTGAATTAGTGAAAAATCTGAATTTTAAATATCCAATAGGAGGAAGAACAGTAAACTTGGCAAATACTTGTAGTGAGTCTGAATTCATAGTTTACAGAAGCACTTGCTTTCATCAAACGAATGCACTAAAGTCATTTAAAGACTGTATTCTCTTAAGCAGGTTAAACATAGCTCTTGCAGTATTATTTATACTATAAATCTTTATAGTAAGAATAAGAAGAGCCATGATTTGCAGCTCAAGTAAATAATTGAAGTCTAAATTAATAATAAGGCTTTACTGCAGCTATTCTTTCTATGTCTGGATATGTTTCCAATTGTAATTTGCCTTTAGTGAAGCAGGGATCAATGAATCTTCTTTTTTTTTTAGAATTGCAAGTATCAATGATAGTGATGTTATTTAAGGAACATTCTTTGTAGTTTACTATTTTGTTATTCACAAATGTGATCTGTTTTCATGTTAAACTAATTCTGCTAGTTTACTCATCAATATGAGACATGAAATTTATAAATCCAGTTGACTAAACCTCCAACCTAGAGAAAAACTACTTCAATTGACAAACACCACCACCCTAAACTTGATGTTTTCTGTGACATAGTTTCTCTTCTATCAGCTTTTCCCCTAAGCCATACATTTGTCCCTAAGGCATCAAAATGTAAAACAGGAATATTATTCCTTAAGGGGGCCAGGAGAGGGTAAATGCCACGTCAAATCAGTTTCAGAAGCAAGTACCATATACGACATTTAGGAGTAAAAGTAAGTAAAAGTACTCGAGGCATTTCTTCATTTTAGTGAATACCCAATAGATATCTGGGGTCAGGGATGAGATACAAACCATAAAGGAAGGCTTCCCGTACCCCAGATTTGTGAAGAACAAATACTCTTGAACAGAAGTTATTCTTTCCTGTGCCTGTTCCATAATTAGGACCCATAAGATTATTTTCATACAAATAGAATCTTGAAGGATCAAACAGATATTTCCCTTAAAACTCTATATTACAAAGTAATTGTGGAATTGCCCATTAATATCTTACAGAGGAGAGCAAGTCTCTAAAAAACTCTGAAACCAAAGACTCGTTTGGATTATTTTTCTTATTTTGGAGTTGGGGGAAGGGCACGATGGGAAAGGAGCATAATGTATGATCATCTAGAGAACTTGGAAACTACTGTGATCTCATTGAGATTTCATTTTAAGTTCAAACCAGGGAGTATCCATCCAAAGAAGAGACATTTTGAAACAGTTTAATGCTGGGAGCAGTTCATAAAGGATAATTTAAAATGTCATTCTTGCCTCAAATATTCGCACAGCTCCTATACAAAGACCTGAGGCTATAGTCATATTTACACGCATATGCTAGTTTAAAAATAGAAGTTGGATTTCAAACAATTGATCATCTTGAGACATAGCAACTGGTTTCTAACCTATGTGGGGTTGAATTCAACTTTTTTTTTTTTTTTAACATATTTATTTGTTTATTTATTTATGGCTGTGTTGGGTCTTCATTGCTGCACGTGGGCTTCTCATTGCGGTGGCTTCTCTTGTTGCGGAGCACGGGCTCTAGGCAAGCAGGCTTCAGAAACTGTGGCTCGCGGGCTCAGTAGTTGTGGCTCGCGGGCTCTAGAGCGCAGGCTCCGTAGCTGTGGCTCACCATCTTAGTTGCTCCATGGCATGTGGGATCTTCCCTGATCAGGGCTCGAACCCGTGTCCCCTGCATTGGCAGGAGGAATCTTAACCACTGCGCCTCCAGGGAAGCTCCTCAACTTAATTTTTTAAAAGCCAAGTTTTCATGTTCAGCGTACAGCCTCCACCCACGGGTTCAGATCTTGCTCTGTGCTGCCCCTCATCTGAGCTAGTCCCTCCTCAGCCTTTCCACTGTTCTCTCTGGAAACTTGTTCTCTTAAATAAATGCCCCTCTAACTGCAGCCTCGGTATGAACACCCCCCGCCCCCCCGCACTGCCGGTTCTGCTTTTCCTTTGAGCCTACTGGGTGGGTGACACGTCATTGTGCCCACTCCACGTGTGAGTAGAGTAGGAAGCGGGGTAGGGGAATGAGGGGTGCGGGTCCCAGGGCTGCAGCGTGAGGACCTATTCCCAGTGCCATCCCCCCCCAACACCCTTGCCCAGACAGGGCTTTTCCTTCCACAGGGAAAAGTCTGGTGTCATCCAGCTCTCCCACTCCTTGGTTGTCAGGTCCTGGTCAGCTCTCCTTCTGACTGGTCCTGCCTTCTCCCCTTAAGCTTAATTACTTCCACCTGGCTCCATCCTTCCCTTCTTTCTCAGGGACTGCACTCTGGATGCCTTTCCCCTTCATCAAGGATGTGGCCCACAAAACATCAGCTCTTATTCCTGAATTTTCAACCTCCTTTACATTTTTTACTTTTTCCTCAGCATATAAATACATTCATTTTTCTACCGTCTTTCAGAGCCAGCTTCCACCACCCTGCACTCCTCTCTCCACCCGTGACTGCCCTCCTCCCTTCTCACCGAGGACCCTAGACTCTAGTTCTAGCTCATAGCCTCCCTTGCCTCACTTCTCTCTCACTGTTATCCCTGCAGCCAGACTTCTGAATGCCCCTCCCTCTGTGAACAAATCAGATGGTCCCTCTTTTGTTCTTTCCTCTGTCAACATTTGTGAGGTTCTGACCATGTGCAGACTCCATCCTGGACATTCTCTCCTTCCTTAGCCCCCCTGGCGCCCCTTTTTCCTGACTTCCTCCAACCTCTCTGGTGACTTCTCAACATCCATCATGGGATTTTTTTCCCACGACCTACGCATTAAGGTTGCTTCCCTGAAAAGTCTATCCATGCCCTTTTCCTTTTGTCACTCGTCACTCACCACAGTGACTGGTGTCTGCATGAAGACCACCACCAAATCTGGTATCTTCAATCCCAAATTCCGTCCTGAGTGCCAGACCGTGGACCTAGCCACCCACGGGCCATCTCCACATGAAAGTCAGTAGGTCCCCATCTCTGCGAGGTGTCCTACCCCTGTCTTCCCAGGCTTAATGCGTCTTCCTCAACCCCACCACCGATCTCCTCCTTGCATCCCACAAGACACCGGGAACCATCAGGCTTCCCTGTTGTTCGAATCTCAGCCCCCTTTGTCATTGCCTTTGTGCAGGAGCTTCGAGGTTTCTGCTTTCACCTCCTTCAGTCTTGCCTCCCTCCAACCCATCAAGCACACTCCAGTCACATAGCCAAACAACCACGTCACCGAGAGAAAACCCCCAAAGGCTTCCTATTGCCTCCACCTCCAGAGGAACTCGCGTGATTTGCTCCTGACCTACCCTCCTGCCTTATACCCTACAAGAAGTCAGCATCCCGTCCATGATTGCCCTGCACGCAAAGCTGCACCAGTGCCATGAGCCCTCCATCCCTTTACACACACCGTCCCTGCGCCAGAAGCATCACTCTTCCACCTCTCCATCCAGAGACCTCCTACATATGCATCCTTCAAGACTTTGCTCAATTCACCTGCTTCCAGAAACCCATCCTGAGCCCTCCCCGTCCCTCTTGCCCTCTCCTGGAGCATTCAACACAGCACTGATGATACTGGATTATAGTGTCTCTTTATCTCTCTCCCCAACCCAGACTGTGCAAGTTTTGGAGGCAAAAACAATATACTTTTTCTCTACTCACAGCATGTGGCACAATGCCTACCATACAGAAATCCTTCAGGAAGCTATACATTACTAGTATAAGAAGAAGGAGGATATTAAAAAAAAATAACAACTCACATTTGAATAATACTTTAAGGTTCACAAAATGCTTTCGCAAACACTCTCTCATTTGATACCAAAAGCAATCCATGTAGGTAAGTAGGACTGAAAATGTTATTCTCGTAGCAAATGTGGATAATTCGTCTCAGAGAGAGGAAATGGTTTGGCCAAGGTGGCAGGTAGAGAGTGACAGAAACCTGTTCTCCTCACTCCTGCTTTGCTGCCTTGGA
Organism: Eschrichtius robustus; assembly: GCF_028021215.1. Classification (NCBI taxonomy): domain Eukaryota; kingdom Metazoa; phylum Chordata; class Mammalia; order Artiodactyla; family Eschrichtiidae; genus Eschrichtius; species Eschrichtius robustus. Next base: position 72,086,529 of record NC_090829.1, read on the forward strand.
TGCGTAACTGAATCTCTCAGGGCACAAGAAGCGCAGGTCCCTTCCATCCTCCTGTCTACCGAACGGCAGAAGAATTAATGCAATCGAAGCCAAGTTTTTTTTTTTACACGGAAAGCTTAATGATTCTCAATGGAAAAGAATCAAAAAAAAAAAAAAAAAAAGAATATAGATATATACATAAATATATATGTATAACAGAATCACTTTGCTGTACACTTGAAACTAAGACAATAATGTAAATCAACTATACCTCAATAAAAAAATAAACAAACTGGGTGGAACAAAAAAAAAAAAAAAAAGCTTAATGATTCTCAGCACGAATGAATTGCCAGGAACTTTTCAGAACCAAAAATTATAGAGAGAGAATGGGAAAATAAATCCTAATCTTTAAGGAGTAAGAAAAGTATCCAATTTTGAAGATCATATTTGTGTGGCTGGTTTGAGAGTCATTCTTTAATAGGTGAAGGAGTCACACCATGACCCAGAGAAACCAGTGGGTAAAAGCACCTAAGGGTGTAACAAGGGGTTCCGAAGCACCAGCCGTGGGGGTGGCCACACCAGAACAGCTGCCAATACAGGGTGGCTATTTGCAACAACATCAATACAGTCTCTGTAAGCAAAATGTCCCAGAGCCACGAAGCAGTTTCTGAATTTCCAGATATAGTTTGGGCTTTTCTTTCCTGTCTGTGACTGCCGGTGTTTGCATCCCAGTTTTGTGGTAGATCAAAATGAGCATGTATTACCTGAGGGGTTTCTTTAGAAGAGACAGTTTGTTGAGGTCACCTGCAGCTCAGCATGCGATACCGGAAGCCAGGGGCATCCAGCACCAGTGGGTCACCGGCCCACAGAATAGCTCTCCATTGCAGCTGGCTAGTCATTCACCAGGGATTCGTGTAGCACCTACTTTGTGCCAGGCGCTCTTCTAGGCACCAGAGTTTCTGCAGTGAACAGAACAGGCAGGCCACAGCTCTCAGTGAGCACATATCCCACTGCGGAGAAGAGAGTTAAAAAAAAAGAAAATAAATAAATAAAGGAGAGAGCGTCAGCTCATGGTAAATACTGTGAAGAAACTAAAATCTGGTGCTGTGATAAAAGGGACAGAAGTATGGCTGGGGGTCTAATTTGGGATGGATGATCAGGGAGGTCCTCACTGAGGAGGTGACTCCTGAAGCCAGGAAGTCCAGTAAAACAAAAAGCCCAGCCTGATTTTACAGGTCCGAAAATGTCACCTCTGGCCAGCCTGGGCAAGGTTTGTAAATGGCTGACCGTGGTGCCCAGGGCCACAAAGAGGACCAGTGTCATTTGCTGCTGTTTCATGAATACAATTACTAAAAACTTCTCCCAGTTTGCAAAGCACTTGAAATATTCGAGGTAGAAGCTAATTCAGAGAAAACGGATGCAATTCCTTCGTTTCCTGCAGGAAGAAGTGGGGTCTATGGCGCGAGCTTTGGTTCTGTATCCATGTGTTCATTCCATAGATAATCCTCTGAGCTTTCACCTTGCACACGGTGGTGGACTGGGAACCCTGGGGATGCAGTGATGAACAGACGTGAAGGCCTTCAGGAGGTCACAGTCTAGAGAGAGCCATGGTGTATGGACCATATTGGAGGAAAAGTGCTGAAAGCCGTCATCCCAACACCCCACCCCAGTCCAGCCAGGAGCCCTTCTCCACGGTTCTGTATTTCTCCATTCATTCATTTATCGAATATTTATTGTATACCCATTATGTGCCAAGCCTGGAGATACAAAGGAGAATAAGGCAGATGGGGGTCCCTGATTTCTCAGGACTTAAGTCGTAGCCAGGAGGAGAGAGACAATAAAACATTAAACAAAGAAATCAACAAGGTAATTTCTAAACTGATGAAGTCTTCTGAGGAACATAAAATAGGGCATGAGCTAGCATGTTGGTGGGGGAGGGAGGAGTCCTCTGGAGAAGACTGTGAAGGGTGGGAGGATCCAGCAAGTCAAGATCTCAGGAGAGAACATGACAGGCAGGGACACGGTGGGAGAAAGTCCAGCAGCAGGAAAGAGCAACGGCGTGCCGGGGGAACAGCAAGGCCAGCGTGCCTGAAACATGCTGACCAAGGGGAGTGGGGCCCTCACTCAGCCTCAGAAAGGCTGGCAGGTCACATGGGGCTTTGATGGTCTCAGTGAGGAATTTGGGTCCGACCCTAAGAGCAATGGGAAACCACTGGAGCAGCGATGCCGCATAGAGATCAAATGTGAGCCACGTGTGCGATTTAAAATGTTCTAGTAACCACATTTTTTAAAAGTACAAAGAAACATTAATATTAATTTTAATATTTTATTTAACCCAATATATCCAAAATATTACTTCAACATGTAATCCATGTGTAAAATTATTAATGGGATATTTTACATTCTATTTTGGGGCACTAAGTCTTTGACATAGGTGTAGTGTTATACTGACAGCAATTCTCAATTCAGACCAGCCACGTATAGAGTGCTCAGTAGACACCTGTGGCCAGTGGCTGCCATCCTGGCCAGAGCAGCATTGGAGGGTCTAATGATAATCATCTTCCCGGATAGCCAGGCTCAGGGCTATCTTTCATTTCTCCCTTCCCCTCACACCTACCTGCCATCATCATCCACCAGGAACTTAGACAGTTCCCTCTCAAACCACCACATCTATCCCAACATCTACCCCAGCTCAACTGTCTTCAATATTTTGCACATCAGTTATTGCTACATCCTCAGAATTGTGCTTTTTGCCTTTGCTCTATCTCCACCAATCTCTCGCCACCGGACTACTGATGTTTCTGCTAAAACACAGCTCCCCCTTCTCCCTTCTCCCCCCCAAAGCTTCCATAGCTCCCACTGCCCTCATATAACACAGTTAAAACCCAGGTCCTACTTGGTCCACTTCATCTCACTTGCACCAGTGACTTATGCAAGTAATGAAAGTCATGTAATTTTATTTCCCAGAATATCCTTAAACACTATGAACAGTTGTAAAAACATTGAAAGCTTTCAGGCTTTTGTTTCCATTTATTATTCCCCTTTAATAGTAATTTTTCTCTCTGTACAAAAGTGTGCTCTATTTTTTTCTTATTTGATAGTTTTTATTTTGTGAAGTTTTTTTTTTTTTCTTTTAAAGGCAATTTCAGTGACCTGCAACATCTGGATATGAGTTGCCTACTTATTGCTTGATTTCTTGGTAGTTCTCATCCCACAAGCCAACTGCTAGCAAAAGTGATACATGGCAAATATACATCATCAGGATAATGTACATAATCACATGGGATGTGTGTGTATATAAACATTTAAGCGAAAGTAAATTTAATTGTGTTTTGAGCCACCTATGACATCACTTGAAATTACAAGAAACTCTATGAGCTATAACAAGTCCAGGCTGGAAATCCCTAAACTCTTCCTTGACTTTGGTTTTGACCTTATAAGAACAACTGAGCTGCCATCTTTGAAGGACAGTTGAAGGCCATTCCTCGTTTTTCTTTTTCCCCTTGGTTGAAACATTTAAGTAGCTGAATATGTAATTTTTGCAGACCCCACTCCAAAAGAGCCATCAAAACCAAAATTCACATGATGCCCAAATGTCCACACAACTGCTCTTGACTATGGATGTGAGATATTAACTCCAGAAATAGACTGGATGTGAATTGAGTCATAAATTGCTAATGAAGGAAGTTTGCGCTTACATCCCTGGAAAGTAATATTAAAAGGCCAGGGGTTCACAAGCCTGCTGCAGCTGGAGTCCCCTAAATCTTGTCTATCAACTTGATTTGGCTTGATTCTAATTTGGTTTGAGAGCCTACTTCTGTTCTTTGCATGTATTTGAGTATAAATGAAGGTCTAATAGTACTTTTTCCTTGTCTAACAGGCACATAAAGGCACTTCTCCTTGCCAGACCATGGGGTCCAGGGCTTTTCTAAGAAAATCCACCAACAAAGCTCGTAAAACTTGTGGCTCCCCAGGCTGCCTCGAGTTCTGGTCTCCAATTTTCGTATTTCCTCCCAACATTAAACTCTTACTGAGCACCTACTATGTGCGCGCACTGTGGAGAGACAGATGAACGAGGCACTAGTCTCTCCATCTCTGGAGAATTTAGGTATAAATAAAATATTTTCAAAAGGGGGGCCCCTAAGGTGATTCAAACAAAATGAGCGCTTCTTTTTTGAAAGGCTGGGATGCCAGCCAGTTTGGCAGTTGAGAGCAGAGGGAGAGGTGAAGAGGTTAGAAGAAGTCCCGGAGCTGGGTGTGGTTTCCAGAGGGAGGGCAGAGAAAGGCCAGGTCTGACCGGTTTCATGTGCTAATGAGTCACAGCCATCAATCGATCCTTGTCCATGAACGCTGCCTCTTTAAATCCCCTGGAGGGGCCCAGGTGGAGCCAGAACCTGACCTGGAGACGGGCCCTGCCCCAACTCACAGTGACCTCGGCAATGTCACTTGCCCTCATTTAACTCCAGTTTCTTTATCTGTAAAATGGGAACATTGGATCATATGGTCCCAGGAGTCCTCCCAGTAGGCCTGCCCCCCTGAATGAGGGTCAGTATATGTGGACAGTGTGAACTGTGGAAGTATTTATGCCAGATGGTGCAGTTAGATGGCTGTGTTCCATGAGTTGCAAGTCTACATTATCTGCCCCCAGACACAGAGCCCCTTTCAATTGCTCTTTTCTCCACCCTCGTCCCAAATCTCTGCCCACTCCTATTTCTGCCTCGTTTGTTTCCCTCTACTCCTTCTGTTTGGTTCATGTTTCATTCATTCATTCAACAGCTACGTTTAGCACCTTGCTATGTAGTGGGCACTACATCAGGTACCCCTCTCTCTCCCAGCCCCACTCTGGGGTGAACTTCCAAGTGGAAAGGGAAGAAGAGAAGGCAGGGAGACTGGGCTGTCCTGCGCAGTCAGGCTGGTCCCAGGAACCTGATGCTGGGCTTCTGAGCTCCAGGGAGGGCCCTGCCACCCTGTGCGTGGGCCACGCGGCAGCAGCCATCCGTTTCCTGGATTCTCGCCAGATTCCCTGGAGGGTGAGGGGAGCTCCTGTTAACGGGGTCCTGCTACACTTCAGGCTCAGCCTTTCAAAATGAAACGGCCACTCCCTCCTCCTCCCCCACTCCTCCCTCCCCAGTTCTTTTTCCCTCTTTCAGGCCCTTTGGCCTCCTTACGCTTGAGGATATTTGGGTTTGTTGATGGGCCCAGAGAGGAGGCAAGTGACCCCAATAAGTGGAAGGGCGAGTGTGGGCGTGACAAGCCTCAAGGAGAGGGCACTGGCCCCCCAGCAGAAGGGTAAAGCTGAGTTAGGAAGTTGCGCTGGGGGAGGGACCTCCGATGGAGCGAGGCCCCTGGTGAGGCCTGAGGGTAGCTGAGTAACTAGGTTTCAGGGTTGAGGTTACCTGACAGCAGCTGGCATTTCTCTGCCACCTCCAAGTCACCTGCTCTCCCCTCCCTGTGGCTTCTATTTCTTTGACCTGGGAGGGGCCGTTGTGGAATCTGATTGAGACTCAGAGCCGGAGGACACCTACCTCAGGGGAGCCAGGGCGAGCCCCTCACCCCGCTCCATGGACCAAGTGGCGGGCCTGGGTCCCACCCCACCTGGAGACTGACATCTCCATGAGGGGAGCCATCACCTTTCCTTCTGTCCTGTGAGAGTCCCATCTCATTTTTCTTGCTCCTGACGAGTGTTTCTGCATGTAAGTAAGGAGGTGGTGAAGGCAGGAAGGGGGAGTGTTGAACCAGGGACCCAGGGCTGCCCAAAGTTGCTGCAACTTCCGAATGAAAGAAGAAAAAAAAAAATCTCTGAGTTGTGGTGAGGAGGGCTGTTTCAGAAAGAAATGAATTGGGATGAGAGTGGGGTGGTGGGTGTGGAGAGAGAGAGACAGAGAGAGGGAGAGGGAGCGAGAATGAGAGTGATTTATTCTGAGAGCAAAAAGTTAGACTCTGGTCCCTTGCCACAGCCTGAGAATCTCCGTATCTCAATCTCTCTCACTTTCCTCGCTCCTCCTGCCCCACACCCCTCTCCCTCTCTGTCTTCTTTTGCTTCAGTGGTTTGTGTTATCATTTGCCAAGCTCCTTGGGACCTGGTGTGTACTTCAGCCCCAGCTCTAAGTCTTTCCCCGACTCCAGGAATGGTACACATAAACCACTGAGAATGGAGCCCTCCTCAGCAGAAACAGCACATGGGCTTCTGCTCAGCCTCTGTGGCCTTGGACCAGCTCTTGCGATGGGCTCCTGTCTGGAGACAGGCACCCCCACAGCCTGCCTCACAGACGCTGGCCCGGCCGGCCGAGGGAGCCTCTACCTCCCAGGGGAACTGGCAGGCCATGCCCACCGTCACCCCTCACCCTGGGCTAAGCCAGGTCCAAGGCACAAGGCTTCTCTCCCTGGGGACCAACCACACAACTCAGTGACCTTGAGAAAGTTATTTCTGTCTCTACAGACTTCCCTTTCTCTGTTTTAAAATAGATCAGAGACTTAACGCTGCTTAATTCATAAAGAAGCTACATGGAAAAAGACTGACTTGTCCTGAAGTGTTTTGGCTTCCTGAGAAGAGCCCAAGGTTCCAGGAAACCTCCTTGAGCCACAGAGACGCATGCGCGCACAGACACATGCACGATGCACAGGTCAGCCCCCATGCTCCCTTCGCACCACACCCATTCCCAGACGGGGCTGGAGTGCCGGGGACGGGGACATCGTTTGTGCCCTAGTGGATCCCATGCAAAGTAGTGCTTGGAATAAGGTAATATGTATTGAATGAATGAGCTTAACAGATACTGCCTGTGTCCCCTCCCTGTGCCAGTCACCATGCCCTCAAGTTGCTCACGGTCCAGGAGAGAGACAAGCACGTAAACAAATACAGCCAACACAGAGTGAGTGATAAGGGCCACCAGGACAGAAGAGAATGCAGGGCACGGGAAGGCTCAGAAGAGAGAGTTTGGCTCTGCCCTGTGGGGGGCTGGGGAGACAGGGGTGTGGAGGTTCTGAGCATTGCAGGAAAGGTGGGATTTCATCAGTTGGACAAGAGGGGCAGGGGCAAGGGCTGGTGGCAGATATCTTCCAGCAGAGGGAAAACATGTTCAAAAGCACAGAGCCCTGAACCAGCATGGAAGAGTCATGACACCCACGAATCGTCCCTCCCCGGAGCTGGACCACAGGAGGGAAGCAGAGCACTAGGAGATGAGCAGGGGAGGCTGGAGGCTGGGCAAGGAGGGCTGGATCCTGTAGGTCATGTGTCTCAATACTTTCAAGCGATTCCCATACTAAACTTCAACATTCTTCCTGGACCCTTAAAATGTAATAGTCTTACTCATCTCTCTGCTGATTGAGAGACTGTATAAACATGACGGGTGTACAAAACCTCCACAGTAACTCTGAGACACCCCCCACCACCGTGCCTGTCTCCACATCAGCGTCTGTATGTTGGAAAGCATTACTTAGGAGGACCATTTAATTTATCATTCAAACTGGTTCACTTTGGGGAGTGAAAGGGGTCACTATGAATAACTGCACCAGGGCAACAAGCAAGAACTAGGACCATTCTGGGCAAATCAGGATGTCGGGTCACCCTAGCTAAAGATCTTAGGCTGCATTGAAGGGTTTTATAGAGGTAAACAGTGTGATCAGATTCGTGTTATTGGAATTGAGTTACTGTCTCACTTTCATTTCTTCACAGAACAGAGGGAGTAAGAGGATAAGGATGGTTCAGATGTTCTCGGAGGCCCTTTCCAGCTTCGGCACTCTATAAATCTGTTTGGTAGGCATTTGAACAGTGAGAAGGGTTGGATAAAACATAACCTCAAGGAAGTTTTGGGGCTGGACTGCAATTCAACCTAAACTGTGGAGATCCATACCAATATCCTGTGTTTTTAGTTGAAACCCAATGAACGTACCCAAGAAAAACACTCCCAAGGAAACTCCACTCATCCCCCGATCCAGGAAGGGAAAGGCGATGCCCATGAAAACATTCCATTGACATTAAAGCCCTGCTGCCAATCAACCTCTCCCACAAGTCCTAGCCCTCCCTCCCTCCTCCTCCTGACTCTGGTAGCAAGCAGGTGAGATGTGAGTGGATCTGTATAAGGATGTGAGCATGAAATGCTTCAGTTAGTGCGGTAGGCTCAACTGCCATAACAAACCTCTCCCTCTAAAAAACGCTCTCTCAGGAAAAAAATCTTCATGGCTCTTCATTGCCTAGAGAATTAAGCACAAACTCTTCAACTTCCATTTCAAGATCCTCTACAATATGAAGACAAGCCACTTTCTTCATGCACCTTTTCTTACAATCTAATTGGACTTTGTGATGACCACACTTTATATTATTCTCTCTAGGTGCTAACTTAGGTTATCTACACCCTACTTATCAAAATTATATCATTAAATTTCACCTCTTCCATGAAGCTTGTCTTTCCTCCTCCCTCTCTTCTTTTCTTTCAAGTCACTTAAACACTTATCTTTCAAGATACATATATACTATACTTCTAAATAAAGGTATAATTAATGAGTGCTGGTATCTATCTCTGAATCCTCTTTCCTAAGGAACTGATAACAAGTGTGGTTTAAAGAAGTTTAGATTCGCTTCTATGTGTCCCACAGTAGGCTATTTATGTCCAGTTTGGAGATGCAAAGGAACTAGAATTAGCCAAACACTTTTGAAAAAGAACAAAGTTGGAGGATTACGGTATCTGATTTCAAGACTTATTTGAACGCTACAGTAATCAAGACAATATGATATTTGTGTAGCAATGAGCAAATAGGTCAATGGAACAGAGAATCCAGAAATAGACCCCACATATATAGTCAACTGATTTTTGACAGACAGGCGAAAACAATTTAATGAGGAAATGTTGATCTATTCAACAAATTGTGCTGGAACAGTTGGATGAACAATGCAAAAAACCAACAAAAAAAGACCTTTGATCTATACTTCACGTCACATTGAAGAAAGAACCCAAAGCAGATCTTAGTCTAAATATAAAACCTAAAACTATAAAACTTCTAGAAGAAATATAGGAGAAAATCCTTGTGACCCAGGGTTAGGCAAAGATTTCTTAGATACAACACAAAAAAGTGTAGTACATTGCAAAAAATTAATAAATTAGACTTCACCGAAATTCAGAATGTCTCTTCAAAAGACATTGTTTTGAGAAATTAAAAAAGAAAAACACTGGTGAAAAAGAGAAAAAAGAATTTGGAGAAAATATTTGCAAATCACAGATTTGATAAGAACTGTATCCAGATTATATAAAGAACTTTCAAAACTCAATAATAAGAACAAAAAAACCAATTACAAAATGGGCAAAAGAGTTAGACTCTTCATCCAAAAAGAATATGGATGGCAAACAAGCACATGAAAAGATGTACATTCTTAGTCATCAGGGAAATGCCAATTAATATCACAATGAGATATGCCCCCATGACACACCCTCTAAAACCAGTCAAAAACTAAAAAGGCTGACTGTATTAGGTGTTGGAAAGGATGTGGAGTAACCAGAACTCTCACACACCACTGGAGAGAATGTAAAATGGTACAACCACTTTGGAAAACAGCTTTTTAAAAACTTAAACCTATGCCTAACGTATGATGCAGCCATTCCACTTCTAGGTATCTACCGAGACAGGAAAGCATATGTCCTTACAAAGACTTACCATAAATATTCAAGGCAGCTTTATTTGTAATAACCAAAAACTGAAAGCAATACAAATGTCTATCGATAGGTGAATGGATAAACAAATTGTAGTATATGCATACAATAGACTCAGCCAGAAAATGGGAAAACTTGTTGACCTATGCAACAACATGGATGAATCTCAGAATAGTTATGCTGAGTGAGAGAAGTCAGAAAAAGAAGAGTACGTCCTCTATGATTCCACTTATATAAAATTCTACAAAATGCAAACTATAGTGACATAGGCAAATCAATAGCTGCCTAGAGACTGGGGGAGAAGGGCAGAGAGGGTGCTGGAGAGGACAGAGAGGGATCACAAAGGGAGAAGGGGAAACTTTTGAGGGTGATGGATATACTCACTATCTTGATTGTGGTGATGGTTTCCTGAGTGTACACATGTGTCAGAGCTTACCAAACTGTACACTTTTTTACATGCATTTTTTAAATTGAAGTATAGTTAATTTACAATGTCGTGTTAGTTTCAAGTGTATAGCAAAGTGATTATATGATAGGAAACATATATATATATATGTTCTTTTTCATATTCTTTTCCATTATAGGTTATTATAAGATATTAAGTGTAGTTCCCTGTGCTATACAGTAGGTCCTTGTTGGTTATCTATTTTATATACGGTAGTGTGTATCCGTTAATCCCAAATCTCTAATTTATCCCTCCCCCACCTTCCCCTTTGGTAACCATAAGTTTGTTTTCTATGTCTGTGAGTCTGTTTCTGTTTCATAGATAAGTTCATTTGTGTCACATTTTAGATGCCACGTATAAGTGATATCATATGATATTTGTCTTTCTCTGTCTGACTTACTTCACTTAGTATGATAATCTCTAGGTCCATTCATGTTGCTGCAAATGGCATTATCTCACTCTTTTTTATGTACCACATCTTCTTTATCCATTCATCTGTTGATGGACATTTAAGTTGTTTCCATGTCTTGGCTATTGTAAATAGTACTGATATGAACCAAATTGTACACTCTTAATATGAGTTTATTTTATGTCAAGAATCCCTCAATAAAGCTTAATTTTCAAAAATAGACATATTTCTAAAACCTAGGAGCTCAGAGTCATGGTCTCACTGGAGAGACACCACTAGAAGAAGAGAAGAGTTTTCGTTTGTTTGTCTACTTTGTTTTAACCGCATCGAGTCCAGCATCCTCCACAATCTGGCCCAGCAAACTTACAATGGACTGCTCTTCCCACAAAGCTTCCATACCGGCTACTGGACCATCTGGGTGGGAGGAGGGGTAAATATCTAAGTCTGATTTCTTGAGACTTGCACCAAATGCTTCTGAACCACAAGCGGTCCCCTGGGATAGGACTGAAGGACTGGTCCCCAGGGCCTTAGAACTGAAAGGGGTTTTTGGGGTCTTCTGGTCCCACCTCCATCCCATGTGGGAATCCCCTCCACTTTGGAATAACCATCATCTCCCCTCTGACAATATCTTCCAGGATGGAAAACTCCACTATTCATGAATAGAATGCAAGTAGCTACATTCCAACAGGAAGAAACCAGAGGAGGACAAGAGGAAGTGAGAGAGCTGTCCTCTTGACCCTGAAACCCATCAGGATCCCTATCCTTTCTTTCAATGTGGTTCCTTAGGAATCTTAAATTTGGGAGGAAATCAACATCTTTTCGATAGACAAATACATTTCCGTTGCCCTGTGATGGAAGAGGGATGGGGAGAAAGGGAGATAAATGAATTTGAAAAATGAGACTTGAGTTGCCAACAAATTCTTTTAAAAAGGAAAACAGTTTGCATTTCTGACCCAATGGGCTATTTCTGTTTGGTTGGAGCGGTTTATACGTTAGTTAGCTCCAAAGAATTTTGAGCACATCTCTTAATGTTTCATTGTCTTGGCTTTCCCAGTTTTGTGCATTTAGAATCAAGAGCCTGGGCTTGCCTTTCTCCTGCTCAACAAGGCTCATAAGAACGCTGGGTCTGGGGAGAGAAAAAAGCTCTGTACAGAAAGACCAGGGCTGTGTCATTTCTATTTCTCCTTGACACCTTTTCAAGCTTTGTGATTTCGGCTACTTCTCTGAAGGGAATAATCTTTTAAGCTCTCCATCCAATCTGTTCTCAGACAGGAGTTTAAACTCTCTCCCTTTCAAAGTTTATCAGACAGATCTACAGAGACTTCCCGGGAGGATGTTTACAAAGGACTTTGAGTGTTGCCAAGAAAAGAGAGAACGAGAAAGGTAGGGTTTCTGAAGGGCAGTTTCAGAGGCGGTGAGGTTAAAACATAAAAGGACCTTTCATTCTCTTACTAACAGGTTGTCCTAAGGCCAGTGGTGGGCAAATCAGTGTGCGACAGGGGCAGATGTCTTCCCTGTTGGAGAGGGTCCTCATCATCACTTGAGCTAGTGGAATTTGCTTCTCAGGGTAGACTTGCTCTCTCCTGTTGCAGAGTTGGAATTATTCCAGAGATTAAAGCTCATAGTTCAATTTCCCCTCACTCCTCTGCTTCTTTTAGAATCACTTTATTTCTCTGGGGGTTCTTCTTAAAAAGCGATGTCATGCTTAGTAACAGGATCAGATCGACATGACTGCGTAGCAGTAATCGTGTAAGAATAAATTCTTCTCCACTGGGGAGAGGAGAATTCTAGAACACGGTAATCACCATATCCAATAAATCATGTGATACAGGCACAGTGCATTTGGAGTATGGCTTCAGTAATATCAGAATTATTTAGAAATTGTGTACCTATTCAGGTATTTGCAACCCTGAAGGTCCCCAACTGTAGAAATCTAAATGCATTTGGTTTATTAAGTTTGGATACATTATGCGAGAAATTTCTCCCCATATTTAAACATATGTTAATACAAAGTTAGGTCTGGAGAATAACTTCTTTTAATGTATTACTTAGGTGTTTTTAAAAAAATTCTATAAAAACAAACACTTCTACAGCCAGTCTTAAGAAACAATTTTTCTCTCCGATCAAGATGTCTTCATTTTATCCAGTAAAAGATAAGTTTTCATCATCATAATCAAGCAGAAGAGAAATGATTCCCAGTGAGCTGCACGGCAAGTTGGGTAATGGTAGTTAATTTTAATTAACAAGCTCTGTTTTTGAATTGTTAATCACCATTCCTTTCATTTTAGTCAAGACGAAAACTAAATGGGTTTTCCCCCTCCCTCTTCAATGAACTATTACATTTCAAATGTCTTAGGAAAAGAAAATGAACTTATGCCATTCGTCATAAAGCTGAGGTCTTCAACTGTAGGAAGAAATACCTTGTTACGCATGGCAACGTCCTTGTGTGATGAAAAAGAAAACCTAAAAGATCTTCCAAAGAGTATCCACTGCAAAGTGAGTGGGTGGGAGGGCTGTGTGTTGGGAGAGAGGAGAGGAGGGTTGGCACTCAGCAGGAATTTTCCACGTGGGCCCAATAGACAGGGAAATCATAATATTAGGTACAAAGCTCTAGCCTTCAAGTCATGTAACATTAACATGAAAAGCTGGGAACCAAATTTTATGTTTCATGATACTGTTTTCAACACAGCAAGTGCAGGCGAGCACACACACACACACACACACACACACAAACACACACACTTTCTTTTTGGCCGCATCATGGGCTTGCAAGATGTTAGTTACCTGACCAGGGACTGATCCCGGCCCTTGGTAGTGAAAGTGCAGAGTCCTAACCACTGGACTGCCAGGGAATTCACACACTTTTTTTAAATTAGTCTTTATTTCTTAGAGCACTTTAAGTTCAGAATATTTTTTTTTAAAGAAGAAAAACCATGGGTCTCTACATATTGCCAAGAAAGACCTCTAAGAACAAAGAGTAGCAGTAAGATTATTGAGAACTAAGCAAAATCCTAGAACAGGCTTCATCGATCTAAGTTACTTCTACCCACCACTGGGTGTTAGTATGATTGAAACCTTCATTCCCAGGTAAACTGTCCTCAAATCTCCCCCACTCTCCTCAGGTCACTGATGTCACCAGCTGGGACGTGTGTTTGTGTGTGTCTGTGTGTGTGTGTTTCTTTCGAATCAACAGAATGCTGTCCTGACTGAATGTGATCTGCAGCCATCGTGACAGAGGGTATTGTTCTGCCCTTTTCAATCAATGGTTTTCCATCCAGAGGACAGAGGGGTGGCTTAGAAAGAGGTCACCACGGGGCATGTGGCCTGCACTATGGTCCTGGGCTTGTTTTATGACACCAGAAGATATGCATAGTCAGCCCAAAGGAAAGAAATCAAAGTCTTTCAATTAAATTTTAAACATACACATGTCCATGCCACTGCCCCACTGAAAGTCAAGAACCTTACAGTCGCCTGGTGTAAAGGATCTCAAACTTGAGTCAAACCCCTCTGAGCTACAAGTTTGGAAAGATTTTTGCCTGTCAATGTGCTACTTTTGTTAAATCATAATTGGATTTCTCATTTTTCATTAATTAAAGCTACTAACAATAACAGCTGCCTTTAATCAAGGGTACACTATGGACCACCCCTAACAACTCTGTGACGTGGATGTGATTATCGCCTTATTTCACAGGCAAGGACACTGGGGTTCAGAGAGATCAAGGCGCTCCATCAAAGTCATCCGCTCAGGAAGTGGATGAGCACGGCGTGACCCCAGACCTGTCTTCCCGTCAAAGCCCAGGTGATTCATCACAATTCTGTTTGGCACAGCAGAGCCTCCGGTTGCAGGAAGCAGTCCCCAGTGCACCCACACGGCCAAGAGCAAAGGAAGGGGGCATCCTGTGGACACTACAACCCCTATCCAGGCAAATGCGACATTCCCGGCAAGCTCTCGGAGATGCTGAAAATTGTTCACAGGCCTCTTCTCATCTTCCCCACCATTAACACCTTGATCCCAGAAGTCTGTGGGCTCAGAGATAGAGAATCACTTGCTAAGTCCCATCCCCTCACCTAAGAGACAGTTTGATTTTCGGTGGGGCTGTGCAGTGGATATCTGTTCCAGGACACGGAAAGTGTGCCTCCCAGCCCCTTCCACTGTTGGAGACCCCTCGAAGAGGAGAAATGGTATACAGGCTTAGGCATGACATGACTCCTTATTTTCCTTATTATTATTATTTTTTTCCTCTGCAAAATTGCTTTCCCTGGGATGCTATTCCTCACTGCCCAAGAAGTAAAGTCTTCAGCCTTGACTAACAAATATTGGAGAATTCTACTGTTCTTTTTTTACATAATTCCTTCAGTTGTATGACGTTACGAGCATGTGATCTGCTTGCTGTCTCTAAGATTTCGGAGATACCACATGCTGACTGGTGCTGGCCATTTTGAAACAATCTGGGACCTAAACCTACAGGCCAAGAAAGACAAAGAGAGAGCCGGGCCATCAATCATTAGCAGATGTCCTGAAGCTGCTTTCTCACACTGCAGAGGTGGGAGTGGGGTCGGGCAGAAGAATGGGAACATTTAAATAGATCTTACTGGGACTTAAAAAATGAATTAGTACCATTAGATCTTTGAGACAAGCTGAGTCGATGTTGAAAATAATATTTGAAGAACACCACGAACCCAGCTTCTCTTTCAGGTGAAACGGCCCAGGAGCTCACATTTCTGTTGACTGTTAGCTGCTGGGGGCCTGGCCTGAGCCTATTCATCTCCGTGTCCCCCAGTGCCTCATATACAACTTGGCAAGGAAATATGGGCTTTATTACTAAAAAAGTCCAGAACCTCCAGAGTTGGCACTGGAAGAAGACTAGCTAGGGAGCAAGATGGGGGTCTGGGGAAGGCAGCTCCAGGGAACCTCATTCCACATAGAACTCGCCTTCTCCTTGGAGTCGTACCACTCTCACCTCCATGATGGTCTCAGGGAAGGGCTGGACTTCCTCTAATCTGTAGCTTCAACCATCTTTCTAGGCGAGGTCTGGAGCCTGCTGAGGGAGGCAGGAGCATTAGAAAAGACTCCACCAAGGGAACAGAAAATCCACAAGAGGGAGGTAACTAGATCCAGTGAGTCTTGAGAATCTGGCTTTAAAACATGGCTTTACATTATCAACACCTTGCCGGTCACCGTGGGCCCTTTTCCCTGCCTCTGTGTGGCAGAGAACATATTTCACCCACATCTCCCGGCAGGGATGCCTTAAGCCTCCAGAATTCTCCATGTCTGCTGCCCGAAGACATTCCACTTAAGTAATTCAGAAGTTTTACAAGCATTACAGTCAAATCTATACTTTTTATAATATAGTTAGAAATATTTTTAATGAAAGAAAGAACTATACTATAGTAGTACATGGAATTATACTATATTAACACATCGGAGACCACTAACGGAAATCTATAACTCATTTCAGGGCTGACTTTAGAATAAAAGTTGCTACCTCTACATACTTGAGGAGTGTCAATTGACGGCAAAGCCACCCTCAGAAAAATTTCCCATTTGCAACCCGGACATGATGTAACAAAATAAATTACGGAAATTTATCCAATGCAGAGGCTCATAAGACAGGAATTGGCACCCCATTCTCCAATTTCAAGATTTTATGTTAGTCAAGACAAACAGCCTCTTGTTGAGTTGATAATTGTCATACATTTGAACATACAAAATAGGTTTATACCAACGAAACACCACTTTTATTTGTTTTATATATTGGGTTCCACCTCAGATTTTATTTATTATTATTATTATTATTTTTTTTATTATTTATTTATGTATATATGTATGTATGTATGTATTGGCTGCGTCGGGTCTTCCTTGCTGCGCGCGGGCTTTCTTTAGTTGCGGCGAGCGGGGGCTACTCTTCGTTGTGGTGCGCAGGCTTCTCATTGCTGCGGCTTCTTTTGTTGCAGAGCACGTGCTCTAGGCGCGTAGGCTTCAGTAGTTGTGGCTCGTGGGCTCTAGAGCGCAGGCTCAGTAGTTGTGGCTCGTGGGCTTAGTTGCTCCGCGGCATGTGGGATCTTCCCGGACCAGGGCTCGAACCCATGTCTCCTGCATTGGCAGGCGGATTCTTAACCACTGCGCCATCAGGGAAGCCCTCAGATTTTATTTTTTTAAAAAGACTTCTGTGTCTTAAAAAGTTTGAGAGCCCCTCCCTAAAGCACTTAAAGGAGGTTGAGCCTTTTCGCCTGCTCCCAGGGATCCTGAGAGTCACCTACTCACAGACTTGTCCCTATGCTTTGGAGGACTGAACAGGAAAACCGGGTCTCAAGGCAATTCAACCAGGAGGCACCTGAAGCGGGGAGGGAGCTGAGGGAGAGGGGGGTGGTTCATGAAGTCCTTTGCTGACTCCCCACTTCTCTCCTTTACGGTGGTTTTCTTGGGTCTGGGGAACCATTTTTCTCTTCTAAAGCTGAAGGATGCTGTCGGTTGGTCGACCACACCCCAGCATAAACTGAGGGGAACAGCCATCAGAAATGCTTTAACGGATAAATTTCTTACACACAACAGCCCAGCAACTGCCGAGATTATGATAACATCTTTGCACATCAGTGGCAAAGGGCCCTGCAGAGTGACCTAGACCAAGCTGGCATTTACCTATGAGGACACTGAGGCCCAGAGAGGGAAGCAACTTACCCAAGGTCACACCACGATGCTCCCTCCTCTTTCCATGGTGCCTCCCCATGTCCTCACTCGCGATGGGGATCAGCTCTGAGGTGAGAGGGTTAACCTTCATTCTGAAAGATGTTAGTAGTGATTTATACTTTTAAATGTGGCTAATGGTAGAAATAAAATGGTAATGAGAAAGCAACATAGGCTTTCAAAGTAACTTTCACCAAAGCGAACATTAAACCTGATTTGATCACACCCATTAGAGATTTCAGCTGAACATTATAGGCGTGTTTCTTGGGAATTTGTCTGATGGATGTGGCAGGGTCAGCTGCTAGGGATAAAGAACCATCTCTGAAATGTCCAACTAGATAAATTTTTATCAATTACAGGTATAAGAGAATTTGAAACGCTACACGTAAATCAAATTATTTCTAAAATGAAGCAGCTATTTTTTAAAATTCTTTTTTATAATGCAAGCCATTTTACCTTTATTGGCCTGTGTAATAAGTAAAAAGGTGCTTGGGGAGGGTAGATTTTATTTATTAATTGCTTCAGATGTTGGGTTTTATAAAGTGAGAGACACCTATATGGAGAGCTTTAAGTCTGGAAGGCACCTTACAGACTATCTAGTCCAACTCCTTCATTTTCTGAATGAGGCAGCTGTGGTCCAGAGAGGGGAAGGGACTGTCCCAAGGTCACACAGCAATCAACATCAGAGCCAGCACTACAAAAACACCTCCAGATCCAGGTCAAGGCGTTATTTGATTAATAGCCAGCAGAGCTTCCTGTGCTGTGAGTTGCAGGAACAAGATTCCAGAACTGAAAACACAAAGGCGCACAGTCTACTTCCTTTATGTCACTTTTTTTCACTTTTAAAAATGTAATATTTTTACTTATTCAATTTTCAAAAAATTTAAAAATGGTATGCAATAAGGCACATGCAATTAAACAAGGAAGGAAGGGGGAGGGGAAAGAGGGAGGGAGGGAGGAAGGAAAAAGGAAGAAAGGAAAGAAAGAAAGCAGAAATCAGAACGTGTATATCATGCACACACTTATGTATGGTGTGTGTCTGGTCTTGGGCGGCGGTCAAGGAATACCTATTTTGAGTGAAATCAAAACCTCTAATAAGATGGTCACTAAAATTGATTTAGATCTGAGTTTCCTGGTCATAAAGTTTTCATTTGTTTATTTATTTCCCAAGAAATCTTCAATAGAGGTATAAGTAGAGATTCTCCCTTTCTCCCCTCCAATCCCATCACATCTCCCTACACACCAGCCTGAGAGCCATGGAACAGAGCTGCAGCACTTGGGAGCTCAAGGCTCCTTAGACACCACTAAGGCCATCCCTCCAGCTGACCGAGGGACAACTGGAAGCCCAGGGAGGGAGGGAGTTTGCTATAGTGATGGTGGAGTCCAAGAAAACTTACGTCTGAGTTTCAGGGATGTTAATGATTTTTTTTTAATTTTTTAGACTTGTTTTTACAAATATCCCCAGGTGCACAGCAATAGACAGCATCCCTGATCCCTAGCCACCGCCCCAAGAACCTTGAGCCTGATGGTCACGGAACGCTTTACTCCCATGGTGCTCTAGTTACAACATTCTTTCATGCCTGGCATGTTCCATGGAACCACAGCTGATGTCTGTGAGGCGAGAGGACAGAAGAGGAAATTGGGCCTCGAAGAGTCAGATTCCACCCAAGTCAAGCTGCTGGTGGATCAGCTCTGGGCTGTGCATCAGGCTCCTGAAGGCAAGTCCACTCTTTCCTCTCCACTCTGTGGCCTCGGTGAAAAAGCAAACAGCAGACAGTGACAGAGGAACTAGGGCATCCCACTGCCCACTGACAGAGCCCCGATTAGGACACCGGGATAGCTAGTTACGGCGCCAGCTCCATGGTCCAAGTACCATGTCTTATAAGCATTAAACATCTAGTACAAGGGGATTTAAGTGAAATGGTTGTTTTAAAGGGATATGGTATCTTTTCAAGGTAAAGCATTCAAGGACTTCGTGTTTGAAGTTTTACAGAACACTAAGGATACCTCAACAGATGACTGGCAAACCTCATGATCACCCAGGGGCTTCTGGGCATCAGGTTAACACGTTCACGATTCAAGGGAATTAAGAGAAACTTCAAAATGAGATTCACCAGGTCTTGAGGAGGTAAGAACCGAGGGAGGCATAGGGAAAAGTAAAGCAATTGTCAAGCATGGAAAAAAAAAAAAAAAAAGAAGAATTCTGTATCCTACTTCTGGACCTGAGCCATAAAGTTTAAAATAATAATAATAATAGTCATAGTAGTAATAGTAATAATAACCTGGCATCCTGATTCAATTTAAGTATGAAATCCAGTGTCCACAGGCAGCTGCTGAGCTAGGCGCATCCTGCCGGGGCATCCATGAACACATTGTCAGAGACCCAGGAGAACTGGAAGCAGAGAGGGCCCAGCTGGGCCATCCCCCCCCCCCCGCCCCCCGCGCCCAGCCCCTGTTTGAATTTGCAATGCCAGCGGTTAGAAAAAGTGTCTCCATCTTGTAAACACAGCAAATTTGATCTGGAAATCATTGAGAAAACATAAACACGGAGCCTCATGTGGTCATGTTTACACTGTTCCAGCCCCGGTGAAAGATGAGCCCGTTATGGAAGGATTGGTTTTTTTTCAAAGGCGCTTTTTCTTTTTAAAATGAAAATCCCAAGTACACATTACCATGAAGACCAAAGTCCTAACAGAGACACCATAAGTGCATGAACAAGTGTTGCTTAAGCAGGTAATAGACATAATGTGACATTTATGCGTGTCTTCTGCAATTGCAGAAACTCTCCTTTTCCAAAAATCAATTATTTTTGAAGTGGAAATTTACAGTACACTACTGGAGCAGTTTCTAAACTATATATTTAGTTAAGAATATGGTTTCATGGGGGGCTTCCCGGGTGGCGCAGTGGTTAAGAATCCGCCTGCCAATGCAGGGGACACGGGTTCGAGCCCTGGTCCAGGAAGATCCCACATGCCATGGAGCAACTAAGCACGTGCGCCACAACTACTGAGCCTGCGCTCTAGAGGCTGCAACCCACAACCACTGAGCCCACGAGCCACAACTACTGAAGCCCACGTGCTGCCACTACTGAAGCCCACGCGCCTAGAGCCTTCGCACCGCAACGAAGAGTAGCCCCCGCTCACCACAGCTAGAGAAAGCCCACGTGCAGCAACAAAGATCCAAGACAGCCAAAAAAAAAAAAGAATATGGTTTCATGACTATTTCATGTTTCCCAAATTCATTCTAAATTTGCAGTAACATGGACCAGGAATTTAGTCCAGTTCCTTCATTTAACCAATAAATAGAGACACAGATGGAGAAAGTGACTTATTTAAGGTTACAGAGATTTTTAGTGCCAGAGGCAAAAATAAGACAGTGATTTCCTGATTTCTACTGGTTCTTTCAGGATATGTCTCTTTCAGGTGTTGCTATTTATGTAACCTTTTTGTCCAAGGGCATTTATTAGATATTGTGTTCTATATGGAGCAGGTAATAGGTTTTATTCCACAAACACAGGCATGAAAGAAATGCCACATGATTTTTCTAAAAACAAATGAATTCTGATTAGGAGCATCCAGTTCATTAGGTTGGTGGAGAAATTTACCCATTCGGTCATGAGTGAATGGGGCTCATCCTGGAAGCGGCATTGGGACCATCCACCGGGGGGCCATGGAAGGGGCCCAAGGTTTGGAAGTGGAGCAGCTGTAAGGGCCTCTGGTTATTGATGTCTTCATAGTCCAAGGTCCCTACAGGCCGTCAGCTCACCTGCTCCTGGGCTGTGGCCTCTGCAGAAGATGGGGGACCCTGGGCTCACCGAGGCTCTGCCTCTACCCTGGGGCCCTGGGAGAGAAGAGAATAAGGGCCCAGAACCCCAAACTGCTTCTCTTCTAGGTCTGGGAGAACCTCTCCAGCCCACTCTCCCCTCTCGTCCCCTTCTCTCCCCTTCCGCTCCCCAGCCTCCCCTGCTGCCTCCTTCTCCTGTCAGCACAATCCTCTCTAAAGTCAGGACAGAAATGGGGAGAGAATGATCTTGAAGAACTCCTGGTTTCAATCCTACAGCCCAAAGAGTCCTGAAACAAGGAAACCCAAAGGCTTAATTATCTACCTAGAATGAGAGGGGGAAAAATACAGTAAGAACAAAGTCCAAGTGGATATCTCAGTAAATTTTCCTGCCATTTGTACATGCCAACTTTACCGTGCAGAATTCCAATCCTTTCGCAATGAAAACAATAACACACTTGTACAACATCTGACGGTCTACAGGGCACTTCATACTCACTAGCTCGTTGCATCCTCAAACACTGCAAGGTGGGTCTTTGTTACCCCATTTTACAGGTGAGGAGACCAAGGCTCAGTGAAGTGAGGAGATATTTGTGGTTCTTTTTTTCCTGGTTCTGAGAAGAGGGTGGCAAGCCATGCGTGTCAAATATCCTCTGAACTTGGCCGAACTCTCAGTAAACCCACACCTGTCAATAGCACTCCATGATATATTTCCTCTTTCCCCTCTAAACAGCCGAATGAACTTGGGTGAAACACCAAGGCTTTCAACATTCTTCTGGGGTGAGCTCCATTGTTTTTGTTCATTCAGCTTCAAGGTTAAAAAAAACAAAAGACCAAAGATCATAAACAATCTCCCTATTTTTGTTCCTCCTCAGCATTTGAAGGTTTTGAAAAGAAATCCAGTGAATGATAAAAAGAATTGTTAAATTCCCTAAGGCTATTTGGTTGAGGTCTTTGTGCCCTGGTACCAAGACACCTGAGACTGTGTCCTCAACCTCTATCTGTCTCCACATGCCCAGCCTGATTCACACCTCCAACAGGGCCGTGGCACTGACTGGTGTCAGCTTCCTCGTCTCCCTGGAGAAACAGGCTGCAAACCTACGAGAGCTTCCTCAGTCACTGATGCGTTCTGAATGTTTGTGTCCCCCCAAAATTCACATGTTGAATCCCTAACGCCCAATGTGATGGTATGAGGAGGTGGGGCCTTTGGGAGGTGATTAGGTCATGAGGGTGGAGCCCTCATGAATGGGATTGGTGCCTTGATAAAAGGGACCTGGGAGCGCGCCCTTGCCTCTTCCTCCATGTGAGGACACAGTAAGAAGACGACCATCTATGAACCAGGAAGCAAGCCCTCACCAGACACCAGATCTGCTGGTGCCTTGACCTCAAACTTCCAGCCTCCAGAACTGCGAGAAATAAATTGTTTGTTAGCCTCCCACTCAGTGGTGTTCTGTTTTAGTGGCCAGACCAAACTAAGAGAGTCATTCATAGCGTCCAGTCACTCAGCAAACATTTACCGAGCAGCGCGATGTGCCAGACATTGTTCTAGGCATGTGGATATGGTCACAACCAAAACCAAGTCCCTGCCCTCGTGGAGCTCCTGTTCTGGGGGAGGGAGGGCATGACAGATGGTGAATAGAAATAAATAAATAATACCCCAGGCGATGATAGGGGCATGAAGAAAATACAGTAGGGTAAGGGGGGGATCTTCTTCTAGAGAGTAATGTCTCCAGAAGGGCCTGGGTACATTTAGCAAGCACTCAGACCTCTCTGCTAGGTGTGTGAGCAGGCAGGGAGCATGCAGTATTAGCACAGATGTGCCCTGGAAGCTGTAGAGGGCTGTGCCCATCCACAAAACTGCCAGGACACAGAGGCCATCCAGCCTGGGGCAGGTGGGCGTGGGGTGCAGCTCCAGGTTGAAGTTCACAGCCACTTCCCCATCCCCCACCCACTCTCAGCGTGGCCTTCCCTACCTCACTTCACCTCCCCAGATCCAAGGGTCTTCGTTTATAAAATGGGACACAGCAGGCTGAAAGGTCTTTCTTCCATTCATCATTTTCCCCTAGGACTGCATTCTCTGAGACTTTTATTCCACTTTCTATCATTTTATTTTTGATTCTAACTTGTTAAATCCGAAAATGACCCAATGAATGGCCGGTAGGCCTGGTCAAAGATTTGCCTCGGGAAAGGATGGGACATTCCTTCTCCAGCAGAAGATGAAATGGGCCATCTAGAAATCAGAGCTTTTTGCACAAACTCTGGGAGGGACAATGTAAGAAAGTAGCCAAGAGAATTTTGAAAAAGAACAATGAAGGAAAGCTTATCTCACCAAACACCACAACATCACAACGTAGCTAGGACATTTTCAACCATCTTCCTGTAATGGTGCAGGAATTGGTAGACACCCATGAACTCGAGTACCTCCATAACAGCTGGGAAATGGCTACTGACCCGAACCCCCTGTGTGCCCCGCCCACCCGGCCCCCCATCCTCTCCCTTGGGACCCCCAGGACCCTGCTTCAACACTGCAGGCTGATGGCCAGCATCTGTACTGATTGGCAGATGTCATTTAATATGTTTAATATCTCATCACCCCCACCACACCCAGCACTCCCAAACTCTGTTGGTGGTGGTTTGTCCTTTTGAAAGTATAATATAATCTGGCAGTTTCTAGCAAAGTAAAAGTATGCATACCTTTTGGCCCAGCAATTCCACTTCAGTTATTTTTTTTCTACAACATATTTTACATATACGAAACACTGCAGAGATGTTTCTTGCAGTCTGATTTATAATAACAAACAAACAACAAATAAAAACACCACAGAAATCATCTTAAAGCCCAACAATGGAAGCCTGGTTAAGTAGTAGTTCATCCAGGGAGTACCGTGCAGCTATTTCAGTGAAGACCCCAACAAACAGCCCTAAACTCTGCAGCAGTTCATTGGCTTATTTAGTGGAGAAGTCCACACGGAGGGAGGGTTTCGGATTCCGTGTTTCTATTATTCTCTTAGCTCACCCTCCTCCATGCATTACCTTCATCCTCTGCTGGCTTCTCTCAGAACCGACAAACTTCAATAGCCCTCCCGGGCCTGACATCTGCACACAGAGCAGCTCAGACAGAGGGACAGAGGGGTCTGCTCTTCCTGCGGTCACCCAGGAACATCTTGCCCCTCCCCGAGATGGGAGTGATCCTGAGCTCACTGCTGAGGCTGATACCAACCAGGCTCATCCCTAGAACTAGGGACGAGGTCAACTGCACCCAAATGCCAAGGATCCTCCCCAAGAGGGAAGGGTCAGAGTGGATGGGCGGGGGCAACCACAGTACCTAGAATGGCAGCCATGAAAAAGAAGAAGGTGCATCTCTGCTTGTAATGACATTGGAAGCTCTTCATAATACATCATTAGGGCTTCCCTGGTGGCGCAGTGGTTGAGAATCTGCCTGCCAATGCAGGGGACACGGGTTCGAGCCCTGGTCTGGGAAGATCCCACATGCCGCGGAGCAACTAGGCCCGTGAGCCACAATTACTGAGCCTGCGCGTCTGGAGCCTGTGCTCCGCAACAAGAGAGGCCGCGATAGTGAGAGGCCTGCGTACCGCGATGAAGAGTGGTCCCCACTTGCCACAACTAGAGAAAGCCCTCGCACAGAAACGAAGACCCAACACAGCCATAAATAAATAAAAAATAAATAAATAAATAAAAATTAAAAAAAAAAAATTAAAAAAAAAAATACATCATTAGGTGAGAAGATCAAGGTGCAGAACAACATGCAGGGTATGAGCCCACTTAAAGTAAAAACGTTACTAACTAATATATTCATAAAGGTACCAATAATTGTATGTAAATTCTGGAAGGATATAGCCAAACCATTGGTAGAGGTGTCATCTGGGAGTGGAGTGAGCAGGGTAAGATTGTGGTTAGGGTAGGGGAAAGGGAAGGGTGGGGCTTTTGTTTCTAACTCTAAATTTATATTTTGTTCAAATTTTTAAAATTAAATAATCGTATATTGTATAGATTTAAAGTCAAACAAAAAGCAGTATTACTTGGCTAGGCCATGGCTGTCTTTTCACTAAAGTTTCAACTCTAGCGTCCCTCTAGGATGTGACCTTGTCTGACTCTCTAACATCTGCTCCAGGGCCTCCACGTTCGGGCAGGCAGGCTGTGCACTGCACAACTCAAGGGGGAACCATCACACAGTGCCCTGTTGATTGTGAAAGTTGGGACTCGTCCTCTCCAGAAACTCTTCTCCACCACTGACCTCATGCCATCACATGTTCCCTGTTCACCATTTCTTTTTTTTTTTTAATTTATTTTTGGCTGCGTTGGGTCTTCGCTGATGTGTGTAGGTTTTCTCTAGTTGCAGTGAGCGGGGGCTACTCTTCGTTGCAGTGCGCAGGCTTCTCATTGCGGTGGCTTCTCTTGTGGTAGAGCACAGGCTCTAGGCACGCAGGCTTCAGTAGTTGTGGCACTCAGGCTCAGTAGTTGTGGCTCATGGGCTTAGTTGCTCCACAGCATGTGGGATCTTCCCAGACCAGGGCTCAAACCTGTGTCCCCTGCATTGGCAGGCGGGTTCTTAACTACTGTGCCACCAAGAAAGTCCTGTTCACCATTTCTGAGATACGCAATGTCCTTTTGTTCCCCTTTACATACACTGTCCCTCTCTTAGGAAAGTATCTCTTCACTTTCTCCAGCCTTAAACTCTTACTCTTCCAAGACCCAGTTCAAGGGGACTTCCCTGGTGGGCCAGTGGTTAAGACTCAGTGCTTCCACTGCAGGGGGCGTGGGTTCGATCCCTGGTCAGGGAACTACGGTCCCACATGCTGTGTGGCACGGCCAAAAGATTTAAAAAATAAAATAAAATATGTCCACAAGTTTAAAAAAAAAAAGTCCCCATTCAAATATCTCTCTTCTTCAAAGGTCCCCCAGCACAATTTCTTTATTTTGTCCCTACCACTATGACTTCTCCTACCATATTGGTTTGTAATTTTCCCAGTGAACTCCTGGGGACAAAAACTTAATGTTATATTCATTTGGTTTCCTCAGAGTGCATTGTGTGTAACATGAACAAGGGGATCAGTGAATGAACACCAGTAGCAACCCTAGAACCTTGATTTTTAGCTTGATTGTCCAAAAGGCTTTCACTATTCGACTCATGCTTCTCAAACTGTTCTGCAAAACATATCCCTTAAAAGGTTAATCTGAATTTTAAGATGAGATTCAATGGACAAATATTAGGAGAATGTTGCATTATGATAAGAGTTTCTTTACCTACTCAGAGGTTTTAATATGCTAACAATTATTTTGAATCACCAAGGAGGGGAAATAGGAAACCAGTTCCACACTTCCTTGATCACTGACCTACTTTTTCACAAATACCTATTCTCTCAAGAGATCTATTGTTATATTGGGTTGGCCCAAAACTTCGTTCGGGTTTTTCTGTAAGATGTTATGGAAAAACCCAAACGAACTTCTGGGCCAACCCAATACTTTCTCTATACCTAGTTTCCATACTCCCTAACCAAGCAAAAGCGAACCAATGGTTTCATACATTAGTAAAAGTAAAGACAGAGGGAAGGTTGGGGCCAAACACTGGAGGACTTGCAATGTCGAACTAAGGATGGGTTCTAGTTGGTTGGCAGTAGGGAGACCCTGGGAAATGTCAAGTTGAGGCTTTGTGTTTTAGAAAGTCACCCTGGAGTCACTGGGGAAAAAGGATTGTTAGGGAGCCGGGGTGGACGAAGCAGGAAGACAAGTTAGGAGGCTGTGGATGTATCCTGGCGAGAAGCAGTGGTGGTTTCGTATGGAGTGGTGGCAGCGGAATTGAGAGAGGGACAGAGAGACAGAGACAGAGAGACCCTCAGAAAAAGCTGTAAGGTGGAATTAGCAGGATTTAGGACTTGGTCACCAACTAAATTGCCTCAGAGAGTTGGGAGGGGTTTAGGTGAAGTTGAGACCACTGTGCAAAATTGAAGGAAGAGTCAAAAAAACTCAGTGATCAAGATTAAAACCATTTTTATGCCATATTTTTAAAATAAAAATGAATGAAAAATATTCATGGTGTATAAAATATGAAAAGTTTCAATACAGACAAGATATCTTACAGAGTTTTTCCTTCTGCTTCCATCTGCAATACAGCCGAGCAGTCATACTGAAGATGGGAGGGCTCCCAGTTTACAAAATTGTGGTGCTTTTAAAAAGTCAGTGGAGAAGGAATTGGTTTGGAGTAGAAGTTAGTGGGTGTCATTTTGGCTGTTACTGGTATGTTCAGACCCCTCAAGCTGCAGCTGAGGTCCATCCAGTGTAGGAAGAAAAAGCCATCTCTGAGACTGTGTGGTGGAAGAGGGAGAAGAGAGTTTCGATTCAGCATGGAGACCATCAAGTTCACTCTCTTCTCAAAATTAACTGTAACCTTTACTTTGCTTCCCACATCAAACGGAATGCTTCGGGAGGAAGTTCCCTGGCAGAGCCCATTGCTTCAAAAGTTCAAATTGTGCAACACACCATCCCAGACCTTCACTCCAGTGTCCTAACCAGGGCTGTGATCATCACAATGACACTCTTGTATTCGTTCATTCACCAGTTTCTGCTCCTCCTTTCCTCTTCCCTCTCCCCTCCTCTCTCCCTCGCCTGCCCCCTCCTTCTCCTGCTGCTGCCAGCTCTAGGGTAGGAGATGAGAAAGAGGAGGAGGAGGGAGAGAAAAGTGACAACAGTGGAAGATGAAGGGAAGAGACAGGCTGACAGGAAGAAAGGAGAGAAAAGAAAAAGAAGAAGGGAAAAAAAGAAGGTGAGAAAGAAGCAACGATACTAAGGTCACTGGTTTTCTAAATTATACATAAACTATTTCCTGTGAATGTTAGAGCTGAAAACTGCATCCCCCGGCCCCACAGACTACAGTGACAAACAGAGGAGTGATGACAGATTAAACTTTTTTTTAAAATCCAGGGCACAGAGCTGCCCTCAACCGATGCTCCCAACAAGCACCCTGACTAGGGGGACAGAGAGGGAGACGCCTCCTGGGCACAGAAGTGGTGCTTGCGCTCAGCTTCGCAACTCCTCAGCTGAATCCTACAGATGCTCGTGAAGTTCCAGTGAGGACAAATATTCTAAAGATTACTGACTAAAAGAAATAACTGCTTTCTCTTCTTTGAAAAAGAGAGAGAGAGGAAGGGAGAAAGGAAGGAAGGGAGGGAGGGAGGACAGAGAAAGGGAGGGAGGGAGGGAGGATGGAAGGAAGGAAGGAAGGATGGAAGGAAGGAAGGAAGAAAGGAAGGAAAGGAAGGGAGGGAGGAAAGGAAGGGAAGGGAGGGAGGAAAGAGAAAGAGAGGGAGGGAGGAAGGAAGGAAGAAAGGAAGGAAAGGAAGGAAGGGAGGGAGGAAAGGAAGGGAAGGGAGGGAGGGAGGAAGGAAGGAAGGGAGGAAGGAAGGGAAGGGAAGGAAAGGAAAGGAAGGCAAGGGAGGGAAGGAGGAAAGGAAGGGAAGGGAGGGAGGGAGGAAGGAAGGAAGGGAAGGGAAGGAAAGGAAAGGAAGGCAAGGGAGGGAAGGAGGAAGGGGAAAGAACGAGTTCACCAGTAATGGCATCGTTGCTACTGTGAATCTCAAATTTAGCTATAACGACCAATCTTGGACAAACACATCAAGACAAGAGAAATGAGCTGGAGGACGCTGAGCCGATGGAGCGAGTTGGGCAGGGAACTGAGTTTCTTCCAAGTGAGGTTTTGGTGATGTGAATGCGGCCGTAAGAGGCAGCTTCCCTGTAATACCAGTGTGCTGCCACTCCCTGTCACTGCGGGGCCATTCCTCAGCCCTGCAGTCAGAATCGCACACATACAGCTGCGGGCGAAAGGTCCCAGTCTTTGTCTTGGACTCAGGAGACCCCCCCCCCCCAACTTATCAGATGACCTTGAACAGACCATGACCTCTTTCGGGAATTCAGTTTTCACATCTACACATTGAGGGTGATGATGTGGGGGTAGATTTCCACATCCTGTGGTTCCCAGATATATATCCACCAAGCAGCCATATCAGATTCACCAACGGTGGGATGAGGGGTGGGGGCACTTAAACACACCTTCGGGGCCAACCCCCTAAGTCTGATTGCACAGGTCCCGGAGCCACCAGGCTGGTGCTGATAGCTAGCCATGTTAGGTAATCGCTGGACTTAAATGATCTCTGCGTCCCTTCCGGTCCAGAGACAACCACTGAAAAAGGCGACTGTAAATTACATCAAAGTCATTGGGGATGGAACTTCCTTTCAAAGGGTATGGAAAAAGAGGACAGGACAGCTCACAGATTTAAAAAAATAATGCTCATCATGGGAAATCCAATCCACATAAATAAACAGAGTGGAAAAGGCAATTTTTAAAAAACATTTCCCCTCAACTTCAACTCCTTAAATCTAATCTATGTGCGGTGTAGGAGGGTCAAAGAGGGAGGCAAATCTCTATCTTGAAAGTGATTTATAGCGGAGGTCACAGCGGCCCCTGTTTGGGCCTGTTACAGTTCGCTAAGCTCCACTAAGCTTAGGTATTAAGGGATCCTTCCTTGGAACATTTGTGTAGGAGGAAGGGAGGAGACTTTTTTCTTTTTAGCTCTGGAGCTGCCTGAGGCCTCATCTAAACCTTGGGACCCAACACTGTTTGTCTTCCTTTTCTATCCGCATTGCTGATGGCCCAGGCCTTCTCTGCCCCATTGCTCAGTGTTTGTTTATGGCAGCGAAGTAGAAAATTGTAATGTCTGTCATTGTTATTGGTTTGCTGATTGTGTGACCACCTGGTTTGCTGGCTCCAGGACAAAGGCAGTAAGTCCCCCTTTAAAGCCCAAGCTGTGTGCTTTAGGAGTAGGAAGAGGGGAAGGGAATGTCTGCGTGTCTTTTGTTTGTGTCTGTGTGTTGTTTTGTAAAGAATCATTCAAAGCTGAAATTAGTTTAATTAAAACAATAAATCCCCTTTAGCACACTCTTCGTGGCACAAGTTTGCACTAGAAGGCCTTCTTTTTTGCAAGGAGTTGCCCTGAAACTGAGGAATTCCTCCATAAACAACTTTATCCTTGATAGGCCGGGTTGGAGTTAGATGTGTCGTTTCCAGATGTTTTCCAAAGGGCCCTGTGCCCTAGGGTCCACTAACTGCTCTGAGACATCCCTCTGGTCTGCAGAGACCCCACAGCTGTTTGAGCAGAAAATTATTTTCTTTTAATTTCATATACTGCCACATTCAACATATGCACCTTTCATCCAGAGAGGCCGCTAAGATGTTCAAAGGATTCAGAATTACCGACCCACCCCCCTACCCTCTGGAGCCATACACACCAAATATTTAACATCTGTACTGCTGTACCACCCAAAAGTTTTAAATTGAAGGAAGCTGTGTTTCTTGCACTAAGTTACCAAAGGAATTTTCAGAGTAGAGCTCAGTTACCTAGGCTGGCCAGGACATCACTGCAGGAAAACCTTTCTATTGGGTTTTCCTTCTAATATTTTTCTAAGCGCTGGAGGACTGTGAATGTTCAGCCCTTCCCTCTGCATCTTGCCCAGAGACACCACAAGCAATATCTGGTTGCTAGCATTTAACTGGCTCTGGTATGGTAATACCAATAATAACTGGTTTCACTGGGCTCTTACTATACACCAGGCCTTGAGTCCAATGCTTAATGTACATGATTTCATTTATTCCTCATAGCAACATTATTAGGACTGTATAGTAGCAATATCTATTTTATAGAAGAAAAAAATGTATGAGACTCCGAGAGTTTGGGTGTCTAGTGAAAGATCACAAAAGCTGGTAAGGTAGAGTTTGAATCCAGGTTTGTCTGACTCGGTGCTCACAGTCTCAGCCATTAGGCTCTGTTGTCCTAATGCTACATGTCACTGAGGTCAGCTGCCTTGTCACCCAGAGCAGTGCATCTTACTAAGAAAGAACCTGCCATGTACAGAGCTGTGGAGTAGGGTCAGAAGTGAGGTAGAGAGATGAATAATCAATGCCTGGCCCTTGCTAAATTTGCTAACAGAGTGACCAGCAGTCCCAGGCTTTCATCCCAGATGTAATAGGCAGAATTCTAGGAGGACTCCCCAAATTCCAAGCCCCTGCTGTACACACAGCCTCCCCCAGTTATTCAATCAAACATTAAATTTAGGTATTGCTATGAGGGGATTTTGCAGGTGTAAATAAATTGACTTTAAGATAGGGAGATTAGCTGGGTGGGCCTGACCTTATCAAAGGAGCCCTTTAAATCCAGGTCTGGAGGTCAGAGGGTGAAGTCAGAAAGATTTGAATTACAAGAGGATCCAATGAGGCTTTGCAGATGGAGGGGATCACATGGCAAGGAATATGGATAACCTCTAGGAGCTGAGTGGCCTCCAGCTGACGACTGGCAAGGAAATGGTGATCTCAGCCCTGCACTGCAAGAGACTGAGTTCTGCCAGCAATCTGCATGAGCTTTGAAAATGGATTTTTACCCAGAGCCTCCAGATGAGAACTCAGCCTGGTGGACACCTGAATTTCAGCCTTTGAGACTCTGAGCAGAGGACCCAGCCATGCCATGCCATGCCTGGACTTCTACCCATGGAGCTGTAAGCCAATATGGGTGTTGTTCTAAGCAGCTAAGTTTGTGGTGATTTGTTATGCGGCAATAGAAATGCAATCCGCCAGGAAATGCTTTAGTTCCCTATCCCCACCATGCCCCACCCCCCAGGCAAACTGGGACAACTGGTCACCCTAGATGAGTGTAGTCCCGCATGATGTGTGTTGCTGGGGGGATCTGTCCAGTTTTCATGGAGGAAGTGGCCTGTCCCTTGGGTAGGATTTAGACAAGGGGGAAGGGGTGAAAAGGTTCTTTAGAAGGAGGATGCAGCATAAACAAAGACAGACAGGTGGGAATATGCAAAGGGTGTCAACTGAGATGCCACCAGTGCACCAATTAAATCCTTGAGGGGGTTAAGTGTTTGGGGGCAGAGACTTTGTAACTTCAGCATTTGAAAGAGTTTGCTCCAGGGTCATGAAAATGGCAGTGAGATTAGCAGCCTGTGGTTGCGTGTTTCTGTTTCTGTCCTCCTGGCACTCCTGCAGGTCACCCTCCTTGAGGAAACTCTGCACTCCTTGAAGGCAGGGATGTGGCTTATTCAGCGTGTTACCCTAACGCCTAGTGCAACGTCTGACACATCATTGCATGTTCAGCAAATGCTAAATAAAGATATGGATGAATGGTTTAATGTGGACAAAACAATACCACTTTCAGGCAAATATGTAGCCATGCTGTCCCCGGAAATACTAAGAGGTTAGCAAGGCTGACCCATCCCACTCTCCCCTATCCTCCTCCAGGATCTGACCCTTCTGCTATGTACAGGAGCCTCTCGTGTCCTCCTGCTCAGGACCTGGGACTCTGAGGTCTGACAGCCCATCTCAGTGTTCGTGTTCTCCGCACCAGCTGTTTGATAATTGGACAAGGAACTTAATTTTTCTGTGCCTCAGTTTCCTCATGTGTAAGAAGGACACAATAGGACCCGCCTCACCAGGGGATCATAAGGATTAGATGGGTCAATACAACACACAAAGCCCTCAGCACAGAGCCCAGCAAAGGGTAAATTTCAATAAATTGAGTTGTTGTTATGATGAATTTTATTTTAAATAGCAATGACATATTTCCTGCCCAAATTCAGGTAGAGACCCTCTCTGCACCCCATCCCAACCCAAGGGCATTTTTGTTTTACTAGGAGATTCTTGAAATAAAAAAAACTTTGAGCCCCAATGGAAGGACTGCCCGATGGCGGTGGGTCAGATGGGGCCCTCCCATCGTCAGCCACGCCCTCTATAAAGCTGCTTCTCAAAACCTAGTCGGTGGAGAGGCAGAGTCCCAGCCCTCCTCCAGACCACCTGAGTCTGAATCTGTGTTTTCACAAGCTCCCTGGGAGAAGCGGTGGTCTAGATGCGCTCCTATCAGCCCTACTGGCAGCACAGCATCCCTCTGACCTTTCCTGACAATTTGCTTTAAAAGTTAAGGTCTGGCTTAACTCAAGCATAGAGGCGAGCCAGACCACAAAACTCTAGCTGGCAGGAGAGAACCTCATTTCTAGGGACGGTTGGCTTTCTGCATGTTTCAACAAACTGGCATTATCCAAGAGCTCTAATGGTCTGAAGTCAGGCTTAAAACTCAGCAAAAATAAACTTTCCAGGAAATTTCTGGCACTCCCACTTTTCAAACCCATCATCTCAGGAATTTTATCCAAGCAGTGGCCTCTTTCCCCACATTTAACTCCATTTCCCGGTTTAGGACCATTCGCTTTCTGGCCTTGAACTGACAAAATACACACATACACACAAAGGAGAGAAAACAGGGAGGCCACCCTTAGTGTGGGGCTTTAGATAAGTCTTTGGGAAAGTCCATGATCTCGTTTTGGCACAATTAGTGTTCTGCTTCTTAAGGCAAATATTATTTTCAAAGCGCATCTTAAATCTGAGGTATATCTGCTCCTGGTCACTGGGGTTCAAAGAGGCCTATTTGTAAGTAAAAGAAGCAGAACCCACAGTCTGCCTTTATGAGGTCAACAATGCAATGGTCTCCATTTCTTATTTCCCAAGTGAGCAGAATGTGCAAATCTTCCTTGAGGACCACAACTCAAATCAGTCACATCTTTTGGACCCATTCACAAATATTCATGAATGGACTGTTGTGTGATAGCAGCTCTAGGGAAGATAATAAGGCATGATCCCTTCACCACAGGAAACTCACAGCTCAGAAGGGAGAGCTGTTTGTATACCGTATCCGTCAGGGTCTGCTCTAGTAATCAACTGTTGCATTAACAATTCACTCCAATTTTAGCAGCTTAAAACAACAATCATTTTAGTATCTTTCGTAGTATGTGTGGGACAGGAATTCAGGAAGGGCTCAGCTGGGCAATTCTGGAAGGGGTGGGGCGGTCTCCTGTAGTTGCAGCCAGATAGGGTTTGCTGAAGCAGCTGGGGGCTGGCCAGGCATCTCTGTTCATATAGTTTCAGGGCATCTCCATGTTCTCTCTCTGAGTGGGCCAGCTTGGGCTTCCTCACAGCATGGCAGCCTTAGGATAAACTGTTTACATGACAGCTCTCAGCTCCAAAGGTAAGTTTCCCAAGAGACTCAGGCAGAAGCTGTATCATCTTTTACGAGTAGTTCAGAAGTCACAGTGTCATTTCCTCTCAAGGGAGAGTTGTCAAAGTCATATTATAAGATAAGAAGAACATGTGGAATGGCAGATGTTGTTTTAACCATGCTTGGAAAACATAATCTGCAGGAGTGTTCCAGCAGAAAACAGATGTCACAACCAAATTAGGATAATTCAAGGAAGCTTAACGAAGGCACTAGTTATGAAGATATAGGCAGGGCATAGGGAAACAAGAAATAAGTGTGATAGCCTGAGGTGCCTGGTAACAGAGAAATTGTTACCCATACCTACTGGAAGGAACAAGAAGAAGGAGAGGTTGCAGGAACTCAGGAGAGAAGAGTTCAGGAAGGGCTCCCTTGAGAGTACAGCTGGGGGCATAAATGCCCTGACCTCACTCTTCCCATCCTTCTAATCTCCTGCCAGGCTCCCCATTGGCTGAACCCAACAGGAAGTCCAAAGCCCTACAGCCCACATTGACCAGCCTCTGGGGAAGAGAGCAGAGCGGAGAAGAGCAGAGAGTGTATCTGGAGAGGCAAACAGAAGACATCCAGCAGTAAGCAATATCTACAACACAAGGGAGATCATCATCTGATGCCAGTAGAAAAGTATATGTAGCAGGAGTATATCTCTTTCTGCAAGAGGGAAATTTTGAGCTATTTCCATGTAATCTCACAGAAGTGTAGATATGGTGAAGAGAAGTTCACCAGCAGTCCTCTGGATACCTGAGATGCCACCCTTCATCCTGGGGCAGTTGGAAAGGGAGTTGTCCACACAGGCAAACCAGATAGGGACTATGCAAACTCTCTGGGCATTGACAGGGGTGGTTCCTGATCGTCCATGGCAGTGGTCCAACAGGAAGGACAGCGGCTGGGGCTCCTCGACACCCACAATGTGGTGGGATGGAGACTGGCTGGGATGGAGACGGGGTGGTCTGCAGAACCACTCTGGCTGCCAGCGCCCGTGCCCACCAAAGCAGAGCCTGCCTGATCCCTGGAGGCTGATTCCTCTTCTGTCTCAGTGGTCCCTCCAGGCCTGGTTCTCTCACCCCAAATCCGTTTGAAACAGGAGGGAAGGGGGGAGGGCATAACCTTTAAAAGAATGACATAGCCCTTGAGGACGTGACAGAAACTGGTTAGAACCAACTAGGTCCAAGATTGTGGAAGATTCAACTTCCAGTAGACCTGGAGCCTCATTATACACAGATTGTAATATATTAGCATATGCTAAGTGACACACCCACAGGTGCCATGACAGTTCCGAGGCCGACCATAAAAGGCCAAAAAGTGGGTGGTGGCCCAATTCCTGGAAATCTCCACTCCTTCTCCAAAATAGTTTGAATAATCCTCCCACTCGTTAGCCTATGAAATTACCCAGCCCATAAAAACTAACCACCCCATATTTTGGGCCTCTCGCCTTCTGAGATGGCCCACACTCTGTCTATGGAGTGTGTTATCTCTCTAAATAAATCCACTTCTTACCTATCATTTTGTCTCTCACTGAATTCTTGCTGCGATAAGACATAAAGAACCTGAGCTTCATTAAGTCCTGAGACCAGGTGTGTGATCTCAGTTAAAAGACAAAGGGTTCAAGTCCCAATCTGAGCTGTGCAGTTTCACCATAAACCTCCCTCCCTCATCAAGTTTCCTCCAACTCTCCCCTCTCCCAATCTGAAGACTCTTCCTCTAAACTAGGGGTAAGGAAACCTGGTTTTTAATCTAGTCTTCCAAATCAATTACATATATAAAACACAAACTCAAAATCCAGCTTCTCATAACTCCACAACCTCGACTTTTGAAACTCAAATACAAGACCTGACCTACTTGCTCTCTGCATGCTGCACAGGTGTCCCTTCCTTGAGGCACAAAGTGTGAAAATTTGGGGTGCTGGAGAGGGTCACAAGGTGTGTGATGATGGTGGTGGGTGAAGGCGTGTCACAGAGCAAAAGTTCTATCACAATTTAAACTAAAAGGTCTAAGAATCCAACGGATCACTTATGGGGGTGGCCAGGAAAGATTTCATTTGATTCTTGGAAGAATAGATAACATTTCAGCCGGAAGAGATGGAAGAAGCATTCCAAGAAGACAGAAGAGAATGAGCACGAGA
Source organism: Eschrichtius robustus (assembly GCF_028021215.1). Lineage (NCBI taxonomy): Eukaryota > Metazoa > Chordata > Mammalia > Artiodactyla > Eschrichtiidae > Eschrichtius > Eschrichtius robustus. The sequence continues at coordinate 72,122,696 of NC_090829.1, forward strand.
ATTAAAACAGTCAAGAAAGGACAGCTGAATTTATAAGAAATGTAGGAGTATTTGCAAGTAGAGGTAGGGTAATTGGGTCTGAGTGGTGCTTTAGAAAGATTAATACAGTGACAGCGCATAGGACGCAGACCCTATGGTCAAGGCGTTGGGTGTTCATTTAGGCATAAACTCATCGGCACCTCCTGCCTTCAGCTTCCATCACCACCTGGTTTGCGAGTCCGCATGTTTGGCTGTGGGCCCTCCTGACCCCAGACCTGGGTTTCCAACTCCCCACAGGGCTTGTCCACCTGCATGTCCCACAAACTCCTTAAATGCGCCACAGCTGAACTTGCCATTCCTTCTCACCCTACCCCCAACCCCTGCACCACATCCTGCCGCATTCCTCTGCCCCCCATATTCCCCTGGATATGCTGTAGCCCCCAGGCCAGAATTCTCATTTGCCTCAACTTCCCTCCCTCATTTCGTCTCCCCGGCCTCACAGATGCCTGCACTCTCCACACTCAGCATAGCCAGGTCCTTCCAATCCTCCCTTCTATTTTTTTTCCTATTGAATCCATCTCCCTTTTATCCTCATTGGAACTGCCCCGGGTCAAGCCATCAGCACCTCTCCCTCTGCAATTACCTCTACAACAGATTGGTATTGGCCTCCCTACTGCTAACTCTGTCTGCTACCCCTATCTACTGTGCAACCACAGTCTATTCTAAACACTAAATCTGATCATGGTCTTCCCACTTTAAAGACTTCCTCTGGCCATCCCAGTCCTATAGGATCAAGAAAACACTATTTCATTCAGCATTTAAAGTCCTCATAAGCTGACCCTGGTTACTCTTCCATCTTTGTCCCTTGCTATTCCCTAGTGACATGCAGGAATTGATGCATGGCTCTCTGCATTTGTCTGAGACACCCTTCCTGAAAGCAGTGAGTGATGGGATTAGGCCCCAGCTGTTTGGACCAGAGAGGAAGGGCCTGGGGCAGAAGGAAATCTCAGCTGTTCATACGTCTGCTGGAGATGGAGATGGGAGGGGAATAAGAATATAGCAGTCAATTCTTCAAAAATATTATCTGCCACCCAGTCAAATAAAGAGGCATATGCTACCCAAGGAATGTTTGAATTGTCTTATGTTTAAAGACTGGAAAAAAAGGCTTCAAAAGAAAAGCAGATTTGGATAAGATCTTACTCTCTGAGGAGCTGCCATGGTGAGACCTCAAGTAGGTGTTTTTATAGGTTCCTCTAGAGACAAAGTAGAAGATTAGAGTTTCTTCCTCTTGCAAGACTCAAAGTTTCAGAGAGAATGGGAGGCCAGTTGAACCTTAATAAACACTCTTCAGAGAAAAAAAAGAGGAGAAGGAATTGAAGGCCAATTGGTGAATCATAACTAATTAAATTGTTTTGTCTTCCCTGACTCTCTGTCTTTATTAAATAAACATAGATGATCTTAATAAAATAAGTTTTGGCTAACTTTACGGTGTCCTGTTACCCGCCGTGGAGCCAGGAGACCTGGGTTCCAATTTCAGGTACGTCTTTAACTAGCTGTGTGATCTCGGGCAGTCCTGACCCTTCTCTGAGCCTCAGCTCCCCTGTTGATATAACCAGAGGACTGAACACATTGACACAAGTCCCTATATACTCAAGTCTACATGTCTTCAATTTTAGACCAGTAAAATATTTCCCCTCCTTCTATTTCTCTACCTCTGAATTTTACTTTTCGAATTGCTTCAATCCTCATCTTCTCTTTATTTATTTTTTCTTCTCATTCTATCTGCTCAGTCAAGCAAGACGTAGCACTTGTCCGGCTGTTTTCCAGACTCTTGACTTAGGTTTACAGAGAACGTTCTGCCCACTGACTCTGTTCAGGAATTGAACTTCCTTGGCGAGGACTCCAGCAGCCAACAGATCTTGGACCCTGTGCTGTCTAGGATCCTTTCCAGGCCCGAAGGAGATGAGACCCAGGACTCCGATGCAGGAGCTGTCGTGCTAACTGCTGCCCAACTGCACCATCCTCTCTCAGTGTTTCCCATTTGAATGACCCTATTAATGAAAATAATTTTTCACAAGGGAAAGTAAATCTAACAGTAATGTAAGCTGCCCTAAACAATACAAAACAAACAAACAAACAAAAAACAGTGACCAAGCTAAGACCATGGCAGTCGTTCTGATGGGAAGGAAATCATTCAATCAGTCCCCTAGCTCAGCAATCTTTGTACAGTCTCACCACTGTATATATTCTTTGACGCCTTCAAGTTAATGGACTCCATGATAAGGACTTTATGTTACCAAAGGTCAGGGTTTCTACTCCTCAAAGACAAAACATCTAGATGAATGACTGAGCTTTCCACTTAAGAAATGATGTCTTGACATCACCTTAGCTCAGATGAGATAATGAACCACCCAACAACAACACCCCAGGCACTCCTGAACGAGTGGCTAGGAGTACATGGTAGGTTCTTCTCCATCAGCCTGTGAAGATGCTTATGATGTTAAAATTCTGTCAGAGATCAAAGATGGCCAGACACCAGCTAAATTGAGAAGAAGTCAGAAAACTAATACAAACTGAAAATACTGTGTCCAATGGAGTTGTGCTACCCGTTTAGCTTTACCTTATTCACCAGCCTCAGATGACATGGGAAAGGACCCCTGAAGAGCGTTTTCAGACAGACTGTTTGAAATCTTTTTCTCCCGGTAGAAGTCGTTTCTAAGTATATGAGTGTTCAGTTTCATTCATCAGCCCAGCCTTTCAGTCACCTGAGGACAGAGATGTCGTCAGCACCTCGGACCTCTTCATTTGACAATATTCACTGAGCGTCTGTTATGTGCCAGGCCCTGAGTCAGGATGGCACGAAACTGGACAAGACACAGTGCTGACCTGGGAGGGCTCATGGTCTAGTCAGAGAAAACTACACTTAACAAAGAATGGCAAATAATGAGATGTGTTCCAGGAAGAGAGTTCACATGGAAAGTGAACTCAGCCCTGTAAGGAATCAAAGAGAATGGCTTGGTTTTCTCAATAAGCCATAGACTATCAGTGCCAGGAAGGACTTCACAGGTTATCTGTTCCAACCCTCCCCTCCCTGCCAATGTTATAAATGGAGAGACAGAGAGGAAAAGTGGTCACAGAGTTTTAAAGCCGGAGCCAATAGATAAATTCTTTCTCCTTTCCTGTCTGTTAACTTATTGTATGTTTCTCAAATAGTTTTTGAAAGTAGATGAAATGAAATCATAGATATACTGCTGAAAGAAATTCATTTTGCTTTCCAACTAAAAATATACAAGATATATCTCATCAATATTTGTTAAGCCATAAGAGAATTACTCTCCCAAGATTACTAAACTCAGTTCATGGTCATTTACCTTGTCTGTTCGTTTTAAAGTTGTTCCTTTATCCCAGCATCCTACCTCCACTCTTAACCATTATGGTCCTTCATAGAAAGCTCATCATTTTGATTGTATTCTCTACATTTGCACAGCACTTTGGAGTTTAAAAAGTATTTTAAAGCCCACTGTCTCTATTTTGAGAATCAAGTTGTAGGCTTTATGCTTTAGAGGGACATGAAAAGTGGGAGGAGGTCCAGAACAGAGCTAAGCTAATGATTACGTTGGGAAACAAGACCTACAAAGCCAAGTGATGGGAGCCAGGATGCCCGAGTCCAGTCCTGTGGATCAGACCAGCAGAGGAGTTCAGGGGAATGGAGTCAAGGCCATGAAGTCTGGTGGACTGGAAAGAAGCAAGTCAATAAACACTTACTGAATAACTCCTGTGTGTCGGGCACCACGCTGAGTGGATTCAAAGATGAATAAGCAAGTCACCCCCTTCAAAGAATGTTTGGATTGTTGTACAATCTCCCTAAACCACAGGGAGTGGAAGGCATGAGTCAGCAGAAGCCACAGGCCCGAGAGGAGAAGGAGGGGTACCGAGTTCCTGAGGTGTGGCCTCAGCTTCCCCAGTGGGTTTGGACCCGTCCCAGCTAGCGACACTGGGAAGGAAGAAAGGTGCCAAAGACGGTGAACATGACCACTGGACACATTCGGGCAGAGGTGGAGGGTGACCTGCCACAGGAATGGTAGACTTGAGCCTCTTCCCACGAACACCTTGTAGGGTGAACTTTTGAACAGTGCTTCCTTCTAAAGACATTAAGTGGATTCTCATGAGTGAGTCTACTCAGTTTATAGACAATGGGATTTTAATAATGTTTACATAGGCTGAGAGGCCAGAAGGACCATTTGTGTGATATTTAAAACGTGGAGCTCCATGGCTGAGTGCTACTGGGGGCGCAGAGGAGTAGCTAGGGCGAATGAGAGGGTGATCACAGAGCTGGGACAGGGAGATTCCCGGCAAGTTATTAACCACCTGCAAATCTATGAAGAGTACTGAGAACTCTCAAATCAAAATTAGGAGATAATGGGGCGGGGGCGGTGAGTAGGGGATATGGGAGCCAGAGCAGAGGATTGTTAGAAACCGATAGTGAAGACAGAAACCTCAGAAAGGAGGGACAAGTTTGGAACTCAATTAACAGAGACATGAAGCTAGTAGTTAGAGCTTCAGCCCCACTAGGCTCAGCTTCAACCATCTGGACTGCAGGTTCTTCTTGCTTATTTAAACTAGCCCCTGTCAGTGCTTACCAGATTGGCTGCATCCTCCAGGCAGATAGCTGGACCCTCCATGAGCTGGCCCCGCCTCACCTCCCAGCCTCCTTCCCCTTGGCTGGTACCTGCCCCCCTTCTCCCCGCTGGTTCTAGCCTCTATCTGGATCCCTCCCCAATGATCTGTTGATATCCTCCCCATCCTTCAAGACTCATCTTCTATAAGATGCCTTCCTGGACCATCCTCCATAGCATGTCCTGCTTCTTGGTGACACTGTTGTTTCATCCTGCATTATAGTAACTTGTGTGCTTGTCTGAGCTCCCACCTCCACCCCTCCCTACAGAACTTCGAGGATGGAGACCCGATCGCTTTCATTCATGCACTGGGAGCAATGGGAGCAGGAACTAGTGTGCCAGAGACCCTCAATTACAGCCAATGCACACCGGGGACAAAGCTTCTGTGACCCTTTAGAGGTGGCGAGCTGGGCTCTGGAGTCAGCCAGCTCAGGCTAACACTTGCCTCCATCACCAGGTAGGTGACCTGGGGCAACTTACTTGATCTCTGTGCCTCAGTTTTCTCATCTGTAAAATGGGCATAATAGGACCTTAAAGGGATTTTGTGGTAGTCTCTGTAAAGCCCCTAGCATGCTGTGTAGACACACTGAGTGCTCAGTAAATACAGGGAATGACTAAGAACATGGGATAATAGGGCTGCAATCTCCTTTTGATCTCCGAGGGGGCTCTGACTCATTTGCGCTATATTTCCACCTGGAAGTCTTTGTCCTCTTCAAAGTTCATATCTGCACGTAGCAGCTCTATATCATTTCAATGCTGACTGCGTATGCCCAGGAATGCTAGTAGGCAATTTGTTAACAAAAATTCAAAGTAACCGAGTCAAAGACATATTCCTTAAAGCAATTTACCAATTCATCCACCCATCAAACTTGTGCCACTATGAGCTGTGTAAGGCCTACAAAAAGGAAAATGAAATGAACAAGACAACATCCCTGCTCTCCTGCTGTATCAGTCTCCCCAGGGCAGAAGTTGTCAATATCCAGATAGGGCTACAAAGAAGGGCTGTGGGCATCCAGAATGGAAGGCAACCGTCTCTGTGCAGAGCGAGGGGAGTGGGGGCACCAGGAACGTCCACAGGCTTCACCGAGGAGGGAGCTGCACCCTACCAGGTGGGTAGGAAGTTTGTCGGAAAGAGGAAGGTAGAAGCTACTCCAGGTACAAAGAACAGCCTGTGCAAAGGGATGGAGACCTGACAGTCCACATTCAGAAAACAGTGAGGTCCCAAAGTCTAAAAGGCCCTGAAAATCAATCCCTGTTATTCTAATACTCAAGTGGACTTTAGTTAAAACAGAAACATTTCCACCAAATCAGTTATGCATCCCAGGAGAGACCATCTTATTGCTAAAATAAGTGTACCTTCTCTATTTCTTCCCAAACGATTTGATGGCTGTTTTTCTGAATTCTATTTCTGATTTCTGTCGGACAACAGGTGCCTTCAGAAAGTCTATTTGGTTGAACTTATTTACAAAACAGAAATCGACTCACAGACATAGAAAACAAACTTATGGTTACCAAAGGGGAAAGGGGGGGAGGGATAAATTGGGAATTCAGGATTAACAGATACACTTCTGTATATAAAATAGATAAACAATAAGGACCTACTGTATAGCACAGGGAACTATATTCAATGTCTTGTAACAACCTATAATGGAAAAGAATATATATATATATACATATACATATATGTATAAACTGCTGTACACCTGAATCATTGCACATCAACTATACTTCAATTTTTAAAAATAATTTTAAAATTAAAAAAATAAAAAGTCCATTTGGACCCAGGAAGTAAAACTCAAAGGCGGCCCAGGATCAGCACTACTTAGTGAGCTGGTCCAAGGCACAAACTCTTCGTATTCTCTGAACTATTCCAACAAATGGAGTGATTTCAGCTCTTCAAAGCCAGCAAGGAGACAACTTAGGGCTTCTAAACTCAACATGGACAGGCACAGAACTCATTATACCCTGTTTCACTTGTTCCTCCAGTTACCCTCTGAGGACCATGGAAGAAGAATGCAGCCGGAGGCCGCTTTGATAAGAGCACAGGTAGAGGAGGAGATTTTGTTAATGGCTTCATGGGACGCTGTTTGGCCAAACGCAGTGACTGGAGATCAGAAAATACTACTTTTTCTCTCCAGTGCAGAGAGGAGGTGAGACAAAGACTTCGACCCAGAAGAAAGAATCTCAATCTCTCTCTCTCTCTCTCTCTCTCTTCATGTCAAATTAGACATAACTTCCACTTCTTGTGGTGGGAATTGTAGTCCTACTGAAATTAGAGAGGCAAAGCTAGATTCCTATTACACTGTGCTCTATCTGTCAGTGATACGTGGTCCCTGGGGAACTAGCTGTTTAAGAGGCCTTTGCATGTCCAGAATTTATGATCTGAGCAGTTGTTTTTTTTTTTTTTTTTTTCCCCTCAAAAGGCGACACAGCCTGATGGGATGAGGACTGCTGTTTATTTGATGGTTTTCCTTTTGGTCTCAGGCCTGGGTGGGGCTGGGGTCCTGGAGCTCTGGCTGCAGTGGAGGGATGGGACAGGATTAACCCTGAGGCCTTTGAGTCCTGGTTCCAGTTGTCCTGTGTGCCACCCCCTCCTATGGTTGCTTGCTCAAGCCAATACCTTCTCTCTGATACTTTATATGTGTCAAAAAGAAAGAGAACTGGGCTGTGTCCATGGGGCTTGAATAAATTACTTCTCCTTCCTAGGCTTCAGTTTTCTCATCTGTTAAAAGGAGTTGGGGCAGGGTGGAAGTAGGGGACTAGGAAAATCCTGATATTCTCAAAATTTTCCCATTTAATTGATATGGAAATGGGATTCTTTCTACCATTTTGGTTTAGGGACATTTTGTGGAGGCAGGGGAATTGTGGTTCCTTGAGTTCCTTAGTGGGGGACCACAGTGATTACCGGGCAGTGAGTGTTAAGCTGGCAGTAGTCAAAGACTGCTGTGTAGAGACCATGCCTGCTTTCCAGAACCAGGGGCTTCACAGGTGTTAAGCCTGTATCTTGGAGGCATGCCATTTAGGAAAGAGCACCAGACAGAATAGAAATCCTAGCAAGATGACTATCTAGCCACTAGACTAACTCATTGAGATTGTGACCGGGGCACATCCCCATCTTAGGGCCTCAGTTTATTTGTGGGTGAAATGAATGTGGTGGACAGACTCTAAGGAGACCCCCATGGTTCACACCTTCTGGTATCCACACTCTTGTGTAATCCCCTCCCTTCAAGTGTGGACAGGGCTGTGGCTTGTTCCTGACCAACAGAATACAGCAAAGATGATGGGACGTCACTCCCATGATGACACCATACAAGACTGTAACACTCGCCTTCCTAGCAGACTCTCTGTATTGACTGTCTCCCTCGCTGGCTCTGATGGAGTAAGAGAGGTCCACAGGGCAAGGAACTGAGGGTGGCCTCTGGCCGATGGCCTGCAAGGAGCCAAGGCCCTCAGTCCAACAACCCCCAAGGAACTGTGCACAACCACGTGAGCTTGGAAGTGGATCCTTCCCCAGTCAAGCTGAAGATGAGACCCCAGCCCTGGCTGACTCCTGGATTAAAGCCTGTGAGAGACCCTGAAACGGGGGACCCAGCCAATCTGTCCCTAGACTCCTGACCCACAGAAACTGTGGGATAACAAATGGGTGTTGTTCTACTCCACAGAATTTGTGGTAACTTATTATGCAGTAATAGATAACTAATACAATGAAGCAGTTGGAATCTTCTTTACCTGACATCCTGTGAGTATGATAATTATATTCTTCTGCTATCAGCATCACACTACTCCATCATGACATAGACAAACGCACGGTAAGTTGCTGTCCCTGTGCTGGGGGGAGAATAATTTCTCTTCCTAGAACTCCTAGGGTATTTGTTCTATATTTAGACTCTCATTTACTCAGGCCTCATTTCCAGGCTTTGTGCTGCTGATTGCAAACACCTTACTCACAGGCACAGGTCCACCTTCACACACGTGGGTCCCAAGTTACACTGAATTTAATTAGGGATCAGCTTGAAATAGAACGGCTCCAACAGGAAAGAGGACTCCCCTGAGACAGAGTCTAAGGGCACATAACACGAGGCTTTGGTACTATTATTTGGTAGTGTTGGTTCTGTGAGAAAGGGTCAAGTAAAAGAATCTGCCAACTCAGCCATAAAAATGAATGAAATAATGCCATTTGCAGCAATATGGATGGATCTGGAAATTATCATACTAAGTGAAGTAAATCACAGAAAGACAAATATTCTATGATAGCACTTATATGTGGAATCTAAAAAAATGATACAAATGAACTTATTTACAAAACAGAAACAGACTCACAGACTTCAAAAACCAACTTATGGTTACCAAAGGGGAAAAGTATGGTTACCAAACCTTAGGAGGTTTGGATTAACATTTACACACTATTATATATAAAATAGATAGTCAACATGGACCTACAGTATAGCACAGGGAACTCTACTCAATACTCTGTAATAACCTATATGGGAAAATAATCTGAGAAAGAATAGATATATGTATAATTAAATCACTTTGCTGTACACCTGAAACTAACTCAACATTGTAAATCAACTATACTCCAATATAAAATAAAAATTAAAAAAAAAAAAAAAAAAGAATCTGCTCGAAAGAATGAAGCCAGAAGAAGAATTAATCTAGCAGGGGAGCCCCATATCTGTAATTTCTTTAAAAAATGGCCATTTGTATTTTAATAGCAGCTAAGCTAATCGGACTTCTTTTTAGGTACAGATTTGCTCAGAGAGAGTGTGGAAAGAGCCCTAGTAAGCTGTGTGTTAGTTAACACATTTTGTTCCTTTCCGAGAGTTTGCTTTTCTGGAATCCTGACATCCTCTACACATATTCTAAAATCAACGTTATGGACGGCCTCATTTTGGACATGAACGAAACGAGACCGAAGTTTGGCTAGTGTCTGAGGTACTGGCTGTCGGAACATTGCAGAGTGGTGCTGAGGAAATCTGGCCCACACACATCTTCAAGTTTGAGGAGAAGCAAATCTGTGCTTTTACCAGCAGGGCTTTCTAGGCTGGTGGGGGAACCAGACACTGTAGCGTTTGGGAGGTGCTGCTACTGCAGCTGACTTAGGAGCAAGATGTGACAGGAGCCAGAGGAGGTGAAAACATCCTGAGATCAGCACAGGGCTGGGGGTTCAGTGAGCAGCGCTCGGGAAATATTTTTGAATGAGTGAATGAATGAACAAAGCATTAATTCCTGCCCTTAGAGGCCTAGCAGCTACATTTCCCCAGGGTTTCCCCTAGCACTTCAGCTTTGTCACCAAGGGAAGAATAAGGTCCACCACTTCCCTTCAAGAAACTTACAGACAGGACAAGACTCGGAAATGACCGAAGAGAATCCAATAAATGAAGACAAGGGAGGCCCACTGAGTCGGGAGGAATCTGGGGAAATTTCAGGGAATTTCTGGTGATTCCTCCCAAACCATAGCAAAAGGCTGAATTAGGCGAAGGGTTGTGGACATTTCTTGATGAACTGATTGAAACTTTAGAAATCCCCTGCTGCTTGTGGCCCCAGCAGAAGGCCCTTGGAGTTCCAGGATGAAGACAGTTGGTTTCCTGGGACTCAGCCCCTCTGCAGCCGGCCCAGCGGCGGGGCGGGCGGACAGCCCGGAGCCCCGGGCCGGCCTTTGTGCGCCGGCGGCCGCTTTTGTGCGCCCCAGGCCCGTGCGCCCCGCCGGGCGGCCGCCTCTGCACGGATCCACCCCGCCGCGCGCCGTACCTGGCCCTTTGTCACCAGCTGCCAAAGAATTCAGAAAATCAAATTTATTTCCCGATTACCGCCGGGGCGCCCCTCTGTGCGGCGAGGTCTCTTTAACCGTTTCGATTCCAGCCGAGTCTGTGGAGGCCTTTAAGAAAAGCCGCCGCCTCCCGGCCCGCGCCCAGCGCCCCGCTGACTCCCGGCCCCCGTGGGAACTCGCCGCTGCGCAGTCTTCTCGCAGTAAAGATGCTAACGAGCCCCAAGGCGTGGGCTTCTCAAGGGTCCTGCCTGCTAACGGGGATAAATCAATAGGCATCTTGAGTTCGGATGGTGTGTTTCCTTCCCCCCCCCCACCCCAGGAATGCATGGATGGACGTTAACTCGATGTCTTACCAGCCCAGCACCGTCCTCAGCTCGCGGGCAAGTCCAATTTCACCCTCTGAGCGTTCCCTCTTACCAGCTCCTGGCCAGTGCCTGTCTGCCCGAAGCCACAGGCCGATCTTAAAATGCTTCTCTTCGGCCGGATTCTCAGGTGTCTTGGGCACCTGAAGATGAAAAATGGTACCATTATTTTCCTTGATTAGGTTGAGATTTCCAGAAATGAATACAAAATACTGCTTTGTCTTGCCAAGTTTTGGCGGCAGTGGGGTGGGGGAGTGGGTTTTTTGGTTGTTTTTTGGTGATTGTGTGGGGAAATACATGTTTTTCTTTGAAAGAAAACCAGTTTTTTTAAAGATAACGTAGGGCTTCCCTGTTGGCGCAGTGGTTAAGAATCCGCCTGCCAATGCAGGGGACACAGGTTCGAGCCCTGGTCCGGGAAGATCCCACATGCCGCGGCGCAACTAAGCCAGTGTGCCGCAACTACTGACTCTAGAGCCCACAAGGCACAACTATTGAGCCAGCGAGCTACCTACAACTACTGAAGCCCAGGCGCCTGGAGCCCGTGCTCCGCAACAAGAGAAGCCACCGCAATGAGAAGCCCGTGCACCACAGCGAAGAGTAGCCCCCGCTCGCCGCAGCAACGGAAGACCCGATGCAGCCAAAAATAAATAAAATAAGTAAATTTAAAAAAATAATAATCTGCCATCAATTAAAAAAAAAAAGAGAAAAGGTAATGTAGAGTAGGCCCATCCCTACAACATATATCACCTCCACTTTTTTTGTCCACTCATAAATTAATGTGTAGGAGAGATGGATGCACAAATCCACCAACCCATCAGCATCATTCCAATAATACCCTCGAATGAAAACAGTTTCAAATACCATCATAACTCATACATTCATTATAAAATAATATATAGCGCTCTAATTTGAATTATATAGTCATGAAGCAAATAAATCCATAGGAGAATTAAATCCAGTAGGATAATTTGGTCCATTGATTGTAAATTATGCATGTTCTAAATCTTTTGCAAACACTAAAAAAAAGGTAATGATATATAGCACTTAGCAGGAGCCTTTTTTTCTTTTTTTCTGCTACCTCTTTTTTTTTTTATCGTGAGAATTTGGAGATGCCACTCAGTTACTCTGTGACTAAAGGAAGGGAGTATAAATCAATGCCACATTTGCTAACAAACAGCATTCCTCTCTTTATCCACATCTGTGTGTCTCCACACACACACACACACACACACACACACACACACACACACCCGCCCCCCCCCCCACACACCACAAGCGCTTGGCCCCCTCAGCTTCCCCATAATTTCGCAAAAGAGTGACTCTAATGTTTTCTGCTTCGTAGGGAGCCAGTGGGCACAGCAGTGAATTGGATACCTACACCAGAGAAGGCCTGAGAGGCGTAATCAAATAAGGGAGCCACTTGAACTGAGCTCCCAGCAGGAGCAGGAGGGAGGCCTGGAGAGGTTACAGGTACTTTTTATCTAGCCTCGCAGGAGAGCACCAACTTCCTGCTGCTAGAAATCTGTCTGCAAATTTTTTCCTCATTCAGACAGAGAGCTGGGGTCCAGGACACACTGGGTTGATATGATAACTTGATTAAGGCTGGGACAGATGACATGGGAGCACCAAGTCAGCTCAAAGGAATCCGTGTTCCCCTCTTTAACCTCTCCTTGGGAGCCTACAAATTATATCTATTAATGTATCAGCCCCCTGGCATCGCACAAATATGCCGTCCGCTTAAATGTATGTCAGTCATTCACAGGAGCCTTTGTGGAATACCCACCACGCTTTCATTTGTCTTCTCCTTTAAAAAACAAAAAAAGTTTAACCTGTTGGGTTACGCAGACAAAGGCTTGTAGCCTGTCTCCTCCTGCTGCAATCACTTGGGAAGTAGAAGTCGAGCTGTCAGCCCAAGCAGTCAGAGAATCATTTAAATGGGCCCCGGGCAGCTGGATCGGATCCAGGGGAGGGACACTCCGAGGAGGAAGGATTTGGAAACCATGTTCAGTGAAGCACGAATGGAAAAAAACTGAGGATTAGCTTGGAGAAGAGAAAACGCAGAGAGAATTTGAGATCTGAAGAAGTGCTGAACGGAAGAAGGATGAGCGTCTTGCATGGGCCCCAGGAGAGCCCAGGGAGAGACAGGTGTTCCCAGAGAGCCAGCAAAGTGCCTGCATGAGAAATGGGCCACGTGCTGGAGCCACCCCAGGCGGATGTGAGGAAATCTGCAGTGTGGTCACAGCTGCGGAAATCACAACTTCCCCTCCCAGTATCTGAGCCGGGAGACAGCCAACCATTGAAAGGCTAAGAAAACTTCAGCTCCAAGTACTGGGGGGAGAGGAGGTGAATTGAGGGTTAATTTAGCGAACAATACAATGGACAGATTTTTTAAGTGTACAGTTCAATGAGTTTTGACAAATGGAACCTAAGTAACTACCAGCCCAGTCAAGATAGAAAACATAACCATCACACCAGAGAGAGGGTCCCTTTGTACCCTTTCCAGTCAAACTGCCCCACCCCACCCCTGCCCTGGCAATCACTGTTCTGATTTCTCTCACTCTAGATCCATTTTGTCTGTTTTGGAACTGCATTTAAATGGAATCATTCAGTATGGACTCTTTTGTGTCTGGCTTCTTTCACTTTATGTGCTTTTAAGATCCATCCATGTAGTTTGCTCCTTTTTATTGCCTAGTAGTTTTTCCAGTAAGGATACAGCACATTTTGTTTGCCCATTCTCCTGCTGATGGACATTGGGGTGTTTCCAGTTTGAGGCTATTCTTAATGCAGCTGCTACTAACGGCCTCTCACAATTTTTCATTGCTGGCTCAAAGGGTATATTCCAAATGCCATTTCAGATAGGACTGCAAAGCAAGGAAAAGCCTGAAGCCATAAGGTATGGGACTTGACAGTTTCTGGGACCTGACAGTTTCCGGTTTGCACATCTTCCCCGGAAAGCACAAGTTGTACCCCTATTCCTCCCACTGGTGGGCAGCAGACATCCACCAGGACTGATCTGGGCAAGCTGGGGTCCTTCATGAGTGAGAATATCTATCTCAACAAAGTTGGTGTTGGCCATCATTTAAGTCTTCTCAAAATGTTGGAATTCTCATCTACTGAGCTCCTACCATGTGCCAGGCCCTGTGGGTGTGCTAGGGGCTATGGGAAGGGAGAGAGGAATTTGATGAGCCTCTCTTTAAAGTGCTTGCAGTCTAAAAGGAGGATTAAATGAGATGTAAACTATGAAACCATAATTCGGTATTCAACAGACATTCACAGGTCAGCTGCTGTGCTGGTGTGAACCTGGAACAGGTATTGAGAGCCCAGATCTGTTGTGTCACATTGGCACACGGAACCCGCCCATGCTGAGTGTCCCCATGTCTATGCATCTCCTCTTTCAGATGGTCCTGAAGGTGACATTGGCAATGAGGCTTTGAAAGTCACATCAAAGCCATCAAAACACAGAATGTTGGTGCTGGATGGCCCTTTAGAGTTCATGGTCCACTCCATGCCAAGGACAAATGGAGAAACTGAGGTCCATGCTGAGAAGTTCCTTCCCCAAGGTCCATGCTAAGAGAAATTCCTTCCCCAAGGTCATGGGCAGAAATGTTTTCCCTCCCAGTACAACCATTATTCTACAGTATCAGTCTATCATTTATGACGAAGTCCTCACTATATGACAGAGAACTATTTATAATGCTGGTATTGGAGGGATATGATTAGTACAATTGCTGTGGTCTCAGCGGGTTGATCAATCAGACTTGGCCTGTGAGCAGTTGTTACATTTAGAGAAACATGTTTGAATCCAGAAGTTATCCAAACTGTGTGATAAAAAAAGTAGACCATGTTATGATAGAACCCTATGTGATTAGGGTTCATTTGTCCTCTGTACCAAGTGGTTTATCTAATTGCTGGGCTTTTGGTTTATTCCCTTGTCATTTGTCTATACACAGGTTTGACAGCTGTGTAATCACAGAATACTGTATAAACTACTTTATATTTTGCTTTTTTTCTATAGGGTAAAACTTTTCTAACTTCTGCCAAACCACTCTTGCCTTTAAAAACATCGATGTGTATTGCATGTCTACAAAGGGGGACAAAAGGTTGTGAATATATTGAAGTTCCACACTGTCTTCCAAACAGTTATTAACAGATTTGTGTCAAAGAAAAAAAGAAATGAATTTGGATTTATGCAAACTTGGCAGGAATTCATTCAAAATTAATTCGCAAATCGGAGGGGACAAATATAGCAGTGTTCATGATTCCTGCTTTGTGGTTTTTAAATAATACCAAAAATTATAAAGTACTTTATCCACGCACAACACTTTACAGTTTTCAAAATATCTTTATATCCATTCTTTTACTGGAACCCCTGACCAATGGGCAAAGCATGTGTTATTGCCATTTTGCAGATTGAGAAAACAGCCTCAGTATCTCATAATAACCTATAACGGAAAAGGATCTGAAAAAGAATATGTGTGTGTGTGTGTGTATAACTGAATCACTTTGCTGTACACTTGAAACTAACACAACATGGTAAATCAACTATACCTCAATAAAAATAAATAAGTAAAAAAAAATAAATAAGTAAAAAAAAATAAATAAAATAGAAAAGAAGACATCCTGGGATAAGCCACTTATCCACGTTCATGTAGGAAATACATCCACGTGGCCTCCACGACACCACCCTCCACCCACGGAGCGTCACAGCACATGCCCAGCCCCACACAGCACCCAAATAAAACACGAGGCTCTGCAGCATTCACAGAGCAGTTCTTCTTGAGTGAATCATGAGATCTGTGATCATGGAACATTTTTTTTTAAAACACCTAGTATTCACTTTCTATGTGTCTTCTGTCAGAAACAGAACTGCCTAGGTAATCTGGAGGACCCAGTGCAAAATGAAAGTAGAGAGCCCCTTGTTCGAAAGGAAGAAGGTGCCATTAAAAGTCCTAAAATAGAAAGTTTTTTCCTTTCTTCTGTAGTCTCGCTCTCAACTTGTCAGGGTGTTTTTTTGTTTTGTTTTGTTTTTTAACATCTTTATTGGAGTATAATTGCATTACCATGTTGTGTTAGTTTCTGCTGTATAACAAAGTGAATCAGCTACATGTATACATACATCCCCATATCCCCTCCCTCTTGCATCTCCCTCCCACCCTCCCTATCCCACCCCCCTATCCCACCCCCCTAGGTGGTCACAAAGCACCGAGCTGTTCTCCCTGTGCTACGCGGCTGCTTCCCACTAGCTATCTATTTTACATCTGGTAGTGTATATATGTCCATGACACTCTCTCACTTCGTCCCAGCTTACCCTTCCCCCTCCCCGTGTCCTCAAGTCCATTCTCTACGTCTGAGTCTTTATTCCTGTCCTGCCCCTAGGTTCTTCAGAACCATTTTTTTTTTTTTTTTTTTTAGATTCCATATATATGTCTTAGCATACAGTATTTGTTTTTCTCTTTCTGACTTACTTCACTCTGTATGACAGACTCTAGGTCCATCCACCTCACTACAAATAACTCAGTTTCATTTCTTTTTATGGCTGAGTAATATTCCATTGTATATACGTGCCACATCTTCTTTATCCATTCATCTGTCGATGGACACTTGGGTTGCTTCCATGTCCTGGCTATTGTAAATAGTGCTGCAATAAACAGTGTGGTACATGTCTCTTTTTGAATTATGGTTTTTTCAGGGTATATGCCCAGTAGTGGGATTGCTGGGTCATATGGTAGTTCTATTTTTAGTTGTTTTTTTTTTGTTTTTTTTTTAAATTTATTTATGGCTGTGTTGGGTCTTCGTTTCTGTGCGAGGGCTTTCTCTAGTTGCGGCAAGCGGGGGCCACTCTTCATCGCGGTGCGCGGGCCTCATTATCGCGGCCTCTCTTGTTGCGGAGCACAGGCTCCGGACGCGCAGGTTCAGTAATTGTGGCTCACGGGCCTAGTTGCTCCGCGGCATGTGCGATCTTCCCAGACCAGGGCTCGAACCAGTGTGCCCTGCATTGGCAGGCAGATTCTCAACCACTGCGCCACCAGGGAAGCCCCCTATTTTTAGTTTTTTAAGGAACCTCCATACTGTTCTCCATAGTGGCTGTATCAATTTACATTTCCACCAACAGTGCAAGAGGGTTCCCTTTTCTCCACACCCTCTCCAGCATTTATTGTTTGTAGATTTTTTTAATGATGGCCATTCTGACCGGTGTGAGGTGATACCTCATTGTAGTTTTGATTTGCATTTGTCTAATAATTAATGATGTTGAGCATCCTTTCATGTGTTTGTTGGCAATCTGTATATCTTCTTTGGAGAAATGTCTATTTAGACTTCTGCCCATTTTTGGATTGGGTTGTTTTTTTGATATTGAGCTGCATGAGCTGCTTGTATATTTTGGAGATTAATCCTTTGTCAGTCGCTTCATTTTCAAATATTTTCTCCCACTCTGAGGGTTGTCTTTTCGTCTTGTTTATGGTTTCCTTTGCTGTGCAAAAGCTTTTAAGTTTCATTAGGTCCCATTTGTTTATTTTTGTTTTTATTTCCATTTCTCTAGGAGGTGGGTCAAATAGGCTCATGGTGGTTTTGATTTGCTATTTACTGTCATTCTAAGTAAAGCAAAACGAAAATTTTAAATGATTGGCCCGAGCTTTACTGTTCATCTTTAGATTGTACAATGCCAGTTTTGAATGCAAACAGAAGAGCATTTAACTCCTATGCAGAATCACCAAAATTACAGAATTTTGATTTCGTATCCTATATATACATATTTTTTTGTTCTTACCAGAACAGTGGAAGTGCCACTCAAAACTAACTCAACTGTTTTTATTTCACTTCATAGTACACACCTGTTCCCCGAGTGCACTCTGCCTTTGGTTTACTGAGGAGCCTGCTGGAAAGGACAAGCAACTCTGCATCCTCCTCTCTCTCCCTTTCCTTCCGTCGTCATTTTCAGTGTGAATGATTGGTCAATATGGGGAAGTCCCATGAGTAAAAAAGGATATGATGGGGTTCTTTGGTCAGTCATGTTTCTTAGAAAACCACTATCTTCTTTCTGCATTCTTCCATTCTGGTTTGAACAGAAAGCATGGCCTCTTGGGGCCACCAGCGACTCAGTTGTAGACATAGCGCACCTACCTTGCTTTGAGTGTCACTAAACTCCCTTGACTGTGGGCCCACGGGGACTCTGTTCTCCTGGGCCGTGAACAGCAAGCAAGGAATTGCAATGGACAGGCACATCGCACGCCTCTCCCTTGCTCCATCGTTTCGTTGGACTTCATTTTACAAAACAAAGTTCAGAGATGAAATCATTAAGCATGTCAACACAATGACAGCAGGGCATGAAACCAAGCACAAGGCCCTTCTGAGCACGGAGTCCTGCACAACTGCACAGGTCAAATGCCCGTGAAGCTGGTCAGAAGTCAAAGGCATCTTCGATTATTACTAGTCTAGAGGCTTTGAGGGTATGGATATGTCTCTCAGGCCTGAACTGAAGCCCAACTTCTGGACGAGTTCCAGGGTGGAACCCCTTCCTCACAACACACCCCACTGGTGAGGCTCAGAGAAGTGCCATCCCATAGGGAAGGTGAGACACCAGTACTGCTCCACTGAACAGCCATGTGCCTGTAGCTGGGTGACTTGGGGGTGAGGAAGGAAGGGGGGTACAAATCAGCTGGGCACAGCTAAGGTACAGTGAAAGGAGAAGCCTTGTCCAGGAAATGATATCATGCCCAGAAATTAAGGGGGAAATCCAAAATGTCACCATAATCTTGTGGTGCCCTTCTTTCTCCAAAAAATAATGTGTTTAAGCAACTCATCAGTGAAGATATCTCTCTGGCACACACATCTACATGATCTCCAATCCCAGGAATATCTGTGATAGAGTGGAAAAAGCCAGAGAGATCCAAGTTCTGGGTCACAGCTCTGATTCTTTCTTGCCGTATGATTCTGGGCAGGCCACCTAACTTCTCTGCAGCTCAGTTCTCTTAGTTGTAAACTGAAAGCAACGATTCCTCATCCAGCGGTAGGTGCCTGTGAGAATTAAACTAGACGATGGCCATAAAGTGGGGTGTAAGCTGGAAATCACTGTGTACGTGGGAAGGCGCGTTGGTATCCAGTGTATAATGGTATATATCACATACAGACCCCATCAGGAAATTTCACTCTGGGGCAGAGTGATTTACAAAGCCTTCTCAGAAGTGGAGTCAATTAAGGTCAGCTTTCTATGTTGCTAAACAACAGGGGATTCTGGGTTCAGTAACGTTGAAAGGCAGACCCAACACACCCCTTGAAACCCGGCTTTTGAGAGGGTTCAAAGGAACGCGAAACAAAAGCCTCTCTTTGTGATGTTTTCCCTCTCCCTTCATTGTCCCCTTTTACCCTCCAAGGGCCTTCGTGTAAAGAAAGGGGCTGCTAATGTGGCGAGTGGGAGTTTAAAATCGTCCTGGGCCAACAATGTTGGCACATTCTGCCCGGCCTCATTACAGAATCATCTGAAATGCTTGAGAAGTGTTTCCCACTCATTAGCATAAATAGCAGAAAAACTCTTTCACAAACAAAGCAGGTTCCATCTGCCCCCAGTATGTCCTCACCTTGACTTCAAATGGCCAGTCCCTCCCCCAGCACAATACCAGGGGCGCCGGCCTCGGAGGCCCCAAGCACCCCACTTCAGAATGGCATTCAGTGAAATATCAACACGGTAACCTGCATGTTTATTCATTGGCCGGCCCCCTCCCTTTAATGGAGTCCCTTCCCCATTGTGGCCACTTGATGCTTTCACAGACCTAAAGGGAGAGGCTTCCTTTCCAAGCTGTTGGGATCCTTAGCAACCCACACCTTGTGAGTGGGTCGACCAGGCTAACTAGGTTTGTTCTGCCTTTTTGGCCCAAGCGTACTTTGTCAGGTATTCTGCTGTGGGATTAAAGAGTCATTAATCACTCCGACCTGACGCTGACAAGGTGGCTTTTACAATGAAGTCCACTTCCTTGGTGCTGGCCGGAGCCAAGGCCAGGTCTGTTTTGCATTACACTGCAGAATAATGTACTCGCTTCTCCCCAGTCAACCTCAGGACACCTACCACAGCCCCAGTCTTGTAGGAGCCGGTGCCAGGGCCAGAGATAGCATCTATCTGTAGGCAAACTATGTTCACAGCAGCTGGGTGGAGTCGGGTTCTGGGAAGGACATTTCATAGAACCAGATTCTAGCATGACAGAGTTGGGGTGGGGGAGGGACCTGAGTCACCATCCATGTAACCCCACATTTTACTGAAGAAAGCACTGAGGCTCAGAGAGGGGGAGGGACTTGCGAAGGGCACACAGCGAGTCACATGGAAAGCCAAGAACAGAATGGGCATCTCACCATGCTTCAGAATCCAAATCTAAGCTTTTAAACCATTTTCAACACAATTGATACTGCTGTGTTTGGCAATTCAGAGGGCCCTGAGCCCTTGAGAAAGAAGGGAAGTCATTTTCACTCACCAAGTGCTACAACAGGCTAGGCACTGAGCTAGGTGTTTTGCATGCAAATGGTTTAATTTAATTTAATTTAAATGTCATTTTGATGGAATGACAGGTGAAAGTGCTCAGCTACTATCAGTTGTCACCCAACACCACAGTTTTCCTAGGTAAGTATTATCATCCCTATCTTTTATGGATGGAAAAACAGAGACACGGAAAGTTTAGGTAATTCATTCACAGCCTATATTCTTTCCCCTGTGCCAGACTGCCTTTGGAAAAGATGAGAAGAGTTTCCTAAATCCAGGTGTTCTTGTGAACTTTCATTATTACTTATGTAAATCATAAATTAAAAGTTTAGGTCAGTCATTTAACATCAGGTTATCAGGATTTATTGTTTCCCTTTTATCTCTTAGATGTGTGATAACTTTTTCTCTGCTGATGTTTTCCTGTCTTCCTTTCTTCCTTTATCCTTTCATCAACTTAACAAACATTTATTGAGCACCTACGATGCCAAGTGCTGGGAATGCTGAGATTAAAAAGGCATGGCGGGCTTCCCTGGTGGTGCAGTGGTTGAGAATCTGCCTGCCAAAGCAGGGGACACGGGTTCGAGCCCTGGTCTGGGAAGATCCCACATGCCGCGGAGCAACTGGGCCCGTGAGCCACAACTACTGAGCCTGCGCGTCTGGAGCCTGTGCTCTGCAACATGAGAGGCCGCGACAGTGAGAGTCCCACGCACCGCGATGAAGAGTGGCCCCCGCTTGCCGCAACTAGAGAAAGCCCTCGCACAGAAACTAAGACCCAACACAGCCAAAAGTAAATAAATAATAAATTAATTAATTTTAAAAAAATCCTTTAAAAGAGGCCCCCTTTCTCATGAAGTTACTGGGAAAAGAGCTCCTCACAAATTCAAGAGTAAACCAAGAAAGAGGAAGACATGGATGCAGGAAGCAGGAGCTCCAACTGGGAAAGAAAGGAACCCCAGGGTGCTGCAGGGGTACCAGGAGGAACACCAGGCGTGGAGGCCCCACCCCCAGCGCTGCAGGGCAGAACTCTGGGAGGGGCTTCACACAGAGATGAGTTTGATAGAAGACCTGATCCTTCAAATAACTGTGGAGAGGATTTAGATCTTTGGCAGAGTTTGAACTTTAATTATTGCTTAATACAAAGGAAACAAAGCATATGAAAAAATAAGATAGTTACTAACTCCAAGAAAGGAAAAATAATCACAGTTTACCAAAGGCTCCATTATAAATATAAATTTTCATAATGTTGTTAAAACAAGACAACAGGCCCAAAATGGAGTCACGTATGCTAAGTTCCATGTCACCAAACCAAGACTTAATTACAGTTTCGGTTCCCCAGAAATGGAATCTTAAACCAGTCCATCAGGAATCGCCTGAGTAGTACTAGACAGGTCATTTACCTGATAGCCCCTGCCATCCCTAAAAGGAACTTACGTAGTATAACTTCCTGTTTCTGCTCCTTTCTGCCTGTAAAAGTCTTTCATTTTATACAGCCTCTCAGAGCTCCTTTCTGTCTGCTAGACTGGATGCTGCCTGATTCATGAATCATTGAATAGATCCAGCCAGCTCTTTAACATTTATTGGGTTGAATTTTGTTTTTAACAATGTAAACACAGAATTCTGAATAAACTACATTCGTATTTAACAATCTTGGGAGGATGTGGAATGGAAGAGGAGTGTGCAGTGTAAGGGGGGGTGGTGTCCTGGCTAGGGCAGAGAATGAAAGAGCAAAACTCATCTTTCCTAGTGGTAATTCCAGAGTCAGTGCTTAAAACTGGAAAATCAGAAGAGAAACACAAACATATTGAAGGCAACCCTCGTAGAATGATTTGACTCTCCACATAACGTGCATGTAAAACTTTGATAAATACAAAAACTAAAAAGTCATTGACTGATGTAATTTGAAAAATAGACTTTGCGTTGTTGTCTAGGGGTTAACAACATCCTTGGGAGACTGTCAGGTGAAGAAATATTTGTTGTATACCTGGGATGCTCTGGCCCTGCTGGGCTGCTGAGAGATGAGGGAAAGGAGCAGGCAGGTTACAGCCAATGCCTTGGCAGCTGCAGCTGAGAAAGGGGAGGAGTCCTGAGGGATGGGTTCCATGAACGGTGGAAGTTTGGAAGCAGAAGAAAGAGGTAGAACATTGGAGAGAGAATCCTCAGGCCCTGTCTGGTGAGGGGGACTGGACAGGACAGGTGGCCTGAGCCAGGCCCAGTTTAAATCCCAGCTTCTGTGCTTACAGGTCACATGACTTTGGACAAGCTACTTAACCTCCCTGATCCTCATTTTCTACATCTAGAACAGAGAAAAATAGTCCCCCTCCCTCCCAAAAAACTTGTTGTTGGTCTAAGAACCCCCAGTAGGTTTTAGGTTTCCAGTTAAACAATAGGATCAGAAGTGTCATATTCATGTCCATTCTAGAAACATTCTTTTAAATACTGCCTATGTTCCAGCTAATACACTATATTGCTAGAGTCGCTTTTGTTTTCCTTAGCTATACAGTTTTTAAATTATTCTTATTAAACATCCTTTGACCATCTATTTATCAGTCACTTTGAATTTTCCTCGTTTAAAATATTAGCAACCCTTTTCAACTTAGTGTTAACTACAAACCAAGTAAGCATGCTTGCCTTGCTACTACTTCAGTTCAAGCACAAAGAAAGAAAGAAAGGAGAAATGAAGGAAGGTAGGAAGGAAAGAGAGAGAAAGAAAGAAAGAAAGGAAGGAAGGAAGGAAGAAAGGGAAGGGAGAAAGAAAGGAAGAAACAAAGATAACGTCTCCCACACAGTATTATTTTTAGGGTTGATTCAGACACATTTATAAAACCTCTACTAAATATTTAACACATATCAGGCAGGCACTAAATAAAAGCTAGTCCTCAAACGTATTATCAGCAGAACCCTTAAAGTCAATGTTTTTTCTTGTTTCTTTAAAGTATAGAAAATACATGCAGAGATGATCTATTCCAATCTACAGAACGACTCAAAATCAGAGAGAAATCAGCCTTACTCTGTATTTAATTCCTGAATGAAATTTCTTGGGTCTGGCTTTCAATTTGGAAAGATGCAACCAACTCATCCATTAAGGCCATTTTCCTTAACACACACTTTTTTTTCTCATGTCAAATATGTTCTTAGTTTAGTCGGAAAAGTACACAGGCAGTCTGGCCTTGTGTCATTTCCCCCAGGTCCTCATCCGGTGGATCTGTCTCTCTGTGTCTCTCTCTCTCCTCAGGCCCGGGGATCCTCCTCTTCTCCCCTCCTTTCCTTCCCTCTGAGGTTCATCCTTCTGCCCAAGCTCACAAATGGAAGCCTTGCTCTCCTCCCGGCTCCACCCTTCTGTCATCAGCGTGTGCACACAGCCCTTGTCAGGGTCTGTCCCAAAGACTTGAGCCTGTTTTTCAAAAAGATTTAAGATTGCCACAACAAACAAAAATTTGACTTCGCATTAGGAAAAATTATAATCAGAGGCTGGCCTCCCAGACTTCCAGGGGGTGGAAATGGGCTCCCCAGAGGGTAGGTTGAAAAAAAATCAATATAAATGATATTTACTTGCAGTATTTTGGAGGGGAAGAGAGGGTAGAGGGAAGAAAAAAAATCTGTCTGAACAAGAGAGGTATAATTCAGAAGCTGCCACAAGGAAAGTAGGAACCTCCAAGGACAGATCATCATTCTTTATGATTTGACAAGGTTGACGGGAGAAGTCGTGACTGGACTTGCACCTGCTCTTCGGGGAGCATGAAAACACTGCTGGCCTCGCCAAGCCCCGTTCAACAGTCCAGGGTAGGTGGAAAAGGCTTAGCAGCACTGGAAAGACCACCTTCCATAAAACCTATATGATCACTAAGCTAGGGGATCATAATTATCAGTATATTTTATAACTATAACTAACATCATATATTATTAAAATCATAGCTAATATTTATTGAGCATCTGCCATGTGTCAGACCCTGTGCTAAGTATTTGGCATGCAAATATATTTGCATATATTAAATATATTGCATATATATCCATGAAGGGGTCTCTACTACAATTTTCCCTAATTTACAGATGAGGAATGAGGCTTAAAGCAGTGGCGATTTGCCCAGGTAAAGTCAAGACTCAGACAGATGCAGATTTTCCCTGATCGCAGAGCCTCAGTCTTATGGCAGGACAGTTTTTAAAGTATAAATTTGTACGCATTTTTCCTGAGTTTCCACAAGCCCTCCAAGCAGAAAGACAGTCCTGCTTCAGGGATTTCTGCAGGCAGTAAGCAACAAAGCCTGAAAGTTGAGTCTCTTGCTGTCTTTTGTAGAAGTCAAAGCACAGAGAGATGCCAGGTGTCCTGGAGGGACCTTTGAAAGCAGCCTAGGAGAGAAGAGAGATGAGAGCTTTCTCCAGCCTTGGAGAGAGGTCCCTGGAGTCCTGTGTGGTCTCAGCCATTCGGGGAGGTGGCCGAGGCTCCTCGGGATGGCTCCATGGTGCCCCAGAAAGGCCAAGCCTGGGAGGGCTGGGGGATCTCAGCCTCCCCTGGGACCCACTGGGGAGAGTGGAGGAGAGAGCCCAGTAATGACTGGGATTGAGTTCCTCCACCTGAAAGGATGGGGGCATAGAGAAAGATTTAAGATCATTTTAAACAAAATAAAGTGATATTTCTTGCACAAATAAATTTACATACCAAGACCCACACCCACACAAAATCACACACTGAGTAGGGGAGGAATGGGCAGTCCCTCCACCTCCAACTTCTATTTGCTGCCTGTGGGGATTTCGCCAGGTGGGGTCAGGGGACTGCCATAAAAAGTTGAAAACGCCAAGTTTCACCTTCATCTGCGGCATAGAGGAAAACCAGTCTTCACACTGCAGAGAACTTCTCCCTAGCCACCCTCGGCCCAGAGATGACCCACTGAGCACACCCTCCTGGCTCCAGGAGGACCCCGCGTGCCATGTACCAGGAACTGGGGGTTCTTCACTGCAATGGAGAAAGCATCTGCCCAGATGCACAGCCCACGATCAGGGACTCAGCCAGAAACCCTCCCCCAAGCCACACTGTCCCCTCCCCCAAAGCTTGAATATTTTTAATGTTAAGAAAATATCTCTTTGGGGGGAGTAGGTCCATCTGACCTTACAATCCCCACAAGGTGCTCATTTATCAACTCTCATTGCATCTTTTACTTCCCCTTCCCAACACAATTTGTATGGAATGCTTATTTGTGTAACTATTTGTCTAAGCTCTGTCTTCTATGTTAGAAGTTCCATGAGGAGAAGGACTGTGCCTTGTCCTTTGCTGTATTCCTAGCATGTCATACAGTTTTTGGAGCTCAGTAGGTGCTCGGCTATTACTTCCTGAATAAACATGGAGCAATCACAGGTGGCCAAAACCTTAGTGATCATCTAGCCCAAGGCTCTGAGAGGCTAAGGCCCAGAGGGGTTGAAGCACTTGCCTGAGATTTCAAACTTGGTTGAAAAACATCCAAGGACTCCGGGCAGACCTTTGAGTGACTTTCTTCTTTTTTGACTCTAGGATCTTCAGTCTCTAAGTTTATCATGGTTGAACCAAGACCAAATCCTGGACCACCTGTCCAGTCACCCATCCTCGTCCTTCCTTTATGCTCTTAAGCTCCCCCATTACAATATTCCCTTAGGCTTCACCTACCTATATTTTGGATGCCCTCTGTCCCTACAGTGTCTCGGTCTTCCCAAGACCTGAAAAAAAAGTTGACCTTTCTTCTTGCAAAGAGTTTTGGGGTTTTTTTTTGTTTTTTTTTGTTTTTTTTAAATTTATATTTATTTTTGGCTGTGTTGGGTCTTCGTTTCTGTGCGAGGGCTTTCTCTAGTTGCGGCAAGCGGGGGCCACTCTTCATCGCGGTGCGCAGGCCTCTCACTTCACGGCCTCTCTTGTTGCGGAGCACAGGCTCCAGACGCGCAGGCTCAGTAGTTGTGGTTCACGGGCCTAGTTGCTCCGCGGCATGTGGGATCTTTCCAGACCAGGGCTCGAACCCGTGTCCCCTGCATTGGCAGGCAGATTCTCAACCACTGCGCCACCAGGGAAGCCCCAAGAGTTTTGGTTTTTAATATGAGATTAAAGGCTTAAAACTTGTCCTTATTCAACAGATATTCACTGAATACCTATAAATATGGACCCTGTTCTAGAGTAGGGGCTGCAGCAATAAGCAATATAAGCCTTCATGACGCATACATTCTGCTGTGAAGACAGATAATAAAGGTAATCTAATGAGTAAAATAATTTCCAATAGTGAAAAGTGCTATGAAGAAAATAAACATGGTAAGGACTTAGAGACTGGAGGGGTGGGCTATTTTTGATCAAGAGTTAGAGAAGACTTCTGTGAGAAGGACATATTTAAGTTAAACCTGAATAATAAGAAAAAGTCAGCCTGCAGAGTTCTTGGGGAAGGTATTTCGGACTTGAGTACTGCAATGGTCCTGAGGACCCAGCCAGTTGCTGAGCAGAGTAAACAAAGTTTGCAAGAAGTCCGTGAGGCGGGCAAAGGGCAGATCCCATAGAGTCTCGTAGGCCACAGAGGAAGACTGAATTTTATTCTTTGGCATCAGGAAGCCATTAGAGGTTTTAAAGTTGGGGAGTGTTATGATCTTTTCACATTTCAGATGACCAAAAAGACTTGGCTGCCAAGTAGAACAGCAGCAGGGAGACAGACTTATAGGCAGTGGTCCAACTAAGAGAGGAGGGTTCAAGAACTAGGCCGACAGCAGTGGAAACTGTGAGAAGTGACTGGACTTGGGATGTAATTTGGAGACAGAGCTGACATGATTTACTGCTGGATTGGATGTGGGCTGTGAAGGAAAGAGATGAAATAAACATGACTCGTAAATTTTGGCTTGAGAAGAGGTGAATGGTGGTACATTTCCCAATATGGAGAAGATTGGGTAAGAAGCAAATTCGTAGGGGTGTAGGTAACCAAGAATTGATTTTAAATGCTTTAAGTTCAAGAGGTCTATTAGACAGCCCATGGAGATGCCAATTAAGCAACCAGGTGTACAGTCCAAGGAATATACAATAATCAAGGAATTTCTGAAATCTAACAAGAAGACTTGGGCCAAGGCTGGGGGTAGGGAATGGGAAAGGAGAGGCTCCTAGTTCTTCTTAAGTCTCACCACCCAGCCATTTATAGGTGACACTCCCCAGTGGTTTCCATACACGAACCTCTTTAACTTAGTCTTCCAGGAAAAGGGCCCAGGTCTAATGTCTCAGCTGCAGGGATTGGAGGTTAATTTCACAGCAGATGTCTAATGAATGGCTTAGCATTTCTGAACTGTGAAGGTTTACCATTACGTCAATGAACTGGGGAACAATTGCAATTCAAAACTTTTCTTTAATTAGTGAAAATGTATGTTCTTTCTTAATCCCACTGTCTACAAGGACAGCCCGCAACTGTGGGGCCAGTTCGGGAAGCGCCTGTTGCGAGGCTCCTCGTTAGGTGCTGCAATAAATGTTCTTATTCTTAAAACTGCTTAGAATTGGGTCTTCCCTTCCCTTCCTTCCATATACTTAGGTTTCCCACGCAGCTCACCCCTTCACGCATTAAGAACTCCTTTGTTCTAACCACTCCACTTATCCATTCATCCTGTCATGTACTGGGCACTCAGTAAAACATGGTGAAGAAATAGACCATCCTGGTGGTGCCCGTCTTCGTGGGTCTAAGAGTCTGGTGTGGAGACAGACTTTACGCAGGTAAATGACTAAACGTATCATTACAAATTGTGACCAGTGCACCTCTGCTGGGAAAGGAAGATGAGCTAGGAGAAGACAGCCTTCGGATCTGATCACCTGAGAAGGCGTCTCTGAGGAGGTGACATTTAAACTGAGACCCAAAGGATGAGAAGGATCCAAGATGTGGAAGAGAGGGCAGTGGAGCATTTCAACAGGGGGGAACAAGCAAAGTGCTATGTGCTTCCACCTCCTCCATCTCCATCTAAACAGAAGCTCCTGCACATCACATATCCTCTTCCTTCTGACTTAGTGTCACCGCTCTGATTCTGAATGATCTTAGGACCCAGGAGATGGAAGGGATGTTTGAGCCCCTCCACTAAGCATCCCATGGTTGCCATATCCTGAGTGCCACCAGCACCAACCAGCCAGACCCCAACACCTGTGTGCCATTTACAAAGCTTTTAAGCAATCCTGTTCTTGCCCTCGAGCAAATAAAACCAAGAACAATAAAGTTCCTTCCCCTTGGAGTTTGTCCAGGAAGGCTTTTTTTTTTCCTTTGCTTTTTTTGGAGGCACCTTTAGATTCCCCTTCTGAGGGGAATGAGATTAATGCTGGGAAATAGTACTCAAGGTTTCCTTCATACTGTTTCTCCTACCCTCCCTGGTGGCTGATCCTGGTCAGGGAAGCTGGCCTTCAGAAACCAGTGTCAATTCCGGGGATCCAGAGTCAGGCAAGCCATGATAGCCTTATTTAAAAATCAATCAGAGAAAGATTTCAACTTGTTTTGGTAAGACATCACCATGGCATGATGGCGATGTAGACAGACAGACCTGGGTTTGACTTTAGATTCAGCACTATGACTTTGGGTACGTCACTTAATCTCTCCAAGCCTCAGTTTCCTCATCTATAAAGTAAAGATCATAATTTCTACCTTATAAGAATTAACCTCGATCATCCATGAACGGCACCCAGCCTGACATGTAGTCGATACTCAGGAAATGTTGTGTCCCTTCCTTTAAAGGCCTGGCTCTTCAGTTGGCTAATTACATCTTTTGAGGCACTCACATGGGGTTACAGCCAGTGCCCCTTTGAGAACATTTCAATTACAGGTGCCTAAGTGGTGCCTTCTCAGCTGGAAATTTGTAATTAAATCAGCAATGGCCGCAGGCTGCTCAGGTGTGTCAGAACAGCTCCCATCCAGCTCACCTTTCCTCCTAGCTACCCCATCAAGTCAAGTCCAAAGTCAAGGGGAGCTATAGGAATAAAAATCCTTTAACACTTATCAAATATTGAGCAGTTTGCAAAGTGATCTTACCCTCAGGGCAACATTGGTGCTGGCGTTATTATTGTCCCATTACAACGGGAAGGAGGAAATTGAGGTCTAGAAAAGGGAAGCGATGTACTCAAAGTCTCAGAAGCTGCAATGCCAAGTCTTTGACTAAAAATCCAGCGCTCCTGCCACACAGCCGCATCCTGACAAGGGCAATTTTGTCCTTTGGTGGAAAAGTTCACTGCCAGCAACTGTCCTGACTCTTGATCAGCAGCAAAGAATCCGTCCCCTAGATTGCCCCTCCTGCCCCATGCCCTCCCTTGCTCCAGTTCTGGCAGCTTTCTTAGACCGAGGTCAATTGCTTACTCTCTGGTCTGGAAGAGTCCGGCTTTATTCTAGGGCTCTGACTTGCATTTCTCATCTCTGGCAATGTGCAATGACAGGTGATAAGAGGCCACTTTGGAACCCTCTCACCAGAACTTGTGACCTTTCCTCTAAGGCAGGTATGGGAAGAATCAGTCTGACTTTGATCTGAACCTGGTTCTGGTGATGGCTTGAGGGTAATGGGCACTGGGTCATGTAACCCACCCACTTACCCAAGGCTGACACAGGTAAATTAAGGGCCACTCTGTTCTGCCTTCAGGAAAGGACCCAAACTGAAGAAATGGGAAATAAAACTCCATCCTCAGAAAGTCAGGATGGAACTCAAGCAAGGCTCTAATATTTGCCTTAATTTCTCCAAAATAGAAGACAAGGGTCAGAGCTGGCAGAACTCTTCTGATTCAATGATCTCATTTCACACAGTGGGAGACTGGGGAATGGAGAGGAAAGTGGCCCATTGGAGGCCATACGGCTATCCGAGGCAGGGCTAGGCCCCAGGCCCCAGGACTCCCAGTTCTTTTTTCTTACTGAATCATGCAGTTCACTCAAGAGCCCTAAGCATATTCGATCTGGGTGATCCAGCTGATCTCTACCCCACCGCTTCCCTGCCTCTACCCGCCACTCCCAGAAGGCTTACACTGCAGTGGATGCATGTCATGAACTTGGATGATGTGGACCTATGCTATGAGATACTGATCCAGGGAGAGCTGTTTCCAACAAGGGCTATCCAAGCAGCCCTCAGCTGGGAGTGACCACCACACAAAACCTGCCCAGTGAAGCAGGAAGAAAAGATTTACATACACCTGGGTGAAACCGAGGATTCATGGGATAAGCTTTTGAGTCTTCCCAGCTTGTGGGATCTGCTGAGACAGGATGATGGAAGGACAGACAGCAGCTGGTTCTTGTTTTCAGTAACTCTGCTCACCCTTCACCTCCTTCTCCACCACCATCACTTCCCACACCACCTCTTTACTTCCTTTTCCACTTCCTTTATATACACCATCACCACCACCTCCACCACCACCACCACCTCCACCACCACCACCACCTCCTCTACCACCATCACCACCTCCACCTCCACCACCATCACCACCACCACCACCACCTCCTCTACCACCATCACCACCTCCACCTCCACCACCAGCCCCATCACCACCTCCACCACCACCTCCACTACAACCACCACCTCCTCTACCACCATCACCACCTCCACCACCACCACCTCCACCACCAGCACCATCACCACCATCCCCACCTCCACCACCACCTCCACCACCACCATCACCACCACCACCTCCTCTACCACCATCACCACCTCTACCACCACCACCTCCACCACCACCATCAACATCACCATACCCTGCACCCCCTCCTCCACGTCCTTCACCACCGCTGCCTCTACTCCCACCATGACCATATCCTTCACCTCCTCCTCCACTCCCTCCATTACCTCTCTCACCTTCACCACCAAACCACCTCCTCTACTTTCTCCTTCACTACCTCTATAGCCACTTCATCCTCCATTTCTTCGACACCATCATCACTATGACCACCCAGCTCCTGCACCCCCTCCGCCTGCTCTACCCGCATCTCTTCACACCAACACCAGTACCATCCCTACCACCTCCAGCTCCCCTTCCTCCTCACCACCAACTCCTTTATTGCCTGTACCCCTACACCACCACAAGCAGCTTCACCACTACCTTATCTATAGCATTAAAATAGGTCTCCTACCAAAAATGCTTCTGAGATCTTAATGCTTTCAAAGTCAAACAGGCGATCAGTATTTGAATCTATAGCCAGAGTCACTGAGATTCATCTCACATTTGAAATAAACCAGGATTAACTCCCTCTCTTCCTGCTTATTTTGAAACTGCTTATCTGAACACACACACACACACACACACACACACACACTCACCATCTCTCTCTCTCTCTCTCACCAGAGGACCATAGGTACTCTGAAATGAAGCAGACAATGGTGGCCTTGTTGCAGGAGCCTGATATTAATAGACTATTCCTTTTGATTTCAGCCTGGAAACATTGGCAGCAAACCAATGTGAG
The DNA here is from genome assembly GCF_028021215.1 of Eschrichtius robustus. Taxonomy (NCBI): domain Eukaryota; kingdom Metazoa; phylum Chordata; class Mammalia; order Artiodactyla; family Eschrichtiidae; genus Eschrichtius; species Eschrichtius robustus. The sequence continues at coordinate 72,154,327 of NC_090829.1, forward strand.
GAAAGAAGGGCTGTGTAGCAAGAGTTTAAAAAAGAGATGAAGAAAAACCCCAACCCAGCTTTGATCACAGGGGTCGGAAGATGAATTGTGGTCATTTCACAGGTCTCTGGGTGGAGGTTAATGTCATTTTGAAACAAGGAAACTGAGTTAAAAAAAAAAAAAAAGAAAACCAAGAAGAGGTGCACTTTCTGATGGAACAGGGCCCCCACGCCAGAGGATCAAAGCTGCTCGCTATGCAGAGAATGAAGGATTATTCACTTTCTATTTTTTCACGCCTGCAGCACACATGGGGATCTAATTGGTCAGGATGCGAAATACAGACAGGCAGCCGCAGCAGCAGGGCAGAGCCCGAAGGGGGAGGCGAATGCTTTCTGCAGCTGCAAACCATTAAGGGCAAGCTCACCCCCATGCGCCACTTTAATTGCTCTTCTGTGTGTTTCCTCAGCTCACAGCCACTAATGTCTACTTCCCAGTCTTTCTGATCTCAGAGGTGATGAGCCTGACGGCTGTCAGGCCTGCCGGGGTCAGAGAAGGCGAGAGACACGTCTCTGGAGAGTGAGGGCGGGACCGCTGGGCTGGAAGAAGCGTGAGTGCCCGGCAGGAACTCGGCAGGCTCTGCCCAGCCTCATACTCGTTCTTGCTCCTTGGGGTCTTGGTGTATAAAGCCAAGGATCTCTCTCGGTGTGGTGTTGTCTTGGTTCTGACCCATTACAGCAGGGGAGACAAAATAAAAAACCCCACCGCTGTGCAGTGTCTGACCTCAGGCCCGTCACTCAACCTCTCTGACCCTTCATTTCCTCGCATTTGAAATGGGGTGTGTGCCTAACAGCACCCTGAGGATTACATGACGTCGTGAAATGCTCATCAGGGAAGGGACGTCCCTGTTGGTTGTTATCACCTCCACTGGAAACTTCTCTGCCAGCCTCTTGATCTACTTTAGGGCTGAGTCCCCCAGGTCCTCCTTTCAGCCCTTCTCAGTGCCCCTCACTGGTGAAAGCCGCGCTGACCCTCCAGGTCTGCAGGAGGGCAGGGCCCCCGCCATGCTGAACACAACCTGTCACTCATTCTGGCTCCCATCTTTCCTCTCTTAGATGTTATCCTTAGCCACACCCTCCTGGCTGGCACTGCTGCCTCCAGTCCTTCCCTGCCTCCCCTTCCCCCCCGCCCCCATTTCAACCACCACTGACCTACACATATGAAGCTACAAAATGCAAGCCCAGCCATTCACTTCTCTGCTGAAAACTCTCTGGCAGCTCGCTGTTCTGTTCTTGTGCTGTCCCTTAGTGGGGAATGCCTTCATCCTTTCTTGGTCTGACCCATCCTTTAAGACTCACCTGAATTATTATCTCCTCTAGGTGGCCACCCTCATGCAGGATGATGGCCTCTGCTCAGCGTATTTGTGTGTTCACAGTGCTCTGTCGTTGACCACATTGGATTAGAATCATTGAGTCATTCCTCCGCTTGAAGGTGTCTGTCTCTTCCACTGGAGTGTGAGTTTTTGGGGAACAGGTCTGCATCTTAATTCATCTTTATACTCCCAGCCTGTGGCATGGCTAGCAGAGTGCCTGGAATATAACAGGTACTCGATAAATGTATTTATGGCTTTCAACTGTTATTTATTTGTCTCTCTGCCTAAACGACCCAATTAAGTTGAAAGCATTTGGTGAGATGGAGATGCGTCTGGTTCATTTTGTATTCTGCACAATGCCCAGCACACAGCAGAGACTCAAGAAACAGCAGCTAGTTCTGCTGCGTCCGACTTGCTCAGGGCTCTTTCCTCAACATCTAGAACAGAAATTTGCACGCAGGTGCTCAATACATATATTTTGAAAGGATATGCAGACTAAAAATTGTCGCTCGCCATCTGGTTCCATAAGAATGAAGTCACTAGTCGCTGCAGTCATTAACCTTCAACACACCCTGAAAGGAGTTCAGGGCAGAGATCAGGAATGAGGCACTCTGTGCTCTGGGAAAAACTGGCAGAGCAGGCCTTCAGATAGTTAGATATTTTCAGGGGAAGATTTTATGAGCCCAATTTCTTGCATTTTCTCATATCTAGAAAAGCACTAAAATCATTAACATCTGCTTCTCAAAATTAGCAGTGACCCTGTGCCAACATGTGTGCTTGATTGCACGTCTCCCCCTTCACCAAAATCACATATACACTGATCCGAACCCCCACCCCTTTGGAGCAGTTCCTCAGAGCTATCTGAGAGGCTGTCTCCCGGGCTATGGCCCTCATTTTGCCCCAAATAAAACTTAACCCACAGCTCTCATGTCGTGCATCTTTTTTCAGTCAACAGATGAATAGTGTGGCATTGTAGGAAAAACACCTGTCCTGGTTAGAAGGCCTGAGTTCTAGTCAGAGGCAACAAACTCAAACTTAATGAGGCCAAAAGAGAACTTCTGATTTTCTCCAAAACTCAACTCCTCACCCCAACTCCCAGCAAACATTCCCCCATCTTGATAAATGGTACCAAAGCATCCAGTTACTCAGGCCAAAATCTAGAAGTAATATTTGCTTCATCTATTTTCTTCACATCTCACATGCAATCCACTAACAAGTCCTTCAAGCTCTGCTTCCAAAATATATCCAACCTCTGACCATCACCTTTACAGCCACTACCATAATTCAAGCTGCCATCATCTTGACCTTGCAATCGGTCTCCCTGCCCAACACACACACGCACATAAACACATACACACACATACCCCCTTTTCATTTCATCACCTTGATCTTTTTTGTATCACTCCAATACCTTCCCACTTTACTTAGAATAAAATCTAAACTTCTAATCGCAGTCTACAAACCACACACAATGTAGCCCTGCCCCCGTCTCTAGATTCCTCTCCTCCTTGCTCATCTCCTTCCAACCACACTGGTCCTTCTACAATTCCTGGGATATTATGGATTATTCTTACTTCAGAATTTATTCCCTCTACCTCAAAATCTCTTCCCCCAATATTCCCACTCTTAGCTCAAATGTCACCACTAGGCCTTCACCAACCCTAGGTGTGATGGTTCATTTTACTTGTGAACTTGACTATGCTACAGGGTGTCCAGATATTTGGTCGAACATTATCCTGGATGTTTCTGTGAGGGTATTTTTGGATGAGATTCACATTTGAATGGGTGGGCCAAGTGAAGCAGAATGCCCTTCCCAATGTGGGTGGCCCTTATCCAATTGCTTGAAGGTCTGAATAGAATGAAAAGGCTGACCTCCACTGGGTAAGAGGGAATTTCCTCCCACCTGACTGCTTAAGCTGGGATATCCATCTTTTTTCACCTTTGGACTTGAACTGAAGCCTTGGCTCTTCTTGGATTTGGAACCTGCCAGCTTTCAGGAAGGAACTCACATCACCAGCTCTCCTGGTCCTTAGGCCTTCAGACTCAGACTGGAACTACCCCATCAGTTCTGTGGGTTTCCAGCTTGCTGACTGCAGGTCTTGGGACTCTCCAGCCTCCATAATCTCATGAGCAAATTCCCTATAATAAATAAATTATAAAAGTTTTAGAAGAAAAAAATAGGTGTAGATCTTTGCAACCTTGGCCTAGGCAACGGAGTCTTAGATATGATACCAAAAGAATAAATAACCAAAGGAAAAAACAGATAAATTGGACTCCATCAAAATTTAAAACTTCTGTGCATCAAAGGACACTATCAAGAAAGTGAAAAGACAACTCATAGAATAGGAGAAAATGTTTGAATTTTCTGCATATATCTGATAAGAAATTTCATTCAGAATATAAAAACAACTTTTAAGTTTAATAATAAAAATTACACAATTTTAAAATAGGCAAAGGATTTGAATAGACATTTCTTCAAAGAAAATATACAGAGGACCAATTAGCACATGAAAAGATGCTTAACACTTACTAGGATGGCTAGTGAAAAGCAAACAAACAGAAATAAATAAGAGATTGCAAAGATATAAAGAAACTGGGAACCTCATACATTGATGGTGGGAATGTAAAATGGCAGTTGCTCAAAAAGTTAAGCAGAGTTACCATACGACCCAGCAATTCCAGTCCTAGGTATATCTCCAAGATTACTGAAAATATATGTCCACACAAAAACTTGTACATGAGTGTTCATAGCAACATTATTCATAATAGCAAAAAATAGTGGAAATAGCCAAAATGTCCATCAACTGATGAATGGATAAACAAAATGTGGTACATCTATACAGTAGAATATGATTTGGCCATAAAAAGGAATGAAGTACTGCTACATGCTACAATATGGATGAACCTTGAAAAATATGCTAAGTGAAGCCAGACACAAAAGACCATATATTGTATGATTCCATTTACATGAAGTTTTCAGAATAGGTAAATCCATAGAAATAGAAAGTAGATTAGTGGTTGCCAGGGGCTAGAGGGTAGGAGGATTGGGTACAGGATTTATTTGGGGGTTAATAAAAATGCTCTAGAATTAAATAGCAGTGATAGTTGTATAACTGTGTTGTATACTGTAAACTAGTGAATTGTATACTTTAGAAAGTGAGTTTGATGGTAGGTGAATTTTATCTCAATGGAGCAGTTATTTAAAAAGTGTTCATTATATTATTGTTTATACTAGTAAAAAGGAAATATTCAAAACGTCATTTTATAAAAAAAGTTGCTATAATGAATCTATTTGACAGAATATTGTACACTCAATTATATCTATAAAATTTTATAATATAGAATGATAATGAAATAATATTAAGTAGGCTATAATCAAACTATTATATATATTTTTAATCATATCACTCTGACTTTTTTTTTAAAGTCTGGATGAAAACCCCAAACTTTTAACAAATGTTGGCTCTAGGTAGTGAGATTTGAAAAATTTATTCTTCTTGTTTCTACTTTTCTGTATTTCCTGAGCTTTCTTTAAATAACACATATTTTTTACAATAAAAATATATTTTAAAAATGCCATAACTGTAGTGGTTAGTTACAGTGTCAGAGTTTCAGCTTCCAGGAAGAGAGCAGAGCGCAGCCTGTCCCAGGGAGACAAGCCCAGAGCACCCAGTGGGTGACACACAGCGCTGACACGGATGAGTCCAGACCTGGCTGACCCGGGGCCAGGGCCGGGGCCGGGCAGCATCTTTACAGGCTGGAAGTCTCTTCTTTTCCTGTTTTAAGTGGTGCTCAGTTTTTAGAACCCCATTGTCATTTTGAAAGCGGCATGAACGCTCAGGTCCCCAGGCCTGCATCTTTCCTTTGTCTGCGCTCTCCCCCCACTATTTATTTCCTTTTCCATCTCGCAGTGGCCGCCCTTCAGGCAGTGACAACAGCGATGTTGTTACAGGTGTTAGCTCACTCTGGTCTCATTTGCTCTGGCAAGAAGTCTGGTCGGATCAAATGCCCCTGTGGAAACTCAGCTGAATTGTCTTCATTTTCTGTCATTTTATTTTAACATCCCAGCAGTCCCCGCCTGTCAGGGTCTCTGCCGGCAATTCAGCCATTCATCAATTTAAAGTATGGCCATACGGCTCTGGACAGCATCCAACCCCACAGAAGAAATCACTTCTTTCCTTTCCATTTTTCTTTCGAAGCAAGAAAGAATCTGCTCATCTGGACACAGGGATACTGACTTTTGAGCCAATTTAGGAAGCTGCTTTTAGGTAATAATACTCAGTGTTTCAGTCACAGGCCAAACAATTACCCCATGTAATTACTGGTGCCATCGAGAAACCGGTAGAGTCATCTTTTTATTTAATAGTAATTGTACATATTTATTTAATTAATCATATTTCTCATTTAATAATAATAGTAACATTTATTCCACGACAGGACTTCTCTCGTATTAACTCATATAACTCTCCTTGCAACCCATAGTATCCCCATTTTGTAGATGAGGAAATTGAGGCACAGAGAGTTTCACTGACTTGCTGAAGTTTCCACAGCTGCTATTGGTGGAGGTGGGATTTGACCTCCAGCAGTCCGGGTGTAGGTTCTATGCTCTTAATCGCTGCAATTCTCGGCCTTTCAATGAGAGTCATAGTAACTTCCCACTCGGCCAGGAAGAAGGCTAGCCAGACTAAAGGATTAAGTGAGCATTAGAACTAAATTCAGAACTTTTTCAGGAAGACCACGTTTTGCTGGAGTCAGGCTGATCTTGCTCCAAGTTGGTTTCATCCTCTAGTGGGAACTCAGTGGCATGCTGTAGGGTGAAGCAGAAAAGAGACAAGGACACAAGTCGTCCCCCGTTGGCTAGCCATGCCGGGAAGACAAGATGGTGTCCGATGGGGGACCGCGTCCCCCGTTGGCTAGCCATGCCGGGAAGACAAGATGGTGTCCGATGGGGGACCGCGTCCCCCGTTGGCTAGCCATGCCGGGAAGACAAGATGGTGTCCGATGGGGGGCCGCGTCCCCCGTTGGCTAGCCATGCAGGGAAGACAAGATGGTGTCCGATGGGGGACCGCACTGACCACCAGTGGGAAAGCCACTGTTTGCTAGAACGCCTCCACCTTGGAGGAAAGAGACACTGAGCCGCACCAGACAGCCAGTGGGGTACTGGTCCCATCTCAGGGCGTGCGAAAGACACCCTGGAGGACAGCCCCCTGCTGGGCTAGGAGGTGAAGGGTGCCCCTGGGTTGTGCAGTGCGGATTCTTATCTCTAGGTTTTCTGGAAGAAGTGTCTCGTCATCCTGTAGAGGTGGCTGGGGGAAAACTGCCTGATGCACAAACTCCAGACATTCCTGCCCCCCAACTTCTGGGTATGGCCCCGTCCATAGAGTAGCCAACTTCTCCTCTGCAAGGGAAGTGGCAGGCTGGTGCCCTGCTTCCATTCCGCTGTGGGTTCTTCTCAAAGAAACCTCATTGGCATCTGTCATTTCACATTTCCAGATTTCTTTCATATTCATAAACATCTACAAATGTTTCTCCTTGCATCACTGTTTTTCAAAAAGAATCAAAGGCACGGTTTCCCAACCTTCTCTAACCCAACACTGTGCCAGGCTTTCTCACCTAACCTTCTCTGCATCTTGAATAGACCAAGCCCCCTAAGGTGGGGCTTTACTTTCTATGGTTTGCATGTATAACTAAATCAGCAAATGTACTTTTTCACACTCTACTTGCCCTCACCCACTCACTCTGAGGCAGAAATCACTGCTAGGCCATTTTTGCCACGGTGTGATCTTCAGACACCCAAGACTTTCCCCCTGGATACTCTCTGTCTGGTCCCACCATACCTCTGTCTGGAATATTCCACAGTTCAGAGTTAGTTGAGGCCCAATGGAAAGTAGTAGCACATACAAGCCAGCCTAGCTGGTCTCATTTTACAAAAACATCACGCCATTTATAAAAGTGTTTTGGATGGGTCCCGAAGTACCAATGAGGGAAGACTTGGAAGGGCCCCATGTTTAGTTTAATGCTCTGTTGTCACTGTCTTGAAATTCTTGATAATTTTTGAACAAGTGACCCCACATTTTGGATTTCGCAATGAACCCCTCAAGTCATGTAGCTGGCCCTGCCACTGCCTGCTGCTGCCACTCTCCACGGCCCCCTCACCACCCCGGCCGCAGGCCCACGATCCATGTCTCTGGAACAGAGAGGTTTGGCTCCCAGCAGAACTTTGAGGTCTGGTTCTTGAAGCTGTCACATGATATATTATTGGTTCCCTTTTCTGGTGAGGCGCCTTAAACAAGAGGCCTCCCTGAAAGATACAAAGATCATTACCCCGATTCTGCAGGTGAAACAGAAAGACTCGCGGTTTAGGCACAGCCCCAGGGCTAGGTAGGAAGAACTCCAACTCTAGGACCGAATTGGTTTTATCAGGTGGGGTGAGGGGTGGGTATTTTGTAAAGTGGTCAAAAAAAATACCAGTGCCGAACAGATTGTCTTTATAGGAAAGCATCGCTGTAGTCCTCTAGCATCAAGAGAAAGGCAAGGGCTCCAGGCAGATGGGCCATGTCCCCTAATCTAGCCTGCAAAGTACTGCCTAACAAGAGAGCCTAATTCTTATGTCTACAAGGGGACCTTGAGACGAGGAATCTGGATGTGAGCAGCTGTCCCAGAGGCAAACTCCCTAAAAGATAAAAGAAGAATTTGTAGTTGACACACTATTTTGAGATCACAAAGGGTCAATCAGAGTGAGAAGGCAGCGTTTCACCACGTGTTGGTGATACAGGCCTGAAAAGTCCCTAAGTCAAGCACTCCTGGAGACAGGACTGTTCTCTCTGGCAAACACCATGGTGAGATTTGGGGCAGGTGATTTAATCTCTCTGGGCCTGGTTCCCCTTTTCTAAATGATAATACTTTTAGTACCGACTGCACAGCATTGTTGAGAAGAATAAAGTAGGTTTTATATTAAAAGCAATCAAAACAGTGCCTGGCATACTGTAAACACTCAAGAAGCAATAGTTACTATTACGATGAAGGGGAACCTTCTAACTAAACAGTGGATACAGGTAAAGACCTTGAGTTTTCTAGATGTCGTCTTGAGCCATTTTCTTGAGTAACTATTACTCAAGAAGTAATAGTTACTATTACGATGAAGGGGAACCTTCTAACTAAACAGTGGATACAGGTAAAGACCTTGAGTTTTCTAGATGTTGTCTTGAGCCATTTCCTTCTCAGTTTTGCCCCCATTAGATCCCAGCGTCCCTACTCCTAGGACACATTCTTTCAAGATGGCACCCCAGATACTGGGAAGAAGAGAGACCAATAGTTGGGGGACTGGACGGAGGAAAAGGATACTACTCATGAAGGGCCCTTGCTGGAAAAACAAACAAACAAACAAAAAACAAAAACCCAGGAAACTGAATCTGGGCAGCCCTCTAGACAAAGCAACCAATTTACAGAAAATCTAGGGGACAGAAGGACCTTAACCGTAGACAAACCACGGGGGTGCATTCAGCAAAATCCATACTGTGGTGACCTCTATAGGGCAAGTGACCTGGTTTCTTCAAACAACGATAATGAACAAACAAAATGTAAGGAAAAAAATGGAGACGGAAACGTATAGATTTTAAAAATCTCGAGGGACCTATCACCCAGTTACAATATATGAACCTTATTTGCATCCTAATTCAAATAAATTTTTTGAGTAGTTGATGACACGGCTATTAAAAATTTTTAGGTGACAATGGTTTTAAGGTTAAGGTTTTTGGAAGAATCTCTATCTTGTGGAAACACAAAATGAAATACATATACACAACGTATCTGGGATTTGTTTCAGAAAAAAATCAGGGAGAGGAGGGCATGAAGATGAAGCAAATTGGTCATGAATTGGTAATTAATAAAGCTGGGTAATGAGAATTCATGTGATTTTATTCTGATATTCTTTTTACTTTATATATGTTGAAATATTCTATAACAGAAAGGAAAAGAAAACCCAGCTGCACGTGTGGGTTTGGTGATGAGACGCTTCCCTGAGGAAGGATTCTGTCCAGGTGGCCTGTCGTCATGGGAAGGTTTGAGGAGCTACTTATCTCTCTTTGCCTCGGTTTTCTCGTCTGTCAAATGGGGATGGGATAATTGCACACTCCTCGTGGGGCTGCTGTGGATATTGAATGACTAGATAGATGTAAAGCAATTACAACAGGGCCTGTCATGGGGTAAGTGCCATACAACATTTGCTATTATTACAGCATATTTAGCTTCCTGCAGTACCTCATGGCATCAACCAAAACTAAATCTCTGCAGAACTTCACAGCTCACAAAGCACCTTCACAGACACCACCTCATTTGAGCTTCACAATAGCCCTTGGAGATAAATACTAGTCTTATTCCCATTGGGCAGATGGGAAAACTAAGGCTCAGTCCATCGTGATGAAGCCAGTTAGTGGCCAAACCTGCACCAGGGTCAGGTGTTCTGACCCCTTCCCAAGTCCTCTCCCGGGTACCAAGGCTGTCCTTTAGGGATGAGTCAGAGGCTAAAATTAGATCCTCAAAAACTCGATTTTGTCTCTTTTGCACTTTGTGACCAGCACCCCCTTCCCCTGGCCGGGGAATGCTAACTGTACTCATACGGAGCCAAGGCCCCGGCCTCGGCAGGAGGAGGGCATTGCGTACAGGCAGCCCTTCTGTCTAGAGTTTCGCCCAGCCAGGCCTCCCTCCTGTGGCCCAGGAGCTCGTCACAGCTAAACGTGGGGTGGGCCTGGGCATGTGGCTGCCGGCAGAGCTGAGGAGACACAGCAGACAGAAGCCATAAGTCAGGAAGGAGGCGCCCTCCAGCCCTCAGCGGGGTGAGGGGCACACAGGTGGGTCCCCAGATACAAGCCCAGGATTTCAAAACTAGCTTCTCTCAGAGGGGGAGGCCCTTGGGCAGCAGTGTGGTTGTCCGTCTTGGTCATTTCTTCCTGAGAACAGGCCTGGGGGCTCTGGGCTCTTCGAATGTACATGAATAATAATCACAAAACCTACCATTTTTTGAAAGCTAGGCACTGCGCCAAGCACGACAGACATATTTCTCATTCAGACAATCCTCAGTCACAGTATACCGCGAAGCAGGTATTGGTTTGTATTCGAACGACACAGAAGTTTAGGAAGTGAGCCATGGAAGTCTCCGTCCACATCCCAATCCCGATCCCGCCCTCCAGAGGCGGGCATTGTGTGCAGTCTGTGCATTCTCCCAGACACTAGTCTGAATTTCATCAGTGTTATATATACACACCCGCTCGTGTGCGTACACACGTGCACACACACACACACAGCTTGTTTGTTTTTATGAAAATAGGATCATACCTTATTCAGCAACTTGCTTGTTTCACGTATTCATCTATCCTTTTCTAATCCCGTACATACGAATATGTGAGAGGCTGTTGCCCCAGAATCATACCCCTGACCCTCCCTCAAATAGAAACCAGTTATTCTTATGTAAGTTTCGGGAGGAAGTTGCAAGAAGTAAAAAACAAGAACAGGTCAGAACCAACTAGGCCCAAGATGGTGGAGGATTTGACTTCCAGTAGACCTTGAGCCTCATTACACGCTCACTGTAATACATTAGCAACCAAATGACACACCCACCAGCACCATGACAGTTGACAGTTGCCATGACAGCAACAGGAAAAGCCCATACAAGGACTGAAAAGGAGAGCTGCAACAGTTCTGGGTCCAAACCACACCCCTGTTCTTGGATAATTCATGAATATTCCTCCCACTCTTTTTAATTCCCTCCCTTTTACCTCGACCGTCCTATATATTTGGCGTCTCCGCCAGAATTGGGTTGAGAAGTTGCTTTGTGAACTTACATTCCGGATTCTCCATTCTTTGCCCGTTGAATAAAGCTTGTGCTGTTCCAGTCTCAGCATTGGTTTCGTTGTTACTGGCTACGTGAATACGATCGGAAAAAGAACCTCCCTGGCCAGGACAGGGGGTCTGGGCCCGGGCTAGGACCCCAACGCGGGTCCAGTTGACCAGTTCGGTGACAAGACCATAAGGAAATCTGGAATAAGCAAAAATTATTACTGGGTATCTCTAAGAGAAAAGTACATATTGTTTAGAGCACACCCTTCCGAGCTGTCTGATTCCAGCCTCTGAGCTCCTTCTGCAGCTCTATAAGTTGTAGGGAACTGAGGACACACAGGGATTCTTGACTGTGGACACACAAACGAGCTCGGCAGCCCCTATTCCCTGTGCAAAAGCCAGTTCACTGTGTCCATTTGAAAATGCATTTCGAGATTTCTGATCTACACGTGTCTGTTTTTAGGATTCTCCCTTGAACCAACTGTAACATCTCTCTAGTTCACTCATTAACAATAGATTCAATAAAATCATTCACACGTGTTCATTTGTTATCTGAGGGATGTGATTTTACCTTCTTTGAAGACCCTCTGGTAGCAACAGGCATGACTTTTCTCTATTGTAGAGATGGGGAGATTGAGACTTGGAAAGGTTAGCAAACCGCTCCAGGTAACACCATTGGTGAAGAGCAGAGTTTGGATTCAAACGCAGGTCGGCCTGCCCCCCCCCCCGCCCCACTCCCCGCCCCAGTTACCATGCCATCCTGCCTGGATAATTTTAAAGGAATGGGCACTAGCTTTCTGTCAGGTACTAGTCTAGATATTTTAGCTATGTTAATTCATTTAACCCTCCCCTTAGCCTCTGAAGTGAGCGTGAGCCTTGCTATCCGCACCTTACAAAAGATCAAACTGCACAGAGAGGTCAGGGAGTCAAAAGGGGATGCAGAGCCCGGCCCCGAAGCTGATGTCTCTCTTTTCCTCCATCTGTGATTTGGTAAACTGAAGCCACCTTGGTTAGTCATGTGGATGGTTATCTGTAAGGTACCAATGCCAAGAAACTTCAGTCTTGAAAGGAGCTTGAGGGAGTGTATTCATTTCCCAGGACTAAGTGCCACAAACGGGACACCTAAAAACAATGGAAATTTATTCTCTCTCAGTTTTGGAGTCTAGAAGTCTGAGATGAAGGTGTGCGCAGGGCCACGCTCCCTCTGACACCTCTAGGGGAGAACCCTTCCTGTCTCTGCTAGCTCCTGGTGTTCGCTGGCAATCCTTCGTGCTCCTTGGCTTAGAGATGCATCTTTCCCATCTCTGCCTTTACACGGCATTCTCCTTGCATGTCTGTGTCTTCATATCCTCTTCCCTCTGTGCCTGTCTGCCTGCGTCCAAATTTCCCTTTTCACAAGGACACCAGTTATATTGAATTAGGGCCCACCCAAAGACCTCACTTTAACTTTGTTAAATCTGCAAAGACCCCATCTCCAAATAAGGTCGCATTCTGAGGTACTGAGTGTTAAGACTTCAGTGTTTCTTTTTGCGGTGTTGGTGGGGAGACACAATTCAACCCATAATGGGCAGCATACTGAAGTTCAACCTTTCCCAAAGTGTGTTCCTGGTGTGCTCTTCTCAAAGAAGCTCTGTAGAGAAAAGGCTCCTGTGGTCTCAAACATTGGGAAAACTCTGCTCCCTGCCTGCTAGATGCCATGGTGGTGAATCTCAGAGGTCATTAGCATGCAAACATCCTTAAAAGAGCTGCAGAAAGAAGCCTGTTGACTTTGCTTAAGTTGGCATTTCCCAAACTTATTCAAGCACAGAAGTTCTGGGGTGTCATTGTTGTGTTAATAGTGTTCCATGGAACATACTTCGGGAAACTCATAAGACTAGAGCATGAAACCAGAGAGGCCTAGACTTGCATCGTGACCCTGCTAGTACTGAGTATGTGACCTTGGGCAATTTATTTTCCTCTCTGAACCTCAGTTTCATCTGTAAAATGGAAGTGAGAATTCCTAATTAATTACTTAGGGTGGGTTCGCTGCTATAACAAACAGACCCCCAATAGTATAATGGCTTGGAAACAATAGGATATAAGTTTACATCTTGCTCAGGACTGGGCAGGGCAGTCCATACCGGCTGAGCAGTCTTTCTTCACACAGGCATTCAGACCCCCAGGCTGACAGATGTTCTGTCATTTTACGTCCGTGACTTCCAAGGTCATCCTGGGGGTTGCCCCTATTCCATCCAGGCAGAAGGGGGTAAAGTTTAGAGAGGGCTTCCTGGGAGGTTTTTATGGGCTAGGCTCTGTAGTGGAGCAACTCACTTCTGCCCACAAACCATTGGTCAGAACTCAGTCCTCTGGCTGCCACTAGCTGTAAAGGGGGCTGGAAAGTGTGGTCCATGAATGAGCAGCTACTTCCCAGCAAGAACTCAACCCTAAAGAAAGGGAAGCAGGGACTTCTGGTTGAAGGGTAGCCATCTCTGCCACACTTACCCTGCAGGTGTGTTCTGAGGATTAAATGAGGCTTTTGACATAGGCAAAGTCTTAAGCATCCCAGACAACTAAATAAATGGCAACCATTTAAAAAGGAAAAAGATATGAAAGGGAAGTGCCTTGAGGGATGAAATCAGAGACAGGCCCCCGGGCACGGCAGATGTGTGGGCCCCATCCTCCTCTTTCTTCCCAGGGCATCCTGGTGGCCTCTGTCTGGTGTGTGGCGGGGAAAGGGGAGCACAAGTCCTCAGGGTGTCGTTCAGCCCAGAGCAGCTTCTCCCCCTCCCACTTCCTTCCCAGCCAGATGGGGCAGCGTGTGCTCCAGAGTCTTGACAGCCTCACGGCTTCCCGCCGGTGGCCCCCAGGACTGCAAATTCCACCTTCCCGCAGTTGCAGAGCCAGCTGAGGGATGGGCAGCACGCCAGGCCCCCTCAGCAGCCCCTGGAGCACACGCCAGTTGCAGACTCTCAGGATGCTGGAGGGAAGAGGCGGGGCTCTCACCAGATCACCATGACCACAGCCTCCCTAGCAAAGGCCTCCAGACGCGCCCGACAACCCATGGTTTCCTCTCGCTCCTGGCTTCCCCAGCTACCTGGCACAGGTGAGAATCATCTCTAGACCTCCAGATCTCTGGCCTCCATTGTTCCGCAAGGGGGCATAAGGGGCCAGTAGAGCAAACCCTCTGCCTTCCAAAAGAATTCATGCTTTAAGTCCATATTAATGATTAAGACAACTGCACCTCAAATGACATCCCCAACCTCTCAACACAAACACAGTTCCAACAGATGTCTCCCAGCAGCCCCCTCCCCACCTTTCTCGCCTGTAAATAAGCTTTCAGAGCTGCCATCAATGTATACATACAACTCTGCTCCTGACTCTTCTCGCTGAGCTTTGTATACACTTTCCCATGGATCTGGGTCATCCTGGTGTTGAATATTTCACAGGACTGCAAAATACACGGAAGACATATTTTGTTCTAGAATCTTAACACCCAGACCATCTGGGTGACACTCCGACAACTGGAGAGATTCTGGCTGATGCTGCAAATCCCCAAATCCAAGCCCCCTTGCAAACAGAAAATGCTGTGTTTTGCATCTGTACATACACACATGAGTTTTCTCCAGCACAGTGGACTGTGGGGTGTGACAGTTAGTGATTTCTTCCCTGGAAGTGGCATGACCTGCAGGAGTTACCGTTGGCTGGAGTTGCGAGTACAGCCCAAATTTATTGGTTTTGATCCCCTCGCCATTCCCTGCGTAAATTAAAATGTGACATTATTACACCCTGCAACAGCCCACTGGCGACCTTTAGCACTCTCCCCCCTCCACAGCCATTATTCAGCATAATTCGACTGGTTTGAGGCAAGTTGGGGGAGTGGGGAGGGCTGGGTGGGGACAGGGGAAGGCAGAGTCCAAATTAGAAACAGATTTAAAGAGCATTTGCAGGGAATTAGGCAGCGGGCCAGGAGTGCTTGCTGGCAGCATGTGGAGCCCCTCTTTAGGGACTGTCAGCTCCTCCTAGGTTTCCACAGCGGATGTTTCCCGGCCAGAACGCAGCTGGGTTTCAGTTGTCAAACCCTCAGCCAAGACATCTGAGAACGGGGTGAGTGCCTGCGTGCACGCGCGTGTACGAGCCCAGGCCACGTTCACACGCGCCCGCGACCCCGAGGCTGCCCCCTGCGCGGTTCCACACATAAACACCTGCAAAGGTACACCCTGAACCGTACACGCACCCCTCGACATGCAGAGGCATGGACAGACACAGGTGCACACGGAGAAAACCGGGACAGGCACAATTACACGTGCACACACACAGACTTGGGCTGCGCCCCAGCCCACACTTTCTAAGAGGATTTCCGGAGCAGGTATCTCAGTCCACATCACCACCCCGCAAGGCTAGCTGTGTGACCTTGGGTTAGCCCTTCAACCTCTCTGAACTTCTGTGTCTTCAACTATGAAGTGTAAATAATGGCAGTTGTGATGATTGAAATGAGATAATAAAGGTGAACACCCAGGGAAACAGATGTGAGAAATAGTGAGGGGATGGCGGTGGTGGTAGCAGTGAGGATAACTAACCTTTGCTTCACATCCTTTCTAGAGGAGACATGAAGCACTTTGCTGACTTGATTCCTATCTCAATAAAAGGGGTGTGAGGCCCTTTCCATCACATGGGGAGAGCAAGGGCCCCTGTGGCCGAGGACAGGCACGTGCAGTCAGCTCCCATGGTCACAGCTCTGTGGGCACGGGGCCCAGCAGGCTGGCTGCCCCCCGGGTGCCTGGGGCATGTCTAACAGGGCACTGAGGCCGGCAACTCTGCTCTGCACCCCCCTCCCTCCCTCCCTACACCTCCTGCTCCCCTGCTGTTTCTGCTAGGACATCTCCTCCTCCACCCACACTCTTGGTGACAAATGTCTCCCCTTTTCCCCTCTCCCTCCCTCACCTTAGGGGCTTCCCTCCACTCATCCCAACTCCCAGAGCCCTGCTCCTCCTTGAGTCTCTCCAGCTTCTGATCAATCCAAGGGAACCACCTGCCCTTTCCTGGGAACCTACTATGCACCAACAAGCCCTTGTTCTGGGCGCTGCGGTGGTGGCGGAGGGTGGTCAGATAGGACTTAGATGTCATCCCTGCCTGGGGATTCACAGCCCAGTGAGGGGATCAGCCTAGCACAAAACACTACAGGAGACTCGGTCAGAAAACGCCAGAACAGGGCACGAGTTCTGGATAGGCCCTGGGAGGTCAGAACCAGCAAAGCACGTCCTACTGTGCAGGTCAGGACGCTGAACAAAGCACCCCAATACGGGGCAAGAACCAGGATGGGTGATGCCAGTGCCCAGATACAAACTTCCAGTGGAGCTGGTCCCGAGGTTCTTGGACGCGCACCAGAGTGACCGGTGCCAAAACCCGGAGGGACGGGGTGAGGGGGAGACACGAGGGTGGCAAGGGGTTAGGTGGGGAAGCGGGAACTTCTAGATCTTCATTTAGTCAACAAATATGTGAGGAGCCCCTCCCGTGTGCTGAGTGCTGGGAATGCAATGACTAGTAAAACACAGATGCTGCTTCCTGGAACTAAGTGTCAAGTGAGCACAACTGATACACAAACAGGCGATGCCAGGGCCGTGGGATACGCGCTCTATAGGAATGGGCTGGGTGTGCGGTGCTCTGAGGCACAGAGAAGCCATCTCATTCACACGGGAGGATAAGAGAAGGCTTCCGGGAGAGGTGGATGGACAGGGAGCCAAAAGGAGTTCAGGACGGGTGCCAGGAGTGAGGGGAGAGATGAGCCTAGACAGATCCCCGTGGACGGTCTACACTGGCTCACTCACTTTCACTCACTGATTCAACAAATATTGTGAGCAGCCACTTGACAGGTCCTATGCCGGGAGCTGAAGCTGCAATGGTGAGCAAGACAGACACAGGTGGTTGAACCAACGTTGCTAACGGTGGGAATGGAGAGAAATCAATAGCTTTGAGAGAGCGAGAATCAACTTTAATTGGATGATGGGATGGGGAGGGAACGATCTAAGCTGATTGTCAGGTTTCTAGCTGGGGGCTGAGTAGAGGAGGAGCCCTTCCCTGTCAGAGAGGGTCACACAACTGGAAGTGGGTTGAGCAGTCTGCTTCCGTCTTGCCTGTTTGCAGGGCCAATGGGACAGTGGCAATACCCAGCATCTAAGCTGGGTTGCGCGGTGAGAGCTGGTGACCATCCAGACTGGAGTAGAACCCCAGCTGAAGACACAGGGAGCATCCGAGAAGGTGTCAAGAGATTAGCCAGCTGCCTGAGCCCCAGCTCAGAAGAGTGGAGTTTTGGATAAAGTTCTGGTCCTAGAGGGGAACTGGCGGACTAAAGGCAAAGCGTCAGCTTCGTCCAGGTGCTTCAGATACCGGGATTGTGGTAGCAACACAAAGGCCAGAGCCCTTCCGCTGGTGGACAGGCCAGACCCGGCTGCCCGAGCCCTCTGGAGGAAGCTGGGAAGGAGCCACCAGCACTCACGTGGTAACACTCGTGTTAGGTCTGCCCCCCCATAGCACTCAGCACAGAGCTGGGCAGACAGTAAGTGCTCAAGAAATACTCTCGTAGGAGCACGTGGACGCTCTGCAGAAAGCAGGAGACTCGCGATGGTGAATGCAGCTCTGGGCCTCCGGTGGGCCCTGAGTTCTCTTTGCACTGAATCGGAGCTGCCGGCCCCTTTGGCTGCATTCGGAGAAAGTCCCATTTGCTTAATATCCCCCGTAAAGATGACAGCTTTCAGTGCCAACCTTTACCCTTCTGGAGCACAGGTCAGAGGCTTAAAGCGTCCGCTCTTTGAAATCCCAGACATTAGCCCTACAACTGGGTTCCCTAAAATGCTGCCATTCTGATGAAGTCCAGGCTGACTGTTTAACACAAATACTCAGAAAGCACAAATAGGGCTGAAGTTTAGGGCCTGGAATAAAGGAGAATAAACAGCCAATCAAAGATGGAAAGAGAATTTTCAATGCTAAAGCTTATCCCCTTAAGATGAGTCTCCTCTGAAGAGGTAAGTTTCGAAAGTTTATGCCCAAGAAAGGCTGTTTCATCAGCAAATAAGACAATGTGGGGCTTCCCTGGTGGCGCAGTGGTTGGGAGTCTGCCTGCCAATGCAGGGGACACGGGTTCGCGCCCTGGTCTGGGAAGATCCCACATGCCGCGGAGCAACTAAGCCCATGAGCCACAACTACTGAGCCTGAGCGTCTGGAGCCTGTGCTCCGCAACAGGAGAGGCCGCCATAGTGAGAGGCCTGCGCACCGCGATGAGGAGTGGCCCCCGCTCGCCGCAACTGGAGAGAGCCCTTGCACAGAAACGAAGACCCAACGCAGCCAATAAATAAATAAATAAATAATAAAAATAAAGGAATTCCTTAAAAAAAAGAATGAGGATGGTGTTGCTGGTTCACCCAAAACATTCAAGGGAAGCTAACATTTCTTAATTCTTAAATACTGTCAGCTAATTAAGACTTAAAACACCGCAGGACCAAATTAAAAAAAAAAAAAAAAGACAACGTGCAAGGCCAGCCTGGAGTGATTCGATTCGAATTTTTTTCCTGCTAAAAAGTGTCGGAAGCTCACCATCTGGGAGAGATCTCACCCAGCTGCACTACCGGACAGAGGTTGGGACGGTCAGCAGCGGGAGGCCTGTTTACTAGCACACTACCCGCACATGATGGGGGTGACCTGCGCCGACGCTGTGGTCTGAGCCTCCCAGGCAACTCACCACAGCACCGGGCACCTGGGCCGGAGCCCTTCCTGTAATCTCAGGGCCATCGTTAGTGACGTGGCTCCCTCAGCTCAGCTGATCCCTAAGGTTGGAGAAGAAGTAGCTGAGAGGGAGGGCCTTTTGCCCGAGATCCCCAGCTCAATGGCAGCAAAGCTGAGGCAAGAACACAGGAATCTGGCTCCAGCTCTGAAACTGCTCCTCAGATGTGCTGTGAACATGAACTCGGAGCAAACTCAGCCTCATCTGCCTGTACTTCTCTTCATGTGAAAACCATCTTCTTGTCATGTCTATTACTCTCCAAGAAATAGATTTATCTAGAATCAGTGATTATAATGCATTTTGCATATACAAAAAGGATATGAGAGAAATGCCAATATACAGAGACATGGATCCAATCGAGTAAGTATATCACACTTCTGGTTCACAGCTAGTGAAACCTGGGCTCAAATAAGTTTATGTTATGATAAAAATTGATTTTGTAATATATACTCCATTGACTACATCACGGATGATTTGCTTTTTTTTATTTTAGGAGGAACGGATTGGATTGGATTGGATTGATTTCTTAAATTTTTATTTGTATTTATTTATTTGGTTGCGTTGGGTCTTCGTTGCTGCACGTGGGCTTTCTCTAGTTGCATCGAGCGGGGGCTACTCTTCCTTGTGGTGCACGGGCTTCTCACTGCAGTGGTTTCTCTTGTTGCGGAGCTCGGGCTTTTAGGCCTGCGGGCTTCAGTAGTTGCAGCACGTGGGCTCAGTAGTTGTGGCGAGCGGGCTCTAGAACACAGCCTCAGCAGTTGTGGCGCACGGGCTTAGTTGCTCCGCGGCATGCGGGATCCTCCCGGACCAGGGCTCAAACCCATGTCCCCTGCATTGGCAGCTGGATTCTTAACCACTGCGCCACCAGGGAAGTCCCGGATGATTTGTTTTTAAAGGTATTTTCAGAAAAATAACTTCTTTTCTTATCACATACTTGGAGTTTGAAATAGATTTGCATTAATATATTAAACTTAATATGTTGCACTTAATGAACAATAACGTAAGTGGGAAAAGTATGAAAAAAACAAATCGCAAAAATATCTCCTCATCTCTACCCAGATGCTGGGTCAGAAAGATCTCCGTTAGAACCTGAGAGGACCTGTGGCTGTCATGGAGATATAAAATGCAAGGAAAACATAAACAACTAAGAAAGAGACTGAATGTGGCAGATCCTAGGACTAAAGTGAGCAGTCTGGGCTCGTATCACATGCCTGAAGGGCGTGTGGTCCCTGATGGCCCGAGAATAGAACCAGCCCCCAGCGGGATGGGAGTGGGCCGTGGACTTCCTGCCGTTTGGTCAGACAGACTGCTTTCCTGAATTACTAGGTCTAGGAAGCGGTGGTGACAGGGTGGGGGTGGGGTGGAGAAGCTACACGTGTCCCGGACAACACCCACACGGCCCTCTTCCTCACTGCCGCCTCATTTCCCCTCTTACAGACCACTTACCTCATCTGCAACACGCCCAGATGGTATCTGGGAGCTCTAACGGCTCTGAAATCCCACAATTCTAGAATTCAGACACAACACCAGTTGGTAAGAGACAGGCAAAATCCCAGCCCCGAAAACCAGTGCTTGATGTCATAGGAGATACACCAAGTGTGGGATGGAGGACTCAGACAATAGCTGCTCTGCACTGAGCACGGGGCATGCACTCAGCCAGGCGATGTGCCTTTCCGTGCACGGTCACGGTTCGTGCCCACGTGGGCATTGCTAGCACCGGTGGGAAGACGCAGCTTACACAGGTTGGTCCGCCAGGTGTCTAATCCGTAACCCCCCCGTCTCTCTCCACCTCAGCACGCTGGACACTGGCTTACACTGGAGGTGTAAGCCCAGGTGAACCTAACCTTTATCCCCACACACCCCCTGACTGGGCATTGCTAGCACCGGGAAAAACACACCCTCACCTCCCTTCTCCCCAGAGAAGGAGGCTTCATCTAATGGGTAAGTTTGGGAGAAGAACCTGTGCCTGCAGGGGGCAGCTTTCTGGGCTGGGCCGAGATATCCAAAAGATCATCATTTCTATATGTGCTCAAAAGGCACATGTGGCTAGTGGCTCCTGTGTTGGACAGTACAGTCTTAGAGGCTAATCAACTGACCTCCTATGTCCTGGCTTGGAGACTTCCAGGGGAGGACAGGTCCCCACCTTTGGAATCACTCTAGTTACTTGGTGGGCACCTCTGGTTGCTAGAAACATCTTCACATCAAACTGAAATCGGCCTCCTTATAATTTCCCACTTCTCAATTCTAGCCATGCCCCCCGGACTACCTCACCCCCTTGACAGCTCCAATATTCGGAGACAGGAGAATACACTCTCCTAGTTCTCCACAGCCTGGCTCTTCTCAGGGTTAAACGGCCCCTGTTACTTCCGCTGTGTCTCACATGAACCTGGGCCTCGGCCTGTCACGGGCTCATCCTCCATTGGACCCTGGTCCTCCACTCAACTTGCCTCTGTTTCCCTGAGACACAGTCAGAAGGGATCATAGGCTCTCGGAAAGTTTCTCAGTCTTTTTTCAAATACCTACCTGCTGCCCCCTGAGTCAGTGCCCAAGACTGGCATTGTTTGCTGGGACAGGGCTTCCCGTTTATTCCTCGCTTGAGAACACTAGATTTATAACTGTCGTGGACACCTGTTGTTTTTGACTACCCAGTATGCAAACTGTCTTCCCAATTTAGAAGAATCCCAAAATAGGTGAAAGCCAGGGCCCTGCCCCCCAGCCGGCGGAGGCTGAAAGGGAACAGACTTCCACCCCCCGCACCACAGGCTCTTGCCTGAGCAAACAGCGTGAGGTCCATCCCAGCTGTGATGTACTCGATTCCAGAGTTTTTCATACACTCTGATGATTTCATACATTCTGATGATTAAGAGGTGTGGCTGAAGGTGCAGGGGAGAGAGGTCCAGACTATCAAACTTCCGACTACCAGTGCTTCTAAACAGTTCTCCAGAAGTAACTCTAAACCCACCTTGAGGCTCTGAACTCAGAATGATTCTCTAAAATTGAGACCAAGACTGAGATAAAAAAAACTTGTGCCTCTCCCTGCTGTCACCAGGGATTACCGTTTCCACCTTGGAGAGGAGCCCTGAGGCCCTGGATGTGGGTGGCAGCAGGGAACAGCACAGGACTTGGAGTCAGGACAAGCTGGGCCTCATCCCAGCTCAAACCCTGACGCTGACGGACCCTGGGCAGATGCCTTTCCTACCCTGGGTCTTGGGTTTTCCACATGGAAAAAAAAAGGACTGAGTGACTTTTAAGGTTCTTTTTCATTCTGATTCTCTGTGACTCTGAACCTCGCAGGAGCTGTTATTTCCTTGAGTTCCTACTTACTGTTTTCCCCCTTCTTGCTGGCTTTTGTATTAACACTTTACAAATTTGTGAATGGATAAACAAAAGGTGATATATCCATACCATGGAATATTATTCAGCCATAAAAAGGAATAAAGTACCAATACATCTACAATATAGATGAACCTTGAAAACATTAGGCTAAGTGAAAGAAGCTAGTCACCAAAGACCATAGATGGTATCCTTCCTTTATATGAAATGTTCAGACTAGGCATATCTATCGTGATATAAACTGAACTACTGGTTGCCCAGGGCTAGCAGGAAATGGGGAGTAACTGCCAAGAGGTATAGGATTTCTTTTAAGGGTGATGAAAATGTTCTGAAATTGACTTTGGTGATGGTTGCACAACTCCGTGAATATACAAAAAACCTTGAATTGTGCAATTGAGATCAGTGAATTGTATGGCATGTGAATTGTATCTCAATAAAGCTGTAAAAAAGAAAAGTCAGGCAACAAGTTTAAGAGAAATCTGATATATTTTAAAGCTGTGCTCATGGCATTGGAGGACAGCCTTGGAAATTAAATCCACTCACAACCCAACAATTCTCTGTTGTTTGGAGTTTAAAGTCTCTCCCTTGGTCAATTAACCAAAATTAATTGATTTATTTAAATGTAACATCTTTAAAATTGCCCCTTCTTGGAAGGTCTAATTAACAGTCTAATGGGATCAAGAAAAGGAAAGATGGTGTCTGACAAGTTTCCACACTTGATTCCAGAGAGTTCACTGGGGGTAGCTTCTCTTTTCCCTAGACTTTTTATTAGGTCCTAATGGAAACTGTCCTCTGAAGAAGCATTATAGAACAGTGCCCGTCATACTTTGATATGCACACCAATCACCTGGGGGTCTTAGATTCCAATTTAGTAGGTCTGGGGTGGGGCCTGAGAGTCTGCACTTCTAACAACTTTCCCAGTGTTGCCCATATGCTGCTGGCCCGTGGACCACACTTCAAGTTGCCAGGCTCCAGGGCCGCATTGTTCAGTGTGCCTGCTGAGCACTTGTAATGTACTGATCTGAATTGAAATGTGAGGTGAGTGAATGAGAGAATGTAAGTGATGTAAGTATAAAATAGACACTGGATTTCAAAGACTTAGGGACAAAACAAAAGAATGGGAAATAATAATTTTTACATTTGTTGCATGTTGGAAAAATAATATTTTGAATATATCAAATTAAATAAAGCGTATTTTTTTAATTACAAGTTTTGTTTGTGGGAGATACCTATAGTCCCCTGCCCCCCGCCATTATTCATCTCCTCATCTTCCTTAATAATAGACTTTCAGCTGGGCACATGGTGGTCACCTGGAATTAAGACTACATTTTCCACTTCCCTTGCAGCTAGGTGGGACTACCTGACTAATCGCTGCATGGAATGTAGGGAAAAGAGTCCTGTGGCTTCTAAGAACCTTTCCAAAGAGATTATATAAGGTGCACTCTGCCTTCTTCATTCCTTCCTCCAGCCTGCTGCCCAGAATGCAGAGAAGTTGCCATCTCAGACCATGAGGTCAAGGCCATGCCCAGTAGAACAACAAAATGTGAAGTGCATGATGGCAGAGATTTTTGTTTGTCCTCTTTTTTCCTTCCCCTGCTTCTATAATGCCAGTGCCTGACTGGTGCTAAACAAATATTTGCTGACTGACTGACTGATTAAATGAATGAATAAATGAATAAGTCTGGATCTCTGATACTAGGGAGGTGACATCAACCCCAGGCCACCCACCTAAACTTTTACATGAGAGAAAAACAAACTTCTACCTTCCTTAAACCCAAACCTAATTCTAATCAATACAATATTGAAAAGTCCTATAACTGCTTTATGCCATAGAAGGTTTACTTAAAATGTTAAGCTAAACCTCATAAACCTAATCACATTTTAAATGCATCATATTCATCTTTTCAATGTTGTAGATTATTTTACCATGCCTAAATCCACCCGTTTGTTTGTTTAATAAGTTGAGGTTTCAATATTTCAAGTTTCTAAAACCGAGATATGTCTCTCACAGTTCTTTCTTACTAACAATTCAAAGCACTGTGGAAATTCAACCCAGCAATGTTTTTCCTAACAGCCCTAGCGTATAGGTGAGTTTGAGTCAAAAAGTAGCATTTTATATGATAGAGATGAGCTGATTAAGGGAAATTCTTCCATGTCATTCTCTGTCCATTACACTTCACTACTTCTAAACCAAGAGGGAATTTTACATCAAAGAGATTAGTAAGAGCAGATTTTAAGCAAAAGCAAATGTCTTTTTCTTATTTTTAAGAAAAACATCTCATTGCATTCACACAAGTTTTCAGCCCGGCTAATGTCTGAGAAGAATTACGCCTTTATACACTGCTCCTTAAAAGAAAAAATTATTTGTGGCTCTGGAAAGGCCAGCAGACTACCTAACTCCGGTGTGCAAACAGGTGGGGATGAAAGTCCCATCAACACTGTGTGGGGTACTGTGTCCTGGTTCCCTGTTCTCAAGGAAGCAAGAGAGGCAGGAGGATTTCAATAAGCCCTGAGTGGACAACAGGTGAGACCAGAGACGGGGTTGAGGTTAGAGGGCCAGAGAGGACCAATTTGAACTGGCCCTAGGTGTTTGCACTTGGAGCTCTTTCCAAGGACAAGGAGACTTGCTGTCAAGCAAGGGCAAGGAGAACACCCATGTGATTTTTCACCCTTCCAATTCCTGTAGCCTGGAGGCCTCATCTTTCGTTCCGAACTTGCCAGGCTTTGAAGTTGTAGGAAGCCAAGTACCAGCTGCTGGTCATGTTGGATTAATGAGTGGTCACAGTGACAGGTTCTACTGAAGGTTCTGCTGCCGGGAGGAGACCTCTGCTGTGTGACTCCAGAGGAACTCTGGAGGAGCAATTTAGTCAGATGGCACCCAAACTGGTCACACCATTATTCTACTGGACTGGAAGCCTCATGTTTCCTGTTAAGAGAGTTGATCCATAAGCCCAATGCCAGCACATTTCTTTTCTGGATGTTACAGGGAAGCTTCTAGACAGCACCTGATATATAAGTTCCCTTTTAGTTGAAATATATATATATATATATATATATATATATATGTATATTATATATATATATATATAATATATATATATTTTTTTTAATATACCATTGGCACAGATCTTCCCAGAGCTAAGTTCCAAACTAGAACTGAGTGAAATACCTTTAAAAACTGTGTTTAAAAACTCCAGGGCCACAAGATGCTATTTAATGACTGATTTGTGACATCTTGGAGAGGATGGGAATTCTGGGGTGTGAGGAGGAGGGAGAAGGTAACTACATAAAAAATGCAAGAGAGGAGAATGCACAGGTGGCAAGCAAAGGATGCTAAGGGATGAGGCTGGAGAGACCGACAGAGACCAGTGGAGAACAGTTCTGGCTAAGGAACTGGACTTTGGCCTACTATGAATGGAGAGGCATTGAAGATTTTAGAAGCTGAGCAGGACAGGGCCAGATGTGTATTTTGAAGCATAGACCTAATAGCACAGTGGCTGAATGGATGGAGTTGGGAGCCACTGAAAGCAGCTACTGCAACTGCAAGATGCAAGACCGTGACGAGGCAGGGGCATGGGGAGGAGGGGATGGTGGATGCTTTGGTGGTTGCTGGTCTTGGGGTAGGAGGAAGCAAGCCTCACCCGCAGATGACCTTCAGATTTCTGACTTGGGATCGGGAGAGATGGAGAAGGAAGAGCGGCTTGGAAGGTGGCAGGTAGAGATGAGGTCTGTTTTGGACAGTGAGTTTGGGATGCTTATGGAGAGCCACATGGGAGACTTCTGCAAAACTGCCTGGGTCCTGAAATGAAAGGACAATGGGCAGTAACTCGACTCCACAAGAAGAAATAAAGAACACCAGGAAAAAAAAACAAAAACAAAAAAACTGCCTGGGTCTACATGACCTACTGAGGGGTATCTTTCCACTTATTCTCACAATAT
This sequence comes from Eschrichtius robustus, assembly GCF_028021215.1. Classification (NCBI taxonomy): domain Eukaryota; kingdom Metazoa; phylum Chordata; class Mammalia; order Artiodactyla; family Eschrichtiidae; genus Eschrichtius; species Eschrichtius robustus. The sequence continues at coordinate 72,180,534 of NC_090829.1, forward strand.
CCTCTCCATGTGTCAGAGGAGGATGCTGAGACCCAATCTGGAAGCTGACCCTGAGCACAAAGTGGCTTCCAGCAGTAAAACTACTTCCTTCCAGGAGCAACTGCCACCGTGCTTCTGTGTTTTTTGTGTGCCCAGCACTGGGCCCCCAGCTTTCCATTCATTCTCTAGTTATCCCACAACAACACTTTGAGGTAGTTATCACCCTATATCTCATATGGGCAAGCTGAGAACTAAGACTGAGAAAGAATAATTTACACGCCTAAGTTTTCAAAGCTAGAAAGTAGCAGAATTGGTGTTTAAACCAGGCCTTCAAATTCCCCCCAATGAGCTTAGACTCAATGATATCATATTGCTTCCAGATGAGGATCTGAACTGAAATCTAACCAGTTCTGTAATGGTTTCACTTGCAAACTCACTCATTCATGTATTCATTCATTGAATTAACACTGAATTCCTATTAAGCACAAAGTATAAATAGAGTCAACGCAATGCGGGTACTGGGGGTGGGAAGAGTGCTTTTGGTTGTATATGAACAAAGGAACCTTTGCCTTCAAAGAGTTCTAAAGCAGAGGTCAGCCAACTACAGCCTGGGCACCAAATACGGCCCACTGCCTGTTTTTGTGAATAAAGTTTTATTGGAACACAGCCACCCTATTTGTTGACATGTCTATGGCTGCTTCTGCACCAGCAACTGCAAAGCTGAGCAGTTACCATGGAGACCAAATGGCCCACAAACTTAAAGCGTTTACTCTCCAGCCCTTTACAGAAAAAGTTGCCAACCCCTGGTCTAGAATCAGAATCACAGAGGCCATTGACTATGATAAAATCTAGATTATTAAAATGGCACAAATAAAGAGCTGTGGGGACGCCGAGGAGAGTGACTAAAGCCACAGGCAGGATTCACCCAGGAGGAGGTTTTCAAAATGGCCCCTGACAAAGGGATATTAGCAGCAGACTCCAGCCCAGAGCCCATCCCCCTCCGTGTGCCTGTGCTTGAACGCACACAGTCCACGATAGGGTAGGAGATGCGAGGGCACTTGGAAAGTAATCATCCAAATTCTCTTTCTGGAGCATCAGAAGTCACGGCAGTGCTTCTGGCTCTGCCACTGCTGAGCTGAGGGACTTTAAGGTCATCTACTTACCTCCTGGTCCCCAGATACCAGCCATCTCTTACTGGCTTATCAGGTGATGAGAGGCAAATGTGGGGGCGGGGGGGGGGGGAAATCCCTGAGTGACTTGTGAAAAATTTAAGCACTCTACAAATCCTGGGGGTCCTTCGGGTGATTGTATGCACCAACAGACTACCTTGGAGATCATCACACGTAGCGCTTAGAAGCAAAACTCTCAGCCCTGAATGCACAATTGCCTTTGTCCCTGGCTGAGCACACTCAATTTTTTATTAATTCACTCAGAATGCAGCTTGGTAGGTTACGAAAGAGTCCTTCCCTGCAAGGAGTCACTTTCAAGCTGGGACTGTGTGGACATCCCACCCCAAGAGGTGGTCGTGTGTTTTCCAGAGGTGGAGGCAGCCTGGAGGCTGGAGCTGGTCTGAGTTTATGTTGGAGGTCTGAACCCAAGGGAACACGTTTTGTCTGGAACCATCACAAAAAGGTCTTTGCAGATCCTCAGCCAGCTGGCCCGGCTCTGCTAGACACTATGTTCCCCGCTCCCTCACCCTTCCTTTAGGAAGCACCTCTTCTGGCCCGGCTTCGATGATGCTCTTCCGCTCACACCCTTGAACCCACATCCCTGGGCCCGAGGGGGAGTCCGCAGCTCTGTCAGTGCTGCCTGCCCGCGGCACCTGGCTGGCCTCCCTCCGAGCTGGGCCAAAGCCTGGGACGCAGGAGAAACCAGAGCTCGCTCAGCTGGCCAGCGCCCGGGCTTCCTGTCCAAGTGTTTGCGGCTGGGCTTCCTGCTGACGGAAGGGCGGCTTCAGCGCTCCTCTGACATCCCAAGCGGTGGCTCCCAGGGCCCTGGCCGCCGAGCACGTCCAGCTGGCACCCGGCGCAGGAGCCACGGCTGCACTCCGTGCAGCTGTCAGACAACACTCACAGGGTCAGGCCTGGAGAGCTATAAAGGGGATTCCTCTGGGGAGGGAGGAAGCTGTGAATCAGCCCAGAAACCCGGGAGCTCAGGCTTGTCCTGGGCAGACGGCCAGAGCATGCCTCACATACACCCCACACTCCACACTGACTGACCCCCTTGCTTCACTCGGGCCCACCTCCCTCATCACCTGCACGCTTTTGCCTGCGTTCGTCTGTGAGTCTCCACCACACAGCTTCCCTCTGCCCCAGGCGGCCTGGGAACAGAGCCCAAGCACCCACATGATAGCCCACCCTGGTTCTGACCTCACTCCCTTGAGGAATTTAGCTTCACGGAGAATCAGCTTCCCCTTCACAAGTGGAAACTGGAGAGTGAGAATAGTTTCTGAGCATTCCATGTTTATTTTCCCACATTTCAAGGGCAGTGACACAGGAAATGGGGTTAGACTTGCTCTGTATAGCTCCAGAGGTCAGAACAAGCATTCTACAGAGGCAGAATTCTGTTTAAATAGGGAAAACGAACCCACAAAATAGGCTGTCCTCTAAGGTAATGAGCCCCCTGTTACTGGAGATCTTCAACAGAAATTGTTTGCAGAGACCTTTCAAGTGCTAGACTGTAAGCTCTGTGAGGGTCCCTATGTGTCTCCATTCCTGCTGCAGGACCAGAAACCAGCGCAGTGCCTGCCAAAGAGTAAATGCTCCAAATACCTGTGGAAGAGAGGAAGGAGGAGGGAGGGAAAAAAGCAGGGAAGGAAAGAGAGATGGAAAGGGGGAAGGAGAGAGACAGAGAGAAGGAGAAAAAAATGGAAAGGATCATCTTCAAAAACTTTGGAGAATAGATTCCTCCTTTAGGAGAGAGTTTGGACAAGCTGACTGCAATTGTCTTTTTGACTCTATAAGACAAGGGGATCAGGTGCCCACTCCAAGGGGACACATCAACTCCAAAAGCAGGCTGAGCAACTCTCCTGTGATGGTGTGTGTTCCAGGCACAGGCCTTTCTACCCGAGTGCTCTATAGTCTACAAACCCACGCACGTACATGTTGTCCCTCACTTCTTCAGAACTCTGAAAAATGCAGAGTCCCCATCTGAAAGACTGGTACTGAGGTTCAAAGATGGTAAGGGACTCGTCTGAGCTGGGTCTTACCCTCAGGTCTCCTGATCCTGAGTCTAGTACCCTCTCCTAATAGGCATGTTGGTCTGCCTTACTGCCTGCCATAGAGCTTTCTGCCCCTGAAGACTGGTATTATGGTCTAACATGAAACCTGGTGCTTCATTAAAAGCATCTGGGGGGTTCCCCTACCCTTTGAAAAATGTAAGGAAACATCTTTCTCACACACGCCAAAAAAATCCTCCTTTCCCCTGTCTCACTCCCAGCAGGGATAATGCTTGGGCATCACCACTAATCCTGGTAACCAACAGAGGATCTGGGACTATTTCCAGAGTTTCCAAGTTTACTTTCCAGGGCCAACCCTCCTGATCACCCATTGTAAAGATGCGTTCTTTTCCAAAGGTCTGACTAGCAGGAGATAAGGCAGGTCATTTGCTTGTCTGCCCTCCCCTCCACGCTCCTCCGCTGTCTCTCACAGGGGACTGGCCCCTGCAGGCTACATTTGCCCAAGTCCCAACCATCCAGGAGACTGGGGGTGGGGGTGGGGGGGTGGGGAGGAGGAGGGTAGAAACCAGAGTCTTTCTCCCCCTCTGTCCCTTTATCTGGCCGATCACCTCTGGGTCCCAATTCCTGCCAGGGAACCGCTGCCAGGGTTCCAGTTCTCTCTGGGTTCTGGAAACACTACCTCTTCTTCGACCTTTCAGCAGGAACGGTGCCATTTTCCCGTGGCTGCTACCCTCCAGGCTGCTTTTCACCCAAGTCTGCCCTTTCATCTCTTCCAATGGCTTTATTTCTGGAATGGGTTATGTTTTCTGCCTGGACTCTGATACCGTGTCAGTGTGGGTCGGAGGAGACCCAGCCAGAGAGGGTTAAATGGATGGAAATATGGCACAGTTCTATCTTGACCACCTTCAGGAGAGTCAGAGGCAGGAGGGCCAGGAGTCTGGGAATGAGGAGGCAGCCAAGTGCACCTTGGCTCCGCACGGGGACCAGAGGACCTGGAGTCTGCCTGCCTGTCCTGCCGCAGGCCCCTTCCCCTCTCACAAGGCCCCCCCCCCTGCCCAGCATCTTTCACTGCAGGACACAATCAGCGCTTCTCTCACACCTGGGCCAGACAGCGTGACTCAGCCTCTCAGAGCTCTGAGAAAGCCAAGCTTCTAGGTCCAGAAGCCTCTACGTCAACCTCCACTGAGGTGGAGAGAAGTGCTCCCTCAGTAGTGTCAGCAAAGAAAGCAGGTGCCTTTCCTCCCCACTCCCAGACTCCTGGCATCTGGGACTCAAAGAGAAGAGAATCACAGCCTCTTCCTTTTCCTCCCCCCACCCCACCCCCAAGGCCCCTCACTCCCTTAGGCGAGGTCTGATGGGGACTTTTAACAGGCTTGCCTGGGCAGGGACCCAAAGGGGAGGCTGTGTTCTCTGAAAATATTATGCATGTGGGCAGATACTGCATGTAGAAAGGAGGAAAGCTGGGCCTCGCCTTTAGATTTATGTGGACCTACTGCATGCTTGTCGCTGAGATAAGTACTTTTACATATTCTATGTCATTTCATCGGACTATAATGGGAGAGAATCAGACCCCCCCAAAATGCATCAGGCTCCATTCAACATATCTTTACGGGGTACCTGCCAGGTACCAGGTGATCTGCAAGGGTCTGGAATCAGCCAGACCCACCTGGGTTTGAATCCAGCCTCCAGCAATTAGTATTTATGTGACCTTGAGCAAGTGACCCTTGCCCCTGAGCCTCAGTTTCCTCACCTATGAAAAGGGCACAATGATAATCTTGTCTCATTGAGTTGGTGAAGGATTCAAGTAGGTCACAAGCTTAGCAAGTGTCCAGCACATGGTAAACACTCTTCAACAAGTGGCAACTTTTTTATTAATTAATAAATCTAGGATACCTGCATGGCCCTATGGCAGCATCTGGGGGTGAAAAGCATTTCTGAAGGCTGCCCAGCTACTTCTGTTAACACTGGCAGTACATCACAAAGCCTTCTGACTCCAGAATAGGATACAACATGGCTCGTCCTGTCTCAACCTCAGAGGCACCCCACACACCCTCAGTCCCCCTTGGCAGGTCCTGCCGCCACCCCTCTGAGTTGCGGGATGTCCGCTGAGGTCCAAGGTTTGGAGAGTTTCTGGGCCTGGGGGGTCACACTGCAGCTGGGCAGTGCCTGGCAGCCCCACGCTTCCTGGCAGCCAGGCCTCCTCCCAGGTCTCCGAGAGACGGAAAGCCCCGCTCGGCTCGGCTCGGACGTTTGCCCTAAGGGAAGCCTTGCAGGGAGGGTGCGGGCGGGAGGAGGCGGGAGCTGGGCGGACTCTGCTCCCCTCCACCCCCTCTTCCAGACACACAGACAATCCAGTCTCTGGAAGTGCCAAGTGCTCCTCCTAGTGGGGAAAGAAAGAGGTGAGATCCCATTCGGCTGCCCCTCCCCCCTCCCCATCCCAAAAGGTGGGGTGCCTTCACCAGGCCTATCAGATGACGGCAAAGTCAGTCCCATTCTACAGCCCCTCGCGGTTGAAAAAGCCTCTTCACATCCCGGTTCCCAAAACTTGGTGCTTTTTCAGGGGGCACATTCTTAACACCCCATTTCACAGATGAGAACACTGAGTCAGGCTCTGGCAGTCTTTGGCAGAGCTGGAACTAGAAACCGGGTCTTTTCATTCGCCCTTTCATTGGCTTTTGTCAGTGCACCAACCTCAAAGAGGGAGACGTGGCCACCTCCTCGCCCACTGCCCACCCCCCTCCACCCCGACCCCTCACGCAAATATCACACCATCTTGAAAACAGAACTGGTTCTTTTCTTTGCCCCTCAGTCACAAGCACCTTTGTGCCCAGGGGTAGGCTGATTAAACCCACCCCTTTCCTGCAGCATCATCCTGTGTTTTCAAACCGGCACGTCTCAGAGTCAGCCTCCCCTTCCATCAGCAGGCTCTCCCCACTGCTCCCAGGAGGAAAAGGCTTTCTGCTCACCGCGGTCAGATCTAGGGCACAGAAGGTCTCCTCTGGGTCAACCGCGCACAAGTTGCGCTGAGCCGGTGAGCTCAAAGTCTGAGGGGCGGGGGTGGCAGGGAGTGACTGCAGCCCCGTCAACCGCGTGCCCCCTGCCCTGGCAGAGACGGGCTGGAGAGGAGGGGGAGGCGACCCCTGCCCTGTCTTCTTCCCTGCAAACAAAGTCCTTCCTTTGAGCTCTCCAGAGGCTGGCCTCCTGCTCTGAATTCGGCCACATGCAGCCTTCGGGATCCCCAGTTCCTGGGGACGGCCCCAGAGGTCTGGCTTGGAGACCCAGCTGCCACTGGTGCTTCTCCTACAGAGCAGGGCTGGAGAGGTGGGTCTGGGGTCCCCATCCCACAGGGAGGGTCTCCCAGGCCCGGGAGCCTGTTCTCCTGCCTGGGCTCCGGGAGGGGGGCAGCTCGCTGCGGATCCTGCCATGGGACAGAGCTGGGCCCGGGCTCAAGGACAGGACAGGCAGACACTGAGCTGTGTTTTCCGGGAAGGCATCCAGTCCTCGTGCCCTCAGGCTTCCGGGCATTGAGGAGAGTGGCAGAGCAGGCCCCTGCCACCGTCCTCGCTCAGCCCAGCCCCGGTCTCTGAGCCAGAACATTGCAGCAGGAGGGACCACAACACCCAGCCCTTTCCCCAGGCCACTGCTCGGTGAACTAAAGGGTACTGCATGGAGAGAGGAAGCGGCATGACCCGAGGCCTCAGCCCCCCACCCCATGCCCAAGTCTTCGGGTGTCTCCTCGTGAGCACATCCTAGCTCCCCTGCTAGGCTGAGCTGTCTGAGGGCAGAGAAAGGCATTGATTTGATTTGGCCTCCAAAACCATGGGTTCTCTTCCTGGGTAGTGTGGCCACCGCCCTGTGGGGTGGCAGGTCAGGTCACCCCCCTGAGCCTCAGTCTCCTCAGCTGCGCTGGGGGAAGTAACCCCTGCTGTGCCCGCTTCCCCGGCTGCCGGAAGGAGCCTTAGAGGCGGGAGGAGCCTTAGAGGCGCATACTCGGATGAGAGCTTCTTGCTGTTATTAACATCTTATTGACCTGGTTTAGAACCCGCATTTCCCACACAAGGGGAGATGAAGCGGAGATGAGGAACAGGCGGAGTGTGAGCTGCTGGCTGGCAGACGGGCCTTCCTCAGCCAGCGACCCTGAGGCCCACGGAGCGCCCGTTCCAGGGCCCCACGTGGCTGCCAGAGTGGACACTCAGCAGCCTGAGGGCAGGAGGGGGTGTGACCCCGGCGCAGCCCCAGCGCAGCCCCAGCGCGTGGCCACAGCGGCCCTGGAGCCCACCACCTTCCTCACTTGGTAGAGGGGCCTACCTGCCTCTCAGAGGATGCGGGGCCTCTCCCGGCCCCTCTCTGGGCTGCTCAGTGAGCACCTGGGAGCCACATTTCCAGGGAAGGAGATGGGGCTGGGACAGACGGTGAGGAGGGTCAGAACCGGGTCATAGGAGCGGAAGGGACTCAGGCAGTTCAACCCAGATCCCCAGATGGAGGGAACTATCTCCTCTCAGCACACTCATGGCAGAGGGGATTGCACCTTACCTGACCCTAAAGGGCCCTAGGGTGAACGTGGGCAGACTTTGACTGCTCTAAGAAAGAACTTTCTACAAGCTGAGCAATCCCACACAGAATAGCCGAGTTTGTGGGCAGTGACTTCCTGGTCCCTGGAGGTGTTCTGTGCTCAGACTGGACACACGTGGTGGTAGGAGGTGACTCTTTAAAGGGGATCACGAGCTAAAGACCTTCGGGACCCTCCCCACTTCCCGGGGGTCCCAGGATTTTCTGGTCACCGAGGGGTGCAAGCCTCTCCCTGGTATGAATTAGCCGGCGCTGCCGCAGAGGTTTATTCAGAACAGAAGTGCTTGGCCAGCGCGTGCTGCCGGCCCCGCCCGTAGCGCTCCACATATTGTAAACATTATCCACACACAGGAGGGGCCCCGGCATGTGTGGGGACAGGCAGTTTAACGGGTTATAAACGGTCCTGTTCCCAAGCATCCTTCTGTTGACGCAAAAAAAGTGTCTCTCTCTCCCCTCACTGTGTAAATAGAGCCCACAGACGTTCCTCAACTCACTGCCCTGAAGCACGTGGCCTTCTCAGTGCCAGGAAAAACAAGCCCGCACAGGAGAATAACCCACCCTGAAACGTGGCAAGCCAGTGGTTCAGGGCCGGGTGGTCCCCGGTTGCCACACACGAGTTTGGTGCGTGGCCTTCGCCCGCCAAAGTCCACACTCCAGTCACGCGGAGTCAGGAGGGAGGAAGGCCCTAGGCCATGGCCCGTTGCTCAGGGGGCTGGAACCCCCATGGCTGCCACGGAACTGCCTGTCAATCCAGCCACCACCTCAGCCCCGACCCCAGGCCAGCAGCTGGCCAGCTGTAGACCAGCTGTTGGCGTGAGGAAAGCCAGCAAGCAAGAGTCACCACGGTGGAGGAGCAGTTTTCATCTTTAAAGGGGGCCCCGCCCAGACGCCCAGGAAAGTGCAACTTGTCATGGAAGGGTGCAGGGTTCCTTCAGGCGAATCCGTGTGGACGGAGCAGATGACGTTTCTCTTGTTTCCATCTGTGCCACAGCAGACACGCATGCCAACGGCCTGCCTTTTCAGGGCTGGGATGCTCAGAGGTCCCCCCGCAAAGCGAAGCCGAGAACCAAAGAGAGACTGAGACCGCCTGCCCCAGGCCCGTACCGTGGGAATTCGGCGGTAGAGCCAAACTAGAACCCATATCCCGAGTCCATTCTCTTTTTGCCAAGCCCCATTTCCTGTGAGTCACAGAACTGAGGAGAAAATATCTGCCACCCGCCGCCTCTGGGACCCACTCACCTCATGTGGTCCTCTCCCTCCTTCCCTCTCTCTTCGGACCTTGGAACCAGCAAGCTTGCCCTGATCACACACTTGCTGTGCCCTAGGCCTGGAGTGCCCCTCCCCAGCTTCTGTGGCCGCCCTCAGCTCAAAAGTTGCCTCCTCCAAGAAGCCTTCCCTGACCTGCCCAGAGTTAATGCTCTGCAGAGAACACTCTGATATTTTCTTGTTTACACGTGTGTGTGTTTAATCTGTCTCCTCCCAATAAAATTTAAATATAAGGAGAGTGGGAACTGGGCAGTGCTTAACAAATATGGTTCAATGAACGACATAATTTCATTTTTAATTGCTGAAAGCCCAGAGTTGGGGGAGATACTGAATACTTGTGGAAATATTGTTAAACCGTGTGTTCTGAATAATGCAGGAGTTCCCCTCAGGTGGCTCACAAGGTCCCTGCACCCTGAGCCATCACCTCCAATGTAAATGAGATGCTTCATGCTCACAGACTCTGATGTCTAACGGTGAAAGAAGGATACCACACTTTCCTGGTCCCTTAAGAAGAAAATGGGATTTTCTGAGAATAACCTTCTTCTGCTTTCCTTCTCACTCGCAGAAGGAAAGCTCAGGAGATGGGGTCGATAGCGCCCACCCCTCCCTCTCCCTCCCATAATTGTTTCCCTCCCTTCTTCCTCTCTCATCCTGAGTATTTGTCATTCTCTGCTTGCGGCAAATTGCTTTTCATCTTTGAAAACCAAGAATGGTTGGTAACCAAGACAGCCTGGGAGTTCTCTTTTTTTTTACAAGTGGAGGGTGTTTAGAGATAGAAACACTACTGATCACTTCCCCCAATAACAGCGTCACTGAAATTCAATTGACTAAGCATTTGTGGGCAGCCTGTGAGGCCAGTACTTCACCAGTCATCCTGGTGATGCAGAGACAGGTCCTGCCTTGGAGGAGCTCTCGGGCCAGTAGGAAAGATGATTTCGACTCAACAAATGTTTTCTTAATCACTTACTAAACGCTAGACACTGGCGGCCCACAGTGAACGAGGAATGGGCCTGCCCTCAAGCAGTTCATCATCGCGTGGAGAAGGAGAGAGTCCTGATGATTTCCATGCTCTGTTTGAGGTTCTGTGGAGGAGAGGAGCAGGTGAGAGGAAAGGGTGGCAGGTGCCTAGGGAGCAGACCTGGAAGTTAAGCTAAGCATCAGGGGGAGGTGGGAGTGCACCAGGTCAAGGTGGGGTTTGGTCAAGGGGGCTAGTTAGCCAGAATGGGCTTCGGGCAGAGGGACAGCAGGGGCAGAGGCGGCCGGTGCTTGCTGGGTCCAAGGACTGAAAGGAGGCTCGCATGGCTGGAGGAGGGAGGGGGGTGGCCTTGCAGAGACAGGCAGGGAAAGCACGGAGGGCAGGTTTGCAGCATGGTAAGTGGTCTGTTGCAACAAAACGATAGGGAAAGTGTGAGGGAGGCCAGTGAAAGAGCTTAGACGTTATCGTGTGAGCAGCGGGGGAGCCAGGTGGAAGTGGGGAGAGGGCAGTGGGGAGATCAGTCTGGAGGCTGTTGCCAGGGTGAGAAACAGATGACGAGGGGGAGGGAGTGCGGGATTGACAACTACCATGATAGTAGCGTGGTCTTTCCACCCCCCTCACCCTCACCACACGAAGCCCGCACTTCAAACGCCCTCTCGGACCCCGTCCCCGGATCCTCTCCTCCACTCCACCCCCACTGCTTCGCTGCTCCCCGCTGGAGATGGTGTCAGCAAATAAGAGCTTCTAGAGAAGACCTACATTCAGATACGGGGAGACAAATGGGTCTGAGAAGTCGGAACAGCTCATGCTGAAAGCAGATGTCCACGAGGCACCTCCCCGACCAAAAGATTCCCACCCACTCCTGTGTTCACGCATGCGCATGGAGGACCGCTTTATCTAAATCTCCAGCAACGGGAAATCAACTGGGAGAACAACATCCTCTTCAAGAAAGTCCATCCCGATTTACACCTGGGAAAGTGGGGACCCTAGGGCACTGGGAGACGCAGCCGATTGTGGAACACTTTTTCTCTCTGAGAAAGTGCATCCCCTGCTCCAATCAGCTGGTTTACAACCCTTTGGTGCATTGATGCATTGGGGCACCTGGATTTGCTTGGTTTGGTGCGAGGCAGCAGGGGGTGAAGGAGGAGGGGTACAGGGCTGAGCAGCCACGGAGCCTGGGTTCCCTTCCAGGCTCTACCACTGCGTGGGTTCCTTCCTTCTCTGGGCCTCAGTTTCCCAACCTGGAAAACAGGGTGTTGAGCGGCCGACACTCAGGCACCTATGACCTCTGATCTCTCCTCCCTAGGTGTGTGTGTGCCGGTCACTGGTTACCCCACCAGGACTGGGGAACGCCTTCCACCTCCTGCCCAGGAGCCAGGCCTTCCCATTAATGCCATCTGTCTCTTAACACTGGGCTGAAAAGCAGCGAACGCCAGGCACAGCTGCTAGCCAGCACGTAGCTCACTCACAGGGTGGCGTGTGCATCTGATGGGCGAAAGCCCCTTCCCAGCCGGCCTCCCCCAGCTGGGCCTAGGCAAGGTTTCAGTGGCTGCTGGTGGGCAGCGGCCCACCCGAAAGCGCTCTGGTCTATTCTACCCCCTCACGCCTTTCTAACTGGGCCTTGGATGGCTTTCAGGTTTCAGGCATGCTCACTGCCAAGGCCTCCACCCAGCCTGCAACCTGAGGAAGGTGCCAAAGGCCTGTGCCAGGGGCGCCAGCACCACCGACCACAGGCCGGCTGGGGAGCACAGCCTGGGCCCGGGTAGGCCACAGGGGAGGGGAAAGAGCGGAGGAGGCGGGTGCCAGGGCTTTGCCTGTGTTTCCAGAGGCAACTGTGGAACCTGGGCTGGAAGGGAGCTGAGCAAGGCAGGAAACAGTGGTGGGGAAACAAGTCACCTGGTCAGAGAAATAAGGAGGGTTAAGGTGAAGGAAGTCGAGCCAGCGCTGCAGCAGGCCAGAAGGCAAGAGAAGGACGACCTCCTGCCTCCACATAGTGGGAGAAGCGGGGCCTGGGAGGGCGGGCAGGGCGCTGACCCCCTGAGGAAGCACTGGCCCCAGGCCCGGCTGGGTTGGCTGCAGCTCTTCTTGGCTCAGACAAACTCCCTTGGAAACAAATCTCTCGTTCCTCACGTCTTCTACTTGGCTAACGATGGAGTCAGAGCTGTTGGCTTGAATCCTTTTTTTCTTTTTAACCTTGCTCCCTCTTTTTCCCTGCTGCTTAAAAAAAAAAAAAAAAAAAGTTTGAACCAAGATATAGTGCAAATGCTTTTACTTCTGAAAGCTTCTTTGAGAAAACAGGGGTGCTCACAACAAAACAGCAGTGACCCCAGTGTTTGCACGGCACTTTCGTGTGTATAAAATCCTCACGTGGATATGTGCTGCAGTCCCGAGCTGCAAACAAGGCAGGTGTTACCCTCCCCACGCCCAGGGGGAGAAGGGGCTGCCCAGGTCACACGCAGGTCAGGTGAGGACCCAGGGTCCCGGATTCTGCCAGAGAAGACCCTGGGGCCCATTCCCCTGCGGCGCCTCCAGGCCACAACAGCACCCGACGGGAAGGAAGCCCAGCTGCCCACAAGTCAAACTTCCCTCTAACCTTCTGCCTTGGGTAACCTCACTTAACGACAACTGGGTGGCACGCGGATACAATCAGAGCTGAGGAACTGCCTCACCGGTCCCCAAGGGGACAAATCTTCTCTCCCTCCGGGACCGAAAAGGAAGGGTAGCGGGTGCCTCTACATTTCTCGTGCTCCAGCATCTGCCAACGTGATCTCGTTTTCAACACAACAGCAACCTTGCAGAGTGGATATTAACGTTACCCCTTTTATAAGTAAGAAAAGTGAAGACTGGCAAGGCACCACACAAGGAAATATGGAGCCAGGATTCAAACTCAGGTCTCTCTTGACTCTGAGGCCCACGCTCTCTTGCTACCCCTGTGCTGCCACCTCCTGAACGCACGTGGCCTCTGTGCAGAGTTTCCCCTGCAGAGGGGCCAGCCACAGTGCACGCAGTGAGCGTGGGTAGACGGCTCAAGGCGGTTCTGAACAAATCCCTTCTGGGGCCCTGAGGCAGAGCGCATGCCCGCCATGGGGGCTGGACTCACCGCGTGAGCCCTGAGGTCCTTCTCCAAGTCCAACAGCTCTGGGACAAATAGGAAAAATAGATTCAACTCTAAAACTCCTTCACTGAGTCCCTTCCACACGCCTCACACACAGCAAGGGACCAGGGCGGGCTTATGCCATACTTGTCCTTGTCCTCACTGGGCTTCTAACAGGAAGGGAATGGACCATGAGAATGACACAGTCGCTTCTTCTGACCTCCTGTTGCTGTAGGTGAAAACAGCATATGGAAAGGTGGAGGGGCTACAGTCACTGCAACTCAGAGGGTTGGAGTCCGCGGGGTCCTCAGCAAACTCTTCTCCATGGGCAAGCGCAGGGTATCCCGTAACCCATTTTCCTGCCTGGTCGAGGAGCCCCTGGAGGAGAGGCCCCTTTAAAGCACAGCTGACAGTGTGGTTCCCTCGCAGCCTCCTGGGCACAGGGGCACGGGCCTCACCACATAGGGACATATGCTCCAGGGGCTGGGTGGGGGGTTTCGCAGTCTCATCTCTGAGGCCTGGGGGGGCTGGGGGCAGAGTTTGGGGACCCGCACGTTGGGGCTCCTCTCAGTAATTTCGATTCCACACTCAGTGGAACCTACTACTGCCATTCACTGTGCGGGGCTGGGAAAGACTTGGCATGTTGAAGCCCAGCCTTCAAGGGGCTCTCGGGCCACTGGGGCAGCCAGACCCGCTTTGTTCTAAGGAGAAGTCAAGGGGGCAAGAGAAGGGTGACTAGGTGCGGTACGGGTTCTGGCAGGAGGAGCCTCGGGGAAGGCCACACAGAGATGACACTGCGAAGGGGCTTAGAGGGTGGTAGGGTCTTGATGGGTGGAGCTGGAAGGGAGAGGGCAGAGATGGTTCTATAAAAAGAGCAAAGCGGGGCTTCCCTGGTGGCGCAGTGGTTGAGAATCCGCCTGCCAGTGCAGGGGACACGGGTTCGAGCCCTGGTCTGGGAAGATCCCACATGCCGCGGAGCAACTAGGCCCGTGAGCCACAACTACTGAGCCTGCGCGTCTGGAGCCCGTGCCCCGCGACAAGAGAGGCCGCGACAGTGAGAGGCCCGCGCACCGCGATGAAGAGTGGCCCCCACTCGCCGCAACTAGAGAAGGCCCTCGCACAGAAACGAAGACCCAACACAGCCAAAAATAAATTAAAAAATTAATTAAGAAAAAAAAAAAAAAAAAGCAAAGCGAAGTATGGACCCAGCCGTGGCCCGGCCACACCCCAGCTAGGGACTCACTTAGCTTCTCCGAGGCTATTCCCTCATCCGGGGGTCGGAGGAAGCAATTCTCGGATCCTGGGAGACACCGTCCGTGCACACACCCGTCACACACTCGCCATCCAGACCCTTTTTCCTTTCTCCCCAGCCACTCCTCCCTCAAACATACCCTTTCGGAAACTGGACACTCACGGAACAGAAATAAAACATAGAACATAAATGCTGGGATGGCCCTTGGCCATAAATCAGTGTATCCTGACATTCTGCAAATACGTCTGAGGCCCGGCCATGTTGCATGGCTTGCCCAGGGTGGCAGAGCCGGGATGAGAAGGTCCATGTCAATCACGGCCCTGATCACACATTTGTGACATCTTTAGATCATCTTCTTTTTGGGGAGAGAGGGTCAACGTTTCCCACTGCATCCCCTCCCTGGCCCTTGGAGTCAGATCGCACCCTCGCTATTCTCTCCCACTCATAGCAGCTTCATGCACCCACCCCGTCCTGGTGTCTATTGCTGCCACGTGTCCAAGTCAGGATTTATGGGGTTAGTCCCCAGCTGTGGAAGTCAGTATCAAATTAATGGAACAGTTCCAGATCCAGACCAGAGGCCCTGAGGCCTGTCTCACTCGTGGGGCCCTGTCTGTCCTCACTGGGGGCCTGAGGGCTTCCTTCCTGGAGGCCCGTGTGGAGGACTGGACAGGCGAGGGCTTGTTAAGGGAGCCAAGGAGTCTGGGCGGCTGTCGAGGGGGAAGTGTGCATGTGATAGAGGACACCAGGGATAGGGCCTGTGTGAACAATGATTGCTCCCTTGACTGACATCTCACAAGACCCCAAATGTCAGCGGTAGAAGCCATCATGCCTGCGGCAGCAGGGAAAACAAGGGTGGCAGGAGGGTGGCAGGCGACACAGATGACACCCCGGCTGTTATTTCCAGGCTGTGGCTGAGTCTGTCTGTCACGTGGGGGAGAACAGCTGTTAGGGCTGGGGGTTCCTGCCTGGGCCCGTGTCAAACTTCCGGTCCTCTCTGCAGGCTTTGTTTAGATTCCGATCACATCTCCCACTCTGCCTCTGCTGGTGCACGGAGCCGGTGGGGCTCTTCCTCAGGGGGCAGGCGGTTAGGAGAACTGCCTGGGGAGGATTCAGACATCACAGGCCTCAAAGCAGAGCTACAAAGCCAGGAGCTGGCTGCTACTCCGTGGCCCCGGCCTCCCGCAGAGGGCACTCAGGGTGTGAAAATAAACAGACATCTGCAGACATGCTTGCAGCCCACGGCACTTCCTAAGCCCCCCTCCAGCTTGCGCCTCCTCTCTGATTGACACTGCAGCCTGGTTGAGTTTGATGGGACTCAGGCGCAGGAGCCCCTACTCACAGGGGAAGGAACCAAGCCTGCAAGGCTGTGAGTCCAGGCCCACACTGGGAGGGAAGGCGGTCACGTTTGGGACAGGATCTAGGCAGTACGGAGAGACCCCTACCTGCAGCAAATATTACAGAATCTCAGAGCTGGAAAGGACTTCCTTGGAACCCCCCATGTTACGGCTGGGGCCACTGAGGCCCAGGGCAGGGACCTTCTTGCCCTCTGAGAGAAGCAAGGGACACCGTGTGGACCCCAGGGAGGCCGGGGATGGTTTCCTCTACCTGGAGGAAGCAGTGGATCGGAAGCACTGGAGAACCGGCCCCTTAGACAGAGTGGGAGGACGCAATGAGAGGACTCTATGGGAGCATCGGCCCCAAAGTCCACAGTGGTCCCTGCTGCAGACCTCCCACTGTGCCACCTGGCCCTAATGTAAAGTGCTCACAAAGCCAACACACAGAGGCCAACGGTGAACTCTCAGCCCTTACTGTGGTCGATAATTGCCAGCTCCTCCCTTAGAAACCAATCTCTAGGCTTCCATCAGGAAGCCAATGGACCAACATTGGAGAACAGCATCCTGGCTTCTTCTGACCTCCTGCTCCTGTAGGTGAAAGCAGGTCACAAGAAGAGATAAAGGTGTATGGCGAGGAGAACACTGGGGTGGCAGGAAGACCCAGGCCAGCCGAGGGCTCAGGCTCAGGGAATCGAAGGTTGCTTCTGACTGTCTCTGTGAAGTTTGCTAAAAGCCAGACCAATCAAGTGGTTATGAAGAGCTCCACACTGTCAACAGCAGGCGGGAGCAGAGCGGTAGTTCACAGATTGTACTGAGTGCCAAACTGTCTCGGGAGCTTGTAAAAATGCAGATTCCTCAGCCCCTCCTCCAGATTCAGGAGGACTGTCAGCCATGTGGCCTCCGGTAGCACCGACCAGCCCTCAGTGGAGGCGGGGAGAGTGCCAAGACTCCAAGCCCGCCACACAGTGTGGTCCAGTGAGTGAGCCAGGCCGAGCGGGCCTGGGTGGAAGAGGGGCTGGGGCGGAGCCAGGAGTCAGAAGCTGGGCTACCCTGCGAGGAGGAGCGAGACGGGCGGAAGGCAAGGGGGCCAGGCGGGCAAACAGGAGGGTGGTCTGGGAGAGCGCCAGGCACAGCGGGCTCTGAGTTCCCAACCGCACAGGGCCTGGGGCACAAAGGACACTTGCTGAGTGAGGAAGGCAAAACTCTAAATAGTGTGCACGGGCCATTACAGCTGTGCAAAGAACACTAACAAAGAGAATATAGAGAGATGTAAAATAGCTACGTCTCGTGATCATCAGGCTCCTTTTTTTTCCATAAACTTTGCTCAAGTTCATAATAAAAAAATAAATAAACACAGGCAAATTACACTTACTTCACACAGTCATTTCTGGGTGGTAAGTTCTGTATTAAATTCAAAATTCACAGGCATGGGTTGAGCTTCCCACATCAGCCAAACATGAGCCCTAGGAAGGGGGGCAGATGTAGGGGCCGTTATACTCTCAAACGGCCCCAGAAGTGATCCTCTGTCCCCACCAAACCCTATGCCACCGGGGCATCCCCTGCTGTGGCCACACCACTCAGAACATAAAGACCTGAGCTCACAGGCTGGCAGGGCTTTGCCAGATTCAATTCTTCTCGTCCATTAGTGGGAAACGGGAGCAAGAGGAAGCCTGATGTAGTGGAGAGAGCACTAGACAAGAAGTCAAAATATTTAAGTTCGTTTCAAGAACCAACTCGTCATTTGTGAAAACGGGTCGGTGACGTCCCCAGCAGGGCCTCAGTTCTCCCAGTTGCACAGTGAGAGAGAGCAACGTGACACAGTGACCCCAGGGTACGGGCTTCACACACCAGACGCAATCTCCTGGTTTCTCCACGGTTTCACGGTGGGTCAGGAATCTGGCCTCAAGGTCTCTCCCAAGGCTGCAGTCAAGACGCCCACCAGGGCAGCGGTCAGTCGAGGCTCAGCTGAGGGAGGAGGTGCTTCCAGCCTGGCTCCCACGGCTGCTGGTGGCCTCAGAAGACCGTTTCCAAGCTCACCCATGCAATTGCTGGCAGGCCTCGGTCTCTCAGTCTGTGGGCCTCTCCCCTGGTTGCCTCACACCCTAGCAGCTGGCTTTCCCCAGAGCAAGTGATTCAAGAGACACGGATGGAGACAGAGAGAGATGGAGAACCCAAGACAGAAGCGACCATCTTTTTATAACCTAACCTTGGAAGTGACAGCCATCAGTTCTGCCATATTCTACTCTCTAGTGGGCTGGCCACTAAGTCCAGTCCGCACTCAGGAAGAGGTAACTGAGCTCTGCCTCTTGAGGGGAGTCATATCAGAGAACTGTGGGCACAGCTTTAGAACCGCCATAGGGAGTTAGATCCAACGATACCTACAGTTTCCAGGGCGGTGACTCTGGCTCCCCACCACCCCGTTCCCCACTCCCCACCCCAGAGCATCAGGCATGTTGGACATAAAAGGATCAGCGGTGTCTGCCGACCTTTCTCCTGGTGGGCTGTGTTCTCAGGAGAGAGGACCTGGAGAACGAGAAGGTGTGCTCCTCAGAGGGATGCACAGGTCAGGAGGGCCTAGGAGCCTTGTCAATGAACCCAGTGCCTTAGCACAGCTGCTGAAAGACTTCTGTTGGCCAGTGGACAGAGCACCTGATGTGGGTGTCCCCGTACCGCCGCTGCCAGGTGTGGGTAATGCAGGATGTCTGACCACCTTGATGGTCTGGACCTCGGTAGCTGGGTGTGGAATCCTCCCCAGCCCGCAGCAGGGACGGGCTGGCAGGGACTCCCCAGGTTTCCCTCATTCCTCCAAAGGGACGGGAAGGAGAGATGCTGCAGCGTGGGGATGAACCAGGAGGAACAGGGTCAATGCCTTCCTACAGACCAGGAAAAGAAGGGAGTAGGAACTCATTCGGAGTCAAATTCTCTTAAAGGGCCTGGTTGTAGTGTGAGGTCAATAGCCTAAGCTCAGCGTTAGAATATTGGGATTGAATATTGGTTCTATCATTACTAACGTCTCCAGGCTTGAATATTGGTCCCATCATTACTAACATCTCCAGGGTTTGAATATTGGTTCTGTCATTAGATCTGGGTTTGAATAGTGGTTCTATCGTTACTGATGTCTCCAGGCTGGTTTCCTTATCTACAAAGTTGGCATAAGACAGTCTATACCATAGCGCTGTGAAAATTAAATGAGATGATCCTTTAAGGCCCTTAGAACAGTGACTAGGACATAATTAGTCCTCGTAAATAACATATCATTATTAATATTAGGATTACAAAAGACATCAGAGCTCACCCAGTTCAACGGCACGCCGGGCACGGGAATCCCCCCCCCCCCCAACTCACTATGACAGAGGACAGAGGGTTCTCGGGGCACTACCTGAATATGTTGAGAGCCTGGGAGCTGACTACCCGCCCTGGACATCTGCTGACCCGCAGACGAAGAGCTCGCACCAGACCTAGAGCCAGCCGTGGAGCACAGTGCCGACCCACAGGTGGACAGCTTGGACCAGACCTGGGGCCATAATCAGCCCCTCTGTGGCTGCCCCCTGCACCTCCAGCCCTTCTGCGTCCCAACAGCAAACAATAGTTTTGAATTTCAAATAGCCCCCTAACAAATAGCCCCCTATCAAAGAAAAAATAAAAGTATACACCCCAATTTAACTTAGTGCAAAGCCCTCATGGGCAATCCTGCAAACATTTTACTTATCCTTACTTATGTCCTGTTTCCTTTTGGAGCTAAATCATAATTGAAGCATTTCGTCTAAAAACCTGTGTGCTAAGGTGATGGGTAAGGAAGATGTTTATCCGTAAGGCTAGCTAAAACAGTTCACACTGGAAGTGTGTGGGCGGGTGTTTGGGAGGGGTTGCGTTGTGTGTGTATTTATAACTGAAAGGGTGTATGTGTGTATGAGTACATGGGAGTGAGTGGCATGGGTTGTTATGTGCATGTGTGTGTATGTGTATGTGTGTGGGGAGGGGAATGCACACCTTTGGGTGTGGGTGTGGGTGTGGTGAGGACCACCTTGGTGCTCTCTGGCCAGGATACAACATTTTCCGACTGCAAAACAATCACAAATTTGGGGGCGCATTTCTCTTCCTCCCAATTTTCCCGCTCTCCTCAGGAAGCTGCAAAGGTTGGCCAGGATTTGAGATTTTTCTCATTGAAGCCTCTGGAGACACATTCCAATGGTGAACACAGAACGCAAACCAAAGAAATAAAATCACACCTAGTGCCTCAAAGGCACAAGGGAGGAGGGTGTTGAAAACCCCAAGGGAAGATACAAAGGCTCGAAATTCTGCAAACCCACACCCGTTGGGAAGAGAGGAGGCTCAGCGTCTCGCCCACCCCAAATTCCCAGTCTGAATTTTTAAAATCAGCTCTATAAGCAAACATCTGCCACTCTCCATCTTCTGAAGGAAGGGTGAAGATCGGGATAAGGCATCTTTGTGTTTTCATTAGGTATTTTAGCAAATGCAATGAGGACATTCAGATTCGATTTCCCTGTTTTGTACACACACAGAAGTCTGTGCTAAGAGGATTACTTTCCTGGAGCCACATCCTTCCTAAAGGCCCCGGTCAAAGGAGACTCTTGTTAAACAGCGTTTTCTCTAATTCCTCTGGCTTTCTTCCTGGCCTCAGCGTGCAGACATCTCGCCTGCTCCTAAACCCACCCACCTCACAGACTTCAGGACAAAGGTGGTCCGGCCCCTGCATTCTCCTCCCGCCCCTGGTTCCTTAATAAAGCTGAAGGTGAGCATTAGCGCTTGGTTCCACCGCAGTCGAAAGGGAAAGGGCAGCCTCGTCCAACCCCTGAAACCCCCTCGATGCCCCCATAGAAAAACGTAGCCTTTTCGCCTCTGCTCCAGTGAATGGCTCTTCGAGGGTTTTCATTAGGGCTGGGTCTGCTGGTGCAGAAAGCCTCACAGATGCTGACATTTGTTTCATCCCTGGGTTAAGATGTCTTCCATAAGCTTTTATTCCCCATTTGTTACTTCTTTATTATCTGGGAGGTTTGGCCTCCTCCCTCTTCTCATTTCTCTGAAGAGAGCAGCGGTAGCTGGGCCTGTCATTATCTCGGCCCTTTTCTCTGGCCTCTAGAGGCGGCCAGGGCCTCGGGCCCCATTGTGGGGGACAGCGGGGAGCTGAGGCAGGCCGGTCACTCCTCAGACCCTTTTGTGCGGCAGCCCCTCCTCCCCGCAGCTTGGCTCTGGGATGTGAAAGGTCAGAGGCACGCACGCCAAGCTTCCATACCTGAGCTTTTGTTGGGGGCTGGAGGCAAATGATTCCAGAAGCAATTTCTTGGAAAGCAGCCTAGAGACTCTCTTCTCCCTGTTACTGTGCACCCTGTACCACACCCCTTGGGGTTGGGGGTGAGGGCACAGGGAGGGGGGATTTGCTTAGATCATCTGTTCCCAAAACGCCCTGAGAAAAAACTTTCTACCCAGAGAATGGCTCAGACATGAGTTTGACCGGAAGCCTGAAGTCTCTGAGATGCTGAGAAAAATGTTTTGTGATAGAGTGTTCCATTGGTTTTGACTATCCTTTGTCCCTAGTCCTGGCAGCCTGGAGCCAACCTGCAACCTCAGTTTCCTCATCTGTCAAATGGGGATAATACATTTTCCTCTGCCCATTTCATACAGTTACTCTGGCTATTCCATGGATCTAATGAGGTCATATAGAAATTGTTTTTCCAGATTGTAGGTTTGTATACAGTATCTTGCTCTGCAGTGGCTGTGTGGACCCTGACTTGAATATAAGCCACCACAAGATGCAGACTAATTTTTCTGAAAATTATAGACCAGAAATGCAGGCAGATTTAAGGGCCTCGAGGCATCTGATTCCAAGCACTTTCCAGGCTTGATGCCCTGAGGGTGAGGGGACGTCTCAGGGCAGGACAGGTCTCTGATGGTAGCAAATCCTCTGAGACTTGATGTTGTACTCCTTAGAAGGCAGCTTCGGGAGGCTGGCTGGAGAAATTTTGTGTGTGCTTCTGTGTAAGGAAAGATGAAAACGGGCCCAGGGTTGCTCACTGAGCACCAGCTTAATATGAGCCAATTATGTACGACATGACTGGAATACACCAATAGGAACCTCAGCTGCCTTGTGGAAAGAAGGGGGACTCTAGGCTGCCCAAGCCTTGCCCCAAGTGTTGGGTCCTTTCTGGACATCACATTCTAAGGAAGCTATGTAGGTCCAGGACCCTGCTCAAGGAAAGGAGGTCAGAACCATGAGAGGACGACTAGAAATCCCACACTTCAAAGACTGGTTGGAGGAGCTGAGGCTGCATCCCCTACTGATAGTTCAGTGACATTTGTAGGAAAGGGGGATTGGGCTCATTCTGTGTGGCCGTGAGGGTTGGAACTGGAACTAGGAGTGAAAGCTGAAATGAAGACGTTTTGAGCATATCAAAGGAAAATATTTCAGACGGTCATCAAAACTGTCTAAAATGGAGTGGGCTACTTTATGAGGTAGTGAGCATTCTATCACTGAGGGTAATCCAGCAGAGTGGGATCTGGGGAGAAGATTCACCCCTGGAGCATTATTTAGGGCTCACTGTGTCAGGCCTGGCAAACTCTTTCCAATCCTGAAATTCCTGAAATGTTTCCCATTCTTCGCATTTGTTAAGAAATGTATCATTCCTTTTCTGGTGATTAAGTTAAATACTTATGGGAACTTGCACTTCCCATAACGCTTGAGTAATATCATACCCAGTGAACAAAAGTGAAAAAAAGCAGATAGAATACGATGCGGAGTCTATACTCTGAAGAGCAAATTCCCATATTTGCAGCTTTTAGTTGAGACCACATGCAGTTGGTACAGCATGCAGGGTGGTGTAGGGAGGGAGGAGGGTAGGTGCTGGTGGAAAAAAATTTTTTTTCTGGCCTTGAAGCCAATGAAACCGTGATAGTGAAGAGAACGGGGTAAAGCTTTAAAGGGAAAGAAGCAGAAAGAAGATCCCAAAAGTCATCTGTCCACATCTCTGTCTAAACCTTGAACTATACATACACAGACAAGATGCAAAGCAGCTGAGCTACTGGAGAAAGATCTGAACTGATATTGTCATTGCTGCTTAAGAAACGGAGATTACAGTTTGAATTCAACCAAGATAACTGCCTGATAAAACCAAAGAATTAACATCCATCAGAGAAAATTACTAAACTCCAGAATCTATACAACTTAGCACACATAATGTCCAGAATATTATCCAAAATTGTTTAACACACATAGAACCAAGAAAATAGAACACATTATCAAGCTCAAAAAGCATCAGCTGAGACAAACATAAGATGACACAGACGTTGTAATTAGCAGACAAGAAATTTTTTGGCATGTATTATAACTATCTTCAATGAATAAAAGAAAACATGCTCACAATGAAAGAATACATAAGAAACCTCAACAAAGAAATGAAAATTAAAAAATGGAAATTCTAGAATTGAAAAATACAATATCTAAAAAACTTTTTAAATCACTAAGTGAATTTAACAACAGGATGGAGGTGGCAGAGAAAAGAGGAAGTAAACTTGAAGATGAAACATAGAAATTATCCAATTTAAAGAACAAAAAGAAAAGAGAGTGAGAATATAAATATAACCTAGCAGAGCCTCAATACATGTAGTCACAAAAGAAGAAGACAGGGAGAATGGGCCAGAAAAAAAAAAATGGAAGAAATTAACGGCCAAAGTTTTCTCAAATACTGTGAAAGACATAAATGTATAGGCTCAAGATGTTCAATGAATGACAAACAGTATGTTTCATTACGTATATGAAGAAAATCTCATTAAGTCACACCATAGTCAAATGTTGAAAGAGAAAATCTTGAAAGAAGCAAGAGAAAATGTCATATTATATGCAGGAGAACAGTAATCCAATTAAGAACTGATATCGCATCAGAAATTATGGAGTCCAGAAGAGAGTAGAACAACATTTTAAGTGCTAAAATTGAAAAAACAAAGAAATCCTGTCAACCCAGTATGCAAGATCCAGTAAAAATCTTCAAGAATCAAAGAGAAATAATTTTCAGATAAAAGAAAACTAAGCAAATTTGTTACCAACAGAGGTGCACTACAGGAAATACTAAGGAAGTTTTCCAGACTGAAAAAAAACGATACCAAATAGGAACTCAAATCCTCAGAAAGGAAAGAACATTGGAAATTGAAAATATCTGGATAAATACAAGACTCTACTTTTTTTCCTCTTAATTTCTTTACAATATATGTGACTGTTTAAAACAAAACTGTATCACCGCCTTGTTGGTTTATAACATATGTAGAGGTAATACACATAATAACTAAGGCATAAGGAATAGAGGGGTGTGAAATTATAAGGTTGCAAATTTTCTCCATTTTGTGTGAAGCACGAACTATAATAGACTGTGAAAAGTTAAGGATACTTTACAGGGCTTCCCTGGTGGCGCAGTGGTTAAGAATCTGCCTGCCAATGCAAGGGGCATGGGTTCGAGCCCTGGTCCAGGCGGGTCCCACATGCCGTGGAGCGGCTGGGCCCGTGCACCACCACTACTGAGCCTGAGCTCTAGAGCCTTCGAGCCACGGCTGCTGAGGCCCGCGTGCCTGGAGCCCGTGCTCCACAACAGGAGAAGCCACCGCAATGAGAAGCCCGCGCACAGCAACGAAGACCCAACACAGCCATAAATAAATTAATTAATTAATTTTAAAAAATAAAAAGGGAAATCTCTTAAAAAAAATAAAAGGATACGTTACGTACAGTCCTTAGAGAAACCATGGGAAAAAATTTTTAAGAATTATAGCTAAAAGTCAATATATAAGTTAAAATGGAATTCTAAAGTTATCCAAATAATCCAATAAAAGGCAGGCAAGGAGGAAAACAACCCAGTAGGGGCAAGGAGAAAACAAAGTAATAGGCCCAATCCTAACCATATTAATAATTACATTAAGAATTAATGGACAAAACAATCTAAGTAAAAGGCATAGTTGGTCACATTGGATAAAAATAAAAGCAAGACCCAACTATATGCTGTTTATAAAAAATATACATACTTTAAATATAAAGACAAAGATAGGCTGAAAGTAAATGGATGGTTAAAAAGAATATATATGCCATGCAAACAATAGCCATAAGAAAGTGTGAGGAGCTCTATTAATATCAGATAAAACAGACATCAAAGCAACTATAGTCCAATACAAAATTAATTTAAAAATAGATATCGAGACAAAGAAATTAACGAAGTAAAAAGAGACATTTCATGATGATGAAGGATCAATTCAACAAGAAGACTTGAAAATCTTAAGTATACATGTACCTCATAATAAAACTTCAAAATATGCGTGGTAAAAATTAACAGAATCAAAGGGAGAAATAGATAATTCCATGATCATAGTTGGAGGTTTTAACATCCACTCTCAGCAAGAGGTAGAACAATTAGATAAATATAAACAACAAAGACATAGAAA
Organism: Eschrichtius robustus; assembly: GCF_028021215.1. Classification (NCBI taxonomy): domain Eukaryota; kingdom Metazoa; phylum Chordata; class Mammalia; order Artiodactyla; family Eschrichtiidae; genus Eschrichtius; species Eschrichtius robustus. Next base: position 72,205,617 of record NC_090829.1, read on the forward strand.
ATCTGAACAGTTTCAACCACTCTGACCTAATTCATACCTGTAAAATGCTATATCCAACAACTGCAAGAATACATATTCAAGTCTACATGGGGATCATTAGGAATCATGATATGCCGAGACACAAACAAGTCTCTGCAAATTTTAAAAGACTGAAATTATACAAACTGTGTTCTCTGACCACAGTGGGTTTAATTAGAAATCAATAACAACAAGATATCTAGGAAAATGCCAAATATTTGAAAATTAAATGACACATTTTAGAAGAATCCATAGGTCAGGGCTTCCCTGGTGGCGCAGTGGTTGAGAATCTGCCTGCCAATGCAGGGGACACGGGTTCGAGCCCTGGTCTGGGAAGATCCCACATGCTACGGAGCAAGTAGGCCCGTGAGCCACAATGACTGAGCCTGCGCGTCTGGAGTCTGTGCTCTGCTACAAGAGAGGCTGCGAGAATGAGAGGCCCGCGCACCGCGATGAAGAGTCGCCCCCACTTGCCGCAACTAGAGAAAGCCCTCACACAGAAACGAAGACCCAACACAGCCATAAATAATAAATAAATAATTAAAAAAAAAAAAAAAAAAAAGAATCCATAGGTCAAAAAATAAATCACAAGGGAAATATAAAAGTTTTAAAGACATGAAAATTAAAATAGACTATATTAAAATAAGTGGCATGCACTAAATTAGTGCATACAGAAAATGAATAGTTTTAAATGCTTACACCAGAAAGGAATAAATACCTAAAATCAGTAACCTAGGTTTCTTATAAATTAGAAAAAAAGAGCAGTGAAACCCAGATTAAGCACAGTTGACCCCTGAACAATGTGGGGGCTAGGGGCACCAATCCCCCCCTGCAGTAGACAATCCACACATACCTTTTAGTAGCCCCCCCAATATATATTCAGTTCCTCCATATCTGTGGTTCTGCATCCACAGAATCACCCAATCCAGGATCATGCAGCACTGCAATATTCACTAGTGAAAAATACCCACATATAAATGGACCCACACAGTACAAACCTGTGCTGTTCACAGGTCAACTGTATAAGGAAGGAAAAAATAAAGATAAGAGCAAAAATCAATAAAATACAAAATGGACAAACAATTGAGAAAAATCAATGAAATGAAAACTGGTTTTCTAAAGAGATCAATAAAATTAACTCCTAGCTAAGCTGATAAAGAAACAAAGAGAGGGACTTCCCTGGTGGTCCAGTGGGTAGGACTCCAACGCGGGGGGGGTGTTGGGGGGGGGCCCGGGTTCGATCCCTGGTCGGGGAACTAGATCCCTCATGTATGCCACAGCTGAGAGTTTGCATGCCGCAACTAGGAGTCAGCATGCCACAGCAAAGATCCCACCTGCCGCAACTGAGACCCCGTGCAGCCAAACTAAATAATAATAATAAAAAAGAAACAAAGAGAAGATATAAATGATCAGTATCAGAAAAAAAAGAGGTAACAT